>NC_089490.1:373267137-374014012 GCF_036850765.1 Saccopteryx bilineata | reverse complement strand
TTTATTATTATTATTATTTTGCCATAGATAGAGCAGTAGCTCTTTGGCAAAAAGATTTAACCTGCTCTGAAAATAAATAGGTAATAACTGAAATATGTTCATAAGCCAGTACAGGAGGAATTTATAGAACATCCATATGGAGTGTTCAAAGGGCCCCTGATCTTCGTTTCCTGTCTACATCTGGTCTTCAGTTCTGCCAGGATTGTAGCACTGGCTGGTAGGACATTTTTTGGAAATACCTCTAAAATCACCCCATGAATGTTCGTCCACTATTGTTGTCAATTGAGTTCTGCCTCTTTATGTAACATCACGAAGCATTTTTGCTAACTCCATTTTCAATTTTTATTTACATGACCAGCTAACCATTCTGAGAGTGCCAAATCTAGGGTGAGGCAAAAAGAGGTTTATAGTTGTGGGTACACAAAACACAGTTTATTACTGTATTATTTTTTATTATTGCATTGTTTTCCATATGAATAACTGTAAACCTACTTTTGCCCCACCCTGTATATACAGTATGCCTGTAGCTTTTTACTCTTTCTCTGATAACCATGCCGTGAGTTCTCTTTAGAGGAACCAAGCCTGGCCAACTCTTTGCCCACATGTTTTAGGAGAGCGGTCTCTAGGGTATATGCACAAGAACTGGTCCAGGCCAAGTCAGGCTTCCTAGTTTACCAGCCACAGTGAGTGGTTCCAGGAAGGAAAATTATTCAAGAGAGAAAAGCAGGGTGGAAGTCTATTTTATGACTATTGTTTTCTCCACTAAATAAGTAGAACTCTATTTCGTGGGGCTGGGTGCTAGGATAATGTTAGCCTAAGGCTACTAGGTATGACAAACTGAGCCTGAGAATGGAATGAACCCAGAAGAAACAGCAGAAAGACAGTCCCTGAGGACGTCTGAGCCCTGAATGAGGTCACACCTGAAGATTGTTCAGTTACTTGTGCCAATACAGCCCTTTTTGTTTAAGTCAGCTTGAGTTGGGTTTTCTGTCACTTGCAAAAGAAATTTGCAATATTATCATGGACTCTCCCTTTCTTATCCAATCAATCACTCACTAGTCAATTGTATCCTCTTAATATTACCTGAATCTGTCCACTTTTCTCCATCTCCACTGGCAGGAGATGCTCCCATCATCTCTTACGAAATTTTTGCCTACACTTTCTCCCTTGGCCTTGCCCACTCGATTTCTACCCCGCAGTCAAGATAATTTTTTTTCTAAAATGCATAATATGATCATATTACTTACTACCCTGAAGCCACCACCTCCATTAAACCTTCCCTGCCATTGTTAGTCTGCTGGCATCTTTCTCTCTCCTATCAACTACCATTCACCAGTATTGAATGCAACCTACTTTGCTATAAATAATTTTCTTAATTGCATGAATTTTACCTCAAACTTATGCCCTAGTATTGCCCCTCTCCAACCCAGTCTCTACACTGTACCCCAAATGACTTTTCTAAAATGCATAATGTGATTCCTCCCTTCCTCAAAACCCATCACTATTTCCCCATTACTGCCTATAGTACATGTAACACAGGAGGTCCAAACCCAGAAAATTGGTCTAGTGTTGATGTGAGATCCCAAAGAAACCACAAGGAGGACCAGATGGAGCAGACATAGCCTTTGTTATTTGCATACAAGGGCAGCATAGATGACAGCAGGTCGGTGAAAGCTTCATACCCCATTGAGGGGGCTTATGGTTTTTATAGCTAAGCCATGGGCAATTGCTCAAGCAAAAACACTTTGTCTACAGGCAAGCAAGCAGGTGATCAGGCAAGCAGGGGGTGTGTGTGTGGGGGGAGTTATGCACTGTTCTGTGCTGTTTCTCCTTGATGATATCTGGTGACTCAGTTCCTTTGTCCTCAGGAAAACCTCAGCTGCAGTTTTATTACTCTCTCTTTTGTAGCTTATGGCCAGAATCCATAACCACAGTGCCAAAGGCTGGGGAGACAAAAGGGTCATGTGTGGCATTGACCCTACAGTATAATATTCAAAACTAAAACCACATATAAGGTATATAAGGCATATACACTTCTTTATTCTCTGTATATTATGATATTTTGACATCTTAAGAAAGCTTGTGGCTGGGGAAAGACTACCCCTCCAAGGCCTAGCCAATTATTAGAGGACAAGGACTCAGCCTGGACCATGTCTCAGATGTGCCAACCAATCCAGAGCCAGACCTCTTCTGTCTGGCCCATATGCGACACGAAGCAATATTTCTCTGCCTTAATCATCTCAGGTGAGTAGGACCACCCCTATAGGTCAGAGCCCACCAACATTTTTTTTAAAGCAGCCAGTCCTAAGCTATTTACTTTGCCCTGCCTTGCCTTTCCCATGGAAACCCAAAGAAAGGCTCTGGCCCAGACTTTTGGGCTGGCTCCTGTTTTCTGCCTCCTGACCACCTGGTGTTTTTCCATGTGGCCCCATGTGGCGTGCCATACCTCCTGTCGCCAGAACTTGTGAGTGTAATAAACTTTGTTTTCCTGAGCTTCTCCTGTGTTTCCTCTTGTGACCGCACTGGCTTGATCACTCCACAGAATACAAAACACAAGCACTCTACTTATTTCTCTAACTTCACTGTTGACTGCTCTCTTTATGCCCCGCACCAAACTATAAGCAATCCCCTAAAAGCATTATGACCTCTCTCACCTCCTAGATTTTGTCCATGCAGTTCCTTCTCTGGAATTATTTCCCTACTGCTTCTCCTTTTCCCATCAAACTCTACCGAGCACTTCCTACTCATTCTTAAAACTCTGATCAGACATTAGGGTACTACCAGGAAGATTTTGCCCTTGCACTACCCCTAAGTCTGGATGCAGCACTCTTGGGTGATACATAATAAGCTTGTGCCTATCTCTGTGATAGCACTATCACTGAACTATTATTGATTGGGTTAATTTCTCTGTTTCCTGAGTATACAGGAAATCCCAAGACGACAGGAAAGAAACTGTCTCATTCAGTTTCATATCCCAGCATCTGACACGGGCTTTGGCAAAAAAAAAAAAAAATCAGTACCTAGTAAATATCTGCTAACTGCATGCAAAGTGCTACACAGTGCATTCTATATGAAACATACTGTATGAAAGTTGATAAATATCTTCCCTGAGAGATGGGAGTCAGCCTTCGCTGCTGCCTCTGCCAGAGCTAAGAGCAGGTCTCACTGCAGCAGAGGTAGAAAAGAAGCAGGAACAGATGTTACAGCATATGCCGCTCTCTGCTCTTTTCCTGCTGCAAGAATTCACTTTCACTTTCAGGTAGGCCCAGGTTGCTGTGCAGTCTATTCCACAGCTTCATTGGGGAGCCCAGAGAGAAAACAACTTGGCACCAAGTGAATGAACTGCGTCTCAAAGAAGAAGGGGGGATTTTCCACTGCATCGTCAGTCCAGCCACAGTGCCAAGCACCCGAATCTGTTGGGTGATGGGGGGAGGAGGAGTAAAGAAGATTAACAGGCTAGCCCTAGCCAGTGGTGCATTGCAGCTTCCCAGGAAGAGAAAGCAGATTTTCCCTGGTCACACAGTACGCGGAGGCGTAGAAAGCATGGGTACTTCAGGGAGCTCATCTTCTCCCAGATCTGAACAGCACAAGCCCTTCCATGCAAGTCTGTTCAAAGAATGCCTTTTGCTGAGGGCTTACCCTAAGCCCACTACCTCCACTGAACTTTACCTAACTCTCTAGCCCACAGTCATCTGTCTGGCTCCTCTATCAACTACCATAGCACTTACTGAATACACGTCCCTTGCACTGATACTAAGTACTGGCCACTTTACCACACACAGGTCTGGCCAACTAGCATGCAGTTTAACAGTGGGAGCAGGTCCTGACTTACCTCCCCAACTGAAATGAAACGTCAGAGACTACACTGTGTACTTCTCTATTTATCCTGTGTACATGCACAGCATTAAGCAGTGTTAAGTTTGTAATTCAGATATCAAGAATCACTCAATAGATGAATGAATAAATCAAGTCTGGTTTATTCATTCATGGAAAGGCTCACTATCGAGAAATCTACTAAATGGACACGCACAAGGCTTCCTTCAGGAATCAGCTTCTCCTGACCCGAAAAAACCAAAGTATCACTGGCAGATCTTCACTTTATCCTCAACCAAATGACATCCGATAGGCTGGATCAGATGCCGGAAAATATGAGCTTCTCCATGGATCCTGTATCATATGCTATCTATGTCCTCTTATATCAATAGCAGTGCACAATCTGCAATGCTATCCCCAGAGTTCGAGGGTTTAGTGTTAAGTACCACTGCTCCTACTCCCTTTCTGGTTTGAATGGGATCAAGATGTAGGTTATTTAAGTCATGGTGAGATGTCTATTGGTCCAGAGAAAGAACTTGGACTGTTTATTTGGCAAATGGGAGTGAAGCACATTCTCCTGTGATAATGAAATCAAGGTATAGTATTTAAGGTTCCTACTATATTCAAAGAAAGAGGCTATAGGTTCCTTAGGGTTTCAAAGATAAACAAGATACAGGTCTCCACTCTCAAAGAGATTATAGTCAGGTACCTGTGTTTAGCAAAGGGTGAGATGACCAGACAAAGGAAGCAAACACATCAAAGGAGAAAGGACTTGAGGCCTGCCTTAGTAGATTCTCGGGACTTTATTGAAAAAGGTCAGTTAGTGTGAGGTCATTCCAGGCCAGAACAACTAGGAAAGCCAAGGTACAATAGTGGGTATGTTCCAGACCCTTCATGCAGAGTGTGAAAGCCAATCATGTGTAAAACAGATATGTAAGTGGATGGTTATTCCTATAACAAAAATTCACCATTGGTGTTGCTAACAAAATTTAGACCTATCACTACAGTTGTTTTAGGGAGCTGGCAGTCTGCATCCCATCACTGAGGTTTGCAGAGGGAGATGCTATGGAGGCACCACACTCAGTGCTGAGGGTTGGCAGAGGGCTTTTGAATTTTAATCCTCATGTGAGTCCTCTGGTCATCATGGCAATGTGCGAGTGCTTCTTGAGGAGATCAGGGGCACATCCTGAAATCCTACATTTATAACTAGCTCCCAGATGGCATGGACGCTGTGGGTCCGTGGATCCCACTCTGGACAGCAGAGGACTCATCCATTGCTCACTTCGTGGAAGTCACTCCTTTTTGCCATCACATAGTTCCCATTAAACATACTAAATGATAACATTGATGCAAGAAAAGATTATATCTTCTAAAATGTGTACAATGATAACAGTAGGATCAACTTCTCAAAAAATACATGTACAATAATAACTCTATAATCAATGTTTCTAATGGCTGTTTACCAACAAATAGAGAGTTTCGTTGGAATAGCAATGAAGGATTTTTTCATGGGCTGTATCCAGGCCACCACCTGTCTTATAAATAAAGTTTTATTGAAACACAGCTATGCCCATTCATTTGCACATTTTCTATGGCTGCTTTTATGCTTTAATGGCAGAGTTAATTAGTTGTTACAGTGACCATGTAGCCCTCAAAGTCTAAAATATTGACTATCTGGCTTTTTACAGAACAACTCTGCTGACCCCAGGCCTAGAAGATTGAGGTGGTAATATTTTAGTACAGGGGTCGGGAACCTATGGCTCACGAGCCAGATGTGGCTCTTTTCATGGCTGCATCTGGCTAGCAGACAAATCTTTAATAAAAAAAAATAATAACGTTAAAAATATAAAACATTCTCATGTGTTACAATCCATTCATTTCCTACCGCTCATGTTCATGGTTGCAGGTGGCTGGAGCCAATCACAGCTGTCCTCTGGGACAACACCAAATTTTTATTGAGTAATGCCTAACATACATGGGTCATTGTATGGCTCTCACAGAATTACATTTTAAAATATGTGGCTTTCATGGCTCTCTCAGCCAAAAAGGTTCCCAACCCCTGTTTTAGTAGCTCACTAGCTCTGAACTTCAGCGCCTAAGCTGCCTGTTAAGCTTTCTGTTCTGAAACCCCAGTGTTTTTCCCAGAACAGTCTCAAATTCTCTTGAAGCAAGAGAGACTAGACTTACCCAAGAAACCCCGCATCATGTGGCAGGTGGGGGGATCTTGGAAGACCTGAATCAGGAAGGTTCCATGAAACTCGCAGCAAAAGCGGAAAACCCTTACATTGCATTTGCATCCCTGACATCAGGTACAACCTGTCCGTGACTGCGGTGCCGGCTGAGGAGGAAACCCAGGCAAGGGCAAAGTCACACTGTGGGAGCGTGGTTGTTCTCACCTGTCCTCAAACCCAGACCAGACTTTGTCCTCTGGCCCACCTCTCTGGATAAAAACTCAACCCCCCCTGAGGACCCCTTATTTCAGACTAAACCCTGTCTATTCTAAACTTAGCATAGAATTAGAAGAGCTCCTAAAACACAGGAAGCGAACTCCTGCCCAACTGCCTGAGTGATTGGAACTGTCCCAGAAAAGAGGTATTGGTCCGGACGGGCCTGTGGCACTGGCATAGATTGGTGGACAGAGGGCATCCATGTTAAGGATGCCTGTTAAGAAGGGTTGGGGGCAAAAGGAAGGTTCCCCTAAGCATTTGGTGCAAGTAAAAGTAGAGGCCTCCTGAGAGTTAAACCATAAAGTCAACAGAAAATAAATCAGAGTAAAAATATGAGCATCACGTTAAAGATTCAGAAGAGCACTTCCAGGCCTGTGAGACTTGGCTCTAACCCAGAAGAAATTATTAGCACATTGTTTCTGGCAACAGATGGGATGTCCAGAAAAAGAAGCGTGGCGGGGGGAAGGTGTGGGGGGTTAATATGAGTGGTGGCTGCATTTGTCCAAACCAGGGAAGAGGGTACACAGGAAAGGGGCTTAGCTCATCTCTTTTGAGGGATCTTTTCTTCATCTTCTCCTCCCTGCTACCTTCCCTACCATTCTCTCTCCTCCTTCCCTCCCTCCTTTCCTTTCTCCTTGCCATAAATATGTATGAACTGTATTTTGCATCAGGAACCAATGCTGTATAGCCTGGGAATACAATGTCAGAAGAAATTGACAGTCTGCTCTCAGGACACTTAGATAAAGGAAGGCATCAACAAAATAATAGTACATATAAATCTGTAATTGCTACAAGTAATACTTGTGATAAATGTTACAAAGTGATAGACAAAGCACAATCCTACCCCAGGGCCTTTGCACTTGCTGCTCCTTCTATCTGAAACCATCTCCCTCCAGATATTTTAAAGCTCTCTTCTCACTTCCTTTAGGTCTCTACTCAAACATCATTTATCAGTAAGATTTTCCCTGATTTCTTTGTATATAAAACAGCAACTTCTCCTCCCCCACTTCCCTATGCCTTATGCCTCTGGACATAAACATTATGTTTCTGGAACTGTCCCAGAAAAGAGGTATTGGTCTGGACTGGCATGTGGCACTGGCATAGATTGGTGGACAGTGGGCATCCATGTTAAGGATTATGATTAGGTTTTCACCATCATTCTTATCAGTTTCAGATATTACATATATATATATATATGGCTATGTGTGTCTGTTGTGTTTTTCTTTGGTCATTGCCTCTCCTCACAGAAGCTAGAATGTGAACCCGTGACAACATGGACTTTGCTTTGTTCACTATTCTGATGAATCACCAGCTCCCATAATAGGCATTAATACATGTTTATTTTAAAAAAAGAATAAAACTATAGGTGATCTGAGAATATGCATTATACATAATTTTTTGAAAAAGAATAGATCTTCTTGGTGGTCCTTCTCCATTGGAGAAGGCCTGTAGGCAGCAACCATAGCCCCCAGCTGAAACGGCATGATCTCTAAAGCCCAACTGCCATGAGGACGGTGGCAGTGGCACAGTGCCATGTAGTTTAACCAGCCAGCAGGGCAGATCTGCAGACACAAGGCCCAGCAATCCAAAGCACATTGCATTGCCCTGTGTCAGGACCCATCCATCCCACAGGGCCCGTCTGGTCCATAGTGAGATGCCCTATGGTGAGGCACCAAACCAAAATGCGAGCCTGCAGGGGCTTCAGCTTGGAGGAGCTAATGGTGGCCCGGACCATTGGGATCTCAGTGGATCCGAGAAGGCTGAGCAAGTTCATGGAGTCCCTGCAGGCCAACGTGCAGTGGCTGAAGGAGCACCCCTCCAAGCTCATACTCCCAAGATGGGAGACAGTTCTTCTGAAGAATTCAAGTTGGCCACCCAAGTGACAGAAGCCGTCATGCCCATTCAGAATGTCTGCAAGAAGAAAGCCAGGGTCATCACAGAGGAGGAGAAAAACTTCAAGGCGTTTTCCAGTTTTCCCATGGCCCCTGCCAATGCCCAACTCTTTGGCCTCTGGGCAGAAAGAGCCAAAGAAAGCTGCAGAACAGGATGTTGAAAAGAAAAAAAAAAAATAAAGTGTTGTTGGCAACTTGTGATTTAAAGAGAAAAAGAAGGAAAGAAAAGAATAGTAGGAGTTAACTCTTTACACCTTCCCTTTATTATCTCCTGGTCAACTAATACGCTTCCTCACTGGTCATTCAGCTTTCTTAATCTAGGCTTGAATTTCCCATTCATTTCTTGGATCCTCTGGTTCAGAGCTCTTGTTTTTCATTTTTTTTTGTTGTTCTCTTTTATCTCCTTACACTGACTGCTATAATAGTTCTCTTTATTTTTCTGTGATGAATGGACAAGTAGGTCCTGGAACAAATTAAACCTAAAACATTCACGGGAGGTAAAAATGACCAAACTGAACCTGTCCTACTTTGGGCTCATCATGAGAAGTCAGGGTTTCTTGAAAAAGACAATAATGCTGGGATAAACAGAAGGCAGCAGGAAAAGAGGAAGATCAAATGTGAGATGAATTGATTCCATAAAAGAAGCCATAGGCATGCGTCTACATGGCTGTGGAAGACAGGACATTTTGGAAGTCGCTCATTTATGGAGTCTCCAGGAGTCTGAGCAGACACGAAAGCAAGTAACAACAATGAGGAGTTCAGTAGGGAAGGGAGAGAAAAGCCACTGTGGGAAGAGCAGTGCAGGAAGGGGGCCTTGGTGAGTAAAGGCAGGCCCAGCTGATAAAGGCAAGGTTAAATCATGGTAAACCTTATGGAACAGGTTACTTTTTTCCCTTTTCTTTCAAGAGTAATTTAAAAACCTAAAGATTTTAGGCCAAGGGGTTTTAGGCTCAGATTTGCATTTTTAAAATGTCATCCCGCCTGACCCAGTGGTGGTGCAGTGTATAAAGCATTGGCTTGGGATGCTGAGGACCCAGGTTTGAAATCCTGAGGTTGCTGGCTTAAGTGCAGGCTCACCAGCTTGAGGGCAGGGTTGCTGGCATGAGTGTGGGATCACAGACATAACCCCATGGTTGCTGGCTTGAGCCCATAGGTCACCAGCTTGAAGACCCAAGGTTGCTGGCTTGAGCAAGGGGTCACTGACTCAGCTGGACCACCTCCCTGCTGCCCCCCTACCCTCATCAAGGCACATATGAGAAAGCAATCAATAAACAACTGAAGTGTCGCAACTACAAATTGATGTTTTTCATCTCTTTCTTCCTGTCTGTCTGTCCCTGTCTCTCTTTCTCACTAAGAAAAAAAACTGTCATCCTGACTACACGTTGGATAGTGGACCAGAGCTATCAGCAAGACTCTACAAAGCATTTGAATCATTCATAAAACTGTCCTTTTTCTGGTTCTATGCTCATCAAACTCTATTCTGATTAGAATCTGACTTTCTAGAATTTGACAGAGACGATAACAAGCATTTTCTAATGCACATGAGATATCTGTGAATCGATATAAAGTCATAAGTACATGTGCCACCCTCCTGAGGAATGGATCTGTCTCTGAAACTAACAACCAGGAACTAAAGTGATGAAATTGATGGTCAGACCCTGGATCTAAACCACTTGGTCAAATTGACTGTTGACCTTGCAGACGCATGCTGGCCCACCAGCAGCTGTCCTGATAAATCTCCAAACTCCAACCTTGCCCTCCACTCAAATATTTGGGCTGCTCATCAGGAAATCCCTGTTTAATTCTGAAGGAGGCCTGAGAGGACTTACACGAACCCTGGGGCCAAGGGAAAACACAGCTTCCTGGAGATTGGCCTTGCAGAACAAGGCGGCAACGTGTTGAAGGAAATGAGGGGGTTTGACAACTATGGACCTCCACTGGGAAATGCCAGATGAATATCTGTAAAGGTCATTATTGATGCTCAAAGGTGACAAATGAGGTATTTGTGTGAAAGCAAATTAAACCAGTCACTTTGAGGCTCTACAGAGCTGATTTGGAAAGGCATTTGTAGGCTGCAAAAAAGTGAGCTAGCCACACCCATAAAAGTATTGTGAGCCTTCTGAATTACAAAGAACGACTGAAAGTTACAGAAAATAAACAGTTTATTCTCTTCATGTAGCTCCATTCAGCCAGGTTCTTCCTGCCTGAATATCAAAAGAGAAATAGCCACTGCACAGCTTCTTAGATGCTCCAACACCAAATACGTTATTTCCCTGAAATCAAAGTCCTCTGGGTCAGCAGGACAACCACAAGGTCAGCTACACCAGAGTAAACAAATGACATTCAGTGAATTCTCTCCACATGGCATCCATGATACTCCTATCTGTGTTTTCTTACCTTCTAGATACTAAAGAAAATGTCACTTTCTCTGAGACTGGGTGGTAAATCACATCAATTCTATTCCCAGCGTTGCTACTGGCTGGCTGGAGACCTTGGAAAGGACCTGAGCTCTGGTACGTGATCCGCATTTGTTTATTCATTCACAGCCTTTGATTCTTGTCAGGCCTCACGCTGTGTTCTTAGGGAAGAAAGATGAATAAGAGAAATCCTTCCCTTCAGCTTGCTCCCAGTTCTTTGGGGGGAGATAGGCAAGGAAAGCCAATGTAACAACAGCAGCACAATAAGCCCCACAGCCTAAATACATACAGGGTCTTATGTGGGCGTGGAGGCCAATGCAGGAGGCTGGGAACAGATCAAAGAGGAAGTGGCAGCTGAACTGAGATTTGAAGGAGTTGAAGTTCACCAGGACAGGTGAACTTTGGGGAAGTAGGGTGGGCTTTGGGGAAGAAGGATATCTCCAGTGGAAGGCACAGCAGGAGTGGTGGCATTAAGGTAAGAAAACAAGTGTTCTGTTGAGAGAATCTGCAAACCTTCAAGTGAACCAAGGGCACGAAGAGCTGCACAGGGTGATGACAAACAAAAGGCACAGGTAGAACATTGCACCGTATTGCTAGGCCTCGGACGACATCCTGTTAGTACTCAGTATTCCTGGACATGCTGACTGTCCTTCCGCCAGCCTGTTACTCTGCCTGGGTGCTTTCGCAGGTCTCAGAAGCATGTTCTGCCTGCGCACAGAGTGGACTAAACTACTGAGGTGTTGACATCACAAATCACAGCCATGCACCAGTGATGACGGTAGATGTCGGTCCCCTCCCCATATACCCAGTACACCTGTCTTTCCATTATGCTAACTGCTTCTTACTGAAAGCTCCTATGACTTTGCTTGAGGGCCTGTGTCAATGTGGTATCATGCCAGACTGACCCACACATGGATTAGGATGGAATTATTGAAAGTCAAGCCTCCAACCACAGAAATATTCCTTAACAAAAATGGGCAGGAAAATCTCTCAGTTTCCTGACCTCACAAATATAACAAATCGAAGCAACTCCAGTGGGCCTCCCGGAGGTCCTTTGCAGGATTGAGCACCAATTGCCCACAGCAGTGAACTCATTAATCAATCTGATATTCTCTCCCTGTCCCTCCTTATCTTACTTCCTGTCAGGTGAAGAATGTGAAAGGCTGCTAAGTGGATGATTTCTACATTCACTGCTACTCTAAAGGTCTGGAGTCTGAAGACCAAAGCCAAGACTCAAACCCATCAGGACTTTCTCCTTCGTGAGCTCCATATTATGTTGAGCACATCTCAGTTCTCCTTCTGCCTTCATACTGTCAGTGTGGATTCATTTAATGCAGACTGATTTTGCTCTCCTGTTGTTTCAGAAATGCCTGGTTGGTTTCACCAACTAGACACCGTCTCAAATCGTATTATCTAAAGTAGTGAGTTTTCAAGTATTTTATCCTCAAAGTAATAATAATAATAATTTCACCCAAGTACTCACTACAATTCTGTGAAGTAGGCTCTATTATTATTGTTCCTATTCTGTAAAAGTGAGCACTAAGACTCAGGGATATGAAGTGATTTCCCCAAGGGCACTCAGCTAGTAAGAGGAAGGTCAGGCTTTGAACTCACACACTCTGTCTTCTTAACCATTATCCTCTACCCTCTCTCAAGGCTATTTTTAATCATGTTTTTTCTTCACAAAAAAAATCGTGTTTTGAAACATTTTTTGTATTCACTAATTTACTGTGAATTACCCAATTTCATTAGGTAATAATAAATTTCTTCTCTTAATTTTTTAATTAACCAAAGACATATATAAACTTTTCAACCATAAAGTTGAATTAACTAGTGTGATAACTAGGACTCTAAACTCCATAAAGTCTATTTGTTGAATAAATGAATGAATGAAAAAGCTTACCTTATATGATTCCAGCCAAAATAAAATACCCTTGATGATTAAGTTAGCCTCTGTCGCTTGGATGTAGGTAGTTATGTGTTAGGCTATTCCAAAATAAAATGTCAAAAAAAAAATTTAAGGAAGTTTACTATTATCATCTTGTGGACTCTAAGTGATCCAAGGATTTCAAGTGGTAACTCCTCATCTACTAGCTTTTTGTTTTGGGGGGATTTTTGTTTTGGTTTTTGTATGTGTGGAAAAGGTTATTGTTTTATTTTGTGTTTTTAATCTTTTATTGCATTGGAAAGCCTTGAGTCTCCTTGAGGCCTGAGAGGACTTACACGAACGCGAGGGTCAGGGGAAAACACAGCTTCCTGGAGACTGGCCTCTCAGAACAAGGCGGCGACGTGTTGAAGGAAATGAGGGGGTTTGACAACTCTGGACCTCCACTGGGAAACCCCAGATGAATACCTGTAAAGGTCATTATTGATGCTCAAAGGTGACAAATGAGGCATTTGTGTGAAAGCAAACTAAACCAGTCACTTCAAGGCTCTACAGAGCTAATTTGGAAAGGCATTTGTAGGCTGCAAAAAAGTGAGCTAGCCACACCCATAAAAGCACTGTGAGGCTTCTGAACTACAAAGAACTATGGAAATGACAAAATGGATTCCTCAAGAATACATAGGTTACAAAATAAATAATGGAGCAATAATGTCATTTAGACTACTCCAAATATAATTGATTTCTCTGATATCCCATTTGTCCTCGGATGCCACAAGCATATAATATATAATCACTTAAAAATGTAAATCAGGTCCAATCACGCCACTACATAAAACCCTCATGATACTGCTAGTTATGCTGAATATTACACTCAAATTCCTTGCCATCGCCAATAAGACTCTATAAAATATGTGTTCCAAGCAAAATACTGGATGATTCTTTTTGCCTTGGAAAAGTGAATAACCCCCAGAAAACCCATGACATTGACAAGATCTTTCAATCAAAATGACTCACTCACCATTCATTCTTCCAATAGCAGTTCATTGATGCATTCCTTAGACACAGAACTTTCTGTTGGTCCCTTAGTACCCCAACTTGAACAGGAATTGGCATATAAGGGTTAGTAGGTATTTTTAGGGAAGTTTTTATTATGAAATAAAAATTCAAACAGGTCATCAAACAGGAACAACTTAACCAACCTATCCTTACAATTCTCACAATTAAAAAAAAGTTATTGAAGATTTTGCCTTCCCTAAACAAGGAGATAACGTTATTAAAAAAAAAAAAAAAGAAGCCAAGTAGATAAGAAGAATACAGTCTTGTCAATTAAAAGTATCTGAAATAAAATATCCAATAGGAGGGTAGAAGACAGAGTCAAGGAAATATCCAAAAAAATACAACAAAAGAACAAAGAGAAAATTATAAAGAAAAATAAACAAACAAACAAAAAAAAGAAATGCAGGGTCAATAGAGCAGGTTCAATATTTCAGTAATGTGGACACCAGGGAGACCTGAAAAAAAGAGGAGCCATAAATTTATCGAGAACAAATATAGGAAATGTCTCAGGACTAAAAACACAAATCTTCAGAAAGAAAGATAAGGGAAAACCCTAAGGTAGTAAATTTATTTTCTTTAAAACAAGCAGTTAATAGCTAACATCTAAAATTAACAAGCTGGCCCTGGCTGGGCTGCACAGTGGATAGAGCATCGGCCCACCATGTGGGCATCAGGGTTTGACCCCTGGTCAGGGCACACAGGAGAAGCAACCATCTGCTTCTCTTCCCTTCCCCCTCCCCCTCCTCTCTCTCTTTTCCCCTCTCATAGCCAGTGGCTCAGCTGGTTGGAGCATTGGCCCCGTGAACTCAGGGTAGCTCAGTTGGTTCGAGTATTGGCCCCAGACGGGGTTTCCTGGTAGATCCTGGTCAGGATGTATGTGGGAGTCGGCCTCACTGTCTCCCCTCCTCTCACTTAAAAAAAATAAAATAAACAAGCTAAGAAGCAGAAGTATTAGCATGTTTAATACCAAAATAAACAGGTATGAGATTTAAACTAAATCCCTTTGAGAAGTAGATTTGGAGGTTAGGAACGGGTAGGGTAGGTGAGAGAAGGATGGGGATTACTGGTTCTCTCCCTGTCTCTCTGTTTCTCTGTCTGTCACACACATACTCTTTGGTACCTTAAAATATGAACATGTATTATTTTAATTAAAAAATGAAAATAAACATATAGTAAACTGTTTTTAAAAAGAGATATTTTTTCCCAAGGCATGGCTGTTCTCCTCTAGGCCTGTGGGCCTTTTTCTTTCTTTCTTTTTGTATTTCTTTTTATTTTTTTCTTCTTTCTTCCTTTCCTTTCCTTTTCTTTCTTTCTCTCTCTTTTCGTGGCACCTTTTAGAAATATTTTCATCATAGTATTCCCTTGGAAATGATCCATTAACATAATTTAGGGCAGGGGTCCCCAAACTTTTTACACAGGGGGCCAGTTCACTGTCCCTCAGACCATTGGGGGGCCGCCACATACAGTGCTCCTCTCACTGACCACCAGTGAAAGAGGTGCCCCTTCCGGAAGTGCGGCGGGAGCTGTATAAATGGTTTCAGGTGGCCACATGCGGCCTGCGGGCCATAGTTTGGGGATGCCTGATAGGGTGTCTTTCTTATGCAGTCTTCTTAGGGAAATGATCTAAAGATCATGCTTTGAGAAGCAGCTCTGTTCCAGAGAATTTTATACAACTGCAAACATAACAACCCAGCTAAGGGTAAAAGCGCACACACATACACACACACAATTAAGTGTAATTTTAACTGTTTTGTTTTTCTTTTTTCTTTGGCCCCATATCTTCTCAGGGAACTTTATGGAATTAGTCATGATTATGGGGGAGGGGCTGGTGGAATGTTGGATCCCTGGCTACCATCATTTCTTCTAGCCATTCCCTGTAGACATGACTGACAGTATCCAACACAGCAGTTTCCCTATTAATGACTGAGAAGGTACTCAAGAAATGCTTATGGGAAAGGGGACAAAAGGAATGGGATGGGAAGGAGGAATATGGGGGAAAGCAACCAACTTTTTATATCTGAGGTGCAATGAAATTCACAGCAGTCCTGTAGCTGGAAGTGGGGTCTGCATATAGAAAACAGGCCCATTACTTTGACTCAGACACAAAAACCCTCCCTCTGTAGTGACTGTACAAACTGAATGAGTGTCCGGCACAAGGTGCAAAAGAAACAAACATGAGCGTGCCTGACGCCCGCCAGTACTTCCCGTCTTCTCCTGGAATATGAAGTGGACACATGCTACCTGCACGTGAAGCACTGTTCATGTGTTCTTGGACCGAATTCTCACAACCACCTTCCAGGTGATTAACTGTCTCCCACAGCAGGGAGGAAGACTTAGAGAAATGAAAAGACACGCCTAATTCACACAGCCCAGGCAGCAGTGGAATTTGAACCGATTCTGCGCTTCTCATGTTGGCTCCCTTATTGCACAGAGCTCTGAAGAATGGGTAAAACATGGAAGAGGCGGAGAAGAAGCCATCATAACGGAGAAAAGACACAGGCGCAGATACGCGCACAGGAGTGCGCGCAGCTGAGCCAGCGCAGGGAAGGAGCCCTCGGGAGGGAGCCCGAACCAGCTGAGGGCTTACAAACCTTGGAGCAAGGTAGAGTGGGGGGTGGAAGACAGCTCTGATCTTACCAACAGTGTTGGATGGGGGAAGTGTTCCCCAGCCTCTGCTTCCTCGTCTGTAAAATGGGTTAACTGCCTCGAAGATTTGTTGTGAGGTTTCGATGGTACAACTTACATTTTTTTTAAAAATTACCTGGCATGAGCTTTTGTTTCTCATTTCCTGATAGAAGCAGAGGGGTCGCTGAGGGTGGGAAACAGGGGGAGGCTGTCGGTCTCAAACTCCTGGTCTCATCCATACGCACAAACAACAACTTGCACACGCCGGGCTGTACATTAGTCATTGGATTCTGACAGGCTCTCCGGTTGTTTTATTTTGATCAGCTCAAGTCAGTCCAAACAGTTTGTGCAGCTCTAGGAAACTGGCTAAGGTTGGCCTGTGAATTTTGGCATCCTGGACCAAGGGATCATGGGGGCGGAGAGGGGGGGGGAGAGAGAGAGAGGAAAAGTACCTAGCAGTGCCACCTGAGTCCAACTTCCTGCTGGCGACATCCACCTCTTGCTGACTCTGAGTCACCGACAGCATGCCTTCCCTCCCCTGCGGCCCATCCGCCTATTAGACCGGCACCTCTCCCCGGTGCTGACTTCCCTTGCTGGCTCCCACACGTGTGCTCAAGGTGGAGGCAACCCTAATGAGGCGACACAGGGCAGCTGCTGCAGACGGCGTTTCTCTCTCAGCCAGAGAAATGAGGACTGCAGTAGTCTCACTTGCAGGGCCAGCCTGGCCCCACAGCCTTGCAGGTCACCCCTCAGACACAGGCTGCTCCCTGCCCCATGTCCTAGAACCCTCCCAGGGGAGGGAGAGCTCTGTGAACTCCCATCTAGGATCTCAGAACACAAAGCCTCAGAGCTGCCTCCCTGGGGAGGAGGAACCCCTAGAAACTTGCTCTCGCGATCGGTCCTGTGTCTTCCCCAATGCCATGTGATCAATGAGTACTCGGAAGAAGTTCACCATGGTCTCTCCTTGAAATGACTGTCCCTCGGCCTGGTATCAAGGTTGTCCAGCAACTGCCCTTTCAGTCTATTTCCCAAAATGTCCCTCCATTTCAAATCAGTGATTATGATGAATTCGACAAATCAATCATAAGGCCGCCCTGGAATGTTTGATAGGAACACAGAGTCCGAGATTCTGACTCAGTAGATGGGGCTGGGGCTCAAGGATGCAGCAAGTCAGAAGCCCCATAGGTGATTGGGCGATTGGGAGATGTGAGAACATGGTGCTGGCCCAGGGGTGTTCAGTGTTCGTGGAGCACCTTCCTGAGGCTCAGTTTACTGTTTCAATGGTCACTTTGGGAGAGGGCAGTAGCTACAGCAAAGGAGACTCAGAATCTCAAGGAACTTCCCTGTTATGTGTTAAATTGTTGCCACCCAATACCCCCCACAGGTGAAATCTTAACCCCTGGTACTTATGGATGTAGGGTCTTCATGGGTGCAATTGGTTAGGATGAGTTCATATTGGATTGCGGTGGGCCCTGCATCCAAAATGTTTGATGTTCTAAAAGAAGAGAAACAGAGAGACACAGGAGGAAACCATATGAAAATGCAGGCAGAGATTAGAGCTCTGCTTCCCACACACCAAGAAAGATTAAGAATTTCTAGCAACCACCAGAAACTAGGAAGAAAGGAGGAAGGCTTCTTCCCTAAAGCCTTTGGAAGGACTATGGCCCGACAAACACCCTGACTTTATGCTTCAAGCCTCTATAACTGTGGGAGGACAAATTGGTGCTGTGTTAAACCGAGTCTGTGGCCATTGTTTATGGCAGCAGTGGGATACTTAATACAGTCCCCCTGGCTGCCCTCGCTCTAACGCGTGCACTTGCGTGCGCACACACACACACACACACACACACACACACACACACTGAGACACACACTTTAACCAGAGCAGCTTGGTCATTTGATTTATGTTATATTTTGGAGCTCAGCCTAACTTCATTTGGAAAATAAAAAAAGAAAAGAATTTTTCATACCACTTTGGCCAAACCAACCCCCTAAACTATTCCTCCGATACACCTGAAGTTTTTTGGTGTCATATTTGAACTCATGATGTTCTTGACATCTGGCTACTTCACCTACTTTTCACCTGTTAAAACATCACCCTCCCAGAAGCTCCGCGTGTGCCTGGCCTCCTCCACAGAGACATGCCTGATAGTGCTTCAGTTAGACGCCGCTGCTTCTAGTTTTGAATCCTAGCTGAATTTTGAGATCTTCTCTTACAGCTTCTACCTTAACAACATCGCATGCTAGCCATGCGGGAAATGTTTCAGTCGCCGTTTTAACTGCATTCTGGGCTCTATGTTTCAGCCTTTTGTGCCTAACACTCTGGATATCTGAGATTGTCTGTTACCTGAAGATAATGAAGGAAACTCGAAAAGGCCTCTTGAGACTGTTTACACCTATGTGCTGCGGAGGAAGTGGGGTCTATTCTGGCTAATTGGCTGACAGCACTCTTTTTCGGGTACCAACAACACTCTCCATTTAGTCATCGAATGATCTCCATCGGGTTACCACGTCCTGGTGCTATTCTATTTTCATAAGTGCTCTTTCGTCACCAACACATTTCCATTCTTCTTAATATGGCCAATGGCATCATTTTGCCCCGCTAACGTAAGAAAACAAGCAATCTAAAAATTACCCTCTGCTGTTTCCCACTCATCCCAGAGAGTGAAGTTGCCATTTACGGACACTTGCTGTTGCCATGTTCTTCAGAAAGTTTGCCATTCCACAAGCTGTTTTTAGCCCTCACAACCACGACGCCTCTACAGGCATTTAGTATTGCTTTCCTGATACTTTTCCAAGGCAATACCTCCGCCTCCTCATTGAATCATGTGGGCTGTCTCTTAATCAAATGATATTTTTTGAAGTGTTTCCTTGCTGGAGCCCATAAGGTTGTTTTTTATATTTATCCCCACACCTGCTCCGTACACCAACCTAAGGAGAACTACTTACGTGGCTTATTGTCCTCTTTGGAACAGAAATATATTTGTCACTTCCCCATTCTCCACAATCTGGCCCAACAGTTGAAAGTATCTAAAAATATCAACTAATTCTTCTTTATTTTCTTGCTCCCCCCCCCTCCACCCAATGACATATTTTCTCTCTTTGTATCTGGTGTTAAATAAGAGCTTGGCCAAATTCAAAACTGTGGCACAGGGAAAACAGCTTGAAAATTAGCAGCAGAAAGATCTGACTTTGGACACAAATACATCTGAACCTTAATTTTTTTATTGGCAAAATGGGCAGACAGGATTTATGGAACAGAGTTGGGTAAAAACTAAATGAGATATTGCTTTCCAAAATATCTCTACTTAGAGATCTGTCAAAACTATAATAAGGTGGTAGAGTGGGTAATTGTACAGAGGATGGCCATTCACTACCCAAGACATCTTATTATTGAGATAAAAGAAAAGTATTGTCTTAAGGTTAGAAATAGTATTCTATGTAAGAAGAAAGCAGTTTTTTTATTTTTTTAAAACTTGATAAGTTTCTTGGGGGTAAAGAAATAAAACATAATAAAATTGAAGAAAGAAATTTTTATAATGTAGCTCAACTACTCAACCAGATAGATAAACTGAGATTTGGAAGGTAAGAGACAACAGAGAGAAACAAGTGAAAAGAATGGTGAGAGATTATCATCTAAGTTAGCCAATGTGGTCAAGGTCGTCATCTAAGTTAGCCAATGTGGTCAAGGGATTTTGTCAGGAAGAGGAATGGCAGGATGTCCAATAATCAATTTTGAGTGCTTTTTATCTTGTAGTGTAAGGCTCCTCCATGTCCTCCAGGCCTTCCTCTCACACACAGTTCTGGAAGAATGCTTCATTAATGTGGGTTTTGCTATGGAATGGTTATGAACACCAAGGAGTGCAGCTAGAATTCTCCCTTTGTGGGAACAGTTCTGGAAGAATGCTTCATTAATGTGGGTTTTGCTATGGAATGGTTATGAACACCAAGGAGTGCAGCTAGCATTCTCCCTTTGTGGGAACAGTGCTGAAGTGATAAAGCGCGTGTGAGATGATGAAATAATCCACTTGTGAGTGCAAAGACATCCAGAGAGGATCGTGAGAATATAAGCCTCTTGGGAGTTTATGGAAAACTTAAGAAAGATAGCATACTTCCCACAGAATGAGAGAAGGGGGCTCAAGCACTGTTGTCTAGACCAGAGTTGGCAACTGTGATCTCTGAGAGGTCAGAGAGTGAATCTTTAAGGGTGCGGAACATGTGGTACTTTGCTCTGAACTGTGTCCCTGGTTACATTGCCCACTGTGATGTTATGTAGAGGTGGAGTCTTTGAGAGGTAATTAGGGTTATCGGAGGCTATGAGGGTAGGGACCTCACGACAAAATTAGTGCTCTTATAAGAAGAGATACCAGAGAACTTGCTCTCTCTCTTTTCCTCTGTGTACACACAAAGGAAAGGCCATGTTAAGCACACAGCAAGATGGAAGCCATCTACAAGCCAGGAAGAGAGTCCTCACCAGAACTCAACCCTTCTGCCCTCTCAATCTCTGACTTCCAGCCTCCAGAACTGTGAGCAAATAGGTTTCTGTTCTTTAAGCCATGTAGTCTATGGTATTGTGTTAAGGCAGCCTGGGCAGACTAGGAAATATATTCTCTGCTGCAACTACTCAACTGTCATTGTAGCAGGAAAAAAGCCATATATAATACTATATGTACACAAATAGTTGTGTGTGTGTGTGTCAATAAAATTTTATTTACAAAAACAAGCGATTGGTGTACAGACAGTAATTCATCAACTGCTGATCTAGACTGGGAATCAACAAATTACTTTTCACAGACCAAATCCAGCCAGCTGCCTGTTTTATTTATAGCCCTGAAAGCCAAGAATGGATTTTATATTTCAAATGATTATATATGCACTTAATGTTCAATATTTTGTTTCTTGTCCTGTAAAGCCTAAAATATCTGTCCCCTTAAGAAAAAGTTTTCCAACCCCCAATCTTAACCATAAGGCCCACTTGACACTTTTTAGTTCCATGTACATTAGGGTCAGAATTTCTGTCCCTTATGTTAAGACCTAAAGTTGATATTTGGAGAAAATTTTCTTGTGAACTTTTAAATTTACACTAAGACCCATCCTTTGTATCTCAATAAAAGGCACAGTTAAGAAAGCATGTGACCTGGATGTACTGATTAACCCTATCTCAACCCTCTATTTAAGCAGTCAGAAAGGCCTGTTCATTTTGAAATATCTATTCTAATGAAGGCTACTGAAATAACCATTGGTGTTGCCCTGGTCCGTGCTGCCAACCTCCTCTCACCCAGATAAGTACCATAGACTCCTCCCTAACTACTCTCCCTTCCTGCTCTTGCTCCCATACCCACCACCTAGTCAGAGGAAATTTTTTAATTTAAATTTCTAAATCATTCCTTTAAATAAAATCCTCCAATCCAACCTCTTTTTAGAATAAAAACCCAAACTCTTGACTACGGCTGGCAGTGTCCTGGGAGATCTGGCCCCTATCTGCCTCTCGAACACCAAATCATGTTACCTGGGCCCACTTGACTTTAGTCCAGTCTTCTTTTCCTCTGTCAGGCCCTAGCACTGGACCTGGAGTAATTTTTTCCCCTGGCTCTTCACATTGATGACATGTTTCATCATTGAGTTCTCAAACTAAATATCACCTTATCTGAGAGCCCAGTCATAACTCCCTAAAGTAGATCCCTCAATTAGCCTCCATCACAGCCCCTTGTTTAATCCTAGGAGTTTACTTGCTCAGCTCTGTGCATGGTACCCACTTCACCTGGCTTAATGTTTGGCACTCAGTAGTAGGTGCTCAATAAATATGTGTTGAGTAAATGGCAAAACATAACAAAGTTCATATTAATAATAAAACAGCCCAACTTTTGTAGTGCAATTTGGCAGTTCATAAAACTTTTTTAGATATATTAATCCATTTAATCTTCATGGAAAACACACAAAGCCTCAGGGGTGCCTAGCCTCATAGGAGAAAGGAAAGTGACTCTGATGACAAGCAAAATGGGACAATGGCACTATGAGTACTTTGTGAAGAGAGAAAACCTTTTGGGTCTGGGCTTTAGGAAAACTGTATTAGGGTCCAAGGGCTATCATAACATATTACAGCAAACTGGATTGTTTATAATGACAGAAATGCATTCATTCTCTTACATTCTGGAGGCTAGAAGTCTAAATGAAGGTACCTATAAGTTATACTCCCTCTGAGACCCTACGTAGAATTGTCTTTGCCTCTCCCCAGCTGCTGGTGGTGCCTGTCAATCTCGGCATCCCTTGGCTTACAGCTGAACCACTCAGGCTCTGCCTCTCTCATCACAGAGTAGTCTCCTTGTGTTGCTCTGTCTGCATTTCTGCTTTGTCTTCTTCATAGGGACACCAGTCATAGTGGATGAGAGCCCACTCTAATCAAGCATAATCTCATTTTAACCTGACTACATCTGTAAAGACCCTATTTCCCAAGAAGTTCACATTCGAGATACCGGAGGTTAAGACTGCTATGAATCTTTTTTGGAAATATAGTTCAACCACTAACAAAGATTCCTGAGGTGGGGGGGGGGTGATGGTCATAAAGGCAATAATTTGAAGACAATCTTATTAACGGTGGTTTAAAAGAGGACTTTATCAGTCAAGTTTCTGCACGATAAAGCTGCATAATAACTCCAAAATCTCAGTAATTTATTTATTTTTTTATTGGTTGATTGATTTTGGAGAGAAAGGCAGGGAAGAAAGGAAAGAGAGTGGAGAAAGAGAAAGCAAGAAAGAGAGAGAGAAAAGCATTAATTTGTTGTTACATTTATTTACACATTCATTGGTCGATTCCTGTATGTGCCCTGACTGGGGATTTGAACCCACAACTTTGGTATATTGGAACAATGCTCTAACATACTGCACTACCCAGCCAGGGCCCAAAATCTATTATTGCTAATTTATAGCAATAAACATTTTCTTGCTAAAGCACTGTGAGGCAGCTCTGCTCCAAGTGGCAGTCAAGTTCAGGTCTTCTTCAGCCTTCTGTTCTGGGACCAGAGTCTGCCTGGGGCTTGCTCTTCTCACAGCAGACCAAGTGTAGTAGGTAAAATAGTCCAAGCAAGCACAGGTGAAGCTTTTGCCTTGGCAATGCAACTCATAGGACCTAGGTCACTATCCTGCGGAGCCAGGAGAGATACCCTGTCTGCTTCTGTGAGAGGCCCTGACAAAAGGAATGAAGAAGTAAGAACAATTCTCCAATCTTCCAAAGGATTATCACCAAATTGACTCATTGTCTCTTGGGGCCCTGATGCTTCCCATGGAGCTCAGAGATAGAGACCCTGACCTGAATTTCTTCTAGAAGCTCTTATGGAGATCTCACACAGGGAGATATTTATTTATACTGTGTAACAATTACATGTCTCAGATGAGAAGGGTCCCAGAAAGTTAGGTATGATGGAGAACTCCCTAGAACAAATGACTAGCTTTCCCGGGTATTCATGTTGTGCCCTTTTTGTCTTTGGTAATGGCTAACATGGGTCTTTCCAATGTAATATTATCAAGAAGGGTATTAGAGAGAAAATGTTCCAAGAGGCCAAAATGAGAGGGCTATCTCATGTGAAAGTGTTGGGAAAAGAAGAAGCCAAAGAGATAAGATCCAATCAAAGCTCTTAGAGAAATATTCAGACTCTGAGTCAAGTAAAAACTAGGAAAGTTATCTATTCTAAAACAGGAAGAAGAGTTCGAGTAGAGACTGACAGGGAGAGTGAGGGGAGTCCTAGAAAGTTGCCGAAACCTTCTCTCCAGCATCTCTGGTTCACCTTGAGTAACTGGAACGTGTGGGCATATGCACGTCAGACAGGCCAAAACATAGGCTCGGGATACACATGTTCCATCTGAATACCCCGAGTAACATGCAAAACTAGTTTTGTTTTGCTGAAAGAACTCACTCTACTGAGGGGAAGAATGTACTACCGGGAGGTGATGACAGGATAGAGCTGTAGTGGGGGAAATTCCATCAGTTTGTGTGATGTCAAGGGGGTCTGAAAGGGTTCACTGAGGACTTAGTGTTTAAATAAGTAGAAAGGCATCCTGCTCTGTACTTAGATAGATGCCTTTGGCTTCATAAAGCCAAATACATTTAAACTCTAGGTTTTCCAGGAGTGTTAGGGATGAAACAGGAGAAGGAAGGTCCTAGAAAGTAGCATCTGAGGAATTCTAAAGCACTAGAGACATTTCAGGTAGGGGGACCCACAGTGAGTGTCTATGTATATGCAAAGGGATTTTCCATAGGAGAGTGAGAGGACATATTCCACATGTCTTTAAGAGTTAGTCCAATAAGTGGATGCTACATTATCAGTTCAAACAAGGGCATAAGAGCTGGTGAGCTTTCTATAAGGGTTACATAGTGCAGGTAGGTAGGATGAGATTTAGAAGTATAATACAATCTCATTCATAAGAATCTCAAGTCAGCCTTTTGGCATTTTCTCTATACAAGGTTATATATTCTATCGTTGTATTGCCTTGATGTTTTTAGATGTGTTTCAAAAAACACTTAATTAGTGTAAATATTATAAAGGTAAAACTACCCTGTCTTGGCATTTTTCCCCCTTTTAATATTTTATGACTCTCCAAAAGAGATTGAGTCAGCTCTCTGTTAACCTCTTAAGAAGTGTTGGTTTCCTGCCACTTACATGGTTCCAAAGGAGGAGGGCATCTGTTTATTTAGGATGTGTTCAAGATAATTTGTGCATTGGGTATATAGTATTGAACTAGATGTCTAGAATTCCACTCAACACTGACATTCTTTAATTCTAACTTCTCTAGACTATACTTTCCTTGTCCATAAGGGAAGGAGATTGGGTTAGCCCAGCATTTCTCAATGAGGAGCCTGAAACAACACGACCTATTCCTGGAATGCTCTTTGCCCTCTCCCTGCTCCATCCCCACAAGAAGCTAAGTAACTCATACTCTGCCCTCTGGTTCTAATTTGAATGTCAGTTTCCTCAGAGTCAAGTTTACTAATTTTTCAGGTTAGGTTAAGACCTTTGTTAGACACACGCCTACTTCAACCCCATGAGGGGCTGGATTGCTTTATCATCCTGCCAACATCTAGCAGCATGCAGCCCAGCACCCTGCACACAGCAGAGGCTCAAGGAATAGTTATTATATAAATAAGCAACTTACTTAGAATATTAATAGGTGTTAAATAAAAAAGGGCTTTCATGGCCAAATGCACTTCAGAAAGACTGAATCAAATATTCTTAACAGATTTCCTTACTACCATTGTCAGAGTCTTCAAAATGTGAATGTCTGTAGAAAGAAGGTGTATTGTTTGCGTGATGCTAAGACTTACTTTTAACAATTTTACATTTCTCAAATTCTATGTGTTTCTTATAATAGAAAAATACAGTGTTTCTCCACTCTATTGGGAGCTCCATCAAATCTGTTATTAAATCTTAATAATTTTTTCCTATAATGAATGGTGTCATAGAATGAAGGGAATCCATTAGTGTAGAGTGCTTCTCTAATGTGGTTGATTATGATATCCATTTTTACAGAGCCTCTCCTGGGACTAGTGTTCTGTGGTGTACATTTTGGGAAACACTGGAACAGAAGGCCTCTTCCAAATTTACTAACCTTTGAGTCTATTGGTGAGAATTAAGAAGCAATATGCTATAAGTGAAAAGAACAACAAATATGACTACAGAGACTGGCACATCCTCGTGCCTTTTTGGTAATCCTATACAAGTCACTTAAGCTCTCTGACTCTCCAGTATTTTATTGTTAAAGAAGGACAGTAATATCTTTCCTGCTCACCTCATACAACTATTATTAGAGAATAACAGGAAAGTTAAATGTAGTGAGGTCAGATTCTGGTTAAAGAGATTAGAATTAACAAACAATTTATGTTCTTCTCTTCCCAAAAACGCACTGAAATGACAGTAAAGTGACTTTTAAAAATCGCTAAGCACAAAAGAAAGAGGAGGAGGAGGAAGAGGTGAGGGGAACGTTTGGGGACCTGGAAGGTAGATGGATGAGTGGTAACTGGTTTAGCAGATCCTAAAATGCTGAAACCTAAAGAGGAAAGCAGATAAGTAACTGCCTTTGCACTCCTCAAATCCAGGAGATAGCTGTAGGAATAAAGTCCTTGTGAAAGAGATAAAGAGAAGAAAAAAAAGAAAATTTACTCTTTCCACTTCAGGAGAAAATGAAAAGGAAGAGATTACTCCTCCTAAAAGAGAGAGAGAGAGAGAGAGAGAATAAAAAATAAATGTCCAAGAACTAAAATATGTTTTCTGATTGAAAGTATCTACTGAGTGGCCCTGGCCAGTTGTCTCAGGGGTAGAGAATCAGCCTGGCGTGTGGAAATCCATATTTAATTCCAGGTCAGTTTGCACAGGAGAAGTGACCATCTGCTTCTCTACCCCACCCCACCCCTTTCTCTCTCTCTCTCTCTCTCTCTCTCTCTCTCTCTCTTTCTCTTCACCTGTATCCATAACTCAAACGGTTCGAGCAAATTGGTCTCAGGTGCTGAGGATGGCACCATGGCCTCACCTCAGGCACTAAAATAGCTCGGATGCTGAGCTACAAAGCAGCAGCCTCAGATGGGCATAGCATCAACCTGTAGGGGGCTTGCTACGTGGATGCCAGGGGAAGCACATGAGAAAGTCTGCCTCTGCCTCCCACCTCTCACTTAATTATAAAAAAAGAAATAAAAAGAAAGTATCTACTAGGTGTCCAATACAATGAATGAAAAAAGAAATACTTCACATTATCATAACAATTTAGGAATCACATGATGAAGATAACCAAAGAGTTCTCCAGAATAAGGTTGAGGATAGAGACTCAGAATAAAATCAAACTTCTCAACAGCAACAATTTTAAGTTGACAGTTTGTATGATGGGTTTGATCATATTTGACAATAGATTTACACTTCTATAAGGGGTTCAGGGATAAGTTAGTGGCAGGTACATAGAAAACACATTTTTTTAAAAAACTAAGACAATTATTTATCCTGTACATTTTTTAAAATACTAGAAATACTCAACTGTTAAATGTGTTCATTAAATTATAATAATATAAACATGCAACATGACCATAAATTATTATGTAAGGGAAGGTTTATTCTTTTTCTATTGTGGTATAACAAATTGTCACAAACTTATCAGCACACTTAGACCCAGATATGGCTGAACTAGGTTTTTACTTAGGGCCTCACAGGGCTACAATCAATGTGTCAACTGGGCTGCATTCGTTTCTGGAGGCTTGACTGGGGAAGAATCCACTTTCAAGCTCACTCGGGTTACAGAATTTATTTCCTTGTGATTGCAGTATTTATAGCAGGGACATCCCCACACCTCTGTCAGATACGATCATGTAGAAGCAAAATGCAGGTCCTTCTGAAACTGAAGGGAGGAGATTACACAAGGGTGTGAACATCATCAGATGGGGACCTTTGGGTTCACCTTAAAGTATAAAATATCAAACAGCACAGAGAGCAGCCTTTTCTCTGAAACCCTGTAACAGCATGGTGTGGTAGATTTAGAGATCAGTAGGAAACCCAACCTCCTCCATTGAAAAATAAATAAAAAGGAATTCTAGGAAATTCATAAGGTTGCATAACAATCAACAGAATCCAGTTTTAGAATATTTCCATTACACCACGAAGATCCCTTGTGCTCATTTACAGTCACTGTTTGTTCTTAGCCTTAGTCCCAGGCCATCACTAATTGTTTTCTGTCCTTATGGATTTTTCCCAGCTCCTTCATTTTTTGCCACCTAAATAAACCAGGCAATATTATGCCTACTTGCCCCCAAATCCATCTTGTATCCTGCATCCTTTCCGGTGTCAGGGGGGCAATAATATCCTGAATTCGGTTCTTACCATCTCATAAGATTCAATTGTTAAGTATTTGGAAATTTTGAAAGCCTGTTGTTATACCATTGTTAGCTTAAAACTGGCCCTAGTGGGAATATCTGCACAATGGCAAAGAATACAAATCAGGACTATTTGCTTTGTTTTTGCTTTTGTTTTGGGGGGGGGGAGCTGACTTATCAGCACAGCCTTATTTGAATTCCTATTACTGCTAATATCTGGGTTACCTCCTGTTATATCCACCCGCCAAGACATCTCCAAAAGATTTTTGCTTGTTGGTATTCACACCCTTATTTAGTCTTTTCTTGCAAGCAACAAAGCTGACTTGTGTAACCCTTAGGTTATTGCAGAAATAAGAAAATATTGACTACCAAGGCTAGGTCATAAAAGGCATTGTGCCTTCTGCTTTGCTGTCACATGAATCATTCCCTCTGGGAGAAGTCAGCTGCTGCGTCATGAGTAAACTGAAGAAGCCCTATGGAGAGGTCCACGCAGGAAGGAACGGAGGCCTCCACTCAAAAGCCACATGACTGAGACGTCCTGGAAGCAGATTCTTCAGCCACCTCCCGCTTCCAATAAGCGCTGCACAGGCTGGCATCCTGAATGCAACCCAATGAGAGACTCTGAGTCAGAATCAAACAGCAAAGCTGTTCCGGGATTCCTGACCCACAGAAACTCTATAAAATAATGATTAATGATTATTTGAATCACCAAGTTTTATAGTAAGTTGTTATACAACAACCTGGTGGCAAATACAAGTTTGGGTGCCAAGAATGGGGTGCTACCATTACAAAACCTTAAAAGGTGAGAGTGGCCTTGTAAATGGCAGTGGGCAGAGCGGGAAGGGTGCTGAGGACAGAGTCAGTGGAGGCCTGAAGAACAGGTTCGGTAGAAACCTTTGTAGAGGCTGTAGGAGAGGGCTTACAGGAGAGAGAAGGTAACACTACCCAAACCTGGAGGAAAGGGGGTCCTTGCTGTGGAATGGCAAAATGGTTAGGAGCACGGCCCCTCTGACAACATGAGAACTAGGAAGCATACCTAATGAGCTGGGAGACTTAGCTAAGGAAACTTCCAGGTGGAAGGGTAAAGGGGCTCCCTTGCTTCTGCTGCTGCTCACAGAGAAATGTAAGCAGAGAGATAAAGGTGAAAGGGCAGACCAACAAAACAGAGCCAATAACCACTGCGTTTCAACATGCCCAGCCTCTCCAGACAACCTGTGATGCTAAGATAACGAAGTTAATTCTGGGCAAAGATCAAATCTAGGGCGCCTGTAGGAAAAAATAATATAAAAATTAAGTCAAAGCTGTGGCCTCACGAAGAGTCAAGCCAATACTTCAAAACACTAGTTAGTCAAATAATAGAGACTCGAAGCAGGTTAAATATGTTGACCCTCAACAATTTCAGCAGAAACCCAATGAAGGAAATCCTTATCTCAGAGAAATTGGCAGGTGCAGTTTTTCCTGCCTCAGCAAGAAAACACAAAGCATGATCCTTATTCCTTGGTCCTCCCACCGGGTTTACATTAACCCCCACTCCAAATGTTGACCTGGACCCTGCAGTCTCTGAAGAGTCCTCCACCTCAAGGACAACTGGAGTGACTCCAGTGGGCGCGGACAAGTCACTGTGCCCCATGTGTAAATTTGCTTCTCACCTATACTTTCAAAAGTAAATTGTTATTTATTATAGAATAGTCTCAATCTACTGGCAGAAGGACTCGTTCCAACAACTGGCTTCCTTCCCTCTGTGGCCCCATTTCCACATTAACAGAATGTACCCAGCTAATGTCAGGAAAAGGCCATCTTCTCATGACCACAGAAATAAAACAGTACCTACATTGCTCCCAGAAGTGACAGGGATAATGGGATAAAGAGGGAGGGGAATCCAGAGAGAGCTGGTTAGGGGTTCTTGAAAATTTCCAAAGAAGCTATCTCTACCCTCCCCCTCAGTGTCCTTCCATGCATGTTAGAAGTCCCTGAATGTATCAATCAGCTTTAATTAAAAAGTAATGAGATAATCTCAGGTAGCTCGAAATTCAATGGGACAAAGGAGAAAGTTCTCAGAGAATGTGGGGTGAGATGAGGGAGGCATTGTGCTATTATTGCATAAAATGGGAAGTCTGACTCAAACACCAAAATAGAAAGCCGCTGCATGCAGGGTCAGTAAATTACCTCAATTGAGTGTGTACAGTAGAGGAGATGTCAAAACCTATTACCTGAACAAAACAGTAACTTAAAGGCCTAACTGCGGATGGAGCGCTCACTTGTTGAGAAATGGGTTTAAATGAGAATTTCCCAAAACAACTAACATAGCTAAGTCTAACCTCTCTAAAGAGAGGTATCTTGTTCGAAAAATATATTGTAGAACTTTATGAACTCAAGAGACTCCGTAGTTTTATAAGTGAATTGGGCAGAGGTTTCAATTGCACAAAGGTAACTTTCAATAGGAATGGAGTTCACAGAAGAGCTCACGTAGCAATGGAAATGGTGTGAAATCATGAAAGAGGAAACTCCTGGGCTGCTCAGACCTTTTCATGGTCATGAAGAGCAAATAGTAGGCATTTAGGAGAACATTATCAGGGCTTAAACTCATTAATTTTCTATACATAATAATAATAATATAGTTAACACGTATTGAATGCTGAATATGAACTAAACCCACTACCTACTCATCAGTTCTCACTATGGCACAATAAGCTGAGTGCTGTTAAAATTCTCAGTTTGCATACAGAAAGAAACTTAGCAATTAAATAACTAGCCCTCCATCACATGGTTAGTAAATAGCCAAGCAGGGCAATAAACTTAAACCCATGCTCCTAACCATACCAGATAGAGACTTAGTAAACAAAAGGAAACTTTGAATCATTATACACAAAAACATCACATGGTTCTACAAATGAAAATTTGTAGAAGGCACAGATGAGATTGAAACACACAGAAGATAATCACACTATAGTTTTCATGTTGTTGTATATAAATTTTAATTAACTGTGTAACTGCAAGTAAATATGTATTTTATTCTAACATGTAGATCCATTCATTGATACACAGTCTATTTTGTTGTCATAAGCTCTGAGTTCAAAAGTGCTCCAGGTATTCTTGTTGTCTTTCTATCTGAAATGGATAAAGTAGTTAGAATAACTATTAAATTACTGCAGTTGAAATTATGGTGCCCAGACGGGCCAAAACTAAGAGAGCAGTTATTCTTTACAGGATGCTGTTTCAATAAAGTTTAGTTTCGACCCTGGCCGGTTGGCTCAGCGGTAGAGCGTCGGCCTGGCGTGCGGGGGACCCGGGTTCGATTCCCGGCCAGGGCACATAGGAGAAGTGCCCATTTGCTTCTCCACCATCCCCCCCCCTCCTTCCTCTCTGTCTCTCTCTTCCCCTCCTGCAGCCAAGGCTCCATTGGAGCAAAGATGGCCCAGGCGCTGGGGATGGCTCCTTGGCCTCTGCCCCAGGCGCTAGAGTGGCTCTGGTCGCGGCAGAGCGACGCCTCGGAGGGGCAGAGCATCGCCCCCTGGTGGGCAGAGCGTCGCCCCTGGTGGGCGTGCTGGGTGGATCCCGGTCGGGCGCATGTGGGAGTCTGTCTGACTGTCTCTCCCTGTTTCCAGCTTCAGAAAAATACAAAAAAATAAAAATAAATAAATAAATAAATAAAGTTTAGTTTCTTTTGAGGATGCAAAAACAAAGCCATCTAATCTGGTATGGCCAAAATAAAGTGCTCAGTCTTCTATTTTCACTTAATTCAACATGCTTGTACCACTCATACAAAATACTCTATTTTTACCCATTATTCCCACTGGTGACATTTACTAAAGTTTAGCATGAAATTTGAAAAGGTCTATACAAATTCCAACTCTCATCTTGGAGCAATCTTCTAAATTCACGATTCTATGCTTCAAATTTATTATGTCTTTCAAGAAACCTTCCATACAAGTAAGACCGGTCTCCGTGCACATTCTTAATCATTTTCTTTTGAGAAAAACCTTCCCTGAGCCTGAAGATTATACCATTTCCTCTTATGATTGGGCAGATGAGGGAGTAATGTACCTTCTCCACGAATCACTCTGGAGAGCTGCCTTCCACTCCCAGACCCGGAAGATAGAGACCTACCATTCAGAGAGCATCTTTGGCAAAGACTGAGCATTTTGGAGGAGATTTTGCCAGCCTGTATAAAGGGACTAACTGCCAAAATAATTTTCATCTCATTCATTCTGTTTTGAAGAAAAACATAAAGGGTCATAGACTTAGCACTAATGAGATAGTGTGGGTAGTTCTTTGTTGGGAGGGAATAATAGAAAATTGAATGCAGAGAGCAGTGAGCTATTAAACTCTTTAATAGGACATCATGAGACTTAATAAACATAAGAATGTAGGTTTGGAGCCTGTTCTATAAAAAAGTACTATAGCTATACTAATTCAACATTTATATAAACCAAAACAGTTCATTCTTCTATGAATAAGAAACAGAATTGCTGGGTGCTTATTATAAGGTGGGCATTGAACTTGGATGCTTGTTAAATAGCAGGTATTCTGGGCTATGGCAGTCATTATATAGTAAGCTTTTTAAGGATAAGGACAATGTCATATACTTTTGTATCTGAAGTATCTAGTCCATTGCTGTGAAGTGTTTAATGAATTAAATAAATAAAATAGATAAATATTCTGTTTTAAAACACCTGGTTATAGTTTATGATTTCTAAACATCCAATGGGGGCATGGCCAGTTGTGTTGGCTCAGCAGTAGCATGTCAGCCTGGTGTGTGAAAGTCCTAGGTTTGATTCCCGGTCAGGGAACATAGGAGAAGCGACCATCTGCTTCTATACCCCTTACCCTCACCTCTCTCTCTCTCTTCCTTTCCCACAGCCATGGCTCAAATGGTTCGAGCAAGGTGGCCCTGGGTGCTGAGAATGGCTCCATGGCCTCTCCTCAGGCACTGAAATGGCTTGGTTGCCAAACAACAGAGCAGAGGCTCCAAATGGGCCGAGCATTGCCCTGTAGGGGGCTTGCTGGGTGGATCCCCAGGTGCATGTGGGAGTCTATCTCTCTGCTTCCCTGCCTCCCCGCCTCTCACTTAATAAAAATAAATAAATAAAATAAAAAATTAAAATGAAAACATCAGATGGGATGTAGCTTCTTTCTCAGATGGGTCTTAATTGGACCTTGGATCCTCTGAGACATGAAAGGAAAATGTAAAAAGTTGACAAGATTGGCCTCAATAAGATATAAACCTCAAGGCATATTCAGATGGATCAAATTCTCTTTTATCTTACTTAAAACACAAGTGCTTAAAAGAACGTGGCCATGGGACACTGTTCGTAAGACACGAAAGTCCAGCTGAAGAAGCCAACTCTTGGGAGGTCAAGTAGAACCAGCACGGTGCTGCTTTCCTCCCCCTGGGACAAGTCTCCCAGAGGGTGCTTAGATTTCAGAGAAACCACTAGAAGAGCCAGGGTGCAGCCAAGACACCCTGTCTGGAACCGATAAGATATGGGAGGCATTCGTGTGAATTTTCTGCAGAAGTAGGGGATAAAAACCAAAATGTGGGTAATTTTTGAAAGTGGCATGATTGAGAAGGGCAATTGAAATAGATGAAAGGGCTCTACTGTGAATGTCTTCTGAAATACAGGATTTTTTCCCCCTTAGGTAGTAAAGCTTTATTGTGAAGCGACTCACTACACATTGTGTTCAATTTTCTCTGTGTCAGGTTGAGTCCTGAAGAGATATAAAATTGAATACACACTGTGTGATTACTCATGAAGACATAGGAAACCTGAATCATATAACAGCCTTGTCCCAAGTGAAGTTATTTATTTAAGATTTATACCTCATTGACTCCAAAAGGACTTAAAGCAATTTATGGGGTAATATACAATTTAACCTCCAGCAAACCAGAGACTTCCCTTAACTAAGAACAACTGCAAGGCAAAGGTGCATATTTGAATAGGATGGGCAAGTATTTTGATAAATTTGACCCAAAAAATGAAAAATATTGAGTTACAGCAGTCCCATTTCTTATAATCAGCAAGAGTTTAAATCTAGGTAGAGTCGAGACTTCTCCTGGAATTAGGATGAAGGAAAAATTTGTCACGTAAAACTACCAAGGGTGATGCTTTCTAACAACAGTGCAGGTGCTATCCCTCACCCAGATCTATAGGAGTCAGAGAAAGGCTTTTCACAACGATAATTTTTATATCAAACCTCTACAAAAGCAGAGGGTATCTAAAAGTAATTGAGGAAACTTCTGTGGAACAATATAAATATACTATACTAGAGTTCAAATATTTTGCTTGACAACACAGGGACAGAATATGCCAGTTCCACAGATAATTAACATGCTTAGTTAACTGTCAAATGTCTTAAGAGAGCATTTGGCTTATGCTAAATTTGTGATCAAATGCTCTGGTAATTGCCAGTGCTATAAAAAGTCTATATTATTAGTTAATGATGATAGGAACTAATGAGTCCAGAGCTTGTACTTAGTTTGTCCAAAACTTTTCACATCCATCATCACATTAAATTTTTACTTTAACCCTATAATCAGGCAGGTATCAGCACCAGCCTGCTTTCAGGGACAAAAAAAAGGAAGGCTCAGAATTGTTATGTGATAAATCAAGATGGTGTCTTTGGTGAGAAATAGGACACAAACCCAGGTTTTAAGTTCTGACTATTTTATGCACTTGAAATTGTATGTCCGTTCCTTCCACTACATATTTCCTTGCCGTCTTTAGTTAATCATCAATCCAAGGTACAACTGTCTGATGGAAGAGTTCGATTTCCAGGAGCCCATGCAAGAGATTATTATAGTTGAGACTGAAGTTGCAGGCGTGCAGGTGGAGCAAAGTGGACGGACAGCACACGACCTGACAAGTGACCGAACGTGAGGAGGAAGACTCTGAGTTTTTGCGTGAGTCCCTCTTAGGAGAGTCATGCCATTCTGAGATGGGAACACAGGAAGAGATACAAGAAAAGAAGTCTTAAAACTAAATTTTAAGTATACATTTGTATACACACATGTACACTATTATTTTGTTCAGCAAACAAAGCTGTAGAAAGATTATATGTAAAAAAAAACAAGCAATATTTGGATATGGCAATAAAGGAGTCAGTATATCAATAATACATCACCAAATTAATTGAAGTACCTTTCAATGACTAATATTTATGGGTAAGCTGCTTTTCAAAGTACTGTTATAATATGGCTACTTGTTTAAATTTCTCTAGAATACTTTATATCACCAGATTCAAATACATAGACGGAAAGGATTTTAAACCCTGTTTCTCAAATACCAGCTTTCTAGACAAATGAGAGTTGGTTGTGCCCATCTCTGGTGGGATGGCAGATGTGGTTGGAAACAGTTCAGAATGGTTTAGCTTAATAAACCATTTCTCTTGAGGACTGAAGCCCCAAAGTGACTCCCCTATTGAAAGTAGCATTTAGACTTTAACACAATGTCACAAAACTAGGTAGCTTTTTGACAAAATGACCATGACCTGGAAAGCATTTGCATGGTGAGTTGGAAAAGACTCAGGTTTTGAGCACGAGTAAAAATAACAGTTAAAAAGTTGTAATTACTTTATAAAAACTTAATAGTTTCTAGGACATTTTCATCGTCATAATCACTTGATTACAGTTGTTATATTTCTCATGGAAAAAACATAGGCTAAAAATCTTACAAAATGTACTGAATTCTGGAACACTGTAACATACATCTTAAAAACTTGGGGGGAAAAAATACCCAGTAAGTTGAGGATAAATCAAAGACATTCTACTCAACACAGTAGATAGCAAACTTGCCAAACCAAGAAACACTTTTTCCCAAGAGATAGTCCAAGAAATATATAAACATTTATTTAAAAGCCTGAAATAGATTAAAAGATGACACATCCACCATGATTTATTAAGGGAAACCCAGGATTTCAAGGGCAAGGCACCTAACATTAATGGTGGATGCCAAGGAGGATTATAAACCTGCTCTCCCACAACACAGCTGTTGACGTCTCTATCGTTGGTAGCTCCAGGCTGGGTGGGGAAAAGGTCTGGTCCAAATTGGCTATCCTTCTGTTCTTCTTATGCATGTTTCATCACTGTGTTCTAGAAGAAGAAAGACCATCAGCACCAACCAACATCTTCTCATTCTGGTGTCATCTAAAAATACCTGCAGACATTATTACCCTGCAATTACCTCACACTCCTGCCCATCAGCCATAGCCACCTCCCACCTCCCGCTCACTAATAGCACAGTCCTGTATCACCTCCCACTCAGCCAAGCAACACTACTGTAGCTGCTTTAGATACACTCATGTCTATATATATAGTCTCATATATAAGTATATATTCAGACATATACTCATGTGCACGCAAATGAAACGCTTTTACAAAAGAAAAAAAAGGAAAGCTAGTTATGGGAAAGGAGCTGCACTTTGGAAAGTTAATGTGATATGCCATTTAGAAAATCGTTCCTGCATGGCCTAGGTGCCCAGTAAATGCCTGAGAAGAGACATTTACTAATCCCAGATATGAGAAATATTCGGTTTGGCGAACCCCTGACCCCAGTGCAATTAATCAGAGCCTGTAATTCCTAAATCTATTGCGTTAGACCTCACAGTTCTCTCTTTTTAATATTATATTATAAACTTAGTATTTACAATATTATAGTCTTTTTAGACCTGTCTGGTATATTTTCTATTATAAAATATTTTACAGCTACTGTAGTCAGGATTCAATAAATATTTATTTTTCTACCTTTTTTTTTTTTTTTTACTATTTTTTTTTTTATTATTGTTTACTAGATCCCCGAGGTATGGATATGTGTTTCGAGACAGAAATGAGTGAGATGGAGAGGCTCAGAAGCGGAAGCCGGAATGAGAATGGGAGATGCCAGTTCTCTACCAGCAACACTAGGGAAAGGCCCTATTAGCATAATCAGAGCAGCCGCAAAGCAGGGATCCCGCGGCTGCTCAGCTCTTCTGCACATAGCAACAAGCCCAAGTGAACACCACGGAGTAGCACCTACGGCTGTGAGGAGTAACTGAGATCACAGTTGGGGAAGCACTGTGAGGGTGAAAATGGCATCAGTCTGCAGGGGAAGGTTTCTATTACTGCCTCATCATATCACAGTGCTAATCAGTAAGCAGGCAGCAGAGTGGATGCTGAAGAGAGAGAGAGAGAGGACTAGGCTAGTTGACAAAAACCCCAGGATTCAAATCCTGATGCCGACACCAGTGACTTTCAGCAAATCTCTTCATATATTTGGGCTTTCATTTTTCTTATCTGGGCAAGAGCTACCTCTCCCATCTGTCCTAAAAGTTATTGTAAACATTTAATTAGAATTGCATGTGAAATGCTTTAGGAAATACAGCGCAGGGTATGGCTGAATGTGAATGACGGAAAAATTTCACCTGGATTCTATCCATCTCCCAAATTAAAGGAATCCCACTCCCCCTATCTTTTCTGTCTCAGTTAGTGACGCTGATTCAGTAGAATGTAAGCACATTGGGGGCAAGTACTCAAAACATTGCCAAGCGCATAGTGGGCCCTCAGTAAGTATCTATTGCCTAAAAATATTAATCTACTGAACATCTCAAATGAGGGCATGTCATCTGTAATTCATTCTTGTCCTTCATTCTGACACATCTGGTAAGTCACTTCCTCATGGCTCATACTTGTCTACCTCAGTCTTTTCCACTCAGTCATGTGCTAGTAAATGCTTAACACTAGCTCTCAGGGAAACATTTTTGGCTTTTGCCAGTTTTCATGGTGTCAATGTTGCCAGGATGGCCAGTTTCAAGCAACCAACATGATGACACACGAGGTTGGGGAGAGACATCCGGGGGGGATGCAGGGGGACTGGCGGCTCTCAGGGCTGGTGTGAGTCAACTCCAGCCCATAACAGCTTCCCCTCTTCTCATCCTCGTCCAGATCCTCGCTCCTAGCAGCCTGGCTTGATTCCTGGATGGTCCTCACTGTAACCCACCATCCACACGGCCGTCAGCATGATCTTTCCAACACACACATCTGATCACGTTGTTGCTCTATTTAAAAACCTTCAACTCATCCATCTCGCTCACATAATAAAGCCAAACACAAGGTTTGACAGACCAGGTACTTCCTAATCTGAAGGCTGTTTACTGAGACCCCCTTCAGTGCCAGCCTGGATGATTCTAGCTACACTGAACACAGTTTTGTCAACATCTTGTGCTTTTTTCTTCCTCTCTGCTTCTGCTCACGCCGTTCCCACTTTCTGGATAAGGACTTCCCTTTCCTCTCCACCTGGCAGACCACCTACATATTCTCCAGGCCCAAATCAAAGGTCACTTTCTGGTCAAAGTTTTCTGTGATTATCATTTATTTCCTCTCTACCCTTCAGTTATTTATAGCACCAGCAAAGTGAATGTCTCATCCTTTGCAACTCTGTATCTTTGAATCCATATGCATGACAACAAATTATCAACTTTTATTATTTGTTTATGTCTCTTGCCTGCTGGACTGTGAGCTCCTCTTAAGCAGAGCCTGGTCCTTTATGAACCCTCAGCGGATATTAAAAACTTCAGTGTTTTTCAATTGCTGGTTGGTGGAACAGTCTGCCAGAAACTTTGTGATTATTTGTGAAAGAATAAAGCACCCTGATGCTGTATGAAGGTTATATCTTACTCAAATTCACTTATGCTCATGGTGATTTCCTGCTTAGCAGTCCCCCCAAAGATTTTCCTATTTTCACTGGTCCTCAAGTATAAAAAGGAGATGGCCCCCGGTTTTCCCCTGTGGATGGTGGGTTACAGTGAGGACCATCCAGGAATCAAGCCAAACTGCTAGGGGCAAGGATACACCACTGATGAAGTGATGTCTTTCAAAGCTTTGGTATTCAAAGTTTTATGTGTAGACCGGTTGCATCAACTTCACTTGGGACCTTGTTAAAGAAGCAGAAACCCAGACCCTATTCGGTCCTACTCACACAAGATTTTGATTTTACAAAGATTTGCTAGTAATTCATAAGCACATTCAAGTTTGAAAATCCACATGGAAGTTTGAAAAGGTCCAAAGAAGAATAGGAGAAGAAAATCCACATGGAAGTTTGAAAAGGTCAAAAGAAGAAAGGCTGCTTATTAATAAACTTGACAGCTAGACAAAAATATTAAAATCTTTAGGAAACTGCAGTCTATTGATAGTTCTTTTTTTTTCTTTTTTTCTATTAACTGAGAGATAGGGAGGCAGACAGGCTCCTACATGCACCCCAACTGGGATCCACCTGGCAAGTCCCCTACCAGGCAATGCTCTGTCCATCTGGAGCTACTGCTCCATCGATTGGCAACAGAGCTATTTTAGTGCCTGAAGTAAAGCCATGGAACCATCCTTAATGCCTGTGGCCAACTTGCTCAAACCATTTAAGCCATGCCTGCAGAAGAGGAAGAGAGAAAAAAGGGGGAGAGGTAGAGAAGCAAATGGTCACTTCTTCTGCATGCCCTGACTGGGAATCAAACTCAGGACTTTCACACACTGGGGACACTCTACCACTGAGCCAACTGGCCAGGGCCCTATTGATAGTTCTTGAGCTAAGGAAATGGAGCAAGCACACTATGTGTAGGTAGTTAATCTCTCAGCTTGAGTGAAATGGTTCAAGAGGCTGAGACCAGAGCAGTGGTTTTCAACTGAGGGCAGTTTCTCTTCCCTCTCCTCACCTGACCAGTATCTAGGGACAGTTGTGGTTGTCACAACACGGAAAGCGCTACTGGCATAGAGTAACTGGTCTTCAGGGATGCTGTTGAACATCCAACAATGTCCTTCACAATGAAAAATCATCCTACCCCACATATTAATAATGCAAAAGTTGAACAACTCTGGAATAGAGGAAGGAAAGACTGGAAGCTGATGGAATAAAAAGGCCTGTGGTGATGAACCTCACTGGTGTGTGCTGGTGCTAGGTTGGCTCAAAGGAAGAGAAAAACCTGAGTCGCTTCAAAATAAATGAACAAGAGTTAGTGATGGAGGCCTAAAGAGAGGTAGGTAGGAGATGGTCCCCGGTTTTCCCCTGTGGGTGAAAGGAAGAATTGCTTCAATTCTGCAATAATAGAAGCAGCTGTCATTTTCAGACAGAAGAGAAGCATGGAAGTAAAATGCAGATGTGTTTAGGCAAGCCACAGGGATTCCGATTTTACTACATGTACCATATTTCCCTGTGTATAAGACTCACTTAATTTTGAGCCCCAAAATTTGAAAAAAAATGTATTACATAAAGTTATTGAACTCAAGTTTTATTCATAAAATTCATACAACTCCTCATCACTGTCAAAACTCCCATCTATTAGCTTGTCCTCATCTGCATCTAATGATGAATCACTGTCTTCATATTTTGCTTTGTCTTCAGTTCCATCAATGGCATTTGAAATGCCACAATCACTGTATAAGACACACCCAATTTTTAGACCGGAAATTTTTAATAAAAGAGTGTCTCTTATACATGGGGAAATATGGTATTTACTAAGCACCTGCTATACTGCTATGAGAGCTGTGCCCTTCACACATCTGACCATTTATTTAATCCACCAATAACAAACCTTAAAGTAGCTATTAGTAGATTTTCCTGCTGAAGAAACTGAGGCTCCAAGAAGGTATCTAAGTTGGTAAAAAATAAAAATAAAAAAGAATTAAACCACAAATCCGCAACTTCTGACTCCCAGACCCACTATGGTCTGCTCTCTAACAGACACAGCCAATGGGATTTTATTAATTGCCGCTGATCCATCGCGACATGGCTGCCTGTCTCAAAAGGCATTCGGAGGTTCATGTCCAGGTTCATCAGCATGAGTGCCATTATCTAGTAGAGAAGCCCGTCACAGGTGGAAGGGTGTCTTCATTCTGTACTATGCAGATGCAGAGTCAGATGGTAGCCACAGCCTTTCATTTATCGCAAGGCCCAGACATGAGCATTTGATAATTAATGTGATCATTGTTAAAAACAATTAGTGAAAAATTTTCCTTTCATTTGAGGGGATCACTAAATCCATACCTTACTTCTGCTTACAAACCAATAAAAATGAACTGAAAATAAGGTAGTGCAGGAATTCAACACACACTATTAGTATCAATTAATATTGACATTATTAATACCGATACATTATTAATGTAATTGAGCACTCACAGACTTCCTGTCACACCTGATTCTATAATACTCTCTTCATTAGGAGACGTTTTTATTAAAAGAAAACCAAAATTATTTTCAGTTTATGTCAAACTGTGGTGAGGAGAGGATGGATCCCCAATCGTGAGGCCAAGAGCAGAGTAAAGAGCAAGCACAGAGGAAAGAGGAAAATTAGAGACGTTTTCCTTTCCTGCCCTTGCTTGTCTCCACTGACTGGTATCCCAATTCCCTTTCTCAGAGCACCTGCTCGTAGTTTAGGGCCGGACTAAAACAATACGTTCTTTCTTTATCTTTTCTTGACCCTTCCTGATAGAACTAGTTTTACCCTCAGCTGGGTTCTCATAGCACAGATTACTTTTGCATAATATACTATGTTAATGACTTATTTACATGGTTATAGCTCTACTAGGTTGTGACCTGCTTTAAATAGGGGCTGTCGCCTTAGCACTTGGAGTAGTGCCTGACTCCCAGCTGGTACCCAGTAAATGCTTGCTGAGGCCAATCAGCATAAGTTTGGTCCCAGTAAATGAGTGGCTTAGGTTGACCCTTTGCTATATCTTTAGCTCCTTGCAAACATACTTCATCTTCCTAAGCTTTTGGCACTGGTGCACACTGTTCAAACGGGTTCGTAAAATATAAAGAGAGATAGTTATCTGGCTTCTCTCAGGATGATGATTTTAAGGTTCATTTACATTGCAACATGCGTTAGTAATTCAATTTTTTTTTTTTTTTTGGCTAAATAGTATCCCATTGTGTAGATTCATTATATTTTGATTACTCATTTCTCTGTTAATGGACATTTGGGTTGTTTCCACCTTTTGACTGTTGTGAATAGAGCTGTTTTGAATATTCAAATACAAGTTTTAGTTTGAACACTTGATTCCATGAATATGGAGTATCTCAAAAAGGTATATAAGAGACAGGAAGCAGATCAGTGGTTGCCCAGGCCTGAGGAAAAAAGGATGAGAAATGACTGCCTAATGCATAGAGGCATGCCTCGTTTTATTGCGCTTCACTTTAGTATGTGTGGTAAACATTGCATTTTTTTACAGATTAAAAGTAAGTCCCTCCACGGGAAAAAAATAATGACTCGCTGAGGACTCAGCTGATGCTTAGCAATTCTTAGCAATAAAGTATTAATTAAGGTATGTACATTGTTTCTTAGACATTATGCTATTGCACACCTAATTACCATAGTATACGGTAAACATAACTTTTATATACATAGGGAAATCAAGAATATTGTGTGGCTCGTGTTACTGCGATATTCACTTTATTGCTGTGGTCTGGACCCAAACCCACAATGCCATGAGGGGTGCCTGCTGTACTGGGTTTCTGTTTGGGTTGAGGAAAATGTTCTAGAACTACATAGTAACTTTGGTTATACGACATTGGCGATTACTTAATGCCACTGATTGCATACTTTACAATGGTTAAAATAGTAAAAAAAATTTGTATGTGTGTATTTTTCTTAAGTTGGAAACGGGGAGGCAGTCAGACAGACTTCCACCCGCATGTGCCTGAAGGGGATCCACCCGGCACGCCCACCAGGGGGCGATGCTTTGCCCATCTGGGGAGTCGCTCTGCCGCAACCAGAGCCATTCTAGCGCCTGAGGCAGAGGCCACAGAGCCATCCTCAGCGCCCAGGCAAACTTTGCTCCAATGGAGCCTCGGCTGCGGGAGGGGAAGAGAGAGACAGAGAAGAAGGAGAGGGGGAGGGGTGGAGAAGCAGATGGGCATTTCTCCTGTGTGCCCTGGCTGGGAATCAAACCCAGGACTCCTGCATGCCAGGCCAATGCTCTACCACTGAGTCAACCGGCCAGGGCTAAAATAGTAAATTTGATATTACATGCATTTTACCACAATTTTAAAAAATCCTTTTAAGAGATGGATAGAGAGACAATACAATTGAGCCAGGATTACCTATCAGGAACATGATTCTTTTGTCCATGGAAAATATTTTATATGCACTTCTCCCATTGCCTGATGTTTGCATGCAGAATCTGCAATACTAGTTACAATGTTGATGAAACCCTTCTCTGAGGCTGCTGGTGGTATTATGCAACGGTTGTTGTTTTTCTATAGTAATTTTATAATATATGTCAGGAATCATAACAGTGTTTATGACTTTTAAAACTTGGAATACTTCTAAGAATTTATTTTAGGGAAATATTTCAGAATAATAATGCAAGTACATGTATAAAAATGTTCATTACAAATATACCTACAATAACTGAATACTAAGAAAAAATCTTTGTCCAACAATAGAGAAATGTGATTTAACACACGCAATATTAACATAATAAAATACCTGTCGAAACTATTTCAATATTTTATGTTAGGTAAAAAGAACAGATTATGAAGTTTTGAATTCACTATGAATACAATTTATTTAAAATATGTTCAAATGATTAACATCAGAGAGTTTCACATAAAAATGGAAAGTGCAGTAGAACTTTAAATAACTTTTTTAAAAATTTTCTTTTCTGTTCTATTCATTCATTCAAAAAGTATTTTTGAGCACCTACAACATGCCAGACACTGTGCTAAGAGGAATGAGACCACCATAATCACCTCAGCAAGCATCCATCCTAACAGAGACTACAGGCAGAAGCAAATAACTACAGAGTTAATTATTTAACTGCAATTGTGGCAAGTATTAAGGCAGGGGTCCCCAAACTATGGCCCGTGGGCCACATGCGGCCCCCTGAGGCCATTTATCTGGCCCCTGCCGCACTTCTGGAAGGGTACCTCTTTCATTGGTGGTCAGTGAGAGGAGCATAGTTCCCATTGAAATATTGGTCAGTTTGTTGATTTAAATTTACTTGTTCTTTATTTTAAATATTGTATTTGTTCCCGTTTTGTTTTTTTACTTTAAAATAAGATATGTGCAGTGTGCATAGGAATTTGTTCATAGTTTTTTTTATAGTCCGGCCCTCCAACGGTCTGAGGGACAGTGAACTGGCCCCTTGTGTAAAAAGTTTGGGGACCCTTGTATTAAGGCAATGTACAAGGAGAATAAGTAAATGCACATTTATTTGAAGTCTCTGTTGGATCTTCAGTGGAAAAATCTAGTAAACAATTGAATGTGAGTATCTGAAGATAAGAAGAGAGGTCAGAACTATTAATATAATTTGGGGAGGTTATCAGCCTTCTGATGGTAATTTAAGCCACGGCAACTGTTGCGACTAACTGCCTAGAAAAGAAGCCTATAGTGAGAGGGGAAGAAAGTTTGGGAATAAGTGCTTGAGAAATTCCAATAGAGAAGCAGTATCATGTAGTCGTCAAGAACAGAGATTCTGAACTTATATTTCCTAGGTTCAAATCCTCAAGTCTGAGAGTTGCTTAACTTCTCTGTGTCTCAATTTTTTTTTATCTGCAAAGCTAGGATAACCTTTTATAGGGTATTATAAGGATTTACTAAAATAATATACATAGGGTGTTTAAAAGTGCCTCACACTTATGAAAAGCTATGTAAGTGTTGACTGTATGAAGGTCAGATATAAGATAAGAATCTCCCAAAGGATCCTTAAGAAAGAATAGTCAGAGGAGCAAGAGGAGAAAAGTCAGAAGAATAAGGTAAAAAAAAGGCAGTGGATAAGAGTGTCAAATGTTGCAAAAAAAATTATATTTGATGAGGACTGGAACATTTACATTTCCTATATATTGCAGAAATGTTGGTAAAGTAGAGGTCACAGGAACAAAACTGGTGTAGGATGAGGAGAAAATTCTGATTTGCTGATATCCTTTTCCTAATAACCACAGTAATAATATTGTCATGACTTTTTTTTAAAGGAGATAAAAAGAAAGCAAAGAAAAATAGAATTAAAAATGACTTCCCATCTTTACAGTATTAGAGTATTGTGCATCAGACTACATTATTTACTTTCACAGTGAGTTTTATATATACTTGCATATGTCGTTAGGTTGCTAATTAGGGTTCTTTTAGTTAAGCTTAAAGAACTCCTTCTAACATTTTTTGTGACGTGTGTCTAGTGAAGATGAACTCCCTCAAGTTTTTTTTGTTGGGAAAGTTTTTACATCTCCCTCATCACTGGACAGCTTTGCTAGGAATAGTATTCTTGGTTGGCTGCCTCCCCCCACCCCCCTCCAGCACTTTGAATATTATCATTTCACTCTTTCATGGCCTCCAAGGTTTCTGCTGAGAAATCCACTGATTGTCTTATGGAAGTTCCTTGTGTGTGTCTAATCACTTTTTCCTTGCTGCTTTCAAAATTCTGTGAAAGTTTTTCACTTTTCAGTTTGATTGTGGAATATGTCTTGAGGAAAACCTCTTTAATGTTCAGTATATTTGGGGCTCTTCATTCATCAAGGATCTGGATGTTCATTTCTTTCCCCAGGTTTGAGAGGTTTTCTATTATAACTCTTTAAAGAGGCTTTCTGTCTCTTTCTCTGCTCTTATAAGTTCTGGAGCTCTATTATACTGTATGATATAGTATTGTATACTTATAACTTGCTAAGAAGATAAGTCTTTGTTAACTATTCTTACCACATACAAAAAAAGTGATAATAATAATAAAGAGGCAGAAGGAAACTTCGGGTGGTGGTGGATCTGCTTGTGGACTCAACAATGGTGATGGTTTCATAGATATATACTTATTTCCAAAGTCATTGAGTTGTATACATTAAATAGGCACAGCTTTCTACATGTGCATCATACTTCAATCAAGTTGCTTTAAAAAAAAAAAAAAACACCCTCAGAGATAAAATCTTTTTTCTTTTTTCTTTTTTTTTGTGTATTTTTCTGAAGCTGGAAACGGGGATAGACAGTCAGACAGACTCCCGCATGTGCCCGACCGGGATCCACCTGGCATGCCCACTGGGAGGCGACGCTCTGCCCCTCCGGGGTGTCGCTCTGTTGCGACCAGAGCCACTCTAGCTCCTGAGGCAGAGGCCAAGGAGCCAACCCCAGCGCCCGGGCCATCTTTGCTCCAATGGAGCCTCAGCTGCGGGAGGGGAAGAGAGAGACAGAGGAAGGAGAGGGGGAGGGGTGGAGAAGCAGATGGGCGCTTCTCCTGTGTGCCCTGGCCGGGAATCAAACCCGGGACTTCTGCATGCCAGGCCGACGCTCTACCACTGAGCCAACTGGCCAGGGCAAGAGACAAAATCTTACACAAAGCACCAATATAACCTCCAACCCCAAATGTCTCACAGGTTACAATAGCACATAAAAAATTATTCTTCAGGATGACAATTGTGATTATAAACTTTTCTGCTCTACTGCCAGATGTAAAGTCTTAACTATTTCCAATATCTCCTTGAAAGGCCAGCCCTTTAATTATTGTCCTGGCTCTTCCCTGAAGCCCCTACAATTCCCTTTGTTAGTGCCCAGCTGATTGAGTTACAGAGGAGCTGGGCAGATTTATCATCACAATTCTCTCACTATAATCAAATTTGGACCCAAATCTGACTAGAATGAAAGTGTGAGTATTGAGGCCTTCTTGCTAATAATGAGGAATGCTTTGGGCATTTCTAGATTGAAAAAGAAATGCTAACTATTGACTGCCAAAAAATAAAAGGGATTCCATAATGTGAGAGTAGTAAATGGTGACTGAGACAGTGATTGCAGTGGACAATACTCAGAGTAATAGTGCTTGAACCAAAAAGGGTTCTCAAGTACCCTGGGATGGGCAGTCATGTGAGGACAGGTAGGAATTAAGAACAGCCAATCCTCAGTCTCTGTATCAATAATCAATAACATTGAGACAGGTCAAGGCAGGTAATCAAATATTCAGAGATGAAACTAATCACATCCATAACAAATATGGAGTCCAAATGGCACTAAAGTACAAAACTTGATCCAAAATCTTCAAAGTAAAAATAAAATGAAATAGAAAGAAAAAAGAAGGGGAGGAAAGAGAAAACAGGAAAAGGAAAAGAAGGGAAGAGAAAGAAAAGAGAAATGAGAAGAGGAGAGGAAAAGAGAGGAGAGAAGGGTCAAAACTAAGGAGTGCTTGGACTGGCTGGTAGCTTGGGCAGCACAGACCTGCTTGTTAATTACTTGGCCTGCTTCCTCCTCTGGAGATGGGGGTGATGTTGGTAACCACTGCAGAGGATTGTTGGGGAATAACGGAATAACACAGAGAAAGTACCTGGCACTTAGGAGTTGCTCGTCAGATGTTGGTTTTCTGCCTACCTCAATGACAGGTATCACTCCAGCACTGCCTGAAGATTGTATGTTGCTATTTTATTGAGGTAGCCAGGACTACCTATTAGGTCTACTTAGAAAGTCAAAATTTTAATTTTGGGGAAGTCTTAACCCACATAAGGAAAGATAAGGAACTGTCTCTAATGACTTCAATGAACTTAATGATCTGTTTGACTTTCTGCCCCTGTGGTGCTCTGTTCTTTGAGCTAAAACGACTCCCTCTGCCCCATTGTACCGTACATTTGGGGGGAGGGCAATGCTATCCTTATTTAGAGCAGTATGAAGGATTTCTGGATAAATAGCTTAGATCAACTTTAAGTCATTTTGCTAATAATGATCATGCTTTAATATCATACCTAGTGCCCTTCAAATGTGCTCTAGTTTTACTACTTTTAGCCTTGGTTTTATAAAATCTTCAATGAACCATAAGTTGTATTCATTTTCTTAATACTCACATTTCTTAGAGTACTACCCAGTGTATTATTTCACTCCTTGTTCAAGGCTGATTGGACCAGTGGCAAACGCCTGCCCAAGACTGCCAAATCTTATTTCTTCTTCCATGTATTTAGAAGCTGAACAATGAAAGGTTATTACACTTTGTAGCAAGCCAAGCAGAGAGGTCATGCAGAGCAAAGACTGCTGATGGGAAATGCATAAACCAGTTGGAATAAATGAGTGAGTAGATAAGATCAATTTTCTAAAACAAAGGATAAAAAGTCTGCCTTAAGAAGGAGAAATGAGAGCCCATGTGCCCCCAAAACAGAGTGAAGTCAGAGCCAGTGGCTGGCTGATGATTTTCCAGATTCTCTGAGGTTTGGCTGTAATTCCAGCATTTTATTTATGGGCAATTGTTTTTTATGACCACACAATACTTTCTTAAGTTTTATGACTCTGTCTTTTTTGTTTGTTTGTTTAATTTTCAACTAACTTTGCCTGAGACACAAGGCCAAGTGTCCGGTCTTTGAATCAAAATCTTGGAGTAGAATGTCTCTTGCCAGATTGTCTTAATTCCATCTCCCTCCTGCCTGCAACAGTTTCCTTCCAAAGGCAGCCTTTGCCCTCCAGCTGAGATGTTCCCATCTGTCCCCAGATATGCAGAGGAAATACAGATATTAAATACATCATTGCAAGTTTGAGTAAATAGACACATTTGATATGTGTTACTGTGAGCTCCTCTTCATAGGACCATATGCCAGCTACTTAGTCACTCTGTGCCTCAATTTACTCACCTGTAAAATATGGATATCACTGATATTTACCTCACACAATTGTGTGAGAATTAAGATTTCATTAAATTGTAAAATGTGAATTATAAAGGAACAAACATCATATAGTATTATGACAAAGTGTTTAGAACAGTGTGGGGCACATAGTAGATGCTATAAGAATGAGATAAAACTAGGATACATCTTAGGTTATTGGCTTAGTGAGTGGGTATGTGGTCATGTGAATAACTGAGACGGGGAAGGAAAGAATAGGAGCAAGGATCTCAAGATGATGAGTTTGAGGTACTTGGCCCATTCACATTTACAGGTTCAGCAGAGATATATGCTATTCATCTCATCTACAAAAGATGTAGCAATTACTGAAATAGCAATTAGGTAAATAACATATTTTGCAAATAAAGCTAAGACCTTGATCAAGCAATGTAAAAAGTATTTGCACAGTGGCCCAGCACACAGTAAGAACTAAGAAAATGTTCATTATTAATAGTGTGATTGTGTTGTTGCTAATGTGCTTTGAGTAAGGTTAGACCAGGGGTAATCGACCTTTTTATACCTACCACCCACTTTTGTATCTCTGTTAGTAGTAAAATTTTCTAACCGCCCACTGGTTCCACAGTAATGGTGATTTATAAAGTAGGGAAATAACTTTACTTTATAAAATTTATAAAGCAGAGTTACAGCAAGTTAAAGCATATAATAATAATTACTTACCAAGTACTTTATGTCAGATTTTCGCTAAGTTTGGCAGAATAAATCTTTCTAAAACAACTTACTATAGTTAAATCTATCTTTTTATTTATACTTTGGTTGCTCTGCTACCACCCACCATGAAAGCTGGAACGCTCATTAGCGGGCGGAAGGGACCAGGTTGACTACCCCTGGGTTAGACAGTCATTGGGTAGCAAGGATGAAGTTCAAATCCAAGACTGCCCAACCACAAAGCAAAGACTCCTAATCACTGTGTGTGGCCCCTCTAATGGAGATAGCTAGGAGCTAGGTAGTATGAAGGATACACACAGATGGAAGTATACAAAAACCTTATTGTCTTTACAGTTGTAGTTGGACAGTCTAGTGAAAAGAAAAGAAGACCACATTCAAGGTGGGATGAAGACTGTCTTGACTAGAACAATGAATTATTAACCAACCCCACATTTCAACTGGGTGAAGAGTGGGAAGCATGCCCCAGGCAGGACAAACAGTTTGAGCAGAGCCTTAGAGGTGTGGACAATAGAAAGAAAGAGATGCTATAGAGATGCCTTGCTAGAAAGTGTCAGATTCCCAAACACAGATCTGCAGACTGATTGGGGGCTCTTTACCATTTCAACTTTCAAATGTCGTATGATTAAGCCCTAGCATTGCCTCTGGGTTCGATTTGGAATAAAACTTTAGTCGTCAAAGGGAAAGCAGCCAGAGCCGTGTTTGCTTGGTGCTGCTTGCAGGAGTTACACTCGTAAGAAATCGTGGGAGGTGCACATGGAACTCCCCACCCACTGGGGTTGATAATCCAAGCTAATTGTACACATTTCCAAAGCCTCCTGTGTGAGAAGGAAAAAATAAAAATGTTCTCTCAACATTTTGAAGTTCATAAATGTGGCAAATGTTCAATAACTATATTTAACTTCCATTGCATATTTGCTGGCTCTTGGAATATATTAAACCAACACTTACGCACGCACGACAGGAAAGGCACACTTTCCAGCTCCTTTTTCCTCTACCCTTTTAGGTGACCGTCTATGTCTACCACGCTCTTGAAGGTCTAGCTCAAGAGTGACCTTTTCCCAAAGTTGTTTCTGGCTCAACACGCCTCTTCATTGAGCTCTTCCTTCCATTGCTTAGCATCGTGGTGTTGTACATGAGTGAGGTCATGGGGGCAAGCAGGGGGATTGGAGAACTGCAGGGGAAAGTGCAGCGGGCCCAGCACCCACAGGGCAGGAACTCAGAGGGTGGCAGTCAGGCGCTGCTGCTCCTCCACTTGTTGCCCTTGTACCTCTACAACAGTCTTAGGTTCTCACTCCCTAAAGGAGGGTTCTCCGACCAGAGTCAGCATGAACACCTGGGGGCTTGTAAGAGATGCTAACAAAACCCCCCTCCCCTGACCTATTGAATCAATACCTTCGCTTTTACTAGATGTATCCTTATGTACATTAAAATTCTGTGATATTATAGAGTCATTCCATTTTTTTTCAGTATATTCTTGCCCATTTCCCTACGCTATGAGTTCCTCCCAGGAGAAACTGTGTCATTTGGGCTCCTGTAGGCCATCACCTGGTCCAGTGCCCAGTAAGCAGAAACAAAATAGTACCATGTAGTCTGAGCTTATTATTTGCCAATTGCTGATATATATACACGTTCAATCATTTAATCTGTATAACACTCCTGTAAGAAGGTTCTATTATTTCCGTTTTGCAGATCAAGACTTTGGGGCTCAAAGACCCTAAGTATGTCACCTGAAACCACAGAAATGGAAAGCAACAGAAATTGGCATTCAGACAGACCCTTATCAGATGACACAAGACGGGCTGTGAACCACTGTTGTATGTATACTTGCTTCCCTAGATATTTAACAGGTATTTCTGGCATTAAAAAGAATTGACCTTGCACAATAAGGCCTGGGTCTTTACTGTCTGTCAGGAAGCTAACGGATTGGGGCTGCAGTTTTCTTTTGCCACGAGTTTCCAACGTGCAGGAGCATCCTGTCTGCGTTCACAGAAATGGCCTGTGACTATGCTCAGCATTCCGCACCGCCCCCCCCCCCCCCCACACACACACCCCTCTGCTCTTGAAAGATCTGCAAGTGTTAGCAAGCCCCGCAGACAAGCCATCCGTCAGGCAGAAGGCAGCCCTGAGCCCTTAAATAAAACATTCTCGCAGCCTTCTGCGGAGAGCATGGAGACAAATACCACGGATGTGAAAGGTGTCGCTGGGATTACCAATGACGTGCTAATGGCTGCTCAGGCAATCTCCGTGCCTCCTGCGCTCTGAGTCACCGGCTCCCTTTGGAGCCTGAGCTCACGTCATTGAGGGACCGAGAGCTATTCACAGATCACTGACTAAAGGCAAGCTTGAGCTGGGCTTGCACCCCTCTACCCCTCACCAAAGGACTAAGGTCATGGCCAGGAGGCCCTGGAGCTTTTCATCACGGCCCCAGGGAAGACAAGGAAAGACAATGCTCTCTCCCTCCCTCCGTCCCACCCATGCCTTTGGACATACTTTTTGCAAATGCGAACTTTCCTCTTGTTCCAGAAAACATTGCAAACCCTTCCCAGGAAACAAGCAGAATCTTGAGTAGGACAATATATTTCTGAAAGGCTTTTTATTCTAAAAAAAAAAAAAAATCTGATGTTATTTTAATGCTACAGACATTTCATTACTAATCAACCCTGGAGCTTTCAGTTTCTAGAATACATACACACATTTCCTATTTTAGATTCTTTGTGTGATGGCTTGCTTGAATTTATTGTAATTTCGTTTGTTTGTTTGTTCTTGCCAAAATGGGAGCATCTAAAATACTAAGAAATATAACTGTACTATTTCCAGACATCACATTTTCCACTACCCTGACTAAATCCTTTGAAGGAAAACATCACTTGCTTTTCCCACTGGGCACTTCTTCCTGAAATAAAGTCACAGGTCTGCTTTGGTCATTCTGTCAATATCTGAGACACTCAGATATATTTCTAAGTCAACTTTCAGGGAGTCAGAACTTGGCAAATCTAAAAGGTACTATATTTAGCTGCAATTTGAAAATGATTTGGAAACAAAGACTGAATCTGAAAAAGCAGGATGAGGTAGAGTATTTGGGGATTAGGGAAACAGGTAACAACTACAGAATTGTTTTTTCCTAAATGATCCAGGATCTGTTTGGTGGCCCCTTTTATCGCTTTTCAAAAATAATTCAGTGATTTATTCAAGTTTAAATTCTTTGAGGTTAATTATAGGTTTAGCCTAAAATGCAATTTTCTCAGTTGGACAATAAAGGTAGTCTTTATACAAAGCAAACTGGTGATACATGTTAGCTCAATTTTTTTTCTATGCTAGTATCAAAACATGTAAAATTAAGCATTTTTGAGTGGAGAAAATATCACACTTGGATCATTAAGACCAATTATCAAAATGATTAAAAAAAAAAAAAAAAGAAACAATTTTTTCCAGACTTGTTGAGCTCTGACATTCATTTTGAGAGTGGAGTTCCCAGCGCCTGTTGCAACCATCACTCAAAGAATGACCAGAGAGCCAAAAAAATACTTCCCACTTCCTACTAAACTAAGATGGTTTAATATAGACACATTTCCCCCTAGATGTCCACAGAATATCTCCTTTGGGAAATGTTATTGGAGAAAGGAAGACATCTATTTAAACAAATCAATTTTTAATTTATTTAAAAAAATCTTTTCACTAAAACCTAATGGGATCAACCTTGTTTATAATCATGAGAACACGATCAATTTGTCTAAGGAATTTGGGGAGTCGGGTGTTGAATAGGGCATTTCTTATTGACTATATGCATTTCAATTTTTGTTTCTTAGGTTTGTTTAAAAACACAAATAAATATACACAAATATTGCCAATTTAAATTGTTTTTAGAGTAATGCATGTTACAAAAGGTCACCAGAATTTATGTTACTTTTTGTTTTCTCCGGTGATTGATGGGTCCTGAAGATAAAGTTGTGCTAATATGTAACTTCAGTCTGTTCTGAAGTCAACTTGAAGATAAGTCCAAGTGGTTGGAGTGGGGATGAGAGAGCAATTTTACACGTCTCATGGGTTGACAATGAACTAATTTGGAGAGGCTCCTTGGAAATCCACTAGGGTGATGGAAAATGGAGTATCAACAAAGTTATCTTGACATGTGACACCAAGACACTGCACTGGAAAGCCAGGGTACTTGTCCTCTCTGAAGATCTGAGAAAGAAATCACCAACGAGTACTTAAAATATGCCAACTACTGTTTTACACAATTATCTCCATTAATTTATTCAATCCTTTCAATAATCCTGTCAGAAAGGAGTTATTATTCCCACAATACTCATGAATTCAGAAAAGTTAAGTAATTCACAAGTCATAGGTGACAAGCATTTCAAATCTACTTAGAGGCGTATGCACATGTATGTGTTTATGTGTGTGTGTGTGAATGGATAGAGGAGGTTGTTTCCAGAACTTTCTGGAAGCCCCTTACAAATGATTCTCTTGAAAAGAAACCATATTTATTATAGTTGTTGCACAGAGATTTAAGACAGATTTTAAATGCATTAGCTCTAAAGAGAAATTGTTTGCTGCTTCACTCTTGAAAAAAAAAATCCTGAAATTTATCTTCAATGTATTTTACCATGTACCATTCTTTCTACATATATTGCCCATTCTTTTGAGTAGAGAAGAGGAAGTACCTGGGTAAGGGAGTACATCTGCAGCTGTCTGGAGCTTTATTAGATAAATAGTAGATGGAGAAGCCAAAAAGAATTGAGACTTTGGAATAAGGCAGATCTACATTCTATGGAAACTCAGCCCTTTGTATATCAGTGCTGCTGCTGAAGGTCATTAACTTTTCTGAGCATCAGTCCCCTCACCTTTGAAATGAGCAAAAACACAATGTGTACTCACAGAGTGACTGGAAGAGTTAACTGCAGAAGACCTATGCTTGAGAGATCTGGCATTATGTTGTTACTTGACAGATGTCAATTCTCTGCATGCTTTTTCTTTCTTTCTTTTTTTTTATCCAGTGGTTGCCAGAGGTCCCGGGCTAAAAAATGGCTCTCAGAGAGAGACACCCTGACAAACCCACACCCAACTCTACCTTAGCTGAGCTCCAAGCCAAAATTTACCCCCAACAGAACAGAAATCCCTGGGAATTTAGAGATTCCTAATGTATGTTCTAATTCCTGGAGACCTTATATAGACCACTTCATGTTTATATAAAGGTCTTTAAGCTGGCTTGAAAAAATTTGGAGATTAAAGGATTGAAAATAATTTTGTCAAAGATTGAACCCTTGACTAAATGGGCTGGGTTAACTCTCATTTTATGTTCTTAGTGTTATTATTGTTATTATTATTATTATTATTGCTAGAGTTAACGTGGCAATAAAAGAAGAAAATACAATTTAAAATTAATTTGTCTTCACAGCCTGAAACTCATGAGAGCCCATTCATGGCCTAAAGAGGAAGTCTTACATTTCTAATGATAGAGATGGTGTCATGGATGCTTCAACTATCGGTTCTTCATTGTTTAGTTCCACATCACAGCTGATATTTTGAACCAAGACAAGAGCATCTGTCTCTTAAGAATACAGGGATCTTCATTATTACTATCTGGAACTGTGGTCATGCTCATTGGTCAAATAGAGCGGCTATGGAATTGAAAACTGAGGATAAAGAATCACTCCATTTTTCTAAGTAACACCATGAGCTTCTGAAATTTAGAATATACTGTTCACTCATTCTCCCATTCAGTAATTTAAGAAATAATGAGCACTTACCATGTTCCAGACCTTGTGCTAGGGATTCTAAGAAAAGCGAATGCCTGACCTCACTGAGCTAACATTTTAAAGAGACTCCTTCTAACTCAGGGCTTATCAATAATGCCACAACTGACATTTTGGGCCCAGTGATGCTTTGTTGTAGGGACTATCTTGTGCACTGTAGAAACATCAGTGGCCTGTACTATTAGTACCAGTGGTAACTCCCTTCCCAGTTTTGACAACCAAAAGCTTCTTTAGACATTGACAAATGTCCCCAAAGAGGAGGATTGAAGGAAAATTGTACCTGGTTGAGCGCTACTGATCTAGATAGACATATCAATAATTAATGGCCATCAGTGAAAGCTTCCTGTACTGTTCTTGGTCCAGGTCACACAAATTTCTTGGTTAAAAAAAAAAAAAAAAGAATTCTAGGCTATTTTTGGTTTCCTGGAAAAGTTTATGACACAACATTTCAATAGAACTCAGATGAAATCTTGCACACACACTTATGAAATTCAAACCTTTCTTAAGCTACTTATTATTTTCAGGAAAAAAAAAGAGTATTAAATTCAGTTGCCTGGGAGACTCTGATATCTATCAACTCCGGTAATGAACACAGTTTAAAGGGCATTGTTGCATACAATATGGCTTTTGCAGGAGACATCATAGAGGAGCAAGTATCTTGTGACCTTGTATAGATACATACAACTCTATAATCATCCCTTCATATTCTTCACTGGGCTTTCAAATATTCATACAACTTAAAATTTGTAACAAATCATCTCAAGTTAAAACAAACAAGAAAATTAAAACAAAACAGGATAAAACACCTTAGGAAAACTCCTCCATTATTAAGGACAATTTAGATGTGAGGTACCTCGCAAGTAGATTTCTCTCATGTCAACTCAGAAAAATTGGCAATGGCTGTCTCGGGTACTGGGTTGGGAAAGTTCTAAGACCACACCTGTCTGTGGGAAAGATTATTGATGTATATTTTCTGTCTACTTGCCGGGGTCCAGCCCCGGGGGGGATCCAGGGGTCCCACAGGAGGAGACGGCGTCGGGGAAAATGGAGTGAGAGAGCCGAATTCTTTTCTTTCTCTTTATTCTCCGGTTAGCATTTACTGCCAGGCATCTCTACCAAATGCTAGTATAGCTCCCTTTTTATACACGCACACTGAGTTACAATCACATGGTGTTAATTATTGCTTTTGTTTCACTATGTTTGCATGTTTCCAGATAACAGTTAATTTACATCTATGAGTCACAAACCAGGTAGCAAATCATTCAAAATACAAAATAACTTGAATAGCGATAACAACATCAGTAAAAGCTTTTAGAGTATTAGTTCTAAAAGTTAACTAACTTTACTGCTGTTGTGAGTTAAGGGGCAGAGAGAGATTTAGCAGATGACTAACAATGGACCACGGCTTGCTCAGGTAAATGGCCTTGAGTTTATGCAGTGTCCTACTTTTTCTCACAAGATTCTAAAAGGCTTGCCTCTAAAGAAATTAACATAACATCAAGAATAGCTTTCACCCAAAGATATGCAGAGTGCACTTGCAAGATAGCCCAGCAGCAACACAAGACATTCCATGGATTTCCCTACATTTTTAAATCTCATGAGAACATCTCATTGAGAAAGTCTAGCAATTGCCTTTAGTCAAAAGACAATTCTCTTAGTAAAACATTCTTTTCTTGCTGACTATGCTCTCATTCTAGGCCACACAATGGGCCATCCTACTATACCTTACCTAAGATACTATTGTCTAATCAAATATTACTTATTTATTATATTTAAACACTAGTTAAGTTCTGACTCTATTCTTCTCAGAATATACCACTATTTGCAGATCAAATAAGCAGGAAGAAAGGAATGTTTTTCTACTTATCACATGAAAAGGCTAGGGAGGAAAAAATGTTAAGTGAAGGCCGAAGGGTGCTCTGTGCACAGCCACTGCCTCCTAACCATTCACAAGTCACAATCTATTCTTTTTAACATGATTAAGAAGGAATTCTCCTACAGACTTAACCCTTTACGAGGGATATCATAGCCAGCCTCTTATGTCTATGAGCCCAGTTCAAGGGACTTACAGGTTTTCTGTGGAACTCACACCCTCTGTCTCATTTCCAAAGAAATCACTACGAATCTACAGGGAAAGCACGGTACTATTATCCCTGTGCCACAAATAATAGCACACACCCAGAAAAGGGGGGATATAAGGCCAGATTAATTTAAAAAGTCAAAGGGGGGAGTATCATTGTGCCTATCCTTTGTGGTGACTTTGTCACCCCGCAGCCATTGGTCTTCACTGCAGTGACTTTGTCACCTCGCAACCATTGGTCTTCTCTGCTGTGACTTTGTCAATCAGCAGTTTTTGATCTTCTTCTGCTGTGACCTTGTCAGCCAGCAGTTGTGGATCGGCTCCCGACATCTACTGAATAAGAGAATAAATTGTGCATAACAGGTATTTTCTCCATCCTTGATTCACATATACCATTTTCAGTGGTGATGTCCATTATTTAAATAGGCTGGTTAATTCCAGGATGAAGTCGATGAACTGAACAGACCTGCTACATGCAGTACCCTCAAGCCTTTCACTACTACAGATAATATCTTACTTGCTTTTTTAAAAATATTTTATTTATTGATTTTTAGAGAGAGGGGAGGGAGAGAGAGAAGGGGGAGGAGCAGGAAGCATCAACTCCCATATGTGCCTTGACCAGGCAAGCCCAGGGTTTCGAACCGGCAACCTCAGTGTTCCAGGTTGATGCTTTATCCCACTGTGCCACCACAGGTCAGGCCTCTTACTTGTTTTTACTGGACAATTTGTAAGACTCTGTTTTCCTTTGTAATGTATCACCTGAAAAGCAAGTAAAACTAAAGCTCATTTCTCAAGAAAATGATTAGTAGCAATATAAGCTTCTCTCAGGATTTATTAATCTTCCTTAATTTTTTTCAATTTAGAAACAGATATAACCCAGGGGCATTGACGTATGCATGTACTATCAACATAATTTCTAGGTTCTTCTAGGCTTACAGCGTTACTTTATTTTATTTATTTATTTATTTCATTTATTCATTTTTAGAGAGGAGAGACAGAGACAGAGAAGGAGAGAGAGGAGAGAGAGACACAGAGAGAGAGAGAAGGGAGAGGAGCTGGAAGCATCAACTCCCATATGTGCCTTGACCAGGCAAGCCCAGGGTTTCAAACCAGCGACCTCAGCATTTCCAGGTCGATGCTTTATCCACTGCGCCACCACAGGTCAGGCTTACAGCGTTACTTTAAAGTGTGTATATCCTACACCAAATCCTCTCCCTCCTTGATCAAAGGATGCCCCTGGGGTTGTTCCTGGAATCCTTGGCTCTATGGCCAAGCATGTTTCTGCAGCCAAAGACAGTCCTTCTGGCAGATGTCTGAGTTAGAAGATAGGTGACCTGTGTGGAATGTGTGGGAACTACAGAATGCATGGATGACTTCCATGATAAGCCAAGGGGATATTCATGTGGCAATAGCACCTGCTGCTATTCCTTTGGTCTTTTGGGTACAGATGGGAAAAGCGAATCCCACATTTTTGTTTTCCCCTGGGAGAAAGAATGCAGTAGATTGTATTATTATTTAGAAATATTCATTGCCTCTACCTTCAGAAGGATCACATACTTCCACTTCATTGAGAACACACTTGGTCATGTACTTGCCTTGGCCCATGGAGTGAGAGAGTACAGGTATGTCCCTTCCACCATGTGGTCCACTACCCTCCCCCTTTCCCTCTGTCACAGGCCAGCACAGACCTACCATGGAGATAATGCGGGTTCATTGTAGACCACTACAGAAAAGTAAACGTTACAATAAAGTGAATCACATGAATTTTTGGTTTCCCAGTGCATATAAAAGCCATGTTTAGGCCTTGGCACATTGGCTCTGTGGTAGAGTGTTGCCCTGGTGTGTGGACGTCTCAGGTTTGATTCCCAGTCAGGGTACAGAAGAGGTGACCATCTGCTTCTCTCCCCTTCCCCTCCTCCTTCTCTTTCTCTCTCTTCCCCTCCTGCAGCCATGGTCCCATTGGTTTCAGTTCATCAGTCCAGGCACTGAAGATGGCTCAGTGGAGCCTCTGCCTGAGGTGCTAAAAATAGCTTGGTTCAGAGCATGGCATCAGATGGGCAGAGCATCGGCCCCAGATGGGGGTTGCTGGGTGAATCATGGTTGGGGAGCATGAGGAAATCTGTTTCTCTATCTCCCTTCCTCTCACTGAAAAATACATAAATGTGTATATTCTTTTCTCCACTTAAATACTTAGTGATAAATTTGTTCATTCAGTAAATTCACGAGGCAAAAGTAGATTGACAGTTGTTGGTATGGAATATGATACAATAATTATAAATAATATAAGAATAAACTCTGTTTCACATACTCACAACTGTCAATCTATTTCCCCCACCCTGTGTTTGTTTAAAGCCATCAGTGTGCCAAAGATGCCAGTGGATTAAATCAAACATGAACTCTTCCCACGAGGACTTTAAAATCCAGCAGAAAAGATAAGATGCATACATTGCAGTGTTACAAAAAATAAAATGACAAATACCATTGCAGAAATTTAAAAAAAAAAAAGCAGGAAGGCCTGAGAGCTAGAAATTTCTTTCCAGGTGGAAGATCAGAGAAGAGCTTGACTTTGAGAGAGTCTTGAGGTGCTGATAAGAATATACTAGCATAGATAGACAGAGGGCATTCCAACAAGCAAAGAAGGCATCAGTGAGAGCAGAGAAGGGGAAAGTTTTGGGGTATAGATATTAAATAGCAAGCTGTTCTGTTCGAATGAAACACAGTATTAAAAAGGAAGTATCAGAAAATACATTTGGAAAGACAGAGGAGGTTCAAATGTACTCTGAACCTAAAATCAAAGTAAGTAGACATGATCTTTCAAAACATGAAATTCCAATCATACCTAATGAAAGAGAAAATTGGGTCATAACCCCCTTTATTTTTTATGTTTCATGACCATGATTCAGTTGTTAGAATGGGCTGCTTGCCCGCTTCCTGGAGGAAACCAGGCATCCTTGTCTGTGCTGATGACAGTTTTATTTTTATAAACTTGGAGCGGCCTTATGAAAAGAACTGACGCTTTTGGCTAATTGCCAGAGAAATTATTTTTTAATACACATATTAAAATAGAAGTTATTTTATTTTGCATTCATTCTATTATTTTTAATACAGAGTTAAAAGCGTAATAAAGAACTCTATATAAGACAGTTTTGCAGCTATCTGGTAGACATTAGAGGTCTGCTCTTGTAAAATGGTAGAGCCCATTTAGATAGTCTTCAGGGAATATACTGAGGTGATTGTATAACTGAAGTAACTAAAAGGCCATAAGAGCTTACTATGTGGCCCTGGCCGGTTGGCTCAGCGGTAGAGCGTCGGCCTGGCATGCGGGGGACCCGGGTTCGATTCCCGGCCAGGGCACATAGGAGAAGCGCCCATTTGCTTCTCCACCCCCCCCTCCTTCCTCTTTGTCTCTCTCTTCCCCTCCCGCAGCCGAGGCTCCATTGGAGCCGGGATGGCCCGGGCGCTGGGGATGGCTCCTTGGCCTCTGCCCCAGGCGCTAGAGTGGCTCTGGTCGCGGCAGAGCAACGCCCCGGAGGGGCAGAGCATCGCCCCTGGTGGGCGTGCCGGGTGGATCCCGGTCAGGCGCATGCGGGAGTCTGACTGTCTCTCCCCGTTTCCAGCTTCAGAAAAAAAATACAGAAAAAAAAAAAAGAGCTTACAATGTGACAGATATAATTATTTTTTTTTTATTTATTTTATTTTTTTAGTGACAGAAAGAGAGGCAGAGAAAGGGACAGATAGGGACAAACAGGAAAGGAGAGAGATAAGAAACATTGATTCTTTGTTGTGGCATGAAGATCACTGAACTAAAGAGGGATGGGTAGAGGAAAAAACATTTTGATCACAGGGAACAACAGTTCTAAGGCAGTTAACAGTGTGGCAGGTTTGAAGAATTCAAGGAGAGCCAATGCGCTGAGATAGGAAGGTGGAGAGAAGAATGCATGATAAGAAAAATAAGGTGAGACTAGCTATGGATTTGGGTATCAATCTGTGAGCAAAGAGCAAACAGTGAAGTGTTTGAAGCTCAGGGAGTTTGAAAGAAGAGAAGCTGATCAGATTTCCACTATAAGAACATTACTTTCACTGCAATGTGGGAATGGAGAGAAGGCCAAGAGGCAAGTGTGAACTCTCCTTTGAAGGCTATTACAGTAACCTGAGCAAGAGCTGAGAGTGGGTCCTAGGGACGGTATAGGAGACATAAAGGGAAAAGATAAGAGAGGCGTGTGGGTCTGATAGATATGTAGGTGGTGACAATGGCAGGGTCTAGGGATAGAAAATGTAAAATGTGACAGAAAGGTGTTCAGGATGAGGTCTAAGTTCTAATACAGAACTAAATAAACGGAGGTGCCAGTCATCCCTAAGGGACAGGAAAAAGTGGTACATGTCTAATTTCATTTTAAAAAAGGAGCAACAATCTCCTCCTGAGACCCCTATAATATAGTGTGATTGCTAAGTCGATGTTTTAGATGAGGAATCTGAGAATCATATAAAGAAAGTAACCTTGGTTTCTTTTTGTATAAATGACAGAGCCAAGATTGGAGCCTACGTGTATATGACTCAAATGCCTGATAGATAATTTTTAATTTTTTTTTCATTGTTTGAGAGAGAAAAGGAGAAAGAGAGAGAGAGAGCGAGGAAGAAAGAGAGGCAAGCATCAACTCACTATCCCACTTAGTTGTTCCATTTAGCTATGCACTCATTGATTGCTTCACATGAGTGTCCTGACTAGGGATTGAACCCACAACCTTGGCACCCCGGACAATGCTTTATCCACCAATATAGTAAGTTATGAATTGTAAGATGCAAAATTCTAAGATCTCAAGCAATTACTTGTTGAAATTCTTGAGAAGACAATGACTTTCTTTAAGAGAGTGGGTGGTAGGAAAGGAGGTCTTTCCCATCTTCCTTGATGTACTTCTATATGGAAGAATTACTTACCACTGCTTTTGTACTCATATAAAATGTTGCAGCAAGTGTCTTTATAAATAACTCTTTATTCGTATTTAGGATTTTATATAGGTACCATATTGTAGTCAATTTCTTATTGACTACTCAGATGTGTGCTTGAAGGGCCAGTATTCTCTATGATTGCTGGTTGTCAAGAGGAAGTCAGTCTTATTATAACAAACATTCATTTGGACAAATCAACATTCAGCAGTTGGTATTATAGTAGTGAAACTGCAATACCGATGGCCCAATGTCATTATTGAAAGAATCAGTGGCTTAAAATAGTGAATTAGTGATTGACACATAGTAAGCATTCAATACCTACTAGCATTTATCATTATTACTATTATTCTTATTAGTTATTTATAAAACCTGGGTCTTGCCTGCTTCCAGCTTGTTTCCTCATTGAAGCCATTTTCCCTCCCAGAAATGCCTGACTTTTCTCCTTTAACAATCCATCATTTCTTTACTTCTAGTCCCCTTTTGACTCACTAACTCAGAAAAACCTGTGCCAGAAAAATATATATTAATTCCTTTGACTAATACAATTCTATTCCTGATTCGGGTACCAAGTACTTCCAAAAAGTCAACAAAAACAGGCAGAATTGTTGCTTTGATCGATTTTACATTATGGTAAAGAAAGTCACCAGACCAGTGAACATGTAAATAAATAACATGCCACTCATCAGGCAGTGTAAATGTTTATTAAACAAAGTAAATGGTACAGAGAACTGTGGTGGGATGGGGTTGCCATTTTATCTAAAGTAGTCAAGGAAGGTTTCTCGATTACTTGATATTTTAGTGGTCAAATGAAGCTACAAGTGGATAAAAGGATGATGGATTGAGTTGCTTGATCAGCTCAAAAAACAACAAGATGGCCAATGTGACTGAAGTTACAAGAAAAAAGAGAAAAAGGTTGGAGGTGAGGTCAGGGATAGAGGCAGAGCCAGATGGTGGCGAAGGAAAGAACATTAGAAGTTATTCTGGGTAACCTGGGAAGCTACTGAAGTATTTTAAGAGGATTGTGATCTGATTTAAGTTTTACATTGAAAACCTAATCACTCTGGCTATAGTATAAACAGTAGACAGTAGGAAGGCAAGGGTGTAAGGAAGTGGTAGTACAATACCCAGAATGGAGATGGGTTTTGGAATGTCCCAGAATGATGTCATTGAGAGTAGTGAGGAATGACCAGATCTTGGATACATTTCAAAGATTCAGACAACATGACTGGTTAATAGATAGATGTAGCTTAGATGTAGGGCAGTGGTAGTCACCCTGGTCCCTACCACCCACTAGTGGGCATTCCAGCTTTCATGGTGGGCAGTAGCAGAGCAACCAAAGTATAAATAAAAGATAGATTTAACTATAGTAAGTTGTTTTAGAAAGATTTATTCTGCCAAACTTAGCAAAAATTCAACATAAAGTACTTGGTAAGTAATTATTATTATATGCTTTAACTTGCTGTAACTCTGCTTTATAAATTTTATGAAGTAAAGTTACTTCTCTACTTTATAAATCACCATTACTGTGGAACCGGTGGGTGGTTAGAAAATTTTACTACTAACAGATACACAAAAGTGGGCGGGAGGTATAAAAAGGTTGACTAACCCTGATGTAGGGTGTGAAAGGATGGACTACATCAGGGATCATGCCAATGTTTTGGGCCTGAGCAGATAAAAGAATGGGGTAAGGCATTTACTGAGATGGAGAAGATTGGAAGAGGCAGGAAGAAGAGGAGTTCAGTGTTGGACACATTAAGATGTAGGTGGGTGTTAGAAATGGACGTGAAGATGTTCAGTAAGCAGATAGATAAAAATGACAGGAATTCAAAAGAAACACTAGGGCTGAAAATACAAACTTGGGAGTCATAATCCTAAAACTAGCATTTATACCCAAGAACCAAATGATCACCTAGAGAGAATGTAGATCGAGAAGAGGTCAGAGGGCCAGGTCTCAGGCGCCTCACAGCTGAAGCTTGGGATGAATGAGAGTAGAGGAGACTGAAACAAGGAGAAACCCGCAAGGCAGTGTTATCTTGGAGAACACACATCGAGGAGGAGGCAGCCCTTCATTTTCTCAAATGCTGATGAGGACAACAGAAATAAATAGTTCTGGTTCTGAGCACTTCAAAATTTATCTATTTTTTTTTTGCATTATTTCCTCACCAGTTTATAGTGTATCTATTCCAAGGTTCACATCTGGCAGCCATTGGGTCAGATTTTATCCACAAATATATTTTGTTTGAGCAGCTCAGACTTTGTTTTAAAAAAATTGAATTTGAAAGCTTTTATGTTGGTTGTATGCTCTGCACCTACCCAAGGGCCCTGATGTTTTGTTTAAAATAGGTATGTGTCCCTGGGTCTTGCAGGAATTTATGATAATGATAGCAAACACACACATACACACAACACAACACAGTAATTACTGTCATATAACTTACCCACTCAGCCATATGTAAAAAAATTCTAAGGAATATCCTTTGAAGTTTCCCATTCTGCCTAGTTCTGTGTCTGTGGCAGATCAGAATGATGGCCTCCAGGAATATGCTGCAACCTAATCCTGGCATCTTAAATATGTCACCCTCTCCAGAAAAAGGCACTTTGCTGATGTGGTGAAGGTTAACTGGTTGACCTTAAAATAAGAAGATTATCCTAGGTTATTTTTCATGCCCAGTGTAATCACATGAGTCCTAAAGGCAGAAGAGGAAGGCAAAGAGGAAAGCCAGAGAGATGCCAAGTTTGAGAAGAATGTGCTCATGCTGGCTTTGAAGATGGTGAGGCTACATGGCACTGAATTGGGGGCTTGAAACCCACAGCCAAAGGCACTGCATTCTGCCAACAACCTGAATGAACCTAGCAGCAGGTTGCTCCCTCAGAGTCTTCAAGGAGGAAAGACATGAATTCTTAAATTTCAGCCTTTGAGACACTGAACTGAGGCCCCAGACAAGGATGCTGAAGTTCTGCAAAACTGAGACAATAAATGAAGGTTATTTTCAGCTGCTAAACTATGTGGTGATTTGTGACACAGCAACAGAAAACTAATATAGTATTGATAGTGAAGTATAGTCATGGTTATCCAAGTCTGTCTTCTTCCAGAAAAACTTCTTAGATCATTCTACCTAATTTTCATCCTCTACATTGAGAGCTCTTATCTGTACCCTCTAACAATATAGTTGTTGTTTGTCTTGCTTGGCTATATAATTCTCATGTTCTTTATTTTTTTGTGTGTATTTTTATAACTTTTGCTAAATAGACTATAAGTTTCTTAAAGGCAAAGACTGGGTCTTTTCTTCTCAAAATCAACTTTTTGGTGATCTGATCTGGTCAGGTCACTGAACTACTTAAAATATTGAATGGCTTTTCATTACCATTGGTGTAAACAAAGTTTTCTGGGCATGACTGCCATACACGATCCGAGCAGGCCCTTCTGTAGCTCCATCTCAGTAGACATCATAGCGCCCTCTTGCTAGATCTCCAGCCACAGGGGCCTCATCTCAGTCTTTCTTACTGGCTAAGCTCACGTCTGTTCCAAAGCCTTTGCATATGCTGTTCCCTTTTCCTGGAACTCTCTTTCTTCCCTTTTGTGCTTGGGAAATCCTAACTCCTCCTTTAGATCCCAACTCAAGAGCCACTACTTCCAAAGAAGAGCCTTTCCTGGCCTCTTTTCCTAGGCCGATAAACCTTTTTCTAGATTCTCATATCACTTCTTCCTTATTACAATTGCAACATAATACTTGAATCCTGGATAATCTGATTAATGTCATGCCACCTTCTAGTAGATTCTAAAATGGCAGAGACCATGTCCATTTTTGCTCTTCAGTATATCTCCACTGCTAAACAGGGGGCTTGGCAGATAATAGTCATCTTTAAAAAAAATTCTTGGTTAAATAAATGCATCTGTAACTGTAGTAGATAGATAATGTCACCCCCTTCTCACCAAGACATTCACATCTTATTCCTGAAACCCATGATTCTGTAAGATTGCATGGCAAAGGGGAAGGAACTAAGGTTGCAAATGGAATGAAGATTACATAGCAGACGACCCTAACCTAAGATTATACTGGAGCATCTGAGTGGTCCCAGGTCATCTCTCAAGAGTCCTCAAAAGTGAAAGAGGGAGACAGAAAAGAAGAATCAGTCAGATGAAGATGTGAGAGCAGCAGCAAGTGACTAGATGTTGTGGACAGAGATGCAATGTTGCTGGCTTTGCAGAGGGAGCCACAGAATGGAGCAGTCTCTATAAGCTGCAAAACACAAGGAAATGGATTCTCCCTTGGAGCCTTAGGAACCCAGTCTTGTCAATGTCTTGATTTTCCCCACCGAGACCCATAAAGGCTTTTTCACCTTCAGAACTGTGAGATAATAAATCTGTGCTTTTTAAACCTCTGAGTGTGTGGTAACTTGTTATAGCAACAATGGGAAACTAAGACCATTTGCTTTGTGCACAGAAATTCAATACATTTTCTGATTGACTTCTGCTTAAAAAATATTTATTATGATTTAATTAACAATTTAGTGCACTGTGACAAAGATGTGTATAATTTAGAGCTTAAAAAAATGTTTTTAATATTACCTGTAACTTCTCTCCTGTAATACAGATTTTAAAAGAAATGAAAGCTGAGAGAAGTAAAGTAACCAGAAAACATTTACACAGCTAGCTGGTGGAAAAGTGTCAGGGAGACCACCTATGTTGTAAAATAGTAAGAGGAAAAAATGAAAAGAGAGAAACAGCTTTGGATAATCTGTTCTGCATATGGTGATCTCGAGGAGTAACAAGTAGTACAGCATTTTTCTGCCTTGCAGGCCAAAAGGCTACAATGACTCTACCCAGTTTTGTTTTTTTTTAAGAATACTAAGTAACAAATACAATAACAAATAACAGATTGGCTGCAAGAGGAGAAAAAGTACTCTTTTTGAGTAGGACTTGCCACATGGGATTAGTGACTGTCTCATTATCTTCTGCTTGAGTTTAAAAAAAAAATTGCTTATATTATATAAATAGATTCCTTTACTCTTTGGAACAAAAATATGTGTTTAGGTTGTGAAATAAAAAACTGGCAAACCAGAGAGCTAGCTATTATGTGAATAAATATCAGCGGTTTCTTTTGTGTCATTATATAGTAGGCTATTGGTTGGTGTCAATAGCGTGACTTGCTTTTTGCAAAAGAAAGAACTTATTCTAAATGGTACTATCCAAGACTAAATACATGTCTTTCATTACCTACTAGATTTGGAGAATTTTAAATAGATAAATAACAAGGTAGCGCAAATCCACAACCTATTGTGAGAATAAGGCAGAGGATAACAAATACACAAATAATTTGTAACATCAGTGCCTTTGATGTAAGGGAGTAGCTTCAGTTGGAAATAGCCATGAGAAGGAAAAAAACGATTGGGACTTTCAAAGAGTGGACCTTCTAAAAGGACAGTCAGTCACTGTGGAATGTGTTAAATCACTAACATTTATTAATCTGACAAACTTCAATGGTAAACATAATCCTCCCATAACATAACCTCATTATTAGTAAAACTGACTCTGGTTAATAGAAGGTTTTATGCAAGTACAAATCCTTAATAAAGAGACTGTGTACAAATTAAAGAAAAATGACTAATAGTAACATATTGTTCTGGGATGTCTTCCCCCAAGCAAGGCAAAAAATATCAATCAGCTAGTCAGCCAGGCTTTATTTAGTATCTAATCTGTTCTCAAAAGTATCCAAGAGAAGAAAGTAGTCACCACATTTACCAAAACAACTAATTCTGATGGCTAATGATAACTGAGAACTTGCTATATGCTAGAATTCACCTGGATGAGTCATAATCTTCATTCCAACCCTTGCAATGTGTAAATTTCCATTCCCATTTTCCATATGAAGAGGCGCCGAGGAGTAGCAAAGAAGTTAAGTATCTTACCAAAGGCTACACAGCTACACATGCGAGGTCCAGACTCTAAAGCAAGTGTTCCTCCCACTCACTCTGCCATCTCTTTTCAGAAAGGGCCCAATACTTTGCCAAGAGCCATGGATTCAGCAGAGATAACATTAAGGGTAACATTTGTACCATTAGGTTCATCAGCAAACGTGTTAGCTGTCTTTGGGAATCAGTAGAGCAGGGTGGCTAAATGCTAAGACTTTTGATTCATAGTGCTTGGATTCAAATCCCACTTCCTCCAGTTGAGCAAGTTGCATGTTGTGCCTCAGTATATATTTTTTTAATTTCTATCACCTGACTCATGGGGTTTTTATGGGACAACCCATCTGCCATACAAGCTTCATGATAGGGTTATTTTTGGGTAACACACAGGGAATGCTACTTCACTGTGTATATGCTGTGTGGTAATAGTACACAGGACTTAGAATGACATTTATTGCCAGTGTGAATCAAAGCATGAAAGGGTAAAATCGATAAGGGTGGTGATAGGCAGTATTAAATGAATAAAGAAAAAAAATTAAAAGATTGATCAAAGGTATCCCTTTGCTAAACATTCATTGAGCATGAGCCCAAGCATGTGGTAGTCCCTAGGAACTAATAAGATGAATTATTGGGGCTGTTTTCAAGAGCTTTCAAGTCTACATGCATTGATTAGTGAGGCTAGACTAGAACAAAGGAGATTGTGGTTATTTCAGAGGACTCAGTCAAACCCCCAAATCTACCTGACTCCATCCCACGTTCATTCTTTGTCTTCAGCCAACATTCTGATTATCCCCTCCATTCCTGCTGACCTTCCTCCTGGAACATCAGCTGTCTTCATCTATTCATAACTTCCAGTCACTCAAAATTGCCACTTTGAAAATTACAATTTGTTTTTTAGTTCACACACAGAGACCTTTGACTGTTCTCTCCCAGCCGAATCCTCCACACTCAGCAGCTCTGAACTATGTAGTTTGATCTCCCATGCCTTCTGACAGCAAGGCTCTTATCCTTTCACATTGTTCTTTTGCCCATATAATGACTAGTCCTTCCAGATCCAGCTTAACATAACTCCTGTGCAGAGCTTTCTAGGACCTGTTTAAGGCACTCCTCCACTGTTCTGTGTCCCTTATATATATATACTGCCTTGATCTTGTCATTGTCAAGTTCCTGAAACATACACTACGCCCAGTACCTGACTCTGCAGTAGCTATCCAGACCATCTAGTTCATTTCTACTGCATTCATATTGCCTTCCACAAAAGTTAGTTTTTGGTTTTGCACATCTTATTTGATAGTATTATTATAGGAGCAAGACTCATCACTTGAGCAAAACCACAATCAGCAAATCAACAAATAAATGATGGAGTGATTTCTATCTTTCTAGCTCAGTTCTTTGAGACAAAGAAAGTCTCCAAAGAACATAATATCTAACTAGGAGGTGGAGGGGGACTAAACTGGACTATTTTTAGGTGACTAGACTCTTAATTATAAATCTCTTTCATATTTTATTTCCTGAACTGTGTTGTCCATGGTGATAGTGCTTGGGAGACAATCACTAAAACGTTGATTTATATCATCTGTCCTTCAATTGGTATCATTGGAGACAAAATTTTACTTTCCTTAGAAACCAGAATTATAGGAAGGCATACAAATGCACAGATGGATGAGCAACTATTAGAAAAAAGACTTTGAGGAGCCATTTGCAAAAAAGATTAATTCTGAATAGAAAAATGAAAGTACCCTAAAGGGTAAGTATAAAAACAGTAGGAGATCTCCTTATGTGAAATGAGGACATTTCATAAAAGATTTTAGAGAGCAGTAAAAGCTCTTTTTACATTTTTTTATTTTAAAATCATCTTTTCTCTTTGATGAAATATAAGAATATAATCTATAACCATTATTTGGCTTATTTATATAGAATTTCTTGACAAGGAGTAGCAGAATACACCTAAGCAAATACATATGGATTTATTCCTCATTCAACCTGGAAGGGAATCTCAAGTATTTTCTGTCAAATGGGAAGCTAGAAAACTCTTTTTTGATTTTGTCTCTGGTTCCTCAAAACCCAAAGTGACTTGCAGAAGAAAACTATGCTTTTCTAAAGCTGTCTAATGGCCAATTCCAGGATAGACCTTCTAGTAGATCTACTCTTGACTCTTAAGAAGAAAGCAAAAGAATATGGATATCAATAAGCATTCCTTTATTCATTTATTTATTTAACAATTATTGAGCATCTCCTATATGTAAGGCAGGGTGCCAGTTACTAAGAATGATAAATAGAAAACTAAAGATAAAGAAGAATGAACAACTAATAAGTGCTGAGAACTTTACATGATTTAAGTCTTATGACATTCCTTGTGGTATTAGTATTTTCCTTATTTTACAGGTAGAGGAATTGAACCTTAACAAGTTTAAATAATTTTTTCCAATGTCATATCACTTATAAAGTAGAAAATGTGGAATTCAAATCCAGGGATGTCATAATATAGAGGTAAGATTTTTTTCATGGAAGAGATGACATTGAATTGGCCTTTGAAAACTGAAAAAATGCATTAGTCAGATTATGCTAGGATATGCTGGGGTAACAAAAAATTCCAAACTCTCAACAACAATTTATTTTTCTTTTTATATTACATGTCCATTGTGGTTCAACTGCACATCCTTTCTATTCTTCAGCAAGGATGTCAGAACATGCCCTATTTGGAACATACTGGGCTGATGGCAGAGAAAAAATAATTGACAGGATCATGCAATGGCTCTTATAGCTGCTACTCAGAAGTGACTTAAGTAACTTTTACATTTCATCAAACAAAGCAGTTTAGGATGAGTCAAGTCTGCTGTCGATGGAGCGGAGAGGTCAAATTGTCTTATGGAGAGAGTAGGCAGTCCTTGGGAATTCTATCACACAACATTTAGACAAGGGAAAATGGGAAATAATATTCTAAATAAAGGAATATGCTAATCTTGACTTCACCATAAAAAATAATCATGTAAGTACTTTTAGAGAGTAGAATTTCAAGTTCATAAGGAGCATTATTTAAGAGGTTCAGAAAAGGGCAATGGTTTGGGAATACGGATAGGCTGATCTGACACAGTCAGTTTAAGAGAGCAGCATTAATGAGCAGGATTAGAAAAGAGAAACTAACTCGGGCTTGCAGAGGAATAGAAAAAATTTCCTCACTACTGTGTGCCTAAGTGTCTGGCAATAAGTAACTATGAAGTTTAGACAATGACACCAAACACAGCCATCTGCTCTGATCCACTCTCATGACTTTGAGCTGGGCTGGTCATCCAAAACCACCTGTCTAAACTTACAGACCTCAGATCCGAGTAACAGGGCTACTCACTGTCCACAGCATCGAATTAATAAAGGCAATTCTTCTACTAATAACATCTTTTCACTAAAGCAACCTGCACAGCTGAAATGCTTTACCCTTGGAGAATAACTGGGCTCCTAAAGATTACCTTGAGGTTACTTTCTGAGTTGGGTCTTGAGATTAAGGATAAAATACGAGCTGTTTTCTTTCATTTTACAGTGAACTCTCCTTGACAAAAGACTTCTTCTAAGCTATTTTCATGATATCAAAGTACCTTGTGAATGCGGCATAAAGACTAGGCACACTGAATTTTGGTTTTGACATCAAATAAATCTGCATTCTCTACCTGGTGACTGATGGCCTGGGATGAACTTCAATTCATATCTGTGCATTAATGACTCCTTTATCCAAGTCAAGATTATCTCACCTAGAGCTTTTCAAATCATCTTTAGTAGCTTAGTTATATTTTAATTTTGACACATTAGAAGCCAAAATAGAATAACATGTGTCATTAGTACATCTATTGGCCTCTTGGAGCCCCCATGGCCTCATCAAAAGGCAGCAGAGCTAACCTTGAGGCCGTGTCTCCTGAGTGACATTTTTACCCTCTCTGGTTGCCTGAGAGAGAAAGCTCCAAAGGGCGTGCAGCTTTGAGAAATGATAGCCAAATATCAACTTTCCAGAACCTCCAAGTGTTCAAGCAGAAGTAGGAACTATTTCATACAATCCTGTAATGATAGGAAAGCAATAATAGAGAGAAAACCAAGAGCCTAAGATGTTGGAATTCTCAAAAGCATTTCTTTAGTCTGAAGGAAATTGTTTAAGGTAAATTATGATCCTATAGACCATTAGGGGGGAAATTTTCAATTCTATGACTAACCTCAAGCTTACCAAATAAACGTGTATATATATCTATATCTATATACATAGATAGATAATAGATAGATAGGATAGATAGATAGATAGATATAGATGATATAGATATAGATATAAATGATAAAGATATAGATATCTATATATAAAGAAATGTTCTTTTAATCTGAATGAGGCCCTTTGAGCCTTACCTACAGAATATACTCAAATCATAGAATTTTTAGAAGCTCAGTTGAATTAGAAATTCTATAACCTTGACTTGAAGCAAACCTTGGAAATATTTCAAAGCACCTTCAAGGGTTCTCAGCAAGCACCAAGCCCATGGATTTCAAACATTCTCCCTGTGTCGCTGTGAGCCGTGCGGAGAAAGGCAAGCTTGGCTTATAAGACCCATTCTGTCTCTCTGACTCTTCAATCAGAGCGTATTTCTTTTTATGTATTCCATATTGTACTTCCATGAAGTATTTCTCTTAAAAAAATTATTCTCATGCTTTAGGGGGTGGGGGTGGGGGACACACAGACAACACAATTTAAAAATCACTGTTCCAAGCAGAAAAAAATTAAAAGGCAAGTTTAAAATGGCAGAAGGTTCTAGCGCCCCTTAGCTCCAGGTCTGTCAGGAGCAGGGAGGTGGTGGTAGTGGGGGTGGAGGAGTGGAGAGAAGTGGTAAAATGATCCTTAGGAGCAAAGGTAGCTGGGAAGAGAAAACACACTCCCCAGCACATTACCCTCCCTGCATGCGAGCTGCCCCCGGCAGCAGCTCAGAGGAGTTCTGATTTTGCTAAATGTTGTAGGTAACCAGCTGGGCCTGTCATGCCCACTTAATAGCAGTACTTAAGAAAGTGTTGTCATTTCCTTGTCAGACTCATTTCTCTCCCCTCTATTATCTTTTCAAAATCATATTACAAAATATTATGAGCTTCCTGTATCAGACACTTTGGGTCTTAGTCACTCAATTATTAAAATTGTATGATTTTTTTAAATTGCCATTATGTGTGGGCTGTCTTTACCAAAGCGACAAAGCAATTGAGTTAACCCAAATGGTGCGATGATTGCAGGATCAGAACGTGGAAAATTATAGTGTTGAAGAAGAAAAAGACAGTTACTTCACATCAGTGCCAATAAAATCCTGGGAAACTCACCATGACACCATTATGCTAGACAGAGCAGAACAAATTCTCCCAATGTATTACCATGCTGGGTAATAGAAAAACAATGCCGTTTAAGGCTGTTAGTTCTATACCACGTGACTGCTTTATAGTAAACAAGGCCCTCTGGGAATTTGACAGGCTCCATGTTCCACAACAAGAGCAATTCTGACCTGCTGTCAACCATTTCTCACCGCACCTGTGCCCATCACCATGAGGACCCCACGCACCTGCCATCAGAGCTGCCGATATCCAGGGCTGGGTCCTCGGCTTCTCTCAGTGAACAGTGTGGGCAGAACTCCACAGAGGCTGGGCTGTGCAGAGTGCTGAGGTCAGCGTGCCTGGATTGATGAGCTACTGACAAGGCCATCTTGAAAAGGAGGGGCAAGTCACAGGTGTCTACCCAACTTGGTTTCTTTAAAGAAGCCAAGAAATATCCTTATTGCCTGTCATTCCACAGGTAATGTGCTGATCATTTAGGGCAGGGGTCCCCAAACTTTTTACACAGGGGGCCAGTTCACTGTCCCTCAGACCATTGGAGGGCCGGACTATAAAAAAACAAACAAACTATGAACAAATCCCTATGCACACTGCACATATCTTATTTTAAAGTAAAAAAACAAACCGGGAACAAATATAACATTTAAAATAAAGAACAAGTAAATTTAAATCAACAAACTGACCAGTATTTCAATGGGAACTATGCTCCTCTCACTGACCACCAATGGAAGAGGTGCCCCTTCCGTAAGTGCGGTGGGGGCCGGATAAATGGCCTCAGGGGGCCGCATGTGGCCCGCGGGCCGTAGTTTGGGGACCCCTGATTTAGGGTTTTGTCTTCCTTGTTTCTCCAACATAGATAGCGGGGCTTACTTAACACCAACCTACAAATCAACCTGGTTCCAAATTCTAGAGCCAGTCTTGCTGCTTGTCTGAGAGGATAATCTACAATGGCCCAGGCAAGGAGCTTAAACTCAAATGTCCGAAGGGACACATGAGATACAACAATGAAAAGAGACATTGAGATGACTGTGATGGTAGGGCGTGGGTGGAAGACTCAGCACCTTGCAGCACCAATGGACTCTTTTCAAGGCAAACATAAGACCAGCTTTGGCAGAATTTCCAGTTTTTTAAGACATCAGATATACAAATTTTTACATAAAATAGAATTTTCAAGTAGGCAAGGTTTTCTGTTTTCTAAAGTAAAACATGTCTGCCCACTGTATTAGTTTCCTACTGCTACAGTAAGAAATGACCACAAATGCAGTGGTTTAAAACAACACAAATAGATCACCTTACTTCTATAGGGGGGGGAGCCCCAAATATTTTTTCCTGGGCTGAAATCAGATTTGTCCGCAGGGTTGCATTCCTTCCGGAGGCTCTAGGAGACCACAGCTGTTCTTGCCTTTTTCAGTTTCTAAAGTTTGCCTATATTCCTTAGCTTCCTGCACTTCCTTCATTTTCAAGTCCAGCAACACAGCATCTTCAAAGCTCTGACTCTGACACTTGTGTTTCCCTCTTAAAAAGACCCTTACATTGGGTCCACCTGGGTAATTCAGCAAAATCTTCTTGTCTCAGAATTCTTCATTTAGTCACATCTGCCACATTCTTTTTACCAAGTACATTAACATACAGCTTTGGTGGTTCGGGCATAAACATCTTGGGGAGTCGTTATTCTGCCTACTACTTTGAACAGCTCAGAGGTTTAGCTTCACATCAGCCTGGAGCTAATTCCCGTGCCCTGTACTCAATAAATAGATTCTAGTACCACAGGCATGTCTCTATTCTCCATTCCCAGTGTTGTTAACAACACATTCCTGCCCCATTCAACATCCATTAGCTTTAGAAGTCGTACAAAGATGTTCTTGAGTATGACATTAAGCTCACTGATGAGAAACTCTTGTTCCTAGGCTTCAAATGTATTACTGCCATGACATTTCCACACTGCCTGGACCATCTTCAGGAATGTCTGCTGCTCTCTCTACCAAACAAATCCCTGTCCCAGGAATTGTAACTTCTTCCTGCCAGGCTCAGAAGTCTGTTACTCTCGTCTTCAAATCTTTGAAATTACAGACATCTTGGGAAGGATTATACTTTTTTCTTTTGGAGGCATTCATCAACCCTCATTTGAGAGTGAGGACAGAACTGGAGGCGGAGTCCTGGGCTGCAGCAGGTGCCACGAGGAGGGAGGACTGGGACAGAGAGGGCTGCTCCCAGGATGTCTTTCTTACTGCCTTCACCAACCACACTGACGATGCAGGCTCAGATGTTGACTCCAAATAGCAAATTGAAAGTATTCCAGCAATGTCTGCAAGGGCAGGGATGTGTGTCTTCTGCAAGATCTCCCTGGACCTCCCTGTTTATAGCACAGACCCCCTGTCTCCTATCTCAGGGCAAATGGGGAATGCAGTAGCCAAGCAAGGACCAGATTCCTGCAGGGACAGAGAAAAGAGTTTTGCTGACACTGGGTTCTCTCTTCCTTTCATAGTGCTAATGAGTTTACCAAAAATTGAAGCCCAAGGCCACAGTGCTTTATTTAAAGGAGTTTTAGATTTCCAGGCTGATCAAGGTCCTAGCAGAATCTAACTTTGCTTAGTGACAGACACTGAGCCACCCTCCCTGACAAAGCAAAAGCCCGGGACCCAACCAGAGGCTGCTGCTACCACATCTTCCTTCTCTCTTTCTTTCCCTTCCCTTTAGAACATTTCCCTCCATCCCCTTCCAAATTCTCTTCTCTGAGAACTTCTTGCTGCCCTTTTGCGGGGTAGGAGTGGCTTTATGAAGGAAGTATTTATGTTTTTCCCAGTTGAGTGTTGGTTTTATTACATGAACTTTGACTTACAGCCTCGCGCCCAGCACATTAGACATGCTTCCTCTGAAGAGCCCATGAGATACTATGAACAAATCTTCCTCACACCCAGCCTATGCCCACACAGTACAGACTGGACCCAGAAGTCAGAGACTGCTGGACCCCAGATTGCATCTGTGCCAAAGACCTGTTGGACCACATTGTTTTACTTAAATGTCAACATTTTAAAAAATCAAGACATTTTACTATAACCTTCAGATAATCAGACTCCCTTAAAGCAGTTAAGATGGTCTAGCTACACTGGGCCTGCATTCCTGCAGGCAGTATATCCCTAGAACCAAGTAGTAGCTGACTTTTTAACTGGCACACTCTTTCCAGTTTGGAGCTCCATACCTGACTAGCCCAGTAGGCATTTGCCTTTGTAACCCAGGCAGTATAATGTAGCAGATAAATGCATGCAGTTGTGCAGACCTGGTTCTGATTCCTGACTGTGTGTAACAAACAGCTTAGACCTCTGAAGGCAGAGTGAAAGGCACTGGTAAGAGATCAAATCCCATTTACACACAGTGGGAGACTCTCTAAATTCTTGTATTGCCTCTGAATATTCTTGCACTAAGTATTTCTAAAAACAAGCTGATCATCAATTGGTTCTTTGAGATCGCCTTGTCATCTACAGATTAGTGATTTGAAATGATTTCTCTTTCCAATTATAGTTATTATATCTGGCCCACCTCCAATGTTCCATGATGTAGCACTGTGAGTAGGCTGTTGCTTTTTCTGTTTAATACTTGCAAACTCATAGCATGGCCAAGATGATCACTTAGTGGTGAAGGATACAATAACAGGTCCAGGTCACCCTACCCACACAAACCCTGGGGTCAGCTTCCTGGAGTAGGGATTCCATTTCAGACACCAGCATATGTTCAATATTGCTTTCAACACAGTCCTAAGGTTTGGGAGGAATCATTTTAGTGCCAGATACATATTTAAAATTAAAGAATAAAATGTTCTCAAGAGACTGTTCATTGGGCCATTTTATTTTCAGGATGCACAGGAAGTGTTTGTCTGACCAATTTGAAGTAAATGTAATTGACCTTTTAAACAAAGAACCTGGAGTGATTTAAAGAGAGAAAAACAGTTCAGCTTAATCCTGTGAGAATACAATAGTGATTCTTCTATAAGACCCTCAACTAACAAAAGAAGAATATCCCTTCTAATTGTTATTAAAAGACTGGGTATATAGAGATATGAAGACGAAAGAATTAGTTGCAGGAGTCCGGTTACCGTATCCCAGAGTGAGACCATGAGAGGAGCATGACATTGCTAGGCAACGCTGTGCCGTTAAACAAGCTTTCCTCAGCTCAGTGTGGTGGTGTAGTAGGCAGGAAGCATGATTCAAGAAAAACAAAGGGAAAAAGGATGAAGTTATTTATTTTAATAAGGTAGGGACAGAGGGGCAAAGGGATATACAAGTTCGTCACAGCCAAATTTTCAGGATATGAAATATGAATTCTACAGAAACGAAGAATTCTAAAAAACCTTTAACATTTCTTTCATCAAATTAAAGGTGTCAGTTTTTAAAATGAGGATTGAAAGTATTAGCTAGGCATTATGCTTTATGTATATTAGGTCATGGTAATACGATTATACTATTTTACATATGAGGAATAAGGAGGTGATTCACATGCCCAGGATTAAAGAGTGATAACGGGGAGGAGCCAGTATTTGAATACATTCCGGTAGGGCTTCAAAGTTTGTGCTTTTCCCATTATCCTATGTGAGGTTCCTTTATTTAAGAATACTTCTTTAAAAAAAAAATTAAGTGAGAGCAGGGGAGGCAGAAAGACAGATTCCAAAATGCACCCAGACTGGGGTCCACCAGGCAAGCCCCCTATGGGGAGATACTCTGCTCATCTAGAGTGTTGCTCCCTTGTTTGGCAACCAAGCTATTTTTATTGCCTGAGCCAAGGCCACGGAACCATTCTCAGCACCTGGGGCCAACTCACTCTCAAATCAATAGAGCCAAAGCTGTGGGAGGGGGAGTGAGAAAGAAGGGGAGAGGGGTGGAGAAGTAGATGGTCATTTCTCCTGTGTACCCTGACTAGGAATCAAACTGAGGACATCCACAGGTTGGGCCGACACTCTACCAATAAGCCAACAGGCCAGGGCCAAGAATACCTCTTATATGTGACTCCTTAGCCTTCCTGAGCCTTCAAAATTTCTAGTGTAACTATCTACTTTGCCCAGAAAAACACATTTGTGTAAATTGTCAGTTATTATTTATTTATTTGTTCATTCAATAAATACTATTTTCTCTCTCCCAAGCTCTGTTATAAGTATAGGAGATGCAATGGTGAAGGAATGAGTTCCTTTGCCCCCTTGGGCCTTGTGGTAAAGGTATTTGAGAGACTAGCAATAAATGAGTGAAAAAGTAGGTTATATTATCTTAGGGGCAGATGTACGCTCTGAAGAATACTAAAGGAGGCCAGGTGGCATGGGGTAAGGCAGACTAGACAGGGTGAGCAGAGTCAGCTTTTCTGAGAAGTTACCAACCTACCTTCAATGACTAGGAAAGACTGGTTAGCTCACGTTTTGTTTTTTTGTTGTTTTTCCTGTTATTACTGTTTTGATTGTTTATACAGTTACGTATTCATCCGGTTGTCTATTTTTGTATATCTACTTTGAGTTGTAAAAATGTATTTCTCTTATAATTAACTTTTTGCTATGATTTACAAATGTGTAACTCTTCCCCAGTGAATATTCCTAAATTGGGGTTTCAAATGCTTTGAGAGGATGTGCTCCATTGCAGTTATCACCTCCTAATCGGTGCCCTGTTCCACTCTCACCCACCCACTGTCCATTCTCCACATAGCAGTTGTGATCTTATAAACACTCATAGCAAATCTCAAATCATAGCATTTTTCTGCATGAAACCCTCTGATCATGTCCCTCGGAACTCACGTCTCACATGGTATATCTTACTTTCCAATTTGTATTGTAACTCTCTATATTTGTCTTATTTTTTCCACCAATCCATAAGCTCCTCATATTAGGCAGGGTAAATGATAATGGTTGTGTTGAACAATCCCATAATCTCCCTAGCTGAACAAAATGAAGATGTATTTGTGTCTCATATCACAATCCAGTGTGACTCACTGGGGATCAGGCAGAGTGGGGAGAGATGGGGAAGGAGACTGCTTTTTTCAGTCATTTAGGATTCTATCCTGCTCCTTCCATCTGGTGGCTGTGCCACCTCCTGGGGCCCTGGATCCTCCACTGGATCTGACTGGTAGCAAGAAAAGAGAGAGAACAGAGAGAAGCTGAACTCACTCCTGACAGCCTTGGTCTAAGAATGAAACACATCTTTTCTCACTTTCCATTCAAAAGAAGTGGTTGCCTGGCCTCACCTAGGTGCAGGTGAGCTGGGAGGGTAAGTTGGCAGTGTGCACAGAGAGAAGCAATATGTTTGCTGATTGTTGGGCAAACAAGTGTGTTTAGGTTTGCTCTCTTGTATTTTGCCTAATTGGTGCATTGGCTCAGGGTGTGTGTGTGTGTGTGTGTGTGTGTGTGTGTGTGTGTGGTGTGATGTGTCTGTGAAAGGCTGCAGGTGCTTGCCCTTAGGGCGGCAGATTGCAAATTGTGGATTGCTTGTCTCTATGGGGAGGGGCAATTGTTCGCTATTTGCTGGAGAAGGGGTATTTCTGCCCCGCCCTTTTGGCTGGAGAGTGCTGAGGCTGGTGGGAGCCTGTGAATCTGGTGTGTTCAGAGAATGAGTCTGGTGAGTTCAGAGTGCTGAGGAGTTTGGGAGCCCTGAGAGTAAGGGAAGCAGTCTTCTCTGCCTGTTTGCTCATCTGCTGTTACTAGACTTTAATAAATGGAATGGCCTGCTATTTTCTGGCTCCACCGTTCCTTTACCATCTGCTCAAATCCAATGAGAACCTGCATGGCTATGGTGGTGACCACTGGCCTTACACTGAGCACCTAGCCAGTCTCTGCCACAGGTCCCAAGTAGAGATTCAATAGGAATCCCCCAAAGACTTACTGTAGTGACCTGAATATTGAGTATATTCAATATTTACACCATCAACCCAGCCCCAGAAACGGAAATATCACTATGGTGAGAGGATTGTGTGGTAAAGCTTTCCTTCCATGCCCCCCAGCTTTGCTTCTCTCATCAGTTTCTGGGTCCCTATCCTTCCACATGGAGAAAGTTTGAATGACAGCTTTCTGGTGAATCATACCCTCTTGTTATAGGTAATAGAGTCAATACCATACACATATTCCCTCACCCAGATCTTTTGCTCCTTGTGCCCTGCTATTGTGAATGAGATATAGATACTGGGGTTTGTTGATTATGTTATGATGTCTAGAGCCTACATCATACAGATTACATTTCTGTGAATTACCAAAATATAGTAATATTAAAACTTAATAAAAAGTATATATATTTTTTATATTTATATATGCTATATATATTATATATTATACATATTTCAGTTAAATGGTATTAACTTACTCTTTAGGAAAGGGAAAGTCATGAAGGAAATTTTAAAACACTTTGATCTGAATGGCAATGAAGGTACTTCATGCCAATATTTGTGCAATGTAGCTAAAGCAGTACTTAAAGGAAAATGTATATCTCCAAATATATTAATAAAGAAATAAGAAATAAGCCAGGAAGAAAACAACCAGGATGTTAAAGGGACAGCACATGAAATTGAAAGGAGGCCACAGTGGACAAGGCTGTACAATCAACATGCACGAGCATCTGATAAGCCAAGGGAACATCTGGAAAGTAGCTGGGCATGAACTGTCCTGTTCAAAGGGCTACCTGCCAAGGTAGAGTGTCCTCCAGCAAGAGGCTGTGGTGTGTGTTTCTGAGAGCATAGCCAGGAAAGATCAGACGATGTCAGAGTGGAGCAAGTGTCCCCCACCAGGACTAGTGCCTTGGGAAGGGCCCAGCCAGGCTTCTGAAAACCACTCAGAGGTTCTCCTAGAGAGAGCGACATTGAGGTCGTTGTTTCCTGGAAGGAACTACTAGCCAAGAAAAGTTTAAATTAGCATCATATAAGTGAAAAGCCTTTGTTCTGGTTTCTAACCTTTTTTTCCTAATCTCTCCTTCCCTGTGCCAACAATAGGGATGCTAGAATTAAAATAGTGAGGAGAGAGAAAGGATAAGCAACTGACACACCTCCCCACGCAGGCTGTGGCCTGACCAAAATTAAGGCCACGAAGAAGGCAAACAGAAGATTGATGTGAGATTGAATTTCCCAACTACACTAAACAAGACTGGAATTTTTAATACTTGAAAGCGACCAGAAGACAGTGGGCACTGCCTGACACATTACTAAGGCCTGGGAGAGGGAGACTGAGCAGAGCAGGTTTGAAGGAAGCAGTTGAAGAAAATAACAAAAGTGCTTCATGCTGGATCTTGAAGAAATCTGACTGTTCAGTAAACTAGCTTTTATTAAAGACAAATTATCTAAGTGTTCAATTCAAAAGCAAAGAAAAACAATTTTAAAGGAGTAAAACTAAAGAAGTAAAACAGAAGGAAGCAATAAAAATGTTAGAAATCGATGAAATAAAGAACAACAGGAAATAAAATAGATTATTAAGCAAACCAAGAGCTGGTTCTTTGAAAAGAATAACTGTAATTGAAAACTTTAAAAAAAATAAAAATATATAAAAAACTGACAGATTTGTGGGAGCAAAGATGCAAATAAACAACTAAAACAGTATATTACTACCAAAAATAACAGATTATTAAGTTATGTAAAAACTGTGAACAACTGGACAATCATAATTAATCATACTTAAAAATCTAGGTAAAATTACTACATGTTCTAAAAGAAGATACATACTATTAAAATAAACATATGATGAAACAGAACTCTCTAATAACATACTAAATCACAAAAGAGATTATAATAATAATTTTAAAACTCCTCTCCCAAAATTTCCCCCCAAATATTTCAGACCCGATAGTTATGGATGAGTTAAACAAATGTTAAGGAAACAGATAATCATCATATACTCAGAAAATATAAAAGCAATAAAAGTTACCCAAATCATTTTAAAAGGCTACTATAACCTCTCTACTTAAATTACATAAAGTCATAATAAGGAAAGAAAATTTGGGCCATTTTTATTTGTAAATATAAATGTAAAATTTTTAGATTAGCTAGCTAAATTCAATAGCATCTTTAAAAAAAATTAAGACAAGCAGAATTTGTTTCAAAAATCCTTGCATGGTTAAACATCAATCAAGAATGCATTAAAGACAGTTCATATGGTCACTTAAATAGAAACAGAAAATCAGTTGATAAAATTAATATATTTTGTTTGATTTCTGAGAACTCTTAGAGAACAAGAAATAGAACAAAATTTTAACTTGATAAAAATGATGATGATAATGATGATAGGCTTCCAATAAGATGGAAGAGACTGAGAGAGAGAGAAAGAGAGAGAGATTGGAAAGAAGAATCCAAAGTTGTTGCCATTTTCAAAAGACATAAATGATACATTTCCATGAAAAAAACAAGAAAATCAGAACGTAAACCACAAAACTAATAGTACTTGAACAAAGTAGCCAGAGACAAGATCAATTCTCCCAAACCAGCAACATCCGACTTTATTAATAATAAGCAAATAACATGGCATTGAGAAATCCAACATGTCTAGTAATAAAAATAATGAAAGTGCTCAAGACCTTTGTGGAAAATATTCTAAAACTTTTTTAGATGACTTCTATCTACCTATCCCAAAATATTATACAGAGAAGTATGCTTAATTCATGGGAATGACAGCATTGTAAAAATGTCAACTCAAGCCTTGGCCAGGTGAAGCAAGTACACCAAGTCACAGGCTAGAACCCTGGTCAGGGCACACACATGAGAGGCAATCAATGAGTGCACAACTAATGGAATAACTAAGTGGAACAACAAGTTGATGCTTCTCTCTCTCTCTCTTTCTCTTTATTCCTTCCACCATCTCCCATCCTCTCTTTTTTCTCTCAGTGAAAACATTTTTTAAAAATTAAAAAATGTCAACTCAACCAAATGACATATAAATTTAATGTAGTTCTAATCTAAGTAACACTCAAATTTAAAGAGTTTATTCTAAAGATTTTAATGAAGAATAAATATCCATGAATAGGCTAATAGTTAATATGTCATAGTAATCGACAGTATGGTCCTGGCAGAGTTAACAAATAGAACTATGGAAAATACTAGAAGCTCTAGAAATGTATACCCATTAGCATGAGGATCTATTACATAATAGAAGAGGCATCACAGATCAGTGGAAAAAATATAAAGTATTCAGAAAATGATATCAAGAAAAAAAAGTAACATTTCCCATTTCACACATTATATAAAAATTAAATTCCAAGTGAGTAAAGCCTTAAATAAAAACTGAAATGTTAAAATGATAAAAGTTGATTTTTTTGTTGTTACTTTGGAACTAAGGAAAAATTTCTTAAAAATTTCAAAATCAAAGTCCATGAGCATAAAAACTAATAAAATTACATAAAAATTAAAGACTTTTGTCTAATAATTAACACTGACAAAGTTAACAGATGGGTGGCAGACTGATAGGAGATATTTGCAATATCAAAATCTAACAAATTTTAATATCTAAAATATACAAAGAACCCCAGAAAATCACAATAAATACTACAATAAACACAATACTTTAACGGTTAAAGGTTAAATTTACACTGTTCACAGCTGATTCAAAGTGACTAAATGAAAAGGCATTCAACCTTACTATCGTTCAGAGAAACTTTTAAGCAATAATGGTATGCCAAATTTTACCCAATAGCTTGACAAAAATTAAAAAGACAGATATGTAAAGTATTTTGGAGAACATTACAAAGCAGAAGGGTTATTACTTTGCTAAAGGGAAGGTAAGCTGATATATCCACTGTGAAAAGCTACGTAGGTTATAATTTACCAATTTAGCACCTGAGTATATAGGCCAGAGAAAATTTCACACCAAGTGTTCAAGAAGACATGTCCAGTTGGGTTACAATATAATCCAACCCTCTATCTAGAGTAAGAAAACTGACATTCTTGAACAGTCCCAATAACCATCACGGTTCACCTCTATGATCACAAATATTGGCTTCATTCTCCTTGTTACAAACAAAATACCCTCAACATTCCCTCAAGGGAAACAATTTTATAGTCTCACCTAATCATGACATCAGTTTATCATTCCACATAGTATAGGTTTTCCTGCAATAGCAAACATTTCCCAAATCTTATTGGCTTATGATAAAGTTTATTTTTTATTTGTGCTATTTGTACACCTCTGTGGCAGAATGGCTCTCATCATAGTATTCACTGACTCTGGGACCCAGTGTGCCAGAGCAGGGGTTATCTGAAACATTGTTAATCACAGAGGCAGAGGCAAGCTCATGCGATCCGTGCCTCCACCTGGACTGACGTGTCACTTCTGCTCACATGTCATCAACCACAGTAATTCATATGACTAAGTCTATGCTCAACATCACAAAGAAAAATAATCCATTACAAGAAGGTCATTTAACATAGGTAAGCAGTCACAGTCTACCACAGCGGATGTTCACTGAAGCATTGTTGATGATAGTCAAGAATTTGAATTAGTCCACATGTCTTCCAAAAAGGGGATTGAAGGAATAAAATGTGACATACAAACCTGTTGTTTCATATAATCCTCAGAACTGATACTATATTTCAATATTTCAGCGAAGATAAACATATGTAAGCTATAAATTCAAATGTCATCTCAGCTATAACTTAATTTGAAGAATCAAAATGAAAAGTATAATAATATAATGATATTGTGTTTTTTAAAGTTCATTAATGAAACAACAAAATATGTTTTTCTGAGAAAAATATGTTCAAATAAACATATGAGAGATCAATTGGAAGAAAACACACTGTATACATTAGATTAAGGTGTTTATGGGGGTGAAGAGTGTAACTAAATATTGATTCATATAAAAGTAACAAAATAACAAAAATAATTTCTTACAACTATTGATGATAGTGTTAAATGTGGTCAATTCAATTCTATTCAATAAATGTTAATTAATTAAGACTTCCAGGTCCCCTTTCAAAACAAATATATGACTTGAGAGAGAATGCATTTAAACATCATCTCACATTTAAATGTATACATTCTCCACAATAAATTAGCAAATGCATTCTTGTCTCTGTCAGACTCTTCAGGAAATGAAATATGGACAAATATACTTTTATATAGGCCAAACGAGTATCATGAAAATTCCTGGCACAGGGCAGGTATTTAATAAATACTATCAGTTTTTATAGAGATAGCATTTTGCTATATATGCTGTTTTATTTAATCATAAAATAAAGTAAAAAATTTTAACTGCATTTTGTATATGGAAAAAACTAATAAGTGAATGGTACCATGTTTACACTGACAGTAAGAAGCCAAGCGATAATAGAAATGTCCAGTTTGTGAATTATTTCAGCTTTACTGATCTACAATCCACAAATAAAATAAGACATTTAAGTATACATCATGATGATTTGATATATGTATACATTGTGAAAGGATTCCTTCCATTTATTTAAAATATCTATCATCTATTTATCTATCTATCTAAACATTTAAGTTCTACTCTCTCAGCAAATTTCAAGTATAGAATGCATTGTTATCAACTACACGCACCTATCAAAAGTCCAATAGCATATTTCAAAGAAATAGAAAAAAAAAATTTTAAATTTTGTATAGAACCATAACAGACTCAAAGTAGCTAACACAGTCTTGAGAAAGAAGATGAAAGCAAGAGAAATTACATATCCTGATTTCAAACTGTATTACAAAGCTACAATAATCAAAACAGTATGATATTGGCATAAAAAGCATATCAATGAAATGGAATGCTAAGGCATATATAGGGTCAATTAATTTATAATGAAGGAGCAATATAAATATACAATGGATAAAGGATAGTCTCTTCAGCAAATGGTGCGAGGAAAACTGAACAGCCACACGCAAAAGAATGAAATAGTCTTACACTGTACATTAAAGTTAATTCAAAATAGATTAAAGACTTCAATTTAAGACCTGAGAGTGTAAAAACTCCTAGAAGAAAATGTGAGTAAACTCCTTGACATTGGTTTTGGCAATGAATTATTTTAGATTTAATACCAAAGCGAAAGCAACAAAAGCAAAAATCAACAAGTGGGACTCCATCAAACCAACTTGTGAATTCTTGCCTAGCCTGCCTGTAACTCTTAACCTCAGTCTGACCCAAGAAAAGAGAATTCTTTGCAGTAACAAGGAGATTGTGGTTTAAGTCGGGTGTTATAAGAGCCTCTAATAGCCTTAAACTCTCTTACTTATCAGATCTTTGCATTCTTACCTCAAGGACAGTGCAACTACAGCCTGTGAAATAGACTAAATGGACATAGAAACAACTTCCAACATTTTTCTTTTTCTATACTCTCTTAGACATTACCTGAAGATACAATTTATTTCAGTGCAACTTCCTACACACACAGTAAAAGCAACATGGCTAAGTATAGTTCCCATAGCTCACATACTGCCACACCTTAAGGGGGGTGGCGGGAAGAGTAGATCCTGCAAACTTTTCAAAGGCATGCTGCCAAATTTCTTCAATAAGTAAGAAAATGTTTTGCTTCAACAGAGAATAAATATCTTTAAGGCAAAATCTACAGTAAGATGTTAAATTAAGTAGACCAGACAAAGTGCTATCAAATGGCATATAATTTGCAAGGAATAATACATAAAAGATATTATGCAATGTCAAACTCAGACCAAAAAAAAATTAGGTGTTTATTGGAGCATGAGAAGAACTTAAATTATGAATATATAGCAGTGAGGTCAAGGCAGTAAACAATTCTGCTCAAATAGTCACGCCGTGCTAATGAACAACCAAAAAGCCATAGATGTAATTTAATCCCTTTAACTGTGCCACCAAATCTCTGATCTATATAACAAAAAGTTTTGAAACCACTCTAACAGATGAGGAGTCAGAAAATCACAGACCATGGTCTGTCTTGTAAGATCTGTGAACTGAGGAGGATTTGTTTATTTTTAAAAGGTTAAGAAGAAAAAGATGGAGAAGAAAAGAAAGAGATAATATATGGTTCACAAATTATCAAGTATTTAGTACATAAGCCTTTACTGAAAAATTTTGCTGACCTCAGTTCAAGATCAATGAAAGAACTGGCATGCTTCTAAGTTGGCAAGGTATAGCATGAAACCCCAGAAGGCTAACATAGTTATAGTGTCACTTAAAAAGCAGGCTAAACAACCTATAGCAAGCTAACTTGTTTACCTGTTTACTATCATCTGTGCTGCTTCTGAGATACAACAGTGAGTTGAGTAGTTGTCACAAAAACAGTATGGCCTTCAATAAAGTGTGTACTGTTCGGCTATTTAATATGAAGTTTCCTGACTCTGTAATAAGGGACAGTCGTAGGACTCTTGCCTTTCACTATGTAAAGCCCTTTTTTATATGGTAGACTGACTCCTCAGAACCAACAGACACATAACTTTTTCTAAAAGTTTGTAATGACTATGGCTATATATTCTTCAATGGTTTTGTCCTTCTAACTTCTCTTCTGTGCTCTATCATGCTTCTTATTCTTTGCTACTGAAAATATATATAGTTGTGAAAACACAGACACCAGGCCTGTTGATCAAAAAATTGGTAAAAATCCAACTAGAGTTAGATATTTCTACTTCAAACACTAACTGATCAAGATTCTTTAGTTGAAACATTATGTGCATAACACTTGAGTTGAATAATTCTACTGTAGATTAATTAGTATGAACATATTAAGAAAGGTACCATAAGAACTATATATAGTACATATATATAATACAATCATCTTTTCTGCATGGGTTTTATTAAGGACATTGCCATTTATGTCATATTATTAAAAGTCTCCTTTAAGGGTTTTTTATGAAGACACTTGAGAAAATGTCTCAGATTTGGTATGTGATATGCTCTTGTCGTATAGATAATGTATATATAATAAATGATTGTTACATTTATCAATTGATCACATCTCTGCTCTAAATTTACCCTTCATTGCCTGTTATGCAAAAATATATCTGGGCCCTTTAAACTTTTTTCCTTTGCCAACCAGCACATCATTAAGCTTTGTCAGTGGAAAGCTCTTGACAGACATGGCAGGAGGAAGGGATTGTCTTCTGGTTCCCGTGTGCTCTCTCAGCAGACTCCTGAAAGGGACTTCTTCATTGGCCAGCTCCTATGGGCCAGGCGGCTTATTCAGCATCAGACCCTGAAGCACGTACAGCTTCCCCATTTCATGCAGCCAGCAGCTTCCCCTGTATCTTCTCCAGCTTTCCTGGGCACTTTAAAAAGTGGATTTCTGGCCACTTCCAAAAGACTTATGGAAAGAACCACAGTGACTTCTGCATAATCCAGGAGCCTCACCACTAGGTCTGGATCTTAACTCTATGGGAGGAAAAAATATCTTCCCTAGGTATTCTATCTCCACCCTAGGAGTAGTGGCTGCCCCTTACATATGCTATTCCTATATTCATTAGGATTTCTTTTTATTTCTTACTACACAATGTCTGTTACTTCACTCTCCAGGTGGAGTTAATAATTCTTTATATTAAAATTTCCCTCTTAAGATTACTATGTGGTCTTTCTCTTTCTTCATTGAATCCAGACTAATACACTAATTGTTTCTCTTATTTGACTACAAGAAAATTTAGAGTTAAATTGTGTAAGCATTCAGTTATGTCCATTCACCTACACAAAAACATAATGAGTAATTTAATAATTAAAATACTTTCTTTTATACATGATTATGTTATAGTCTTTAGAGAAATGAATTATTTTGAAAATACTATTTATTGAGTGCTTCCGATAACACATGGAATGAAACAAGAATTAAATTATTAAACAAATACATCTAATAAGTGTGCTCAGTGTAAATAATGAATTATAAACATACTATATTAGTATCTGCTTAGTTTGGAGCACCAATCCTTAAAGGATTGACAATCCAGGAATGACTATTTCAAGATTTTAGTCCTGCCTCCAGGGCTGCCACATTGCACATTTGGCTCTTGTGCCTTGAAGTCTGAATTCATTAAAGCCTTCTGACTCATCGCCATGGCTCTTTCTAACACTGAGCTCACAGATGTTCTTACCACCCGCTTTGTGCTAGTGGCACCTGCTATGGCTGCCTTGACTATATCCTTCTCATTTGTGTGAACATTTCTGTCTCCTGCAGGAAACCCTGCAACTTAGGTGATCATAAGAATGGATTTCTCCAAGGATGCTGAGAAAACGCCATTACCAAGGAATAAACCAAACCCTCTTCTATGGTGTTTGTTTCTCCTGGTACTATGTCTCTTAGCTACAACAAAGGAGCCAGCACTCAAAGCAACATTTTTTCCTTTATCGTGTTTGCTGTTGACTTTTATAGAAAATGAAATTACTTTTAAGATCAATAAAGTCAGCAGTGGCATAGTTGGAAGATCTAAATGTTGTGCCTGAGAGAAGACATCCAGAGAGTAGAGTAGTCCTGAGTACATCTACCTGTAAGTCACTAATTTAAAACCAAGTACCAGCTCATAATAAAAAACAGAGATATGAATCTCAGCTTTTTTAAATAGATAAAATTGGAAACACTCTAAATGTCCTGCACTAGTCAATCAGTCAGATAAATTATGGTTGCTCTCCACAATACACCGGCATACCATCCTCAGATCACAAAAGAATATCAAATAATATAAACAAGTGATCTGTATGTATTATTAGGATAAAATAAAGGCAATAAATACAAATTTTATTTTATAAACACAAATATATATCTTGTGTACTCAGATGCCTCCCCCCATGCAGGTGAATCCAAAAAATGTGGATGGTTGTTTTTTCTGGGTAATAGAACTATAAGTGACTTTTATGACTTTATTTGTACTTTTCTGAAGTTTTCAAGATCTCTAGAATAAATTTGAATTCTTTCCATTCAAGGGTTTTAATCAGTTACATTCAGTTAATCAGATATTCAGCAATATAAGTCCTTCAAAATATAGTTGGCATGGAGATGCTTTTTGTTTAATGAATAGATAGATAGATGATAGATAGATAGATAGATGATAGATAGATAGATAGATAGATAGATAGATAGATAGATAGATAGATAGATAGATATAGCACATTATTCAGAGTTTTGGGGTGCCTTTGGAAAAACTCAAACTAAACACTTGAGTCCCTTAAATCCAAGAATGTGAGGAACATTGACAGAAATGAGTTACCAAGGACTCTATCAACATTGGTTGAACCAAAGAAAGAACAGGACAAAAGGAAAAGATGGAGTGAGAAATATAATTAGACTCTTCTCTTATTTTCCTGGTCTATGGGAGCTTGAAAGGGGTGGTGTATATTTGCAATCATTTTGAAGCTTGACATTGGTAGCATAGCATCATCTGGGCATAAATAGCTTTGTGAAGTCAAAAGTATCTTGAAGAGATAGGTGTAGCTACTCTTTTCTGTTCAAAGCAGTGAATGGAGTAAACATCACTGCTGAATGAAATCTGAATGCAGTTAGAATTCACCAACTACATTTGTAAATTGTCAATTTAGTATCTATATAAAACAGGAAGTTACTGGATTAATAGCTAGAAAACTAGAATTCTAGAACCAGTCTCATATATTGCTGCAACCCTCTCAATCTTCACATTCTTTCCTTGGCAGGTGGTAGTATGTCTATCTATTCTATTTACAGAGTTTTTACAAGATTCTAGTGATATAGTGAGTTTGGAAAAATTCTGGAGAGTATTCAAGATTGTAGAACATGTGTCATATGGAAATTGTGTCAATATAGATACCACTTTTTATTAGAAATAATATCTTCAGTATAGGTTAACTTTTCAAATGACTTTTATGGGTTTTTTTTTCTTATTACAAAAATAATATATCTTCATGGTCCAAAATGTCAGAGTTACAGAAAAAAATAATTAATAGTTCCCTATGTAGTAGCAAGCGGGAGCTGTCTTGTACTAGTTTGTGATAGTCAATTGTGTGCATCTCTTCCTAGTTACGTGTTCAGTGATGTTGTGTTGGTAGTTTGAAATCAACCATGGTGAAATTATTTACACCATGAAAATTGGCAACTGTTACGAAGCAGAAATTTCTTTTCTGGAAAGCAGTTGTTAAATATTTATCAGTGTACCACAGTCTATAATCCCAGGGCTTTGTCAATGTGGTAAGTCTTAAATTAGATTGTTATCCTTGTAGTAAGTAAAAAATTAAGGAAGATGCCAAAGAAAAAAATGAAAAGACGATCTTCTGCCTTTAATGTGTAACCCTCCAACAGGGCACAGAATTCTAAATAAACAATGAGAAGATAGGCATTTTATGCCTGAAAGGCTTGCATTGGCCTAGTCCTTTGCATTAGCTGGGTATATAAATGGGTTACACAACCCAACTGATTTTCTTACTCCCTTGTTAATATATATATATATATATATACACACACATACATATATATATATTAATCACTAAATGTCAATAGTTATAGGTCTTTAGAAACTTTGCCTGTGCCCAAGTTGCTTCATTAGTGTCTCATTCTTTTTTTTTTTTTTTTTTTTTGTATTTTTCTGAAGTTGGAAACAGCGAGGCAGTCAGACAGACTCCCGCATGCGCCTGACTGGGATCCACCCAGCATGCCCACCAGGGGGCGATGCTCTGCCCATCTGGGGTGTTGCTCTGTTTCAATCAGAGCCATTCTAGTGCCTGAGGCAGAGGCCATAGAGCCATCCTCAGCGCCCGGGCCAACTTTGCTCCAATGGAGCCTCAGCTGTGGGAGGGGAAGAGAAGACAGAGAGGAAGGAGAGGGGGAGGGGTGGAGAAGCAGATGGGTGCTTCTCCTGTGTGCCCTGGCCGGCAATCGAACCTGTGACTCCTGCATGCCAGGCCGATGCTCTACCACTGAGCCAACCAGCCAGGGCCGTGTCTCATTCTTAATGAGAGTATTTATGATCTTTGCATCAATGGCCAAGAAGTATGGTTATTAGTCTTCTCTTCAACTTTTGTGTCCCCTGTGCAAGACCCAAATTATGTATATTCCTAACATATTATTTTGGTGACAAATAGGACCTGGAGTGCCATCCCAGCTTGTCTTTTATTCCCATATTTTATGGAACTATTTTTATAGCTGTCACTACCCTGGAACATCAAGAACTAATTCTAAAAGGATTTCAGAAGTTAAACATGTGATATTTGAAACATAAGTCTTATTTTCTCCATACTTACCCATGTTCAGTCCATATACACAAAACTTATAAATGGCATTTTGTCCACCAGAGGGCACTCATATTGTTCCCAGTATAGAGCTAAGAATTATGGTGATTGGAATAGAAATCTTAAGAGTCAGAGAAATGAATAAAACAAAACAAAACAAACAAACAAAGAAAATAGGACTACTCAAATCTTCACTTTATGCCAACCAGAAAAATTAAAGTAAATTTTTTTATTCCATTTTTTTCTTCTTTGCTCATACCCCAACCCTCACCACACACACACACACACACACAATCTTCTCAAGTATATTCATTAATTCACAAAAGAGAAAGAAGGCATCAAGGTGAAATTCTGTGTTCCAAATTTTCAAGGTGCCAGCTTTGCAAAAGGGTCTTTTTCTTTGAAATGTGAGAGTGTTATAAGTGTGGAAGAAGATCAAGAAATTGATTTTCGGAAAGTTACAGCCTTGGTGCTTTAGACGATATGTCTGCCCCATGAAGTTGTTTTCCCCCATGAAGTTGATGAACTGCATGCTTCAGATGACAAGGCTCCAGTCCTCACCTTGGAATGTTACACTTCTCAGAAAAACCAGAGGCCACCACAAGACTGCGGTCTAGTGTGTTGACAGCCTCAGCCACAAGTTACTCCAACTTCTCACAAAAGCAAAATAAACTTGCGATTTTTGAGACATGTTGTGGAGCTCATTAGTGGTTTCAACTAAGAGCTGTTTATTGATCTTAAAGTCTCTCTTTCTCCTCAACACAAGTAGGCTTTCACCTATGTCTCCATCTTTTCCAAACATTCCAACATTACAAACCCACCAGTTAGATGCTAGTAATTGCTAAATTTAAGCCACAAGATCTGAGGTAAAAATTTTACCTCGTTCTGGCAATTTACCATGTCAGACATTTGTTTCATTCATTTCTTTTCTCTACAGGGTTATTTTTATTCACACCTTTCAAAATTAAAAAGAACAAAAGACCCATTAAATTAGCTCTGCTTCCGAATTGCTCACCAATGAAGTCTCAACTTCTTCTCTATTTCAAAAAGTGCTCAGATAAGCCAGCTTAGAATGACTTAAAATCTAGAGATTTGGTATATATGTAGTATGGGCACACATTCCATGGTACTTTACAAAAGAAAGGAAAAAAATAAAATAATTAAGCTTTTTATCTATTAGGCAATTGATGGCAAAGTAATTATCACAGAATTGCTAATAAACATTTGTAAGTTTTAACCTTCACAGCCTGGTCCAAAGTTGCCAGATACTGTAAAACTTTGGGGAAAAAAATGACCCTTTGGCACTGCCGAGACCAAAAGCAAAGTTGGCTGACCTTCCCCAAATCACATCTGGGTTCAGTTTATTCTCAGTTAGCTTAACCCACAGTGCTGACTTGGTCTTAGCTCAGATAGAAAAAAAGCAATGTTATATGAAAGAAGCAGAACTAGGTAAATGTCCCTTAATGTCTTCCCATAAAAGGGAAGTGGTGTCAGTATGCATGAATAGCCCTTATATAATTGTCAGATATTAGAAAATGGGTTGGTTTATTGTGGAATGGTGTCTATTGGGCTTAGATGGTCCTTGTCAGAAATACAAAGTTTACTGGTCAGAAGTCTTCAAAAATAAAGTATATTATTACAAAAGCTTTAAACTGGCTAAAACTAAGCTGAAGAGAAATAACTTTTTTTCTAAAGCATGAGATAAAAACAGAAAGAATTTCATAATTCAGGTATAACATGAGAAATACAATAGATATACAAGCTATTATTCAGTGTAGGAAGGGAATGGGAACTAGCAACAGATTAAAGAAAATGTAAAAGGGCCATATTTTACACTGAGCTGTTTTTCTCTAGTTCTTCTCAAGAATGTGACAGCTGGCAATTACTTTGAAAGTTTGAATTTTTGTGGGTAGATCAACTTCAAGTCTGGAAAGACTTATTCCAGACAAGGAATTAGCATAAGATACATTGTAACTTCACTAACAAGATGAAAAAGCTAAGTAAGTGTCCGTTTATTAAATATTTATAATAGTGATGATAGTAAGAAAATAATACCACATCTCATATCCATTGCCTTTGTTTTTATCCTTCCAATGACTTAGTTAGCACCAACTGCTTTTGTCAGATCTTGATTCAATTACTATTCCCTTGGGGAGACCTTTAAACATCTTGATTAAGTGTGATATTCTCCCCCCACCTCCACCTCATAGCCCCATTATAAGATTTCAAAGCACCGTGCTTCTTCCTTGTAGAGGTTAGCAATTTTGCAATGATACATTTTTTGTGTGAATTTTTTTTTAACAAATGTCTATCTTCCAACTGAAGTGTAAGCTACCCCAGGACAGACTGTGACCGGCATTGGTCTCTACTCAGTCACCCTCATCCAGTACAGAGATGCATGCAGGAGGTACTCAATGCCTACCTGTTTATTTATTAAATTATGAATGAGTGACCAGATGAGGCAGGTATGAGGCAACTCTGCCATCTTACAAAGTAGTTAATAGACTCAGAACACCCAGTTAACTAGCTTCAGATAACACAGTCATTTAGCAACTGAGCTGGAGGGAACTCAACTTCTTATCATACATTTTTAACCAGTATGTCTTATGAAAATAACCATAAACCAAAGCATAAGGGTTCAAATCAATACAACAAAAAGTATAAAATAACTTACCAGTGTGTTTCTCAATATGGGTAATAAAATAAAGCAAACATTCTGTGCTACTTGCACAACCATCAACAATATTCTGTGTGATTATTTTACAAAGTGAAGTTAAGCATCATTCAACCAAATTAAAATAGTTCCTCAGAAGGTTAATACTTATTTTTTAAAAGAGAGGAGAAAATGATAATATTTTATTTTTAAAAAGTTTTCATCAGCTTAAATTAGGTATAAAAAGGCAGATACTTTCTAAAAATAGGTAGATAGACTAAACAAGAACAAGCATTTTGATTGTTTTTCTGTTCTTTAAACAATAACATAAACATTTAGTTTGATCACTGATAGAGCATATAACAAGCAGAAAACCATGGCCCAGAAAGGAGAATTAAATTTCATGAAGCCTATGGCAGACCTTATATTATTCATTTGTTTGGGTTGCCATAACAAATACCACAGACTGGGAGGTTTAAACAAAAATTTAATTTCTCACAGTTCTGGAAACTAGAAGTCCAAGATCAAAGCATCAGCAGGATTTGTTTCTTCTCTCTCTTGTTGGCTTGCAGATAGATGTTTATCTTCTCCTTGTGTCTTTTCGTGGTCCTTTTTCTGTATATGTCTGTGTCAAAGATGAAGAGAAATTTGAAAATAACAAAAGTGATTCATCATGAACCTGTGAGTTTCAATAAGATTAACAGCTGACTCCTCAAAGCTATGAAAGCTAGAAGGCAATGGATGCCATATTCAAACTACTAAAAAAGAAAAAAGACAATGCTATGAGAAATTGTAGGCCAAAAGATTCACTAACCTAGACAAAATGGACAAATTCCTAGAAAGATACAAGCTACTAAAATCCTCAACACAACATTTAAGACCTTTCATGTTCTTGTCCTTATCAAGCCCCAACATTTACCATGGAGATAGTTTTGATTTATCATATCTCAATTACTCTGGCTTTCATTCTTTTCTGGCATCAGGAAGCCTAGAAGGTTCCAATCCTTTAACTTTTTAGTTGTTCCCTTCTATCTTTTTTTTCCCCTTCTATCTTTGAGGACTCAGTTTAAATGTTATCTCCACAAAGACACTTTCTTGAAACCCTAAGAATAAGTAACTACTCAGTAAGGCAGTACTAATTACTTTTCCAAAGAAAATGTCTTTCACAATTTCTTTCCCTCAACTACTTAGTAGCCTATTTGGTAAGCTTTTAATCTACATAGTTTCCATTCATTTCCATGTTGCAGAAACCACATCCAAAGTTCTTTCCTAGATGAAATTTTAAACCTGATCTAGATTTTTGCTTTTGAACTCCCAGGGTTATCTCTCTCAAATTTAATAGCCAATATGTTGTAGCCTGCTGATATCAGAGACGTAGGTGGGAAAGCCACATACCCTTAATCTGATCTTTACTCCAGAGCAATATATACATTAGCCACTGTCATTCAAAATCCACCTAAATCTTATAGTATTCTGGTTTAGGGTCTTGAATCAGAATTTTTTAGAAGATCCAAAATTTGAGAATCTCAGTGATTTCTTACTGTCTGATAAATGTCTTTATTTTTCTACTAACATCTTGGTGAAAGATGTGAGTGAAAGACAATCACATGATTATTCTGAATCTTTCCAATGATATCCCCTAGAACAGAGTGTATCAACCTCAGTACCACTGACATTTTAGATCAGATCTTTTTATTGCAAGAGTCTATCCAACATATTACTAGATATTTAATAGAATTCTTGGCCTCTACCTACCACAACCTGTAGCAACACCCTCATCCCCAGTTGTAACAAATAAAAGTGTCTGTAGACATTGCTGAATGTCCTCTGGGGTACAAAATCAACCTCAATTGAGAACTGAAAATACAGGCTGAATAGGCCTATCTTCTGCCTTGAAGTTAATATAAGCAATAACTTTACCAAATATCTGTTCAAATGTATAGCCCAGGCCTCCACTTGTCCAACATCCTAGAGTTTCCTGGATGCCTGAGATATTATTGAGAGGTCAGTGTTACCTATTATAAATATTTGTTACAGATAACACCACATTTCAAGCTTATGTGAAATCATAACTGCAAAATTAGTTTTTATATTAGTTACAGTAATTCCAACTTTAGAGAGAAAAAAACAAACACCAACATTCCTGTGGTTAAATCCAATATAAATTCATTTCTCACATGTAAAAGTCCAATTCTTATATTTGGCAGGTGGCCTTCTATGTAAGGTTTTAGAGACCCAAGCTGCTTCCAATGTGTGGCTCTGCCAGTTTTGACACATATCTTCAAGATTCACCATGTTCGTGCATTTCAAGCCATAAGCAGAAAGAACATGGAATATTACATAAACAAAGATTTGATGAGCTAGACTGGGATACAAAAAAATAGGTCTGATTACCAGCTCTTTGTGTCTGTTACTTTTACTCACCCTTGTCAATCCTCTCATTGCACCTGTACTTTTTGTCCCTGCCATTTATCACAGTAATTAAAATAATTATTTGTAAATAATCACAGTAAAAAAATAATTATTTGAGCAACTATTGCTTTATTGTCCATCTTGCTTCAAAAAGCACACTCCATAAAGACTGAAATGGCATCCATCTTGTTCAATGTTGTATCCTCAGAACTTAGCAAAGTTCTTGCACTCAGTAATGGCTCAATAAAAATTTGTTAAATAAATGAATAAAAGAATGAATAATGACAGCTATAGCCCCTGATTTGGATAGAGCTTAATATATCTTTACAATAACAAGTTCTTTCTAACCAAGCACAGACCCAGTCATTGGCCAACAAGAGATATGACCGACTTTACCAGTAGAACAGAAGAATATCTGAATAAAGAGAAGTTAGAATGGGAATGTAAGCAGGCAAAATTAGAATTTAACAGCAGTAGCCTAGAGATTTCTCTCCTTACTTTGTAATCTCATGCTTACCCCGCTTAATTAGAACACTTTAGCTGGTTCTATTCTCTTCCTTATGGTGAGAAAGCAAGAGGTTGTGTAGTCTCCAGGACCTAGTTTTTTACTAATTTTCTGGTTCCTGAGGCTTTCTGCTTGCTTGTGCTGTTTCATTTTATGTATCACCTTGGCTGGGCCATAGTGCCTCATAAGTAATCAAACATTATTTTGGATGTTTCTGTGATGGTATTTTTATATTATATTAACATTTAAATTAATGGAGTTTACAACCCTGGCTGGATAGCTCAGTTGTTTAGAGTGTCATCTGAATATACTCACATTTCAGGTTTGATCCCCAGTCAGAGCACATAAAAGAATCAACCAATGAATGCATAAATAAGTGGAACAACAAATTGATGTTTCTCTTTTTCTCCACCTTCCTCTTGCTCTAGAAATCAATGAATAAATAAATTTTTTAAAAAATTACTGGACTTTATGGTGGATAGATTGCCTTCCATAATGTGGGTGGGCTTCCTCCATCCAGTTGCAGGTCCATATAAAACCAGAGACTGACCACTTCTAAGCAAGAGGCAATTCTGTGGTAGACAGCCTTCAGACTTAAACTAATTGGCTCTTGTCGAGTCTCCAGTCTGCCCCCCAGCCTCATACTATAGACTGGCCAGCCTTCATAATCATGAGTGTCAACTCCTTAAAATCAATCTCTTTCTCTGTACCCCCTCTTTCTGTAGGACCCCAGTACACACTCATGTGCATGCATCTGTTCCAGACTTTATTCTAAACAACAGCATTGCCCTTATTCTTCACATGATTTTTTACTTTCAAAGAGCTTGCCTAGAGCTTCATTCATGACCAATATGAAGAGAGGTCTTTGAACCTGTATGATTAGATTCCATTTATCTATTTCTCTATTTATTTACTGGTTTGTTTGTTTTACTTGATTTGGAGCCCCTGGAGGGAAATCACTGTATTAATCTATCTCTGCATCCCTAACATCCAGGCTAGACTAGATTTTTTTAAGCGTGTAGAATTAAATGAATGAGTGAATGAATGAATGCCTCAATACTTACCTGTTAAAATATAAGACTTCATCACAAACCAAAAGAAATCCTAATATGACCCCAAAACAGCCACTTCCATCTACTTTCCCATATTTCTGATTATTTTCAGTATACTGTGCTCAGTAGTTATACATAAGAAGTCTTTGATTATCTCCCCTTAGGCACAAACTCAGCCAGTCAAACACATAGGGCCTGAGCTTTCCTTTAACCCTGTAGTAACACTGTAGAGAGCCAAATGCTAAATACCACATAGAGTTTACCAGCACAGGCTGATCTAAATGTAAGTTCTAGCCCTGCCACTTATTAGTCATATGACCTTGCAAGCCTTAGTTTCCCCATCTGTAAAATGGGGATAATAATACCACCTATGTCATAATGTTATAATGTGATTAAATACGATTAAGCATAAAGAAGCATTATCAAGCATTATTATTGAATAGTAGCTGTGATGGTGTCCCAGAAAGGTGCCAAGGTCAAAGTCAGGACATCAGTACAAATCATGTTTAATCAAAAGATAAGCCAAGAATAAAAATGTCCTATAATGATGAGTCAGAAGAAGTGTTGAGGAAGCTGAGGGATCTAAATATTGGGAGCTGAGTGAAGCAGTCAAGTGTAAGATGGTGAAAGGAATTCTGAAAATAGTTTTGTTGTCTTGAGAGACCTGATATTTATGTCTAGGGAGCCTTTGTGTGAGAAAACCATTTTATTAAAGAGACCAGAGTAGAACATTGACAGTGGCTTGACTAGTTCCAACAGGTAACCCAGAATTCCTGGGGTGCAGAGAAATCATGTGCTCATGTCAATGCTGGAGCCAATACATCTCCAGAAAAATACTTCCTCCTATCTGTATTAAGAGCTGGTGTCTGATTAAACTGTTAATGATACAACCTTTATTTCAACAACTCATTATTCCATACCCATGTCAGTCAGAGTCCCAGCAGGAAACAGAGGACATACTCAAATTGGGAAAATTGTGAATTGAATAAAAGGGTTCTTGCCAGAGCTGTGGACAGCATACAGGGATGCCACATGGAACCATCCTCTACCCCAATGCACGTGATAAAGAATCACCATCAACATCCCCAGGCCTAAAGGGGTAAGGTAAGGGAGACATCAGAGAACCTGAGGTCAGGGAGAGAGAGGTGGAAAAGGACAACTGACAGACCTATGGCCTTTAGGGGAATGCTCAGCCCGAGGATGTAAAGGGAAACAGAGTGATAACATCCTGACCTCACTTTGCTTCCTCCTACTGACTTCTGGCTAATGCCTCAACCAAATCCAATCAGAATCCAAAGAACAAGGGAGACCAAGGTCAACTCTGGTGTTGAGAGCAGGGTAGGAAAAGATAGAAAGCCACTCTGGGGGGGGTAACCAACATCAGATGTCCAGCACATCACCTCACCTTATTAAATCCCTAGCACTGGCCCCAATGGGACTAACTTCATACGGCAGCTCCAGGATAAAGCCAATTGTCTTCCTTCTTCAGCAGCCTTGCAGACTCATAAACCTGAATAGCCCACTCTCAGCAATCAGGGTGAAATGCTTCAGCATCTGGTACAGTGCTGTTGGGCTTTTCTTTTCCCAACTATTTTCTTGTTTACTCAAGGAAATAGAGCACCAGTAGGCCCATCCCTCTAGGCCTTCAGACAAACTCTGACATGTCAGAATTGGCTGGATATGTTCCTGCTAAGACCTCCATGCTGGGACCCTCTTGGTACAATAAAATAATGGCTACGTGCACTTGGCACAAGATAGCGACTGATTACAATGGAATCCTCCTTTGATGAGTTAGGCACAGGAAGATTCTGTAGGGCCTTAGGTCAGGATTCTGAATATCAATAGTCACTGTACAGAACTATATAAAATATAATTCTGGGTTTTTTTTTAAGGGGCTGAATATTTACATCCTGGATAAATAACTCTTCACTACACGTTTCACATTAACAGCTCCTGAAGTGTTTTTTGGTTTTGTTTTGTTTTGTTTTTTTAAGTTACTTGATAGTTTTGTAAACCAGTCTTGAGATTTCCAGTTCTCAATGCTGGCCAGAACCTATAATGGAAACTGAGAACAAAGAAATGAAACTTCTCATAAGTCAGAATGCGGCAACATCAAAAATTATGAGAAAGGTTGGAAAACATTTCAGACTGGTTTTACAACTCCTGTTAGCCTAGTTAATTCATACCACCACCCAAATTTATATTGGCTGAGCTTTGAAAACTTTTGAAGTTCACCTTCCCAAATGAGTACAAATCCAAACTCCGTGAAGAATACTAAATGTCCCCCCTCCCCATTAAACTCAACTGAAACTTTATACCATGTTGGAAATTGGCTCTGCAGAATCACCTTGAAGCCATTCATTATCAGATAATAGTCAAAGCAAAGAAAAGACTCATATTGATAGCTTAATAGAACTCACCAGGTGGCCTAACACTGAATTATTTTCATGGAACCATCATGAAGACAGTGTCTCTGGGTGGCAAGTCTGGTACTAGACAAAACGGTGAGGTTGTTTTCAGTCACCCACAGTCCATTTGCCTTATAACGTCTCTCTGGTGCCCAGGGCCACTTTGCCTGGGCCTCCCTGACCACCCAATTCTCTTCTAATTTAAACATTCCCAAGGAGAAAATCTTCCTTATTCAGCTGGATGAGATAGCTGAAATACTTCCTATCTTCCTTCCCAGATAATATGCTAAAAAGTATTTGGTGTTTTAACTCAGACATATGGCTTTCAGAATAATCAGCAACGATAACAATAGTCTGGACAAGGAATCAGGGGGTTTAAGTTCTGGTTTTGATCCTGTCACTAATAGCTATTGTGACATTGGCATAAGCCCTTTTCCTCTCTGGGTCTCAGTTTTCTCTCTTGTAACATGAACTTGTTGAATTACATCAGTGACGGTCCATGCTATTTTTCTTAGCTTTTGATCGAATGAAATCTGACATAGAAGCTCCGTAGGTGAAGCAAACGGGCAGAGTGGCTCGTGTACGACACCATTTGGTATTCATACTATGATCTTTGGCCCATGCACATGGTTCATGGTCTCATTAAAAAGCAGAACTCAAGGCCCCACCCATAAGATCTACTAAATCAACCTCTCCAGAGGTGGGGCTCAAGAATCTTCATTCAAACAAGCATCTGAGGCAAATCTCATGAACACAAAAATCTGAGCACAGCAAATCCTGTTGAAAAGCACCGGGCCAGATATTTCTGAAGTCTTCTTCTATTCTAACACTCTTATAATAGTTCTTAATATTTAAGACTAACAGATCTCTTTAAAATCTAATGAAAGCAATGAATGTTCTAAGAAGAGTGCGAACACACACATGTACACACATACATGTGCAGACACATACATGAAATTTGTATAGAATCCCAATAGGTTTAAATACCCAGTTGAGTACCCCCTGTTGCCTACCCATGGACACCCTTTGGACCCATAGCAAGGCCTCTATAATATCAATGAACTAACAGTGATATTTCAGGGTGAGCATGGTGATTCGTTAGAGAAGGAGCCCTTCTGGGATTGAACCAAACTCTCTTGGCTGCTGATATTGCCCTAAACCAAAGGTGGACTTCAACTTATAACCTATTATCCTCTTTCTATCTTATTCAAAGTATTTGGTACTTACTTTTTTTTTTTTTACTTGTTTGCTTGTCTGCTTGTTTGTTTCTCTTTATACCAGGATAGTGCCATCCTAAATTTTCCCCCAATACTTCATACATGTACGAGGATGAAGTAACTGAACTCCAGCAGAGCAGCTGGCACTTCCCAGGATCCGTGCTATGAGGACTGTTTCATTCCCGATGGATGGGTTTCTCAAACCGAATGCACAGACATTCCCACCCCTTGGAACAAGAGGCTCGTGTGTTCCAACAGGAGCGACATGGCCACCTCATTGCTGGGAGCCCAGGCATTCTTTCCAGAGGACCAAAGAGCAAGCTTGGAACTAGTTTTCAATCTGCCAGACAATAAAACTCTGTGGTGGCGCCAAGCACCCTTCCCAGGGCTGTTCTATAAATATTCACGGACCCTGACAAGGAGCAGTATGGTCCTTTCCCCAAAGGTCGCCTCTATTGCTCAGTGTCACCCAGATGTGCCCTTTGGAGTGGGAACTCTAGCATACAACACAGGCAAGGTTCTGTACCACCTTGATTTCCTTGTGTTTAAAAAAAAAAAAATCACTGAAGTGATTTTGGCTTTCACTCTGCTGTTGGCCGGACAGCAAACCCCTGTCTGAGTCCACGTCCCCACCTCCATACTGCCAGTCGGTAGGGAACCACTTAACTACATGAACATTAATTTGAAGTTTGCTTTTCATCTGAGTGCTAATAGGAGAGGAGGAATGTGTTTGTGTTTGCAAGTTTTCCATGTGGGTTAAGTAAAGATTGTTTGCTCAAGTTTGAACCCAGGAAGGAGAATGGAAAAACAAGGCTCGTGTCTCGTCTTGTCCTCTGGAGGGAGGCAGGAGAGCCATTGTTCCCAGCACCGCGGGAACTTGTGGGCTGAGAAAAGCACTGGGGCCTCTTCTCCGAGGTTTCTGAGAAATTTCCGCACAGACTTATCATTGTCAGCGACCGTGGCGGGATGTTTTGTTTTGCCTTTCATTCCTCATTTATTGCCAAGGAAAAAGGCAGTGGCAGTTGAGAATGGAAAGAGTGGCAAGGAGGAGTGAAATGTAAAAGATAGATATAAACAAGAGAAGTCACTAAAAAAGGAACGAAGTCCCTTTTCCTGTAAGTGCCTTTCAGCAGCAGGAGGGCTAGCCCAAAAGCAAAATTATTTTAAAAGGTAAACAGGTAAGAAGTGAATCAACCACTCAGGGGCAGATTCCCATTCCTTCCCACAGTAATAATGTTGCCTTTTAACCCTTTGTTGGTAAAACAAGCCCCAGAACAAAGGGGAGAAACACATCTGAAAGGTAAAAATTAGGACATATACTATCAAAGCAGAAGCTAGAAGGATGCTCAAAATATAATCCCACCTTTCATAACCTCGAGAAAAAAATATACTTGGAGCGGTTCCCCTGCCACACTAACGATGCTGTTATTGATTAGGGGCTTATGATAGATTCTGAGTTTTGGGTGTTTTTTTTTTAAGTGAGAGGAGGCGAGATAGTGAGAAAGACTCCCACATGTGCCCCAAGTGGGATCACCCGGCAACCATATCTGGGGATGATGCTCACAACCAAACTATTTTTAGTGCCTGAAGTTGATGCACTCGGAACAACCGAGCTATCCTCAGCACCCTGGGCCACACTTGAACCAATTGAGCTGCTGGCTGTGGGAGAGGAAAAGGGAAGGAGGAAAGAGAAGGATGTGGGGGAGAAGCAGATGGTCGTTTCTCTTGTGTGCCTTGACCAGGAATTGAACCTGAGACGTCCATACACCATGCCGTCACTCTATCCACTGAGCCAGCCAATCAGGGGTATTCTGAGTTTTTGACCTTGGCATATTTGTTTAGTAGAATCTTTTATGTTTCTTCTTACACTACAGTTTTCATGATAGGTCAGCAGCCTTTATTCAGAATGCCCTGATTTTTCCCATTAGTAAAAAATGGCAAATAAGAGATGCAAACTCTTAATAACTCTCCATCATTGAAACAATAAATTCCTAGGTCTTTAATGTGTTCGACATGAACCTTGGTGAGTTGACCCTTGCTTCAAGTCTGATTATTTTGCTCTTGAACTTCATATTCCAAGAATTTCAAAATTTTCCTTCAAATCAATGTACTATTTTAAACATCAATAGGTTTTTCTATGATATTCTATCTCCCCAGTCAACACTCTCCCCTTACTCATTCTTTTCTCTTAACCTAATCATACTTATCAATCAAGACCCAACTCAGACGTCATCACAACTAGAAAGTAATTCTTAACACACAAAGTACTCCCGCACGTGGGCTTAGGTACCTGGGGATGACTTCCTTAGAAAAATTATTGTACGTATTGAAATGATCTATATTTGTGTTTATCTCCTCCACTAAATCATGTGTTCCTCAAGGGCAAAGATGATGTCTTATTTATCTAAGTATTCCCACTGCCAAACGAGAAGTAGACACAACTGAATTTGATTAAAGAAAAGAAGGAGTAGAATGGAGGTAAGGGAAAACTATTAAATCTAAACTACAAAGACACGATAGGCAAGCCTATTTTGCACCTCAACTCACCAACTGAAGATAACTTTATGGCTGACATCTTCAGCCTTCTCCAGTTGCCAGCACAGTGTCTTGATAAGCGCCATGGCCCAGTCTGGGTAACCTGGCTCTCGTGCCCAGGGCCTACAGAAGGGCAATTCTGAGAGTCTCTGCTCCAAGTCTTTTAACCTGAACAAACTCACTCTCCAATCCCCCTACCTTCCCATTAACGGCAACAGCTGACATCTAGGGTAGCACTGACCCGGGACCAGACAGAACCCACACCTCCCACCACCAGTACTAGTCTTTTATTCCTTCCACAGTAATTCTAGATGACTGTCTTAAATCTGAATGTCCTGTAACAGGAATGAAAGAACTCTGTTTCTGGTAGTTTTACTTATTTGACTGAGTCTGATTCATCTCTTTTTTTTTTTTTTTTAAGAATCCAAAATATTGTCTGAAACATAGATCATACTTGATGAATAGAAATCAATTAGTTAAGTATAACTTCCCCTTCAAGCCTACAGCTAGATGTTTTGTAGTAGAGACAGATAACTGTTTGCCAAAATGTGTGCTCCACCCTTCGTAATGTGAGTTTGTTGCCGGGAAGAGAACTTCTTAGCCAAGAACTACATTTCCCAGCATCCTTTGCATCTAGTGCGGTCATATAAACAGCTGTTACCAATGAAAGTAGAAGAAACAAATGTCCTCTCTGGTCCAAGATTTAAAAGAAGTTTTTGTAATTCTCCACGCTCTTTTATTTCTGTTGGTTCAATCCGGAAGACAAATGGGCTCTAGAGCAAAGGGCTGGTAAACTTTCTCTGTAAAAGGATAAATAGTAAATATTTTACACTTTGTTGCCATATGATCTCTGTTGCAATGACTCTATTTTGCCTCATAGTGCAAAAGCCGCTATGAACAAACACATAAGCATTTCGATGTGTGTTCCAATACAAGTTTAGTGACAAAAACAAGTGAATGGCCATATTTGGCTCACTGGACAGAATTTGCCAATCCCTACCTTGGAGGATAGCAGAGAATGAGATGGAGGAGGCCTGAGTCCCTGAATTCTATGTGGAGAAAACCCAGCAATGCAGAACAGGGTCACTAGGCTTGGCTTACGACATGAGTATAGTAGCTAACTTCTATTTTATTAGGCCACAGATATTTTAGAGCTTAGTTATTAAATGTTATTTACTAATATATGATTCTCAGAGATAATAAAAGAATAGAGAATTAAACATCTAAAATTAAAAGAGCTACCAAAAATTGCTTAAGGTAGAACCAAAAGCTTTTATTCTGCCCACCAGTTTCCTGATCCACTCCAGCTCCTGGAATAATTTATTCTTTTCCGTATTTTTCTTCCATCTTTCCTGGCTCCTATATCACACCTTTTAAGATGGTCAAAAGGTAAAACATGATATATTTTACGCCATAGGCCTATTTTAATACTGTACTCACCATGCTTAACTCTGAGCATTCATATTGTTTCTTTAAACTTAGTAGCAAGATCCCGCAGATAAACTGCTAAAGGAAAACAGCCACTATGTGCCACACTCAAATGTACTGCTGCCCTATGTCCAAAGCTATTTGGTGATGAGGGACAAGTACAAGGTCTAGCCCCTTCTTTTTGTGTTAATGTCCATTACAGGGCCACAAAGCAAAGCAGCTTGAACCTAAAACATCCCAGAGTGTAGCACAATTCTCTTTAACTTTTTTTTTAAGTGAGAGGTAGAGAGATAGTGAGACAGACTTCCACATGTGCCCCCACCGAGATCCACCTAGCAACCCCTTTCTGGGGCTGATGCTTAAATCAACCATGCTATTTATAGGGTCTGAGGCTGACACACTCAGACCAACTGAGCTATCCTCAGGGCCTTGGGCTAATGCTCAAACCAATCAAACCACTGGCTGCAGGAGGGGAAAAGGGAAAGGGGGAAGGAATAGATGGTCACTTCTCCTTTGTGCCCTGACTGGAAATCAAACCCAGGACATTCATATACCGGGTAATGCTCTATTGACTGAGCCAACCAGCCAGGGCCTTCTTTAACTTCTAATTACAAAGCTATCTGAGTTTAAGAATCAAATACGCATTCAAAGCTTGGAGGGGTGTTTGGGGGCAAGTGGAAACATGGTAGAGAGACAGGGATGGGGTGATTGACATTTTTGCCAGGAACAAGTTCAAGACACAAGCTCACTCTAAATTCATAACCATTCCTGTCTTCTACCAACTACAGAATTATAAGTAAGCATATCTGAGTCTGCTTTCAGTTGTCGATAATAGCAAACTCAAAATCCAAATCAAATAGATTAAACAACAAATGGAATTTCTTGTTTCATTTTGATGAAAATAGTTGAGATGGTATTTAGGGATGATTTGGTCAAGGGCTCTGGCTCTATCTTCTTACAATTCACTTGTCTCTATCCTCCTCCCTATGATAGCTGTGCCCAGTATCTTTTCCCATGGCTGCAAAGCCCCAGACATTACAACTGCACATCATACCTTTCAAAGTAAGAGAGGGGCCCTATCCTTTCTCCAATCTAACCTGGTCAGGTAGATGGCATGTGTTCATTGGCTTAGACCTGATTATTGCCATTCCCTGACACAATCGCTATTGTGCTAGGTGGATCTCGGTGGGGGCACATGTGGAAGTCTGTCTCACTATCTCTCTACCTCTCACTTAAAAAAAAAGTTAAAGAGAATTGTGCTACACTCTGGGATGTTTTAGGTTCAAGCTGCTTTGCTTTGTGGCCCTGTAATGGACATTAACAGGGGCCAAAGGGGATGGGAGAAAGCTGCTGAGGTTTTTGTTAATCAGGGCTGACCCAATCAGGGCTGACCCAATCGACCTACTAACCATGTAATAGGAGAGGGGTGGAGTGGATCAGTCAAGGCAATCACTGTCTCCTCTCCTAGTCTCTCCAAGGACATGTTTCAGGTCTTCGTGCAAGTAGATTCCATGCTCTTATACACCCTCCCCCAACTCGCCAGACCCTGTTCTCCTGTCTTGTGAGTAAGACATCATCCCTGTCTCACTGCTGAAGAAACTGAAAATCAGGAAGTTGAATCATCCTCCTAAGGTGTTGCAGTTAATAAGTGGTCCAGTAAGAGTACAGACACAAGTAAGATACTGACTCTATTCTCTATTCCTGTGCCCCACCATGATGTCTGCCACCTCGGTACAAAAATAAGCCGAAGTCAGATGTTATCACCCCAGCCTCATCTACCATGTGAGGAGAGGTTCCATTGAAACAGTGGGCTCTGCTTTCTTACATTCTACCTTCGCTGTAAGTACAGAGTCTATTGTTTGAGTCTGGAAGAAAAAAGACATTCTGGGTCCTTGTTATTATCTCAGTGTCTAAATACAATCCTTTCCTTGAAGAGACAGTGTGTGTGTCTGTGAGTGTGTGTTTGGGCCTATATTCTATTTCTCAGGGTTCTTAACAATTGTGACAATAGGTGGCCCGCATGGGTTCTCTTAAATGATGAGAAAGCTCTGCAGGTCTGTGGCACATGGCTAGCCTCTCTCCAATGTGTCCTGGGGTAGTCACAGAGCATTGATACCTACCTGTTTGACTTGTCATTTCCAAAGTAGTGCACAGACATACACACACATAACACACAGACCACCTGGGAGAAAGACTTTCTCCCGTTTTTAACTTCGTCATCCTCAGTGGTCTGGACAGTTAGAGAATATGTGCAGAGTACACAAGTACCGCATAGGACTAAGCGAGAGGGGAGAGTGAGATGATGCCAAATTTGATACTCGGTTGGCCTACATCCCAGCCGTGACCTGAGGCAGGTTATTTGTCTCTCTATACCTCCGCTTCTCTTATCTGTAAAACTGGAATAATGATAATAATATTTATACATACTTCGTATGGTTGTTTTCAGCAAAATGCCCAGCATACTGAAAACATTCAAAATATATTCTCTGCTACTGCTCTTATAATAAAGGTTATTGTTTATTTGTATTACCCTTGTGATTGTACATTAGAATTAGCATTTTACTCAAATGACTGTATTCATCCTATTTCTTTACTATTGGACAGTAGTTGCTCATAATTTCCATCTGCTTAATGTACTGCCTTTGGGGATCTAAGCTTTAATTTAGATAAAGGTCTACTTTCTTCTTTCAAATAAAAGGGAAATAAACAAACAGATACAAAACATACTTTTTAATATCTCGGCTATTTACTTTCCGATTTCTGCCATCCAGCATGGTGCTGGAAGTTTTTCTTCATTCTTTTTTTTTTTTAAGGTAAAGTAGCAAATCTTACAATTTCTGTTAGTAATTACTAAGTCTCAGCCACTAAGAGTCGGGATCTGTAAAGAAAATGTCATCTCTACACAGTCAATAGACCAGGTTTCAATGAGCTTAACCTGAAGCTTGGGTCTGCCTAGCACTTAGGTGTTATATCTCAGGGGCCTCGGAGCTAATGAAACATGCTGCAAACCTAATATCTACTTAGGCAAATTGAATATGGCCATCCAGGAAAATTACTCCGTTGTCATAGTAACTCTTTTACTACTTAGGTCAAGAAGAATAAAATTTTTAAAAAAACTGGCAGTAAACTCTACAACCTAAAATAACATTGTGGGAGGTCTGGGGGAGAGGCAAAGACAAATGACAGCTTCGACTCCATATGGAAGACAGCACCTGAAATGCAGCAAGCTCCCCACAATACGCTCTCCCTTCGGAGAGCATGCTTAGACAGAAGGCTGGGGGTGTTTCAGCAACAGAGTCACAGAATGCAAAACACAGAAGAGCTCCTAGGAAATCTAATTTGAGCCCCTCATTTTACAAATAAAGAAACAGAAGCCCAGAGAGGTAAAACAACTTACGCAAGTTTGCGTACCCAGTTACCAGCTCACGCAAAAGCAGGAACAAGGTCTTCTGCTGTCTTGCCCAGGGCTCTTCTCAGCCTTCTCATCCTGGGATTTAAGAGCATAAAGATACCATCCCAAAGGTCTTTTGGAGTTTTTGCTATTATCTTAATTCTTAAAATTATAAAGGACTGAGGCCTGACCTGTGGTGGCGCAGTGGATAAAGCATCGACCTGGAAATGCTGAGGTCACCGGTTCGAAACCCTGGGCTTGCCTGATCAAGGCACATATGGGAGTTGATGCTTCCAGCTCCTCCCCCCCTTCTCTTTCTCTGTCTCTCTCTCCTCTCTCTCTCCTCTCTCAAAATGAATAAATAAAATAAAAATAAAAAAAATTTAAAAAAATTATAAAGGATTGATTCAGTATAGAAGAGGATGAAATGTTAGTCTGAAACTGATTCCACGACTGGCCAGCCCTGGAAAGCCTGGGAAGATCTCATTGGTTACATGTTACACATTAACTCTGTATTAGGCACTATGCTAGTGCCTTGGAATCAAACGTATTGTGGTCAAATCACAGAGGCCACATACAGTTCTTGTAAAAGTACACCTTTATATTTGCACTGAGAGCCAAGACTCTAAAAATCCTCATCTCCAAGGGATTTATTCCATTTTACAAACCTTATAACATGTGGTAAATTGATGGTATGAACAAGTAATAGAAGCAGCCTGATTTTTCCTCTCCGATGCTTTCAATACTAAGAAAGAAACAAGTGCAAGAGAAACATTGCAATATTACCATTAATGAAAAGGTGAATGCAAAATCATCAAAAAATACTAGTTGCTGCTAGGAAGTCAGGTAAGAATGCACTAATCCCAGGAAACAGGTTTTATACAAGATGTAAACTAGGACCTAAAGGGGAATGGGTCACAGAACAGAAAATTAATAACGATAGCTACCACTCACTGAATGCTTACTTGTGCCATTTAAATCATTATTTCATTTAATCTTTATGACCAGCTTGAAAAATAAGTACTATTTATTAAATGAGGATGTCAGCAACAATGCTTATGAAGCTAGTAAGCAATGAGACTGAAATTCAAATAAAATTTGTTCAACTTCTAAGCCCATGATTGTTCCATTATAGCAAAAGAAATGTCATAATAGGGACAAAGTAAGGAAAGAGATTTAGCCAATATGGTGAGTAGGAACAGTTGCAAACTAAAAGCAATGGGGTCTCTCAAAAAGAGAGATCCTATGTCACTTGGATGACAGAAGCAGGAAATGAGCACATGATGATAACTCATCTTTGTTCCTTTATTCCACCAGCATTATTAAACTCAGAGTGTCAGGAGGCTAAAGTAACACTGAGTCTATGAGTTAGAAGGTCTTGGGTATGAGGAAGCAAGACAAGGGCATCTACAAATTCACAGGGCAAGACAAGTTCTATCAGAGTGAAAGATCAGTATTTCCTTCACCACCTTGTGAAGGATTTACAGCCAGGAATTTGCAAAGAATTAGGTACAGAGGGGCGCACATTTCCTCCCAGGGGCTCTTCAAGGAAATTCCAGGAGCATGCACATGCCCAATCCACTGTCATTACTCAGTCATTCTCTTTTTGTTGGCCAGGAACCTAGACCAACTGACTTAAGGGTCCAACCAGGCAGCAAACTCAGTTCAAGTTGAAAAATACTGGACTGAGTGCTCAACATGTAATAGCAACCTCTCGTGATTTCCAGATGATGAAGACATCCTGGCGGCCCTCCTAGAGTTTACTATTCTGTAAAGAAATGATATAATGTGCATGCACATGCATACACACACACAATTATAGGAGGCGGAATAGTAATGTCATAGAGAGCAACACAGAAAATATTCTCAGAGCTCAAAGGAATGAAAAACATCCTGTAAGGAGATTGGGGAATGCCTTATCGATCAGCTTTGTTGCTGTTGTTTTTAATGAGGGTAAATGGCAGAGATAGGCAGAAAGGTCACTCTAGGTGAAGAAAAGCAGCAGGCTTAGGTTTGCAGGTCAGTAAACCTTCCTTCCTTGAATGTCTTCTTAAGGAAGATGGTCTGGGATGGGGGGGGGATGTAATGATGTAATTCTATACCCCTCTTGAGGATTTTCCAGCTTAAAAGGTTTAATGGTAAATATGTTGGAGGTCACAAGACCTATCTGAGAAATTCATAAAAGCAATAGATTCCCCCCAAGGAAAATATACCTGAACCCCCAGGTAAGAAATCCCAAGTTAAACTTTCTTAATTCCTTCAAAAACTTCAGCTATCACCTTTACTGGAAAAGCCAAATCCAGCCAACCTTCCACCAGGCCCTTTCCTGACAGTTATACCGAACACCTGTGTGACTAGCTTTAACTGTTACTGGGAATAACCATTCCCTTTGTTCTACTGTCATTAGTGCATGTCAAACCTCAGGGCTGTTCAGTCCGGTGGTGCAGGACACTGAACCGCCCCTCCTAAGAAAGGCTCCCCAGCGAATGACAAGAGCACTTCACTGGCCAAAGAAGGAAGTAGTGTCTGTTACAAGGCAGCAGCTTACAAACAGAAATTGCTCCACAACTATTTAAACATTTGAATTGTTTGAAAATCAAGTGTGTGCACAGAATTGTGTCCCCAACATATACACACATTTATGCATCTTGATGACAATCATTTGAGTTCAATATCTGGCCTTTGCCATGCTGCACTGGCTCTGCTGCTTAACAGAGATCAGACCTAGACTTGGGCTTGACCTAACTAACAATCTTGGGATTTTTCTCAGGTTAGTGTTTCCCCAACGAAATGGCTAGACTTCACCAGACCTAGTGAAGAGACTATAAACTCTTGTCCTGTGAGGCATGTTTGACCCATAGATTTATTTTATAAAGCCCATCATTTAAAAATATATATGAATGAGAACTGTATGATTTCACACATAGGTGGGATATAAAACTGAGACTCATGGACGTAGAAAAAAGTGAAGTGGTTACCAGGGGGAGGGGTGGGGAAAAGGCTAAAAAGGACTACAAATATGAAGTGATGGAAAATGATTTGACTTTGGGTGATGAGTATATAACATAATCAATGGTTCAAGTGCTATAGAAATGTTCACCTGAAACCTATGTACTCTTATTGATCAATGTCACCCTGTTAAATTTAATTTTTTAAATAAAATTTAAAGAAATAAAAATAAATAAAAAAGAAAAAAATATCTTGGGTTGTCTTTAACATTTTGAAGTCAGAAAATTACATATAATGTCCAGATTTCTGGCCCTGACCAGGTGGATTAGTAGAAAAAGCATTTGGTGCACCAAGGTCATGGGTTCAATCCCCAGTCAGGGCACATACAAGAAGCAACCAATGAGTGCACAACTAAAATGGAACAACTAAGTGGAATGAGTTGATGCTTCTCTTTCTCTCTCTCCCTTCCCTTCTTTCTCTCTCTCCTTCCTTCTCTGTCTCTCAAATCAATGGGAAAAAATATTTTTAAATCTAAATTCCTGAGGACATTTTTAAGAATCTGGAGACCTGACAATGATGGGCATATTTTTAAATAGCAACAATCAACTCAGATAAATTAAACCTCCCCCTTTAGACATACCGTGAGCTCTCCAGTTTGTCACAGTCTTACTCAGAATTGTACTACCTCCAAACTGCTTGACAAATCTGTATTAGTTTCCAGACCCCTCAGTGCATTTGAGTTTGTGAACCCTAATCTAGATATGGTAAATGATCAGGACAGTACAATGTGGGATTTAGGAATACAAGCTACAGAATCAGACTTACCTGGCTTTAAATATTTATCTTCTACTTGCTGGATGAAATAAGTTACTTAATTCCCAAGAGCCTAAATTTTCTCATTAGTAAAATGTTGATAATATCTGTCTTACAAGGTCTCTGAATAAGTATAAGATTAGTTTGGGCATAGCACCATGCTCAGTATGTCGTCATTTGGTAATAGGAGTTGATGTATAGTAAATTACTTTTCATTAATAATACCTTTTCCTGGAAAAGGAGCATACTTCTATTGCCCCATTGAAGTCAGGCTTAGTCGTGTGACTGGTTTGGGCCAATGAAATATAAGACACTTCCAGGTGAACAGGAACCACAATTTTACTCACATTTCACAAAGACATGCAGAAAAAAATGCCAGTTATTTCTACATTTAATTTCATTTTTCTCCAAAATGTCTACCCTCTTGAATACTAGGAGAAACATAACTTTATTTAAATTTAAGAAACAATCTAATTCAATAATGAAAAGCAGATGTATGCCCACTGCCTGTTTGTATAAATAAAGATTTGTCAGAACATAGTCATGCTTATTCATTTACAACTAATTATAGCTGCTTTCATGATACAAGGGCAGAGTTGAGTAGTTCCAACAGAGTGTGTATAGCTTACAACGTCTGAAATGTTTGCTACCTAGATATTTGTAGAATAAAGTTTGTCTGTCACTAATAAGAACTATCCCTTTAAGTAAATGGTCATTCCCTCTGGGATAAAATCTTAGTTTTTCTCTCCCCGTTCATCTCCTCTCCATAATGGTGACTGAGTTTTAAAGGGTATGTGTTCTCTGTGTCTTCATTGTAGAAGGAAACAGGGAGAGACTAGTTCCTCAAGTGCATGTTGGTACCATCTGGATTCTTTCTCACATCTATTATACACTGAACGGAATGGATTTCTTTTGGAATAATGACACTGACATGAGACTGGTCTCATTCCTGAGTGGCCTTGTGGACATTTGATGCTGAAGTGTAAAAGTAGTGAAACTCATGGCCTGTTCTCCCTTGCCTTGTCAAGGTATGGTATCTTTCCTGCTGACTGACTACAGAAGATGATGCAGACTCCATAGAGGGCCAGCAGTAACTCCATGTGGTCCTCGACTGTAGAACCAGTTTTTCTTTTTCCCATCTCAGGGGCATGTGGTAAATTTTGGGTCCTACTGAAACTCTTGGGAAATAAGCATGGCTTAAGAGGGCTACACTCAGGGTTTCCCTCTGCTTACTTCCCTCTCCAGCTTAACCATATCGTGATGCTGAGGTTCAAGTTGGAGTCATGATCTCTAAGGAAATCACCTTCCAGTGTTCTAAGTAGAAAAAGAAGCAGAAATCTCCTAGCATCTTTTCCTACCCTTCTAACATTCTTTTCCTAATAGTTCATTCTGAAGGGGGGAGAATGGGACACATGGCTGACCATCCGCTGCTACTTCTGTCTCCCCTTGTTTTCCCCAAACCCCTCTGGCTGATATGAGTTCTACTTTGCTCTTCCTATATATTCAGAATGTCTATAAAACTCTACAAACAAGCCTACCAGTCTACACTTCTAAAATATTAGAAAGATGGGGGAAAGGTGAGGATAAAAGATGTTTAATGTATCTCCTATTAGTTTCTTTCAATGAACTCTAGTATGAAGACTATTTTATATTGTTGATATGTCTATAAAACTCTACAAACAAGCCTACCAGTCTATGCTTCTAAAATATTAGAAAGATGGGGAAAAGATGAGGATAAAAGATGTTTAATGTATCTCCTATTAGTTTCTTTCAATGAATTCTAGTATGAAGACTATTTTATATTGTTGAAGTTTGAAAAACTTTAACTGGAATGTCAGAAGCTGAATATTCCTGCTGAAATATATAATAGATGCTGCTCTTGGGCTTACTGGAGAGAGAGTCATATCCACAGAAAAGCAAAAGAAAAGAGAACATTCAAAGCATAAGAAAAATAATGTTTACATTACATATGGACAAGATCAAATCCATTTGAAAAGACCAGTCATCCATGAAAAATACATAAGAAATTAAATATGGAAACACTATTACCAATGCAGAAGGACCACTCTCAAGTCAAGCCCCCTCTGGATCAAGGTTGTTGGATGTTGATCCATCTCCACTTCTCAGTTGTAGAGTAGGTATATTTTCATTCAAGTAAATGGTCTTTTTTTTTGGTGTTTGTTTACTAACAAGAGAAAAAGGTCAGGGTTAGACAGACAAGAAGGGAGAGAGATGAGAAGCATCAACTTATAGTTGCAGCACCTAAGTTGTTCATTGATTGCTTTCTCATATATGCCTTGACCAGGGGGGCTCCAGTCAAGCAGTAACCCCTTACTCAAGCCAGTGACCTTGGGATCAAGTCAGCAACCTTGAGCTTCAAGCCAGTACACTTTGGGCTCAAGTCAGCAACCATAGGGTCATGTCTATGATCCCATGCTAAAGCCAGCGACTTCAAGGTTTCGAACCTGGGTCCTCAGTATCCCAAGCTGACACTCTATCTACTGCACCACTGCCTGGTCAGTCTAAGTGGTCATTTCTTAGTACACACTTTTCTCTTTTTAAAATGAAGCATTTGAATTGGAAGCTGATTGACATCACTCTCAGCTCTGAAATCAATTTTGGAACAAGACAACATAGAATAGTAGTAAGAGCAGGTTCTCACAGCTCTGGCCTTGAATCCTGTCTCTGCTACTTAGTAGCTGTACATTACCCTTCCCAGCTCCTACCTGAGTTTCTCTATCATGAGCCTCTTCTCCTAAGGGATTAGGACCTCATCATGTGATCTGTCCAGACAACATTGGCTTACATTATGGGTTTGGCACAGGCAAAATACAGCAATCCCAACCACCTGCCCTTTAAACAAAACTATGTTTATTACTTTAAACTAAATGGACAACTGCTCTACCCAGAACATCACATGCATCAGCAAAGTTAGATTCCAACTTGACGAAATGTCAGACTCTTATCGAACACCCCTCTTTTCTTACCTTTCCCTTATGATTGTTGGAGGTCTGGACCAAGTTCCCAGACTTGAGCCATTCAGGGAATTTGAAGATGGAAGCTTCTGCAGGTCTCTTATATTTATACTTCCTGGTCCCCTAAACTCTCTCAAATGACTTTCTTTGTGATCATTTTATAATTTAGACAGGCTGTGGAGTCATAATTAGGTGGTGTCTAGTTACTCATTCAGTGGCTGCTCTAAGAATTAAATTTGCCAAGTGCTATCAAGCTGGGAAGAAATGGTGATAGTAACCAGTATCAGACTTCAGGCTGAGGGAAGAAACAGGTATTGGGCACAAATCTGATTAGTATCCAGTCTTGACATGGGAATTAAAAGATTGGTATTATCTAAAGAACAGAGAACATGGAGAAAATATGTCTACTTTTTTTAGCTTTTGCTGAAGCATCCTTAATATTTTTTTAGTTAGAAATAACACTATTTCCATAGGTACTTCCAGAGACCTTTCTATTATTAGGAAAAAGGAAATTATGAAAGAGCCACACCTAGAAGTTACAATGGCAATTATCATGTGTGTGTGCATGTGCGTGTGCGTGTGCGTGTGTGTGTGTGTGTGTGTGTGTTTTCACTACATGCCTGAAGCACTTATTAAGGACTATTACCTTTGGTGACTTGAGTACAGACTTTCTCACTCTACCTAGCAGGAAAGAAAGAGAACAGGCTGGGGGCACATCAGTCATAGTAGGGAAGGGTCTAAGGGTGAGTGAATTAAATGGGTCTGCTTGAGACCAGCAGACCTGCACAGAACAGGTAAGAATCTGAAGCAAGGGAGAAAGCCAGAGGTCATAATGGGGGTAGGGGTGGAATAACATATACCAGATCTCGTTTACTACTCACACCAACCTGTGGGACAGAACTAGATGAGTTACATAACTTGTCCATCATCATATAACAGAGTTAAGATGCAAAATGAAGCAGACCCCAGACCCTGAGCTCTCCACCACTCCGAATACTCCCTCTACCTCCTGGAATATAAACTCATAACATAAGGAAGAAAAAGTGGCTAGAATCAGAAAAAGTTGAGAAATAGAGTAAGAAGATTTTTAAGGCAAGACAGTGCAGAATGTAGGCTACGCACAACACCTGGTATCAGTGAATATCCTTTGCTCATGGGAATCTTCCTCTGTTCATGAAGTCTCTGAAATGCATCAATAATTGAATGTTAGGTATTTCCTAGTCCAAAAACTATTGCCTTTAATAAAGGGGCACTGGGAAGTAGGCGGTGCTCACATAAACAGATGGATCTCTGAATAATGGAGATACCTGGACAATGGGGACATTTTAATGAGGTCAGTACCCAATGAAAGGACTAAGAGAGTCAAAAAGGATATCTCAGGGATTTGAGACATTGTAGTTTCTTTGATAATTGCTAATATAGTTGCTCAGTTTTTCTGGACATATAGATAATTCAACAATTACTACTGCATGTCTCTGCTAGATCCAGAAGTATAAGAATTTAGGAAAAGAAATTAATAAAAAAATAATTTATCCTTCATCCATGGGCCTATAATGCACTGAGATGCACATATCCATAGGATGGATTTGATTTCATTTTTTTCTTTAAAAAGAAGACAGGTGGAAGGACATTCAATGTGTAGAGTGTTGCTCTCCCTCTTTTGGAGGGGAACTGATAGAAATTAAGCTCCTCTCACTCCAAGACAAACCCTTACATGACAGTTTTCATAGGGACTGAGATTTTATGTTGTGTGACAAAATGTCATCAAATTGAAGAATCTCAGTGCATAAAGCAAACATTAATATTTGCATCCACTGGAGACTCCAGAAGAAGGTTTCTGAGGGGGTAGAAGACTAAAGAAAAGCAAGTAATATTTTAGTCCACTTTGTTATTGTTTGTCTTTTCTTTGAACTCTCAAACACAATTTAGCTTTTTATCGTGGTGCCTGCTCACTGCTCCCCAGTTGTTAACTTGGTGTCCTCTATCCACACCCTAGGCTACAAAGTTCTGAAGAGCAGAGATGGAGCCTTTGCCTTTGCTTCTGTACCCAGCTCATCGGTGAACACAGAAGCAGCGCCAGGTACTGATTCCCTGGCACTAACAACTGGGAAAGTCAAGAGACGGGAGTGGAAGGTGCAGAGGTATTTGACAAGGAAAGGTTAGGTCAGGCCTTGCAGGTTTAATGAGACACCCTCAGATTTTGGAAAGACTTGAGTTTTCAGAGAGAGATACACAGATCGCACAAACCAGAGACAGAGTGAAAGACAGCCTGGAGAAGTAGGAGTGACTGACCCTCAAAAGCATTTTCCCAGCATTATTTACTGGCACACCAAGAATATACCGGCTTTCCCTTCATGCTGGTTTGCAGTAGAAACTATAAACCCAGGAAGGACACAAATTGAGAAATGGAAAGTTTCACTAAATATTCACTGAGTCCAGCAGGTGTCTAGCAAGTTAGTGATCACATGGTCCTATAGCTCTCTGATGGCCACAGAGGACAACAAAAGCCACAAGCCCTATCCTGAAGATACTTGTAGATGCAGTAGTGGCTCAAATAGCCCCAAGAGAGCTTCCTGGGTTTCCCTCTGTCTTTCACTCACTCATTCATCCCTTAGTTTCACAGCACATTATTGAGAATCAACTTTGTACCAGCCACATGACTAAATAACCTTCATAAAAGGTTTGCCGCCACTGCCCCCACCCGTACCCAATGCCTCCAAGAGTCCATGTCTGAGGGATCTGGGAGCCAAAAGGGAGGAAGGGCAGAGTCCAGAGGAGAAGAAATCTTGCTGTGTTTGGGCTCATTTCTCAACAAGGAATTTTTTCATGCTGAATGTTGGGGTTTTTTTTTCTTTTTACTGAGCTCTACAGCATAATTTCTCCGTTAGGCCTTGTTTGTGCCTGAGTTTCTCTCTAACTAAAGACAGCAGACATTCTGGTTTGAGGGCTGCACTTGGCATTCAGAAAGACAGCTTGTTTGGGTTTGAATGTTCTTAGAAAAGCTATGGGTCCTTTTTAGCTTTTCTCCCACCCTCTTTTTTCCAAGGAATTTGTTTGGAAATTATGTGAAATTCTTGAGTTTTTAATGACTAACTGAAACACATAAGCAAATATAAATTTTCAGGCTCCAGCTTGGCAACAAGAGGTTGTTATCATCCTCTGGCCCATGCCCCAGCCCCTCTAAACTACAGAGAGAGTCTCAAAGACCTTTCACAAGTTGTCATCTCCTCTGTATCAGTTCTCCCTTCTGTACCCAGACTTCCCTCAGAGCCTTAGCACAACTCAACACACTGCTTCACAAGAATTGCCACTTGGCTGTCTCTATGGTATCTCTCTCCTACTCCTCTAGGATATTCATGAGAATGGAACCATGTTGTGTTCACTCTGAACCTCTATAGGTTAGCACAATGACCAACACATAACAGATTTGCAACAGATATAGAATAAATAAACGAACTTATAAAAATAATAGATGTTTGTTCAGCACGTACTCTGTGCCAATTATGGGGATAGGTGTTTCATACCCATTAATTCAATAATCATCACAGAACCTTATGAAGTGAGAAGTGTTGTCTTGTTCATCTCAACACCCTCTTAGTGCCTCAATTTTCTCTTTGTCAAGGCGCATGACAACAGGACCGACAGAAACAAGAAAGTGAATTGCTCAAGTTATACAGCAAGGGCCTAAAATTGAATTTCAACTTGGGCCATTTGACCCCAGAGAATAAGCTCTTACTCACCATACTATAGTACACTGAATTAAAGAAAATTTTCAGGTCTATTCTGAGATCCAGGTGGTTTTTTACAAAATAAATTTAGAATGAATTAGTTAAAAATTATCAGTGAGTATTTTGATGAGATTTTCAAATTAATTTGACATCTAGAATAATAGAATTTTATAGTCAAAAGAAAGATTGGAAAACATATTGTCCAGAGGTTTCAAACTTTCCCAGCAGTGGAACCTTTTCCAGGCAAAATCTTTAGGAAAAGCACAAGAGATAAAAGTAATAGTAGTGAGTAGTTGAAGAGGGCTGGGGGTGGAGATATTAAGATACCCTTTGAAGATCTTCTCTCTCTCACTCATGGGTGCCCCTGATGAATCTCAGTGAGTAGGCAGACCTCAGTTTGAATGTTACTGCTCTAGCCCAGAGCCCTTCAATTAAAAGAAGACAAATCTAAGACCTTGATACACTAAACCACTTGCCCAAGAACACACAGTTAGCAAGTGGCAGAAACCAAGTCTCCTGGTTGCAAGATCAGTATTCTTTCCACTATATCATGAGGGGAGAGTTGATTCCCAATCTTAGTTTCATGCTACCAGAGGCTGAGCTAGTTATCTCATATCGCAAAGGATATAGCAAAATTCTCAGAGCAAAAGTCACAATTTACTTTAAAAAAACATTAACACCCTATTTTGGGCGCTGATCAGAGAATGAAGCACATTTCATAAAATCAAGTAATAATAAGATAATGTCAATGTTAAGATATTGCAAATCTAAAAAAGGTTAAAGTCCACAGTAATTTTCCACCATGCAAACTTCACCCACACATTCAGACTCTGACCTTGAACAAGTAATCCTTAGCAAATCCACAATCCATTAGTTGTATGCCATTGTGTTTGGTGGGAGCAGCGACTGGGTTAATGTTTTTCAAAACAAGGTAATGAAAGCCCAACATTTACTGTACTAACATGGGTTCCTCTCTGGCCAGAATTTTCAGAATTTTAATAATAACCAGCGTCAATGTTAAATTTAAAGCTAGAGCACACTGGTTAAGAAACTGCTAAAAATAATCTGCTTCATATTGATGGCTTTGGCTTTGTTGACTCATAAAATGTCAGGGTTGGAGAAAAATAACTAACGGAAGCTTCAGCTGTGATTGTACGTTTAATTATTGATGCTCCATCCTTAGTCCTCAGGCTCAACGACTAAGATAAGACGTGACAGAGAAGAGGCCACATGATGAACTAAGTATGGGAGGCTCATTCTTGATTCTGTCCATGAGACTCCTAAACTTAACACCTTACAATAAAAGCTGTGGTGTTCAAATATTGACTGATTTCATAGCATTCCTTCACATTGGTTGGCACAAGAAAAGGCAGGCAGATCAGGGAAGCAGAGAGCTAGGAGATGCCTGTGTCCTCAGCACTGCCAAACTGAACATCTGTGCTTATGAATCTACAAGAATGGTTTCCAAATGCATTCCTCTCATTTACAACAAAGACTCCAGGGCCATTACCCAGGAGATTCAGGATCCATCACTGCTTAGACAAAACAGATATGGGATTAAGAATCAGTACAACTTAGTTCTAGCTTTGTCTATATACCCCTGGTCGGCAAACTGCAGCTCGGGAGCCACATGCGGCTCTTTGGCCCCCTGAGTGTGGCTCTTCCACAAAATACCATGTGCGGGCGCTACCTCGATAAGAAATGTACCTAAGTAGGTAGTTTAAGTTTTAAAAATTTGGCTCTCAAAAGAAATTTCAATCGTTGTACTGTTGATATTTGGCTCTGTTGACTAATGTGTTTGCCAACCACTGGTCTGTACCAACTCCATAGAGTTAAGCTCCTTTTTCTCATAGGGTGCCTACCTCCTAGGTACCTGGTGCATCTAAAATCCTTACTTTACTGACCTTCAACTATCATTTACAGAGGCCAGATATTCTGCTAGATGCTTTATATATATTAAATTGTGCCATTCTATATTTACATAAGGGGCTAACATTTTTATCTTTGTCTCCAGATAATCTTAGTCAACTCCATGAACCCTGTACTTGTACCCAGGAAGTGAAAAGCTAGAACTTATTTCTGAAAATCACAAATAGAGACATGACATAGGCTTTTCAGAAGGTATCAACATGCATGCAGGTGATTCATGAGCCGCTCATGACAATGAGAATAAATCAGCATTCAAGGTTGTTGGGTTATTTTTTCTTTTGTCTCTAGTTCCTTTTATAAAATTTATCAATTTCTGACATTTTCCCAGAGGAAGAATACAAAGTGAAAGGAAACCCACACACTCATCACCCCCTGTGGGATTCAGTTCAATGGTCTGCAGCTTGGAGGTACCATAGGCGGACAGAGTCCACGGCCATTTCAAGAGCAGTTGGAGGAGCACCTGCCATAACCAGGACCCAGACCCGCCGTGGGGTGGGCAGACAGCACAAGTTGCTTCTTTGTGCTTCTAAAAGCCCAAATAGAGAGGCTGGTTCTTCATAACAGGACTTAGAGCATCCCCTGAAAGATTTTCATGTAACACCAGTGTCAGCAGCACATGGGCATGCTTCTCACAAAGCAGGAAAGGGCTTGTCCTGAACCAGGCACACTCTTGGGCTCAGATGCATTTGTTCCATTCATTATCTGTCTGATCAGCTTTTCTTGAGAGCTGACTTATGCCAGCCTATCCACAGGCCTAGACCCTAAACTATAGAATAGGGCATGGAGGGAAAATATGAGTGGTTAACAGAGGTTCCCAAGTGCTAAGTATTATGTGAAAACAGATTTTAAAAAAACTAAGTAGGTGATGGGGGAAAGAAGGCGTAGAGGAGTTGCCCGAGTAGGGTTGCAAGATTTAGAAAATAAAAATAGAAGGTGCCCAGTTAGGCCCTGGCTGGTGGCTCGGTGGATAGGGTGTTGTTCTAGCATATGGATGTCCTGGGTTCGATTCCTGGTCAGGACACACAGGAGAAGCAACCATCTGCTTCTCTTTCTCTTCCCCCTCTTCTTCTTCCATAGGCAGTGACTCGATTGGTTCAAGTGTGGCCCCAGGTATTGAAGATAGCTCAGTTGATCCAAGTATCAGCCCAGATGGGGGTTACTGGGTGGATCTCGGTCAGAATGCATGTGAGAGTCTGTCTCATTAATTCTCCTGCTCTCCAAAAAAATATAAATAAATAAAAATAAAAGGTGCTTGGTTAAATTTAAATTTCAAATATATAACAAATAATTCTTTTAGTGTAAGTGTTCGAGGTCGATATGAAACACACTTACACTTGAAAAAGTATTTGTGGTGTATCTGAAACTCAAATGTAACTGGTATCTTGTATTGTGTTTGGCAATTTAGGAGTTTGCCTGGCTGAGTCTTATTTTGGGAAAAGGTTGGAGATGTTTCACCCATGGGCTGGATTTAATAAGGATGAGGTAGAGGTGCCTCCTGCCTGCACATAGGAATTACCTACCAGACTCTATCCTTCTGTCCTTTCAACTGCTGGTGCCATTTAACCTTGATCTTCAGGTTCAGATTTACTGAGCTCTGATCTTATCCCTCTTTATCAAAAGAGTCAATAGCCCAGGTGACTTAACCTCACTGACTTTGCCATTGGCCATGACCAAATGGCATGTCCAAAATAAGATGTCTGAGCTATATGAATGGGTGAGGATCCTGGTTATTACCTGGGCTTCTCTAATTTTTGTGCCCAAGCTCTTATCCTGTTCTCCAGTTTCATTAAGAGGGTCCCTGCTGGTATCAAGCACATAATCGATGCTCAATAGAGATGAAATGTTTAATTTAGCAATGAACCAGAAGGTAAAAACTAAGCCCCAAATTTTCATTCTTACACAACGTTTACCATTCTCTGGTCCTCAGTTTATTCATCTGTAAAATCAGTAGGTCAAAATATATAAATAATCTGTCTCCCAAGCCCCCTTTTAATTCAAATCTGAGCTGTTTTGCATATGAGTATATTATATATCGAAGGCCAGACCTATGTATTAAAAAATCCATGAAACCACTCAATTTCCATTTTAGGGTGGCCAAGATTTATTGTGTAAAGATAATATTGAGCAATAACTCACTGGGAAATTACTTCTGCTAAACTTAGACTATGATTTAATTTCATAATTCAACACAAATCCTTCCAAATTTCTAATCTTGGAACCGGTTTCAAATCATTGGAGCTTCTGTATCTTGACACAATGCCCTCAACAATAAGCCAAGCCTTCTGACAAAAATTATCTATTTTTGCCTAGCCATGGTCATGAATGCTGTCTTTTTAACCTAGCCATTTCAAAAGGCAAACGTTTTTCTCTAACAAATAAGAACAATGTTTCTCCTTTAACATTCTTCAGTTTTATCTTTTTATATGTTAGAATTAATAGGCAAATTATGGCTAAGGTTTTCCTCTCAAAATTTATGCGATTATATTAGTGGTACTCGACCTTGACTGAACATTAAGAAACATCAGGGGAGCTTTTAAAATGACTGAGGCCAGGATCTTATCTTAGCTAAATTAAATCAAAACCCTGTGGGGAGGAGACCCTGACTTGCCAATGACTTGAGCATGCAGCCAGGAAAGAGAACTGCTGAATTAAGATGCCAAAATTGTTTTCATGGCATTAGAGTTTATATTATCTTTTCGAGATATGTGAGGCCAACAGTAGGTCATCTGAGCATTATAGAAACATGGATTTGCGGGGAAAATTAATGAAGAGATGACTTTAAGGGTCTCAGGCAATAGAGGATGTATAACCATCATGATCATGGGGTGAAGATGAATGTTCACTGAGAGGCATCATGGTGTTTAGGAAATGTACAATTTAGAATCACCACACCTGCAATGCTATTGACATCTCCTCCCAATGACCAGATAACAGACCCCTGTCTAAAACCTCTCTTTCGGCCATTACACCTTAACCACTGAAAAGATAAGTATAGTTCTTCAAGAAAACTGACCTTCTTCCTTGATCCTTCCCTATTGCTAGCTTCCTTTGACTTCCTTCTCCTTTTCCTCTCCTTCTCTTCCTCTTCCTCTGCTAGCATGAACACCCCTGCAAGGCTTTCTGAATGGGGAAACGCAGTGAAGGAGGAAACGGCAGGAGCAGCGTCAGCCGCCCCTGCAAACACAAGTCTACTTCTTTTTCTCCTTCTAGTCTAACTCTGGGCATTCAGAGAGATAACATTTAGTGAACATTTCCAATGTTCCAGCTTGATCTCTCTTTGTTTTCTCACCTTTATTTAAAGCTTGCTGCAATCCTCTGTAGAGTGACCAATAGTATCCTTACTTTGTAGTTGAGTAACTGGATGCTTAGAGAGGTGAAATTACATGTCCAGGACCATACACCTGGTAATCAGTGGAGGTAAGGTGCCTCTCAGTCACTGCTCCCTCCATGATCAACATCCTCAACCATTGGTGGAAAATGATCTCTCTCTCTCAGCTTCCAGAATACTCAGTTTCCCTTTCTAAGCATATGTCTCATTCTGCTTCTTGTTGTGATAATTTCAGAAATTCTTCCTGTACCTCCTATAGATCTTGACTCTCCAAAGGTATTAAATATACCTTGCTTACTATCTGTGTGCCCCATTGTGACAGAATGATATTTGGTACGGGACATATTCAATCAATAACAGGGGAAAGCAGAATGAACTTGGGAGTGAGGGAGGGTATGTGTCAAGAGCTAACAATTTCATTTGACAACTTATGCTCTGAAGTACCAAGAAAGCTTCTGAATAAAAGATTTGAGATCTGGAAACTCTTGTTTTAAAATCACAAGTTCAATTCATCAAAGAAAACCACTCTATAGGAAGGGGCTGGGCACCCACCAAGCGCCGTGTGCTGGAGCTGAGTTTTGAAGGCTCTAAACTCAGGGAGGATATTATAGCAGCTGCTGTCTGCAGGAAGAAGAACTAGCAGGATCAGTCCAGAAATGGCAAGTTGGGTTTTGTCTCACTTGTCTCACCCACTATTGGTAATGATTGCTTAAGAAGCTCTAGTGGGAATAATTGAAGACTCCATCCAGACTTAGTGGGAAAAGAGGACCATGTTTTAATTAGAGGTGTCTACCATGGGAAAAAGAAGGGAGGTACAGTTGCAACCACATCCCCACAGTTGTTACCCCTAAGCAGTAACATCTCTTAGTAAAGGTCTATCTTGACAATCAATTCTCAACTGAATACAAATGCTGAATGCTAAGATATAGCAGGTTTGAGTTGAGGTAGACCAGCAAGAGCTGGTCTAAAGCCAGAGTACGAAAAGTAGGTCTCCAGGACTACCCACCAACACATTCTTGTGGGGTCAGAGCTATCTTGAATCAGTTGAGGTATTTGGGTGTATTTGACTGATTTAAAGGACCAAGATCATAGCGGACAGAGATCGTATGGTAAGAACTCCAGTTCCATTACAACACAAACCCTTCCGAGCTGGGTGGAGCGTGGCCACAGCTTCCACGAATCAGCTCCACAGGTCCCAGGGACCATCTCAGAGCCGAGTTCCCCACCTTGCGTGGGGAAGCAGCGCAGCCTCAGTGATGACAGAACGAAATCAGCCCAGGTCACTTTAGAGGGCATAAGTAGATTAGATCCTGTGGAAAGCTAAGCTGATATTCATGTAAATTAATTGCAGATGAGGAAATAGAAGTGACAGAAAACCACACCACACGCCTACTGGAAAACTGAGTTTTGTGTTATTCCTGGGAGGCACAGATACATTTAGTAAATAAATGTAAGAACAGAAAACACCAATGATGAAGTTCAGATAATTTTCTTTCTATCACTTGATTTATCACAATACTTAATATTTTAAGCAAAAAAAAAAAAATCCTCTGGTAAAATACACTTCATTTTAAGTTTTTATTCTCAACACTAAAATTTTAAGAGGCAGTAATTTTGCTTTAGTTAAAATTGTTACCTCCAAGCATTTTAAGACTTGTTTCTAAAGAGAAAATAAAGTTCATTTCAAGGATATTGGTGAAATAGTGTATTTTCATTGATAAGTAAAACCCTTGTATAAATAAGCATATAAGCATAAGGCTACCAGTCAAGGTTGAAATATAATTTATGAAATTACAGGTCGCCCTGCCCTCGGTGTGGACACTGGGCAGAGTTCGGAGATTAGTTGTGTTTCTCCACTGTATCCAAAGGAGTTAGGAACTCTGACTTTTTTGTGACACAAAGATAAATTGTTCCTTTCTTGTGGTACCAATTATCTTAGTAAATTCCTCCTTCTCACCTTCAAACTGTAGACAATTTATCAAAAATTTCTATTATTTCATGTAATACAACTGCGCAGGGCCCCCGAGGGCAGAAGAAGAGCTAGAGCAGGGGTCGGGAACCTATGGCTCGTGAGCCAAATGTGGCTCTTTTGATGGCTGCATCTGGCTCGCAGACAGATCTTTAAAAATAATAATAATAATGTTAAAAATATAAAACATTTTCATGTATTACAATTCATTCATTTCCTACCGCTCATGTTCATGGTTGCGGGTGGCTGGAGCCAATCACAGCTGTCCTCCGGGACAACATCAAATTTTTACTGGATAATGCGTAATGTACAAGGGTCGTTGTATGACTCTCATGGAATTACATTTTAAAATATGTGGCATTCATGGCTCTCTCAGCCAAAAAGTTTCCTGACTCCTGAGCTAGAGTGTGAGAGGAGGGGGTGGGGCCGGGGAAAAAAAGGAAGAGAGGGTGCGGGTGGCAGGGAGGGCGGGGGCAGGTGGGCTAGATGCTGTACCTATGCCTGCGCTCCTGTCACACTTCTAAGCCATTTTTTCTTTTCTGTAACTTTAAAATAAACATTTTTCTCTGTTAGAAAACTGTGACCTGTTTATTATATTAAATTTTTTAATAAAAATAGAGGAAAGCATGGAAAACTGCAATCATATACTTATCTATACATCGATACTGAACAACTTAAGCATGCCACTTTCTAATCTTTAAATATATATGATACATACAGTATGTGCAATAAATAATACTCTATATACTGACTTTTAACTTTTTTAATTTAAAATGTATCATAAGTATCCCTCTATGTTAACATATATTTAATATATCAGGCTCTCTATGTTCTTATATTATTTCATTGCATTATGTACGGTACATAAATATGCAATTACAAGCCTTTGGTTTTACTTATTTTCACTTTTATAAATGCTGTAATGACTATCTCATAGCAAAATCTTTGTACCTTGTGATGCATGATTAGTTTCTTAAATTATGTTTTATAAATAGTGGATTCACTTGTTTCAAAGGGTCGGTACATTTTGCAGACTTTTGGAACATGATGCCATGTTGTCCTTCAGAATGGCTGTGAAAATAAATGCAGTGGGTATTTACTGCAGTCTCTCCAAAACTGAATATTCTGGTGTCTTAAAAAAAATAACACCCCAAAACCTGCCAGTCTGATAAAAGGAAATGATACTGTATTTCTTTTCTTAATTGGCAATGTATGCATCCCTTCTAAAGGTCTATCCGCAGTTCTATTCTTATTTTCCGTGCCTGCCCATCTACAGCCAGCCCTACAAACATGGCCGTGGCCATGCCCAGCCTGGCCTGGTGCTCTCCCATCCTCCTTTTCTCATGGAACAGCTGATTCCTCCTAACAGGGGGCACAATGCCCGTGTGCATGCCTCCAAGGCCAAATGGATAAAGAGAAGTTATCCCCTACCACTTCCTGGCATGGCAAAAAGACTCTCTGAATATGCATTATGAAGAAGACAGCTGAGGTGGTGTAAATTCTTTCTGTCACATAGGCTCCCGGGTTGGGTTTATTGCCATAGACAATGGGAGGTTACTTCTGGACAACCAGCTAGTTGGCCTAGAGGGCAGATGGCCGCCACTGCCACCAGAGAGACGCAGGCTTCATTAGCAATCCTGGCAGCATCAGACAGAAGAGAAATAGCAAAAGGCTCAATTCTCATTGGCAGACAGGGAAAAAAATCACGGAAGTCCAGCCAATATCTCCAGGGCCCGCCAATTTTTCTAAAAAGTGACAGAACATCTGTCAATTCAACTGATAATTTAATCATAAGTGTTGATAAGACAGGCAGAAAAAAAGAAAAGAGGAAAAATACATTCCCAAATTCCTCACCTGAGAAGCCACACCCAGCTGGGAACGATGGACGTAGGAGCAAGTCCCGGAGGCCAAAATCAGCCCCAGAATCTACGAGGGCTCCCATGGGCTTGCCGGCGCCATGCTTCCAGGCTCCTGGGATGCCAGGAAATGTAGGCAACAGAGGTTCTGGGTTTGAACCTTGCTTTAACCACAGCTTACATGTGAGACCATGGACAAGTTATCACTTCCTCTAACCTTCCATTTTCTCATCTATAAACTAAAATCACAATAATATCTTTCCCAAAGTGTTTGCTATGGACTGAGCTGTGTCTCACTCAAATTCATATATTAAAGCTATACCTCTAATATGAGTGCCTCTGAAAATAGGGCTTTATAAAGAATTAAGGATCAATGAGTCATCAGGGTGAGATCCTCATCTATAGGACTGGTGGCCTTACAGGGGGAGGAAGAGAGAGATCTCTCTCCATGCACACGCCCGGAGGACAGGCCATGTGAACTCACAGTGAGGAGGCACACGTCTACAGACCAGGAAGACGGGTCTCACTGGGCCTGTTTGCACCCCCGTCTTGGACTTCCAGCCTCCAGAACTGGAGAAATAAATGTCTGTTGTTTAAGCCTGTCCATTTATGCATTCTGTTAGGGCACCCTACACTGACTGAGATAGTGATGTCAGGGGAGAAGTAATGAAATTTTGTTTAGAAAATATATACATATCATATAGTAAGAGCTCAATAAGTTTTCCTTTCTTATTCTCCTCACTGTGCTTCTCATAACCCTCTTGCCCAGATGTTTCCCCAGCTTGGATGAGAGCTTCCAACAATATAATTTCTTCTGTTCTTACCTCTTCCCACTCCTTCCCTGACCTTAATGTTTCCATCCTCATCTTAATAACATGTCTGGTTTTCTGAATGTTCCCTCTTCTGGGCCACTTGGTTTTTATGTTCTTAATGCTGAATCGCACTTCATCTTGACTAATAATTTGTCATTGGTAAGAAAAGACTTCCAGTACCTTAGAACAGTGCCTGGCACGTAGTGAACCCTGCAAATACAGTTATCGTCACTATTATTATCCAGCATCCTGACATTATAATTAAACTATTTTTCTTTTCTTTTCTAGGATTCAATAAGAGTAGGCATAGTTAGTCATACTTTCCTCCAAATGAATAGCTGAGACAAGAATGGCCGGGCCAGCTACAGCTCTTTGGTGTGTGGTTGGGGGAGGGGAAGAAAAGAAAAAATTCCTCTTTGTATTTCAGGATGTCACAGACCATAAAAAATCTTAGTACTACAGACCTGGGACCAAAGCAAAGGAGAATCTATGGCTGGCACCTCTCCAGGCTCTCCCTGAGCCCTCCGTCTGCCTGGAAGAGACGTAGAGCCATCCATCAGAGACCCCAAAGAGTCATGAACCGGTGGAGCACTGACCATGGCACATGACCAACAGCAGTCGAAACAGCCAGTAAGCCCTGTGGCAGGATGCCAGACTCTTTAGAAACTCCTTGCCAACTTCCTTGGATGATCCTAGTTATGTCTTGGGGTCAGATCTCACTTTTCATGACTCTCATATCTCTGCTCAGAACTACTGAGTTCCCAAGAGGAAGAGCAGGGAGTTCCAGTGAAAAAGAAGTCAATGTGTTGGTGGGAGCCAGGAGAGACCTTGTCAGTGCCATGATCAGAGCACCTGCAATGTGCTGAAGCCAAGGGAGACAGAGCCAGGATGCAGAGCCAAGAGTGGGTCCCCAAAAGGAGCATCAGACTAGATGGCCTAAGTAGAGATTGATGGAGACCAGGTCAGGAAAAGCAGTCAAGAGCTGGAAACCCTACATGAGAGCAAGCCTCAGGTAGCTCAGGGTTGAAAGCCATGAAGACTGGGCATGCACTGGGGCCTTTCTTCTCTATGTATCAGAGGTACTCAGTGTGTATCATCAGGGCAGTATGTCTTTGATTTGCATTAGGGAGGCTGTGTTGCTTAATGGTTAGGAGAGTTGGCTCTGTGACCAGACTGCTAAGTTCATGTCACAATCCTACCATGTACTGGCTGTATTATCTTGGACATATTACTCAACTTCTGTGCCTTGAATTATTTGTATATAAAGAGGAGGCTAAAAATAGCACAGGCCTAAAAGGGTTGTTTTGTGAGAATTAAATAAAGTACTGGTAAAATACTCAGAACAATTCCAGATTTGGAGCAAGTATTTAATATATGGTCATCTTTTTATTCTTATTCTTCTTATCATTGTCATCATCAACATCACCTGCATGTGTATCCTTCTAAGTCTTAGCAAGGAGAAATAGCTCACTGAAAACAAATTTTATACGCTTGTGCTTATTGAAGATGTCAGTCCTGACACTTAGCTCTCTCTTTTTAAGTATGTACCAATGTGCTATTTTGACACAGTTTACAAAAACAATAAATACTAATTGTTGTATACCTACTTTATACCAGGTACCAGGTTTATATACGTTATCCTATTTAATCTTCATAGTAAATCTAAGAACAAACACTACTATCATCTCCTCTAGAGTAGGGGTCAGGAACTACCAATCAGAGTCCAAATGCAGCCTGCTGCTTATTTTATAAATAAAGTTTTATTAGAACGCAGCCATATCAGTCATTTACATATTGTCTGTGGCTATGTTCATGCTACAGTGACAGCTGATTGGTTGAGATGGAAGTTTTCAGAAAACGTTCACTGACCCCATCTCCAATGAGATGAAGACATGAAGACTCAGAAATAAACCCTGGGTCCAGAATCACGATGTAGCCAGCTTCAGAGAAAAGAGTCAAACCCAAGTCTGCCTGACTTCAAGCTCAGGCTCTCAATCTCTATTATTCAGTCTCCAGAGTTAGTGGTCTTAATAGAAAGGCCAAGAGGAAGTCTGGGAGGCTTGATGAAATAAGCAGATGGAGCTATGAACATCAATTAGTTGTCTGAGTATCTGACATCAGGCCCATGAGTCAATAGCATTTCCCGCCATTGCCACCCACCAGATAGGCTTGCTCTCTTCAATCACCATGTTGATGCCAGGCAACGTGTCACAAGCCCACAGCACATCCTTCCCACTATGCCCACTGGACTGTGCCAGCAACACATCATACAAAGAAATTCTGTTAGTGCTCCTTCCTCTAGAACTAATGCAGTTCCTGGTTTGTAGCTGGTTAGCAGTGTTTTTTACTTCCCCATGAGTAGGCCTATGTTTGAGCAGGAAGCAGAAAGGGAAAAAGAGAGAGGCTTAGCCCAGCTAGGTCTCAAAATGTCCGGTCCCATATGATGAGCATTAGATTAGATTGTTCGGGATGCTGGCTCAGTTTGGAACTGGAGCCGAGAAGGCAGCATGCTGTGTTGGGAAGAGATCGGGATCGTGAGTTCAAACAGCGCCTCATGAATTTTAGCATGCTTAAGAATTATCTGTGGAGCATCTTAAAGCATTGATCCCTGGGTTCTATCCCAAGAGATGCCGACATTATATATAGATAAGGCATAAGAATTGCATTTCTACCGAGCTCCTAGGCGATGCTGGGCTACATGAGGCTGAGCACTGAGCCAGAAGTGGCTCTGGCCACAGGCGTGCCATCTACCGCCTGAGCACGTCACTAAAACAGGGCTCTGCCTTTCTCGTCGGAAAAATGAGGCTAATAAGCTAATAAGCAATGTCAGAGGAGACTGTACTGCTGAAGTTTATACTTACCAATAATGAGACAAGATTTTCTGAGCACTGCTCGGTTCTGTGCTAAGTAAGTACTATGTGTGCTAGGCAATTACAAATTTTTATCTATTGATTTTAAAGAGAGAGAAAGGGAAAGCGAGAGAGAGAGAAAAAGAGAAACATTAATTTGTCGTCCCACTCATCCATGCATTCGTTGGTTCATTCTTGTATGTGCCCTGACTGGGGATTGAACCTGCCACCTTGGCGTATTGGGACGATGCTCCAACCAAATTAGCTACCTGGCCAAGGCTATGCATTTTACACTACACATTATTTCTGATCTTTACACAAACCTTCAGGGGAGACATGATCATATTTAATAGGTAAGGACCCTAAGGTTCAAAAGAAGTACCTTGCCCAATATCTATAGCTAGGAAGCAAAGGAACTATAATTATAATCTCGATTTGCATGTCATCAAAGCATTCTTTGAAATCTCCCAAATAGGTATTATAAGCCTCCTGACTCCACCTAAAATCGCTCACAGGGTAACTCCTACCCAATAGGCAGGAGAAGGCTGGTACTCCTGCTACAGGTAGCAGCCGCAGCCTCCAGCTGTCAGAGAAGTGAAGGCAGCTTTCCCCCATGCCCTCCGCTGCTGATGCTATTTGATGGAGTGCTTGAGACCTGTGATTACCCACTCTCGAAAGCAGTCATTTCATCCTTCAATCTTCAATGGCCAGCAGCAGGGGTGCCTAGGGCTGAGAAAGCTTGCAGCCAAAGTTAAAAAAAAAATACCTCTAGAGAAAATGTATTTCAGAATTAACGTTTAATGTTGGGTTTTCATTCCTAGCAGAACAGGCTATGGAAACAAGTGGCAAAGGGCAGGAGGAAACTTGCAGCGACCCTTACCAATAACAGAAAATTATTTGTTGCTTCCCAGAGCGGTATTTGAGCCCAGCGGGCTGCACTTAAAATGTGACTGGATAATGGCTGTGTGACACACACCCCTAATGGAGCTGTCACACAGGCACCATAGAGCAGCTGAGTTGTGGCTTCGAAGCCTCCTCACTGTTGGGCTTTGGCTTGTGCTGCTCTGGGCCAGGGTGGAAGGTGGTCCTCCTGGACACTTTAGGGACTTTAGGGGGGTGTTATGCATCCAAGCCTGGAAGAGCGGCTCCTCTGATTTGATGTGTAGCAGAGAAGAAAGTAAAATCCAACTAGAATCAGCAAAGTGACTGGGTCCCTTTGTAGGGACTTTGGGTGTGCTCTGAACAACTATAATAACTGGAAAGTGACCCCATCAGGAATTTTGCGGTGCCTTTAATGTTGATGGGGAAACCTCAAGATAAAATCCCTGCAGATGGAAAAAAGGGAATATTTATTTCCACTCGGGCTACAACAAACTATCATGAATTCAGCGGCTTACAACAATGCACATTAATTGTCTTAATAGTTCTGGAGATCAGAGGTTCAAAACAGGTTTCCAAAATTGAGGTGTTACCATGGCCGAGTTCCTTCTGTTGCAATTGTCCACATGGTGATGTGTCATGGAGACCAAGTCAATTGTTCTAAAGTTCAAAGGGGTGTGGAACCTTAGTAAACATCTGGATTGCAATTACACCGAGAGGGTGACACTGCCTCCCCAAAGCTAGCTGTTCATTAGTGCAGTCCTTGATCGCTCATGTTCAAGAAGTCTGAAATGATAAAAAATCCTAACACTAGTAAAAGAGGCCTCATACTTCCTCTCTTTTCCCATTTAAACCTTTTCTGTTTAGGCGAGCTCTGCCCTGTCCATGTGCCAGAACTCCTAATTGGCATTAAAAGAACAAAGGCTTCAAGGATCTCTCCAGGGACTAAGAGTCATGTGGCAGGGAGTTATGAGTATGCAAACTGGAGCCCTTGTCTCTTCCTTCTTTCTGAAATGGCTGCAAGGTGAAACGCTTACAACCAAGAAGGAACCTACACATCTCTGTATAGCGTTTGGGTTAGCTCAGTGGTAGAGTGTTGGCTCGGCGGCATGTGGATGTCCCAAGTTCAATTCCAAGTCAGGGCACACAGGAGAAGCGCCTATCTCTCCCCTCCTGCCCTCACAGCCATGACTTGATAGGAGTGAGTTGGCGCCGGGCACTGAGGATGGCTCCATGGCCTTTGCCTCAGGCATTGAAAAGAGCATGGTTGCTGAGCAACATAGCAATGCCCTAGATAGGCAGAGCATCGCCCCCTAGTGGGCTTGCCATGTGGATCCTAGTGGGGGCATATGCAGGAATCTGTCTCTCTATCTCCTCTCCTCTCACTTTAATAATAATAATAATAATAATAATAATAATAATAATAATTTCTCAAACCAAATATTCTTAATGATTTTACCACATTCTAACATTACATTGATATTGAGATTATTTATATCTATTATAGCTGTACAGTGGCAATACAATGCCTGGTGTACTGCTGCACATCCCCTCCCAGCTCTGCATTCTGTGACATGATGTTTGTAGCTTAAAATCAGCCATCATGGGAATATTCACCACATGGAAATCTGTAAATGCTACAAGTCAAGGCTTGATTTATTGATTTGCTGACTATCTATACATAAGGATGTGATGAAGAAAATGTTAACAATGCAGATCACAATTTGTAAAACATATCAGCTTTATAACTTTGAGGAAATAATTTGCCAGTGTTCCAAAATTTTCATCCAATTTAACAAATAAGCTGTATGTATCAACAACAGATGAGTCAAGTTCCAACATATATCTTCATTTTTTAACTTTCAACTGATTAGTTAATATAAATGAAAACACCAAACAGCATTCATGTTGCAACTACACTCATTCATCAATGGCAACAATAGCTTGGGTAAGGATAAGAAGGGTTCAACAAAAACCAACACAAATACTTTGTGAGATTCAGTTTACTATATGGAACTGATGAGAAGGAGTATTGGATATTCTAGCATTTGTAGTGGACATATTTATGTCAATAAAACTTTAATAAATTTATAAACCTGCTTATACCTATATCTATAAACATACACAAACTTTATTTTTTTCAAAGAGCTCTTGATTAAATACTTACTGCCACATCACTTGTTATGTTTTTAAGGAACAGGAACTTGCCCAACAAGACTAGTTAAAAAGAAGACAAGGATATCTTATGGCTGTATCACTCATCTATACTAGAAGCTCGGGAAGATGGACCTAGAGATGGAAAAAAAAAATTATAGACACACTGGATGAAATCTATGTTAGAATTACTACAAAACTTTCTGTGTGCAAAGCAGCTAGAGTCCAAGGTTAAAGAGATTCTCTCTGAACAAAATCTTCTCAGGGTCCTAATAAGAGGGGTTTTGAGAAAGCCAACTCTTTTTTCTTTTCTTTTCTTTTCTTTTCTTTTCTTTTCTTTTCTTTTCTTTTCTTTTCTTTTCTTTTTAGGTAAGAAGAGTGGAGATAGAGAGACAGACTCCAGCATGTGCCCCAACCAGGATTCACCTGGAAACTCCCATGTAGGGCCAATGCTCAAATCAACCAAGATATCCACAACGCCTGAGGCTGATGCTCAGACCAAGTGAGCTATCCTCAGTGCCTGGGCTGGATGATCGAACCAATTGAGCCACTGGCTATGAGAGGGGGAAAGAGAGAGAAAGGGGAAAAGGAAGGGAAGAGAAGCAGAGTCACTTCTCATCTGTGTCCTGATCAGGGACTGAACCCAGGACATCCTCATACCAGGCTGATGCTCTATCCACTGAGCAAACTGGCCAGAGCTGAGAAAGCCAGCTCTTATAGAACAGGAGGCCAGTGGGAACTGTATAGATTCCTTAGTTTGAATCTCTAAGATGTCACTTCCTTCTTTGGACTCTGTCACTTTTACATGTTTCGTCTTTTTGAATTATATGGCTTTCCTTACTCTCCTGGTCCTGCACAACGTTTGTGGACTCTAAGTCCCAGGAGGGCAGTAGTTGCATCTGTCTTATTCATCCAGTTAACTGTATCCCCGAGAATAGTCATGAGGTATTGTAGCCTTTAGCAAATATTTAAAACAAAATAGAAATGTGGTCCCTCTTTTTTTTTTTTTTTGTGAGATAGAGACAGAGAGAGGGACAGAGAGAGACAAACAGAAAGGGAGAGAGATGAGAAGCATCAACTGGTAGTTGTGGCACTTTAGTTATTCATTAATTGTTTCTCATATTCATATATGCCTTGACCAGGGCTCTCCAGCAGAGCCAGTGACCCTTTGCTCAAGCCAACAACATTGGGCTCAAACCAGAGACACTGGGCTCAAGCCAATGACTTTAGGCTTCACTCCAGCTACTTTTGGGCTCAAGCCAGCAACCATAGGGTCATGTTTATAATCCCACCCTCAAGCTAGCAACCCTGCACTCAAGCTGGTGAGCCCATGCTCAAGCCAGCGACCTCAGGGTTTCAAACCTGGGTCCTCAGCATTCCAGGTTGATGCTCTAGCCACTGCGCAACCACCTACCTTGTCAAGCCCCCCTCCCTTTTTTTTTAATTCTTAGTTCTGCTGATTATGGCTGGAAATTTGTAAAGATACTACAAAAGCAAACACACACATACGCATGCAAATAAATGAGCAAAATTTTGAAAAGTAGAGCTTGCAAAGTACAACTTTATATTCTTATCAGAGGTTTTATAAATGCTTTTCAGGCACTCCGTTCTGTTTTCACACCTTGTCTGAGCCTTAATGATGTTGCTTTCCTTAGGAAGAATCCATAGTGTTCTGCCTCCTAGGGACTAATCTGATGTAAGGCTTTTAGAAGTCAAAGACCAATCAAAACTCAAACTCTTTTTTATTCCAAGCCATCCATGACCCCTTGGGGACTCCTAAAAATATACAGCTTATTGTAAAGTAGCAATGCTAACCAGAGGCAGATTTAATCACAGGCACACTGGGCGCATGCCCTGGGCTCTGACTTCTGAAGGGTTCTGCAAAACTCCAACTTTACATTTTTTTCGAATGACACCGTTTGGTTTTATATGTGCAGTTTTAATATTAATAGTACATAATATTTTTTCTTTATTTAAAAATACATTTGCCTGACCAGGCGGTGGTGCAGTGGATAGAGCATCAGACTGGGATGCGGAGGACCCAGGTTCAAGACCCCGAGGTCACCAGCTTGAGTGCAGGCTCATCTGGTTTGAGCAAAGCTCACCAGCTTGGACCCAAGGTCGCTGGCTCGAGCAAGGGGTTACTCAGTCTGCTGAAGGACCACGGTCAAGGCACATATGAGAAAGCAATCAATGAACAACTAAGGTGTCATAGCGAAAAACTGATGATTGATGCTTCTCATCTCTCTCCGTTCCTGTCTGTCTGTCCCTATCTATCCCTCTCTCTGACTCTCTCTCTCTCTCTGTAAAAAAAAAAAAAACTTGAAAAAAAAAATTTAACTACATGAGAAAATCACAAGTTGGTCAAAGTAAATAATCTACAGAATAATAAAAATATCATTTAAAAAAATAATAAAAATACAATTAACATGTATTTTTATTTTCTCTATCTCTCTTTTTTAAAGAGGCCCAACCTTAATCTGCCTCTGATGCTAACATATTGAACTTTCTTCAAGATACATATCTCACTTAACTCTTCATGGTTTTTAAGTTTCTGGAGAAAAAGGAAGTGAATGAATGTCAGGTGGTTACCAGGAGCAGAACAAGCCAGAAAGTGCAAGAAGTATTCCCAGGCACCAAAAGCAGAGAAATCAAATATCTTGGCAAATTTGAGACATGAAACAATGCAAAAGAGGCAGAACAATGCTATGATTGAGGTCCCAGACTGACTTAATAGTCATCTCTTATTGGCTCTTGTGTAAATGTTGTTATAGAAAGGCACACAGTCATGGTAGACACAGACACACCTATCACCATCTCTGTGAATAGTCTGTAGATTTATAACTTTATTAAATATTCAGAGATTAAATTAAAATATATATAGTCAACATTTTTACCACATCAAGAGGAAAGTAATTTCTTCATAGGCCATCTCCTTGGACTTAGTGACTAGAGGTTCAAATTTCTTCCAAAAGTTTTATTCTTCATCTAAATAAAGATTTAAAATCATAGGTCTAGTCTAAAGTACTAACATAAGTTTATAGCTGGGATATAGAGAGCTTGGTCATAGTAATAAATAAAACAAAACAAATAAATAAAATGAAACAACTTAGAAGAGAGAATTTAGGGTCAGAAGGTAGTATGCATCCATTAGAGACCCCCAGCATAGAAGAACCAGATCTTCTTCATGGTGTCAATCACCATGGATGTATTCTAGAATGGAAAATATATTGAAGGATGACAAGAGCTTGAGGTTGGTCCTCAACCAATTCCATAAAGAAAAGTTGAAATAAAAAAATAATAGGAATAAACTGCGACAGAGAGTTCAAGGATAATGGATGGGCCAAGATGAATATATAACACATGGAAGGGCTGGGTTCTTAGACAATGGTCTTAAGACGAACTCTCTACAGTGATTAAAAATGGGATGGGCCTTCCTGTGATGTAGAGCCCCCCACTCTATGGGTATTTAAGCAGAAAAGGTACACATTTTTGCCAGGGATGCTATAGAAAATATTATTTTGGATGAGGTTAGGAATGAAGGTGGTTGCATTATTTTAGTGGCGAGACGGAGTTCCAGGCAAGTTAACTCATGTTTATTGTAAGTATAATCACAGCAATAAAGGCAAAGAAAAATTTGCCAGATATTAAAGTCTAGAAATTGCAATGTGGCCATACTACAGAAAGTGCAAAGAAAGGTTAATCTGTATTTGTTGAAGCTCTAGGTCTTCACCAGCAAACGTCTGGAAATTTTAGTCTCAGATAGGCTGTTGCTGATGTGATTTAGCTCTCACTTACTGTCTCTGCCTGTTTCTTTCTGTCTCTTGCTCCTCCTCTTATTATGACCTGATTTCCTTGTCAAGTCCATTCTCAGCTTATCCATAGTGTCTACTTTCTTTACAGCTTTAACTTACTCATAACTTTGCTCACTATGTCTATCCTGGTCCTTCTCTGCTCCAAACACTGCTCACAATATGACTTGTTCTATAGCACAGAACAGCACAGAAAGGACACTGATTATCCCATAAAAGTCATAATTGGATTGAACTTTTAGCACTAGGCTATATCACTGACCAGCAATTAGCATAAGATTTGCCATACATTTGAGTCAGACTTTACATCTGGCCCCAGCCTTCGTGTCTTGAGTAGAATGCAGATATGTGGTGAAGAACACAGCAACTCCATGCTGGCCACTCAACACGCTCTGTAAGAAATAAAGTTTCCCTTTGGAAAGAATGGTGGGCATCCTGATGAACCCATTTAAAACAGTGGGCAGGAAGAAAACAGAATAAATAAGTCTCTAAGGTCTGTCTCAACTCTCAGTCTATAATTCTGACAGCTGGCAGTTGGTATGCAAGGAAAATGAACACAAACACCCCACAGCCACGCTCTGAAGGGAAACTTAGCAACAACATGAAATAGAATTGTGGTGGTCTCGTTAGGGGCACCACTATTGCCTGACCTGCCATCTGGGTCGTTTTGACAGTAACTAAACACGAAGAAAGTGAGGTTTTGCCCAGAATGATAGAAAGCATTCCCTTTTCCCAGGGACCAAAACAAAAAAAGGCCCTAATCAAACCCAGCTGCCTGATATTTCTGTCTGGGTAATATCTCAGACAGCAGAAGAGGGGGACAATGGGCTGGGCCTGGCACTGGCTCTCACACTGAGACGGCAGGCCAGGAAAATTATTCCTAGAAAGCAACCCAGTAGGGAGCCTCTGTGAGAGAGCAAAATAAAAATTATTCATTTTCTGTTCTTTGTCTACTACCCCCAGCAAGCCTGGTTCTGCAGAGGCCAACAAAGCTCTGAAGAAGGTATCCAAACATGGTTCCCAAACTAACCTCAGCTGGAGATCACTGCTTGCCAGTGACTGCGCACATTACTGAGGGCTGCCGGCAGCCTGGACGGCAGCAGGAGAGAACTGCCCCTTGTCAGACAGAGACAGACCCGCAAATTTGTCATGGCATGGCCACGTGTGAAATACAAGGCATTCATTCTGAGACCTGTAAGTAAGTGTCAATGATCAACTACCATCCACAGTGTATAGGAGCTTAAAATCCTATTGAGACAACACACCATTTACCCTCGCTGGAGATGTTCATGGAGAGTGAGCACACCCTTCATGACCAGGCCAAATCGATTGATACATCTGGGCAATTTCTGAGACAACAGCATTTTCAAACCCAAATGAACTTTTCTCATAAAAATGGGGTGCTTGCCTAAACTTTTGCATCATCTGTTCTTTTCTTGGTCCAGGGCTTATTAGGTGACATCATTCTTGAATACCTACAGCCTAGACCAGGGAAGTTTGTTGTTATTTCATCCCTTTGTAGCCTCTAATCTACTTTCAGACTGTCAGGTTGTAGACATTCTCCAGCAGAGCTGGGTTCGCTGCTTGGGTCACCTTCAGCCACCTTTAGGAGCGGACTTTCTTGCATGTGTGCATATGCCCAGATTCATTAATATCTATTTATCTCTACAATATTTTGATTGGGCTTGGTCATATTTTTTAACTGTGCTCTTAATGGCTTGTTTTACAGAGGTTTTTGCAGCAACTAATTCTCTTGTTATTTTTCCTAGAAATGCTTCTAGTGTATAGTTTTTGGGAGAAAAAATAGCTTCATCAGCTTTTTTGTAAGTCACATAAATTCATTCATTGAAACCCCCCAACATAGTTGAATCACACTTGCCTTGCTGCCTCAGAGGAGCTTTGTCAATATGCCTTGTAAAATATGAACTGTAATAAAATTTAATCTTTTTGTTATTTCTTGGATTAAAGAAAGTACAATTATGATTGGAAAACTTAAGATGATATTTATCACAAAGGGGAAAGACTGGCTGAGAAAGATAGCAATACATAATTACAAATCTATCCTTAATCAGAAAAGCACACAAAATTGTTATTTATTCATTCAACAAAAACTAAATGGTACATACATATGTGTATGTGTGTAGACACATGTATACATAGGCACCTCTGCACAGATGTGACAGGATGTGCCTAGAGCTCACTGCCACTGGGAGGTCAGACAAGGAAACAAGCGGCGCACCAGGAGGCTCCTAGAATCTTCCCTAGAAGGAGAGTGGAAGCACTGGAAACAAGAGGTCAAGTCTGCCCTGGAGTGTGGAAATGAGGAAAGGGCATGGTATTAAAACCTCAGAGAAGGTGGTGCAGACAAGTTGTGTCTTGAACAAAACATTGGTTCTCACTCAGGAGACAGAGATAGAAGGAAAACATCCTGCCAGGCTATCATCTGTTCATCAGCATTGGATGAGTGGGATAAAACAGACCAAGGAACAAGATATGCTTGATGAGACAAAGGTAAAATTTCCAAGTTTTAATGCCATTTGGGGGGGGGCATTCTTTTGTTAAAAACAAAACAAAACTTATATTCCATGCTTGGGTGACATCTTGAGTCCCAAATCTGATTAGTCCTTAATTACAACTCTAACTGCCAGGGTGAGAGGAATTCTGGGCCCTTTACTAAGTTCCAAGCAGGAAAGAGCTATGATTTCTCATGCCATGACCAGGTCCAATTCTACATGCATGCAGGAATGGAACATGACAGCACATCCAGCAATTAGTGGTCATGGCAGCTGAGGCAGGTTAGACACATAATAAATATTCCTCATCTGCTAGACAGGAAAACAAGTCCACAAGGATTTCTTGTTCATTCTTCACTTCGTTGGCACTTGCCATGACAACTATTTTCTCTCCTCTTTCATATCTCTGCAATACTTTCTTTGCTTTTGGCCCTTGGACTTACACCCAGTTTCACCTTGAGTTACTTATTTCAAATAGTCCTTTAAAGGTTGATATGGGCAGATGTTAAAAAAACATAACCTAAGATAGAGACCTGGGAGGTCAAGGAATAAGAGTGGAGCAAGATGGAGAATGGTATAATGCTTTCAATATTTGGAGTAGCTTACAACATTATAATCCGATGCTTTTCTAAAGATTTTAGAGGTTAAACCCAGCTTTCTAAATAGGAAAAAGCCTTGGTGTAATAAACTTATTTTTTAGTTTCTGTATTTGATGCTTTAATAACTTGAGGTCTTGTCAACCCTGGTGGGGTTGCCCCTTCCTGGGTTAGCCAATTTCTAGAAATAGTAAAAGAATGGTCTGTCAGCATACCTTTCATATGCAAACCAACCAGTGCGGAGCCCATACCCCCACTTTTATCAAGTTTTCACATGCAGGGCCACTATCTCCTGCTCTAAACACCCCAGATTCAGGAAATAAACAACTGCATCCAGCCCCTATGCTCCAGAGCCCATCAAAATGATTCAAACTAGTCAATCCTAACTTTGTTTATCTTGTCTTGCTCATTCCTTCCCACAGAAACTATACTAAAGGCTCTCAGTCACATTTCGCCCTCATTCTCTCTGCCTCTTAGTGCTTCCTTATATGAGCCCCATGGTATGGTATGTCCCCTCCTCTTGGTATCTGAGTATAAAGAGTTATATTTTCAATAGCAACCATCTTCTGATTTTGGGACTTGCCATATTTGAATTATAATTAAATCTACATTTTAAAACTAATGGTTTTTGAACTCAGCTGATTTTTTTCCAGAACTTTTCAATTGTGAATGACCCACTAGTTGCTACAGTACTTAGATTTCTTCTAAAAGAATGTAAGTCTTAGAGTGCCCTGTAAGAATGGGTTTTGTTGATGGCCATGAGAATGTGCCTCTCAGATATCTGACTGTGGGAAGTATGATGAATTGATGGTCCCGATGCTCTGAATTCCATCACCACATTTTGCATTAAGGTCATATTTCCCATGGGCTACTTCTCGCCAATGACTGAGTACTAAGTTAGGCAGAGATATTAAGGCAGGCCCATTCCTAGGAAAGAAAGGGCTCTTTTTTTTTCTTCTTTTTGTATTTTTTTTGAAGCTGAAAACAGGGAGAGACAGTCAGACAGACTCCCGCATGCACCCGACCGGGATCCACCCAGCACGCCCACCAGGGGGTGACGCTCTGCCCACCAGGGGGTGATGCTCTGCCCCTCCGGGGCGTCGCTCTGTCGCGACCAGAGCCACTCTAGCGCCTGGGGCGGAGGCCAAGGAGCCATCCCCAGCGCCCAGGCCATCCTTGCTCCAATGGAGCCTCGCTGCGGGAGGGGAAGAGAGAGACAGAGAGGAAGGAGAGGGGGAGGGGTGGAGAAGCAGATGGGCGCTTCTCCTGTGTGCCCTGGCCGGGAATTGAACCCGGGACTTCTGCATGCCAGGCCGTGGCTCTACCACTGAGCCAATGAGCCAGGGCCAGAAAGGGCTCTTCTGATGAGCAATTTTGTCTTGACTCCCTGATTTCCCTGCCTATCTTTCATTAGGACTGCACTGCAGCCTAGTAGGATGCTTCCCCACATTCCTCCCTTCCCTCTCTCCTTCACCCAGGATTAGACCTATGTCACATTCTGCCAATTTAATCAGCTTTTTTATTTTCTCTTAGTTGCTTCTTCTAATAAAATTTTTGCTTATCTAAATCTGTATTTGTGTCTGCTTCTCAAAGGAACTGAAGTATACAGGTGTAAGAGCAGTAAGAACTGAAATGACTTCAGAATAGTCCATCTTTGCTTATCATAAGGAGATAAGCTATGCAAAACAAATGATTAGTACCCCATTTAGAGAGCCAATCAGTCATTACCTTGAAGTGAATTAAGTTCTGCTCAACAAAGCATTCAGAATTCTGTACATGTATAGATTTTTCTTTCTTGATAGCACAGAAAGAGTCTTATGTCAAAGTTTGCTCTCAATGCTGAAAACTTTTAGAAGAATGCAAAAACAAAAGAGAGAGAGAGAGAGAAAGATAAAGAAAGGAGAAAAGGAGAAAGAAATACTAACTCTAACAAGGTGACAAGGCATACAGCTGCCCAGGTGGTCCAAGGATCTAATGTCCACTGTCAACACTGTGTGATGGGCTCAAAATTCAATGGCCCAAAGATTAGGCTCGGACCCATACATTTTTAATAATGGCAAGTGTCTCAAATATACCTTTATTTCCTCCTGACCAAATCCCTGTTGCCACCATCAGGAAGGAAGCTGCTTGTTTAAGGTTATCACTGCATGGAATTTATTCCCTGAGGAGGAATAGTGTAGGCCAGATAAATCAAGCCCTGGCACACCAGATACCTTCTAGGGTTCTTACCCACTATTCCTATGAAGATCACAATTTTTATTTATTGACTTATTTTTTTTTTTTGCACTATTGTTTTTATAGTAGGAGGGAATATGCATTACCACGTCACTATTCCTCCTCTGTCACAGTTGATTGGACCAGATTTTGCCAACTTCAGCCAATATGTAGGCCAAGTGGAGGGCTATGAGGTGGGCTTCTTCAAGAATACAGCCCATCAGATGAAAGTGATAAACTGTACCAATCAGATCTTCTCCCTTGAATTCAAGAGCAAGGGTAAGAGTTCAAATCTGAAGAGAAAGTCAAAAAGGAAGCAGTGCGTGTGAGAAAAGGTGGCTCATGTGGTGGTGGAGCCTCACACTGGACAGGAGACAGAGATAACCCTGCTGTTAAAACTGTCCTAAAACTCAAGGACCTCTTGGTTCTTAAACTATTTCCCCATTCAGCCTGGTTGTATCACATTTCTCATGTTGCCTTAAAGTCTTGACATGGTCAATAATTTATTCTTACACTTAATGGATTCTGAGTGAGACTCTACTCTTCGAGAGGGGGAAAAAGTCAAACAGACTACAGTTGCCTGAGGAGGAAAAACTGTTAAAAATATAGATTACGGGACTCTATCCTGAAGATTAAGATTCAGAAGGTCTGGAGTGGAAGACCATGCAGATGCACTGTTTATAGGCTTCCAGATGATTATGATGATAGGCCAGATCTAAAAATGCATGACCCAACTCAATGACTAGTCAATTCAGGTTCCAGAGGAAACAGAAGACTCATCAGAAAACTGTACATGATGGGGAAGGAGAAGGCTGCAGGCTCCCCACATCCTAAGTAAATGAACAGCAACATAGTTGACACGGGTATCTTCTTAAACAATTTGATGGCTTGGGTTGTCATTATAGAAATAAGATCCCTAGAAAAATGTGACATTATCACAAATCAAAAGTGAGTGATCATTTTCTAGTAAGTATAAGGGTACTTATCAAAGCAATTGTACAGAATATTCAAGGGGGGGGAACTGTCACAGGAAAGTTAAGATCCATCTTCATCACTTAAGACCCACCTGTAAACCATAAGTGTATTTAATTATCGGAGGCTAAGAGTTTAAATTGTAATTAAGAGCCTAGACTCTGAGATCAGATAGATAAAAATTCAAATTTTAGCTCTGCCCTCCACATAAAAGATGCATGATGTTGGGCAATCTTCATAAGTCATTCTTGTTTCAGTTTTCTCATCTGCAAAATAAGAATAGTACTGGTACCTTCCTCATAGAGTTGCTTTGAAAATTAAGTGAGGTCATCTATAAACACTCAAAACTGTACCTAGCACATAGTAATTGCTCGTTAAATATAGTTGTTTTGCTATTTCTTCTCTTGTTATTATTATTTTATTATCATTCCCCATGTACCTACTAGCATGTAAAGTGACATACAAGCACTTCTTGTGTTCATGGTACTAGTCCTAAGGCTCCTTGCTCCTTCTTGCCCTCTCCTCCCTTAGTTTGATCCACATATGTTTTCTTCTTGTTCTTCACCCCACTGCACTAGATTTTTTACCTTTGATGTGTCTGGGATTCTGACTTTTGAATTTCCTGGTGGAATTTCCTTTAGACATATGCCATCTAATTTCCCTAGTCTCATATACCTCAGGTAGACTACCTCAACCAGCATGCCCCTGAAAATCCAACACCAATGTGGCATGCTTGAGCCTCTCTAAGGTACAGAATCAGACATTGGGTAAATTATAGCTCTATTAAGAGACTTATGACTACTTTATCATGTGCTTTAAGGGCAATTAACCCCCCAAACTGGTATCCATCAATGGCGAGCTCTCAGGCATGCTAAGGTTCTCATTCAAATATATGGCATATAATAACAGAGCAAGGCTTACAACATGTATATTATAAAATTCTAGACAACATCTCCACCTATTAATTGTGGGGACCATTTTGTGTATTCATTGTCTCAGTTGAAATTGCTTTAATTTCCCTGGAGAACTTGTTTTTTGAGAAGGCCAGATTTTCTCAAAGTTTCTATTGCCAGCCTGTGAGTAGCAGGAATCCCAGCTGGACATTCAGTCTTTCTCAACATCTTAGTCTCTTTCACTGGATTTAATCTGCTCTCCTGCACTCGACCTTCTGTTATTCAGGAAAATCATTCAAATAGCTTTTCTCTCAAAGTATTTCATTGAGAGCTTTTTTTCCCCCACAGAGAATGAGGTCTGTTCTGATTAGCATAGAATCCAGCCGGTTGTTTTTTTATGATCAAGGACATTTTTTTCCACCTGTACCAGGAGATTTATAACCTACCAGCTGGAAACATTCTCCCTAAAAACAACAATGTTAAAACCTACAGAGCTGAGGGTTATAAAGAAATATTTAGCACTTCCTCAAAGAAGCTTATATTGTATCCAGAGCTTGATTCAGAATGTGGTATGTTCTGTTCCAGAGATGACAAAAGCTTTAGCAGAGAAGCAACCTTGTACCATGGGGCAGCTGGAAGGCTATAACACCCATGTGATGAGAGGACTACAATTGGAAGGATGAAAATCACAGACGTTATTTCAATCACTTGTGCTCAAACTTTGCTTCACCACACAGAGTAATGATCAGTTATTCTACTGATTCAGACAACAAAGAGAAACTGGACATTTCCTCTGAGGATAAAATGGGGAAAAAATTATAGCACCTAGTCTTTAAAGAAGTCCTGCAATGAACTACATATTCCAGTATTCATTCCCTTGTTATATCACCTCCCCTTGAATATAGGCTGGGACTTGGATTTTTCTGAAATAAGGAAGATATAGCACAAGGAATACTGCATGTCTTCTGAGGCTGGGTCGGCAGTTTCTACCTTGATCTCTAATATGCTTATTCTGGAGAAGCAACCCTCGTGTAACAAGTCTGACTTGTGAGTCAAGAAACTACCCTGGATGTTGAGCCCAGTTGGGTCTTTGATGCCTCAGCCCCAGGAGACATTTGACTGAAAAATTTGAGAGGAATCAAGCTAGAACTACCCAGATAAGCTCATCTGACCCACAGAAAAATGAGCAATAACAATAAGTTGTTATTTTAAGATACTAATTTTGGAGTAGGGGAAGGGAGATGTGGTTACACCATAGTAAATACTAGAAAAAGTATTCTAAAAAGCTAAGGGTACTGGCTCCAAAGAGTACATGGCATCAGTCTTGTTTTATACAGGAATTTTTAGTTGCAAATGTTAGAGACATGTGTTGACAAGCAATAAAAAGGAAATTTTGTTTCAAGTGACTGAAAATCTTGGTTGTAGAAAATTCCAGCCATAACTAGATCTAAGTACTCAGATGATGTACTAGGGAATCAATCTCATTCTTTTACTTCTGTTCTTCATTGGGCTCTATTCTTAAGTAGGTCCTTGTTTGTGCACAAAAAGTGACTAACAACAGCACTATGCTTTGCTTGAAGCTTACCCTTTGGAAGCTATTAAGGAAGGAAAGCTTTTTTCTCTCTCTCTCTTTCAATAATTCCAATATATATTCAGTATTGGTGTAGTTGGCCATAAGCCCACTCCTTAAGCCAGAGGCAAAATCAGCACTTTACATCAACACATGGATTAATAAGAGCGATTCCATAAACAAAATGAGGTGCTCATGTTAGCTATGATATTACTTCAGGTATAGTAGCAGAAAACTAAAGTTTAAAAACTGTTAGAAAAGATGAAATACAGCCATTTGCAGAAACATGCATGGATCTTTAGAATATCATGCTAAGTGAAATAAGTCAGACAGGCCTGACCTGTGGTGGCGCAGTGGATAAAGCGTTGACCTGGAAATGCTGAGGTCACTAGTTCGAAACCCTGGGCTTGCCTGGTCAAGGCACATATGGGAGTTGATGCTTCCAGCTCCTCCCCCCTTCTCTCTCTCTGTCTCTCTCTCCTCTCTCTCTCTCTCTCTCTCTCCTCTCTAAAATGAATAAATAAAATTAAATTAAAGAAAAAAGAAATAAGTCAGACAGAAAAAAATCAAGAACCATATGATGTCACTCTTATATGGAATATAAAACTGAAAGCAATAAATGAACAAATAAGAAAAACAACAAACAAAAACTCATAGACACAAACAATAGTATGGTGGTTACAGAGGGAAAGAGGGCTAAATAGGGTAAAGGGGGTCAAATATGTGGTGACAGAAGAAGATTTCACTTTAGGTCATGGGCACACAATGCAATATACAGATGATGTATTATAGAATTGTACACTTAAAACCTATATAATTTTGTTAACCAATTATATAATTGTACACTTGACACCTATGATTTTATTAACCAATGTCATCACAATAAATTTAATTTAAAAAGTAAGTATTTCTTTCTTGTATATAAGTTCAAGCAGTGTAGTACCTCTCTTCCTTGAAGGCATCAGGGACCTAGGAATCTTTTATCTCATTGCTTTGCCATTATTAATACATAGGTTCCATCTCTTGGCTTAAAACCATGGTCACATTCCTCAAGTAAAAAGGAGAAAAAGGGAAGGGAAGAATATGTCCTTCCTCTTTAAGGGAAGGACACAAAAGTCACAGATTAAACTCTGTTCACATCCAGTTCTCTAGAACTAAGACAATTGGCCATACTTAGAAGAGGCAGGAAATATAGTCTTCCTTAATAGCCTTGAGTCCAACTAAAATTTCTGTTACTATGTAAGAAGATTTCTGGGAGACAACTAGCAATCTCCAACATATTTAGTTATCATTTGGAAAGAAAATGGGACTGAGTAGAATAAAAAAGTCACTCACTTCATACCTTGATGAAAGTGTTATGACTAAGTTTTTTCTAAACAATATAGAATTGGGTTTTTTTTTATTTAGAAAATTAAATTTAATGGGGTAACATTGATCAATAGAGTACATAAATTTCAGGTAAATATTTCTATAGCATTTGAACTGTTGTGTTGTATGCCCATCGCTCAAAGTCAATTTGGATTGCTTTTTTCCTTGAAAATTATTACCAGTGGCATCGCTAGTACTAACAATGCTTCATTTCTCAAATAAGAGAGTTTACAAAATAATTTGGAGCTTTTTTCCTTTGTTGCTTTTATTGTTTTTTGAAGTTTGTGTCTAAATTTTTTAATTAAAAAAGTACACCAGGTAAGATAAAATATATTTATGAGTGTGACACTTAAAATTAGCCAATGCTAGTGTGGTTTAATAGATGCTACTGACCTTTCTCTTTTTTTAGAAAATAAAATATTGGAGATAAAATTAAAATCCCCTATGCTATGTTTTCCTGTCTTATTCTCTATTTCTCTCTGGATGAATCCCACTTTGTGAATTTTGTGTTCACAATGTGTATTATAATGCTTCTCTAATAATAATAGTAATTGAAGAACTTTCCACAGGTCACACAACCAATAGTGGTGAGGCCAGATTCAGTTCATGCACATTAACTCTGAATAGAGTACATGCTTTTAAAATCACTAATAAAAAAATGGCCACTATGCCTCAAGAACAATACGTGGAATTGTTTTGTGCAAGTCCTTTCTTTTATTTCAATAAATGTTACCATTTGTGGCACTCTGCAGTACAATAGCTCTATGAAAAATTTTTATATTTATACTTATAGACATATATATCTAGTATATTCATTTTAACTGCTATGTAATATTCTATAGTCATAACACAACTATATATTACCTGAACTATTTTTTAAATGGTTTCAAAAAGTTCTGTCTGACAAAGTATTAATAGGTTAAATGAACACTGTTAGGTCTTTTAAAGAAGGTTTAATTTATCTAATATATCTTTAAGGCATATGTATTACTGAAAAATGTATTTCAAATTAAATAAATAAAAGAAAAAGTATTGCCTTTCATTGTCAAAAACCCAAATCATACCAACTGGAAAACATCATTTCTAAATAATAACCCCTTTGACTAGCTTTCCTGGAATTTGTGACCAATCCATGGCAATGAACTGTTTACAATCAAATAAAAGTACTGAACACTTTTTGAACAGTACTTATACACTCAAAATCCTCTTTTTGCACTGTAAAGCCAGTAGCCAGGGCTACCATCACAGCAGCCTGGACCATGCAGGTTCGCATTGGATTCGGATAGTCGGTAAAGAAACAACAGAGCCAAAAACTGATGGGCCATCATCTTTAATTCTAGCTTGTACCCAGCGGGCAAGTAAAAACACACACTGGGCTCCAAAACCCACTCACATTCAGTGCTCATGAAGCTACTGACTTATCCAAGTTTCCTAGAATCAAAGGTTTCTAGCTCACCAGACTTATTCACCTCTGTTTCCCTTCTCCTTCCTTCTCCCTGCACAAACTCTGCACAAACTGGCCTCTCACTCAACACTCCACCATTTTGGCTGCTTCTCCTGGTCTCCTCCACATGGCCTTTCTCTGTTCTCCTCTCTGCTGTCTCCTCTAATGCTAGTCTCAGGAACTAAGAGAGCAAGCTCTCATTCTGCCCCCATTTTATAGTTTAGAAATCAAAACCTTCAATCCAATATACAAAATAGGGAAGTCTCTAATACAAAGTCACTTATCTGGGGCATGATGGGATTGCACCACCCCACATCAAAAAGGGTGGGAAAAGCTTAGTCCTAAAACCAAGCCCCAGGCTACAAGGATCCTGCCTGCCCACAGCCCGCCCCCAACACACATTAATATCACCTGGGCGACGGCTTCCATATGGGCAGCGCCATCTTTAACAAAGTGAGCATAATATATTTTATCTGCCCAACATGCACTTTCCTACATACTGAAAGAATATTTTACACATTAACAAGTAAATAAGAATACAACTAACTAATAATTATGCTGTTGTTTTTATTATAACATCAGTATAATTTAGCAAATGATTATTAAGCATATGTAATATATTAGACACTCTCTTAGCAACATTTAATAAACTCTGCTCCCAAACTTGGTCGGAGGAATGTCAAGAACAAAGAAAAATGGATACACAAAATAAAGGTGTCCCTGGGAATGTGCTTAATTCAAAGCAGTACTTCTCAAGGTATAATTATATAGAGCAAAGTTTCCCAAAGTACCTTTCATTATATATTAAAAGGTTTTAAGTAAAGGAAAAGAAGGAAATCCTTGATCAAATAACTTTGGAGAATCTTGAGACAAATAAAGTTTAACACATTTTCTTATTGCACAGGTATAAGTTTTAAATCTGAAAAGCACTTTAAAGATTCTAAAGTCTAATGAATCCCTTTGCTCTTATGCAAGAAGCGGTTTTAACGTTTTTTAATTCAGAAGTTTGGTGAGTCAAGGTGAATCAGTAGTGAGATCAATTAGGATGAGGTATTACCTTAAAAGCTGGAGACTCCAAAGTAACAGGTAGGTATCAGAAACTGATTCAATTCAATTAATTATTGCCCAAAAGGTGTGCCACATAACACTAGAATGACAAGACATCTCTCACACACATACACATCCATGACTAAATAAATGACTAAACGCATGAAGTGAATACATTTGGAAAATGATGTTTACTCTATCATTTTCTCAAAATCTTTAAAATAGCCCTGGAGCTTTTGAAAAGGTTATATCATGTTTATACAGTGGCAGAAAGTAATGTCAATTCTCAACCTGATTATCTATTATAACCTCTGCCTCCACCATGTAAAAAGAACTCTAACCATGAATGCCAGTTGGGATTCAGTCTTTCACTTAAACAGGAAACACTCACAGAGCAAAAGACATTCATCTATCATGATGAATAAGTCAGGTGGAGCCCTGGAATGGTATGGAATTGTATGCAAATTGGATGCCAATATGAATGCCCCATCACATAGCTCCTTTGCTGACTATGGGACTCCAGGAGTTACTTGCAGAGGTCTAAAATAATCCTCCTTCACCCTCTAGGAAACCTACATTGGGGGCACTTAGAGAAATTTCAGTGTTTTGGCAATTTATGCCTGCATATATTATTAAATAGTTAATAGAATTTCTTCACAGATTTATGGACAACCTCTTCATCTCTTAAGATGACATGACTAAGACATTATATCGACATTTATTTGATAAACCAGCTAAATTAGGTGACCTAACATGCTTTACTGTCCCAGATTTGGCACGCGTGTAGTTACTCAGAGGAATGAAATGGCTTTTTTTGTGGCTGCACTGCAAACCTTTGACCCTACTTCTTCATTTTTTCTCTCCTGTGTGTTTACCCTGACTCCCTGGTGCTCTTTCCCAGGAAGAGCCCTCAGCCTACGAATGTGTGTCCTAATCACAGAATTTGTGATGGAGGAAAAAAATATTAAAAATACATGTAACTTAATCTCCTTATTTTATGGATTAAGAAATTAAGATAGAGAAAGGCATGTGCAAATCTTGCAGAACCAGTCCTAGTCAGGGGCAGGAATGGGGAGCCCGCGGAGCGCGCCACAGCACTGTGGTGCAGGGCACAGCAGCAGCCGCAGCGGCAGCGTTGGGGTGAGACGTCTGGGGTGCTGTTTCAGTTGCATGCTGAGGTTAAGTTCAAGCGTGTAAGGGGCGGCTCACGGACAATCTGCAAGCTAGGTAAGCCAATAGCAACAACTTCCTGGACCTGTTTTACTTAGAATGTGAACTGCAACGTGTGTGTGTGTGTGTGTGTGTGTGTGTGTATTTTTTTAAAGAAATTTTCTGTATCTAGTTCCTTCGAGTCATAGTTCAAATGTCACACTTTCAGAGGACTCTTTCTTGGCTACCCTACTGAAATACTCCCAATGGCTCTATATTATTATCTTGTCTATTTCCTTCATAGTACATATTGTACACAGAAAATTAATTTATTTACTTGTGTATTGTCACTCCCACATGCCCCTTGCAATGGAAACATACAGTTCCTCTAGTCCAGGGGTAGTCAACCTTTTTATACCCTCCGCCCACTTCTGTATCTCTGTTAGTAGTAAAATTTTCTAACCGCCCACCGGTTCCGCAGTCACGGTGATTTATAAAGTACGGAAGTAACTTTACTTTATAAAATTTATCAAGCAGAGTTACAGCAAGTTAAAGCATATAATAATAATAATGACTTACCAAGTACTTTATGTCGGATTTTTGCTAAGTTTGGCAGAATAAATCTTTCTAAAACAACTTCCTATAGTTAAATCTATCTTTTTATTTATACTTTGGCTGCTCTGCTACCACCCACCATGAAAGCTGGAATGCCCACTAGTGGATGGTAGGGACCAGGTTGACTACCACTGCTCTAGTCTATCTTTTTACCCTGAATACCTGGTGCCTAATATAACCTCCGGGTCAGAGGAGACACTCTGCACCTGAGTGAATGAAACCAAGTTCAATCAGCAAACAAGAAGGGAAGGGACAAGACAGGTATAGACCCTCCGTGATTTATAGAGGTGAGCAATTCCAGACGGACGGTGAGGAGGACTTCTCTGGACAAGGGGACCCAGACCTTCAGAGAACGTGCACAGCTGAGGAAAGGTCAGACAGCTGGAGGCTGGGCAGCGCTCCAGGAGATGAGCTACAGGCGGAGTGAAGTGGGGGGAGTTAGCAGCCTCTATCGGAGGCTGAGGAGCTGAGTCTTTCTGAGTCAGCCGGGTGGGAGTTGCCTATGGAGGTGTGATGCGGCTCAATCTCTGTGTAGGCTGAGAATAGAAGCGTTTCTGAGACACCACAACCCTTCCCTGCTGTCTTAATGATGCCGCCGCCCAGGCTCCCCCACACCCCACCCTCCTACCTGTGCCATTAGCACACGAGCCCACCATGATCAGAGGGATCAGAGGAAGAAATCCGGAGAGTCAAGATGAGTCCGGGCGTATTTCAGCAGCTCCATGGTGCCTCCTCCCTCAGATGCCTTCTACAGAAAATAGGAAGCCAAGGGGCGCTAATGATCACTTAGAAGAGCTGTCTAGGGAGATCCTTAAAGGCAGAATGCCAGTGTCTGGAAAAGGAGAATTTCAGGCCAGGCCACCAGAGAAGGAAGTCACATATACTTTCCCTCAAAAGGACTTAAAATTTTAAAGACCTCCCTGGGGCAGAAAGCACAACCGCTACGCAGCTCCCTGCTCCCCCTCCACCCAGCAGGTTAAAGGCTCCCTGTATCTTGCCTGGACATAGCCTCAGCTTCATCAGCATCCAGACCACTGAGCTCAGATCCTCCAGTTTTACCCACCTCCCAGCACAGGCAGGCTTCACACCAGCTCCTGGAAGGATAAACTATACCTGCAGCAGAACAGAGAGACACTATTTGCAAATAGCCAAGGGCAAATGGGGCTCTGAAACTGGTGCAGGTCGGTAGAAAATTGAGTCCCCTACAAACATGTAGATCAGTGGTCCCCTACCTTTTTTGGGCCACAGCCCAATTTAATGTCAGAAAACATTTTCACGGACCAGCCTTTAGGGTGGGACGGATAAATATATCACGTAACCGAGACAAGAGTGAGTCTTAGATGGATGTAACAGAGGGAATCTGGTCATTTTTTAAAAATAAAACAGCGTTCAGACTTAAATATAAATAAAACAGAAATAATGTAAGTTATTTATTCTTTCTCTGAGGACCAGTACCAAATGGCTCACGGACCGGGGCCTGGGGTTTGGGAACCACTGATGTAGATGAACCACAGCACCGTGAACATATGGAAAGACTGAGGGTGGGGTTGAGACTAGCTTAGGAACACAAAGGAACCTATTTCTTGGAAAAAGGGGACAACCACCCTTTAAGAATTTCTTTTCTATTCTGTGAATTGCACTCCTACTCTCCACACATTTTGAAGAAACAGGCTGGGTTCAGTCAAGGCATCCAAACAAGCCCCAAATTATAGTGGTTTATAAAACACCAAAGTGATAGCTCATATTGCTGCCAGAGGGCTGGAGCTCTGCACTGAATCTTCTCAATCAAGGACCCAGAGTAAGAGTCTGGGGCCACCTGGAGTTTGACAGCGGCCCCGAGAGATAGAAAGGGTACGGCAAATCATACAATAGCACTTAGGGGAATCTGCAGAGACAGAAATAATACCTCTGCTTACACTTCATAGGTCAATGCAAGTCACATGATTACAGTTTACTTCACAGTAGTGGATATGCAATTCAACCAGGTTTGAAAAAGGAGGAAAATGGAAGCATTTGGGAGTGGCCTTAAGAATACCCACAGTCACCTCACTAGCACTACAGGGTCAGGGGACCTTCTTTTAAGAAGTAATATGCTAGCTGAATGCTCTGAGTAAAACTGGCTAGTCAGAGCCAAAAGGTAAGGTGGCAAGGGAGTTCAGGCTGAGAGGTTGTCAGCCCAGAGTGTGCAAGACCTAGCACTTATGCACCATGAATCTGTGTCTTACTTAGATTTGGCTTTTAGAAGATGGTTCTGGTCATGATAGGTAGGATGGATTGAGATGACTAGACAGGAGGTGGGCTACCAGTTAGGAGAACTGGCTGTGATAAAGGATGAGCCAGAGAAGAATGATTTGAGATGAGAACAGCACTCAAATCAAAGAAGCACCTCAGTGGGGGCAGAGGTAGCGAGGATGTTTGCCAAGTTTTTCTGTGGCAACCAGTAGATGGTGGTGCCATTCACTACAGAGGAAAATATAGGACAAAGGGAAAGATGAAGGGTTTTTGTCATAGACACATGAAGTGTAGGAGGCTTCTAAGTTATGCAGTGGAGATGTCTCATAAGCAGTTAAGTTATAGGTGTGGAGCTCAGAAAAGAGACTTGAGTAAGAAAAATAGATTTGGGAGTCATCGGGATATGAAAGTTAATTAAAGATACAGAGGTAATAATACTATTCTGGAAGTATGTGCAAAATAAAAAGAGAAGGTACAGGACTCCTTAAAAGCATCAATATTTATAGGGTGAGATGGAGAAGTTCTCAGGAAGGAGAATGAAATAAGGGAGGAAAAAACCAAGAAAGTGTGATACCAAGGAGTCAAAGGAAGAAAGCACATCAGGTCATTAGTGTCGATGCTGCTGAAAGATTTTGATAAAAAAATAGCAAATGGACCATTTCTTATAAATAAAAAAAAAGCCATCAAGAGCTCCTGGGCAATGCCATCAAGAGCAATGTTAGTGTAAAGGGGAGGGTAGGAGGCAAGTGACATTAAGAACATTAATAAGTAGGAAGAAAGAAATAGAGCCAGTGAGGCCAGATCTTCCCAGAAGCTTGGCTGTGATGAGAAGGAGGGTGAAAAGTATCTATTTTGTGTGAGGTCATGAAATAAAATCCAGGATATGGTTCTGGTCACTGAGGACCTTGAAATCCAGTCGAAAATAGAGGAGATATCCGAAAAGAACAATAAGACAGAGAGACGCTAAGCCGGACAGTTTGGAGCACAAAGGAGTCTCAATGGTGGTTGAACCCCTATGGCAAAGCCTCAGAGAGGAAGTAGAATTTGATCTGGTCCCCAAAGAGGGAGTTAAACTGATAAAGAGAGGATGTTCTTAGAAGGAAAAAGAATGGAGATAAAAGCACAGGCAGATGATAGCCTTTGAGGAATATGAGTTAGTGTGATCTGCCTGAAGCCTGATGATGAATTTTAAAAAGACCCATATTTCATAATTTTCAAAAGGGTCCTTGTGGAACCATGGGGTTTTTACAAAGAGGCTCACAAGTAAACTTTCTAGACCATGGGATGGTAAACTGTGGGTCGTGGGTTGAATCTAGCCTACCAGCTATTTTTATAAATCACCTTATATGGGAACACACCCAGGAGATTGCATATTGTCACACTACAATGATGGAGTTGTGTAGCTGAGACAGAGACTGTATGGGTGTCCCACAAAGTTAAAAATATTTAGTATCTGGCCCTGTTGAGTAAAAAAAGGTTGTCAACTCCTGTTCTAGGTAAAGCAAGACTTTCTTTTTCATCATGATTGGTAGAAACCTTTGTAAAATACTTCAGATGGTCTTGCACAGACAAATGATGATAGTGTGCAATGAGCGGAGTCACTCTGCACCTCTGCAGAAATGAAATAAAATGGTGATTTATATTGTTTCTTTTCTTCTACAGCAAAATATAATCAAACGCAACTGAACGTTGCTGAGATGACTTCAGTGTTGTAAACTGAAATGATCCCGCTAGGACACAGTACAGGAATGCCTACAGGAAATCTCCCTGAGTCCCTCATCTCTGGTTTGACTCTCCTCCTGGCATAAGGTAACATTACACTCCCTTTGCCCTTCCACAGGGTCTTGTGTTTCGTTCTCCCCAGTGGAAGATGTGTGTGTATGTGTGTCACCTTCGAGTAAAGCAGTACCTGGCCAAGAGGGAAGCCCTCCAAGGACAGTTCTCCCTGGCCATGGCATTCAGGGGTAAGTGTGCTGCCAGGTAGGGGTCCAGTGTCCAGTAGCCAAAATCAATGAGACACCACATGAAGGTGAGTAGCCTGGGAGAGCCACTGAGACCAGAAATAGTCTTTGAGTGAGGAATCATCTCCTGTGGTGTTAAGTCCCTGAGTTTTTGGTAGTGTTTGTTCTACAGCATAACCTACCCTGCATTGCCTTAAGTGATGACCTATGGATCATTCATCAGCATAAGAAGGCTTTCCTCCATGCTATATGGTCTTTAGAGCATTTCAGTATTTGAAACAGTATTTTCTCTTCTTCTTCTTCAATAAAGGCCATCATTTTACACTGTTAGCAGTATATCTCACACTCACATTCACTTATAATGTGCTGTCCCTAATCTTCTATGGACTAACAAAGCAGATACTTTTAATCATACTAATCATTTCTAATGTGAAATTAATTATCTCTGAGAGAAGTCTTTAAGGGAATTTCTCATGATTAAAATGATTTATTAGCATTGGCATTGGACCTATAGCATTCATTTTGCCTATTCATATATATTTTTTTATTTCCTTGGTTTGAATGATTTTCTAGATCAGAGAGACTATCAATCAGTAAGTTTCGGACAAGACATGAATGGATTACCACATGTTTAATAAAATGGTTCTGGAGATATTTCAATTTATCATAGGTCTGTCTGACATATAAACTTTAAATGTATTTCCCTACATTCAAGGTACATCTCCACCCTACTTATCTGTCAGGCATATCAAAATAGACTTGTTACCATCCTTGAAGACCTATTTTAATAAATTTTCATTAGCCATAAATTCATCAGAAGTAAAACTCTGCTGTCTCCTTTGATTCTTCCCTTTTCAATCCCCCAACTGACAATGCCCCATGAAGCCTTGTTGTCTCTAAAATATGCTTCAGAAGTCTCAGCTCACATATAAGACCCTTCACGATTGGCTCAATCTTATTTATAATGGACACTGGTCACTTTTCTGGCCAGTATCTGTTTCCATCTATTTGGGTAAGAGCAACCAAATAGATTAGAGAGTCTACTTTCCCCCAGGAATAAAGCTTGACAGGACTCTCTCTCAAAGGACCCTGCTCTCTCCAAGATAAGCAGTGTATAAGTTATACCAAGTAGATGCTGTCTCACTGAACTCTGATGTGTAAGGGATAGGGGGAGCACTGAAAATGGTTCTCCAATTGGGGCTGCCTGAAGAGGCTGCCGTTAATCTCCGGTGCCCAGTTCCTATCTATCTTAAATAGTGGTTCTCAACATTTAATTAGCAAGTAGCACTATATGTGTCCAATAAAGTATGTGCGCATGTGTGAATGTGTATGTATATGTTTGGCATGGTTATTCCATCAGTTTCTATTGCTTCTAACCAGAGAATTCTCACTGATACTCTATCTCTACCTACCACCCTCCTCCCAGGCCTCTTTTTTTCACAAATCCTAGAGTCCAGGACCAGAAGATAAGGAGCAATTTTCAGAATGGGTTGGATACTTCCATTCTTCAAGCTTTTGCCCTTACTGTTCCCTCTTCCCACACCTTCTTTTGTCATTCCTGGAAAATTCCAAGTCATTCTTCAAGTGTTAGCTTAAATGTGCAAGGAAGTATTTCTACTTCAAACCCTTGCCAGGCATTAACAGGCCAATTTAATGATCTTTGTCTCTGTGTATCCATAGCAATTTATACATCTTTCTTACAACACAGTTTCATAGCAAGTGAGTCACATGTCCATCCCTTCCAAGAGACACTGGAATCCTCAAGGACACACAAGCAAAGTTCAATAAATATTTGTTGAATTGAATGGACTGAGTCACATTTTAAAAGGTTTTTTTTTCCTTCCGAAAGATGGCTTTCACTTTATTAATTTATTTTTTGTTTATATAATTTAAAACATCCAGTCCTGTTCCTTTTGAACATTCTCTTTGAAAAAATTTCCATTAACACATTATAGAGTTTAGTATTAATAACTGATGATCGGAGGTAGAACCCCAAAAATGGTCACCCTGCTTCTCTCTTCCCTCAGACTCCGTGCTTCTCTCTTTTCCACTGACACATCACATTTCAATGCCATTTTTTTGTTTCCTTCCAAATTCCCTTGACCTCTGCCTTTGCAGAAATATGCCATGACCCATTAGGCAATTAGTTACATTGTATAACAGACAGGATTTCCCTCCTCTCTTGAGACTGTGGGAAGAAGAAAAATACAAAAACACAAACTCCTTAAAAAGGCTGCTAATGTGAATGAAAGTCTAGGATGCAATCTCTTAGGAATGTCTGGAAGTGGATATACAGTTGGGCTTCTCCTGGTAAGTCACTAGTAAGTTATTTAATAAAAATAAAACATAAAGGGGTTCCTGTCTGCCTTGCCGAAAAGATTGATCCAAAGAGCCACTTTGCAATTGTTCAAACCAATTCACTTCAATCAGAGAAGCTAAATGCAAATCAAACTGGGGCAGGGAGATAGATGGAATTGGTTCTCTCTCTGTATTATGGAGTGGTGCCTGTACTACCTCACCCACTGCCCCTCCTGATTGACCAAAGAGTTAGTAAATATCTCTTTGGTGTTACATGTTTCTATTCTAGAAGGAAAAAGGGAAATGATTTGTCTCACTTGTACGCTTGAGCATCTTCGTTGTAACCCCTTTGCCTACAAAATGAATTCTAAATTCCCGACTTTAGCTCGCAAGGCCCTCAGGGATTTCATCTGGACCCCAACTACCTTCTCTTCCACAGTCTCCACTGTTCAACTCCAAAAGCTCCTTGCTCCAAACTTTTCCCATTTGTCTTCATATATACTTTTTTGATATTGGTACTTTCAAGCCTTGCTGCCCCCTCCTACTGGGAAACCTATTCCTCTTTATCTAACAGGAAAATCTTCCCCCTCCCTGTTTATTTATATCAGAGACTTAGCCCTCACTTCTCTGACTCTACTTGGTGTCGTAAACACGTCTCCATGTCCTGTGTAATTTACCTTTTGATCTATTTTTTCCCTGCTAGACTCTAAGAGCTGAGAGCAAATGCCAATCATGGTTCTTAATATATAGTAGATATTCCTATATTTGTTAGATAAATTAATGACTCCTCACTTCCAAAACAAAGCCATGGAAGGTTGTCACTGAGAGAGAAGTAAATGCCTGGTTAATTGTACAGGTTCTAACAATGAGGTTAAAACCTACTTATTTGAACCTTTTCTTTTTATGAGAAAATAAATTTGCCATTTTTAAAGCCCATTGAAAAACACTTCATGACACATATATAAATGGGCTTCACAGTGTCAAGAGAGAATTTTGTTGGTTTTTGCTTTGTCAGTTAGCAATAGTGGTATTTGGAAATTAATGCCAACAGAAACCAAAGGAAATTTCTCTATATAAATACAGTGTGTCCGTAAAGTCATGGTGTACTTTTGAACGGTCACAGGAAAGCAACAAAAGATGATAGAAATGTGAAATCTGCACCAAATAAAAGGAAAACCCTCCCAGTTTCTATAGGATGATGTGACAGCATGTGTGCATGTGCAGATGATGATGTAACACCGTGTATACAGCGGAGCAGCCCACAGCCATGCCAGTCGAGATGTGGGCAGTACAGAGAAAAGTTCACTGTGTTCTGTGGCTCACTAAATTCGAATCCGTGACCAAAGTGCAATGTGAATATCGGCACATTTATAACGAAGCGCCACCACATAGGAATAACATTACTCGGTGGGATAAGCAGTTGAAGGAAACCGGCAGTTTGGTGGGGAAACCCCGTTCTGGTAGGCCATCAGTCAGTGACAAGTCTGTAGAGGCTATACGGGATACTACCTAAGGAGACCTAAAAAATCTGTGCGTGAGCCCACATCGAACTGCACTGAGTAGGTATGAAACTGGGAGAGTTTTCCTTTTATTTGGTGCAGATTTCACATTTCTATCATCTTTTGTTGCTTTCCTGTGACCGGTCAAAAGTGCACCATGACTTGACGGACACACTGTATAAGGGCACAAAACAGCTAATCTGTAAAACCTTTACGAACACCAACAATAAACAATCAAGGATAAACATACACTTATTTCCAAATGGTTCTGTTTAGAGGAAGAATAAAAATGAGGTCAATGACTTCACTCAAAAAGCTATTCTAGGTTAAGCCTATCTAACATGAGCATAGATAGAAATTGGTTATTTCAGTCTAGATTCCAACAGCTTGAAAGAGCTTTTCTCTTTAGAGATCTTTCAATCTATACAATCTCTCAAATCTTAAAATTGACCACAGGAGCAACTTGATTCCAAAAGAAGCTAGCACTTTAACAAGGGTGGTAGGACAAGAAATAAGAAATTACTACAAACTATTTTACTTGCAGTTAACTTACAAGCAACATGGCACCACGGAAAATGCATAAGCTTTAGAGAGATGCATGTTCTGGTGTTGGCTGTATCTCTCCCTGGCTGTCATTTTTACTTTTAAGAATTTTAAATGTTTAATCCAAGTGGACATCAGCTTCCTCAGTTGTGGAATTGATACTCTTTTAAAAGCCCATTTCATAAAGTTTTGTGAATATTAAAGATGATATTATAAGGGGCCTAGCCTGATACTTAACACATAGTTAAATATTAAATAATACATACTCACTTTATAACTCAAAATGGATTAAAGATGTAAAGGTAACACTTTACACCGTAAATCTCTTAAAATAAAACACACACAGCAAACTCTTTGTCATTGCTTTTAGCAGTTTTTTTTCTTTAGTGGGGGGATATATCTCCTCAGGCAAAGTGAACAAAAAATAAAAATAGACAAATGGGACAACATCAAATTAAAAAGTTTTTTCATAGCAAAAAAACCATCAACAAAACTAAAAGACAACCTATTGCATGGAAGGAGATATTCACCAATAATACATGTGGTGAAGTGTTAACATCCAAAATACACAAAGAACTCATACAACTTAACACCAAAAAAATAAAAATCTGATTAAAAAATGGGCAGTGGATCAAAATAAACACTTCTCTAAAGAAGACATACAGATGGCCAATAGACATATGAAAAGATGCTCATCATCTCTATCAGAGAAGTGCAAATCAAAATGCAATGAGATATCAGTTCACACCTGTCAGAAGGGCTATTATTAGTAAATCAACAAACAAGTGCTGGCGAGGATGTAGAGAAAAGGGAACCCTCATGCACTGCTGGTGGTTTTGCAGACTGGTACAGCCACTGTGGAAAACAGTATTAAGGGTCCTCAAGAAATGAAAAATCGAACTTCCATACAATGTAGCAATCTCATTACTGAGTACGGTATTTAAACAAAGAATTCTAAAACACTAATTCAAAAAGATATATCTTCCCTATCTTCATTGCAGTGTTATTTACAATAGCCAAGATATAGATAGAAGCAATGTAAGTGTCCATTGATGGAAGATTGGAGAAAGAAAATGTGATACACACCTATATACAATGGAATAATACTGGGCCATAAAAGGGAACAAAATCTTATTCTTTGTAGCAACATGGATGGACTTGAAGAGTATTGTGCTAAGTACAAAGACAAATACCATACGATTTCACTTATATGTGGACTCTAAAAAACAAAATAAACAAAACAGAAACAAACTCATCACTACAGATAATCAACTGATGGTTACCAGATGGGAAGCATGTTGGGAGCTGGGTGAAAAAGGTGAAGGGATCAAGAAGTATAAGTCGGGCCTGACCTGTGGCGCAGTGGGATAAAGCGTCAACCTGGAACACTGAGGTTGCCGGTTCGAAACCTTGGGCTTGCCTGGTCAAGGCACATATGGGAGTTGATGCTTCCTAATCCTCCCCCTTCTCTTTCTCTTTCTCTCTCACTCCTCTCTCTCTAAAAATCAATAAATAAAAAAAATTAAAAAAATTAAAAAGAGAAGTACAAGTTGGTAGTTACAATATAGTCATGGGGATGTAAAGTACAGAATAAGGAATATAATCAATAATATATATATATATATATATTCGTGAGAGAGAGATATAGAGAGACAGACAGGAAGGCAGAGAGATGAGAAGCATCAACTCGTAGTTGTGGCACTTTAGTTCATTAATTGCTTTTCATACGTGCCTTCGCAGCGGTGGGGCAAGATGCTCAAGGCAAGCCAGTGATCCCTTGCTCAAGCCAGCAACCTTGGGCTTCAAGCAAGTGAGCTTGGGCTTCAAGTCAGCAACCTTTAGGCTCAAGACAGTGACCACGAGGTTATGTCTATCATTCTATGTTTAGGCTGGTGATTCCATGCTCAAGTAGGTGACCCCATCCTCAAGCTGGTGACCTCAGGGTTTTGAACGTGGGTTCTCAGCATCCCAGGTCAACGCTTTATCCACTGCACCACTATGTGGTTAGGCAATATAATATTTAATAATCATGTATAGTGCCAGGTGGGACTTATCAGAAGGATAACTTCAAAAATTATATAAATGTCTAACCACTATATGCATTATACCTGAAACTACTATAATATCAAATGTCAACTGTAATTGAAAAAATAAATAAATAAAAACTTATTTGATCATGGGAAAAATGTAAACTAATTTTTTAATTAAAATTAACTTAATATTTAATTACCACTTTAGACTCTGAATACCAGAGTTATGGCAGACACTGCATTTTAAATAATGTTTAGTAAGGACACAGTAGGAGAAAAAGTTAAGGGTGAGGAGCCAAAGTAAAGAAAAACACAGAAAGGGAACAGGTTGAGAATAAAAGTAGGAACATCTCAATCACACTGAATCATGGGAAGGGGGTTTGTAAATATTTCAGGTTGGCTGGAAAGACCAGAATCCTAGGAAGCACATACATGAACAGACATTGTATAAAGAAGTAAATTTCTGAACATTCCATTTGATTTTTTACTCCATTAATAGATGTCTTTCCTTTTTTCAACAACAATCCTCCAAAATGTCCTGCAGCTATATGGTGTAAAGAAAAGAGAAATATAATTTTCTAGCCACAGACGGTCATACAGAAGGATAGGAAACCCCTCTGGATAGATATAGGCTATACTGTACGTTGTTTTGAATAGCATCATAGAAATAGCATAGGGCAGTCAACTTATGCATCCAAGAGAGGTAGTATTCCTGGATTTCTGTGCGGTGACACTTTTCTTCCTGCTGCAAGACCCTAAGTAGTTGAGAAACAACAGTCCCAAGAAGAAAACCCTTCATACCATGACTGAAAAGAGATGCAGAATCTTCTCCCTGAGCAGAGATGTAAAGAGCTTCAGGCTTTGGAGGGAGAAAAGACTGGCTTCGAATTCTTCCCAAGCGAGGTGGGAGCTAAAGGTATTGAGCAGGCTTTTTTTCTCTATCTAAATCTCAATTAAATCAACAGAATAATTATTACCTCATAGAGTTATGGTAGAGGTTAAATAGCATACTTATGTAAATTACGTATCATGGCCTGCTCCTCCATAGTAAATACTCAATAAATAGAAGCTGTGGTCGTCCTGTGGAAGAAAGGGAAGAAACATGGTCATTTGTCTGTTTCTCTTTTTGGTACTAAAGGAATCTCCCAGAACACTAAAGAAGAGGCTCCACAAAAACGAATAACCCAATACCTAAACCCGCACCAGTTTCACTGAACCCCAGAAGAGCCAAAGAATGGCTTTTCTGCAGAAGATACCAGAGCATACTGGACTAGAGGACTTTCACTGGACACAGCTCTAAAACTCCCCGTTTCCTCATGGGAACGTGATAGTCTTTAGCCCATTCACGGTGAGGGCTTGCCAGTTGAGGGAAGTCCAGAGAGGGTATTTTTCAAGGCTCCTATATTCCTGACAACATCCCTCGGGAACTCCAGCATAACTGATGTATATGTCTGCAAAAACTGTCACCTGAAGCTAACATCCAGGTCTGGATACAAATCCCTATCGTCAACCAGCCCATCTCACTTCATTGTTGTCAGGTTATGCTTTAGTCACCAAGCCTCACATCTCTTGACAACTGCAACAACGCCCAGTCTGTAGGTGTGGGCAACCAACTGTCTCCTGCCTACAACCCCTAAGAAGGGCAGAATGTGGCATTCCCTTGGAGGGCCCCCACCAGCTCTGTGGGAAGCTGAGACACTGGAGTTCCACAGGACCTCTAGTAGGAAGGAGCCCGGACATAAGGATCAGAGCACTGAACGGCATTAAACTTCGGATGAAGTCAAGTAGCCTCTATGAGCTTTGGTTTCTTCACTTGTCAAATGGGGATAAAGACATTTGGCCTATCAACCTTTCACATTGCATGGGTGGATCAAAATATAAACAGATAAAGTTTGTGCAATTCTGACATAAGTTATAAAGGGCTAAGGATTATAATAATATTAGCAGTATTGTCATTATTTCTTGTGTTTTAAAATGTCTTATAAGTATTTTCAAGAGCACACAAGCTTGCCATGAAAGAAGGAATCAGACAAAAGTGAGGATTAGACGATTCATCTGGGTCTTCTCTAAATGCCTATCAAACTCATTGATGTGTTGGGTTTATATCTCAGATATATGATATGATTTTGAGGGGTTAGTAGTCTGTCCCTAGAAAGTCCCTAGCAAAAGGAGGGTAGAAAGAGACCTTGCATGGGGCATAGGGGTTGGGTGGGGAGACACTGTGTATAGATGGTGTTAAAGAAAGAAAGAAAGAAAGAAAGTCCCGGCCCTGGCCGGTTGGCTCAGCGGTAGAGCGTCGGCCTGGCGTGCGGGGGACCCAGGTTCGATTCCCGGCCAGGGCACATAGGAGAAGCGCCCATTTGCTTCTCCACCCCCTACCCCCACCCTTCCTCTCTGTCTCTCTCTTCCCCTCCCGCAGCCAAGGCTCCATTGGAGCAAAGATGGCCCGGGCGCTGGGGATGGCTCCTTGGCCTCTGCCCCAGGCGCTAGAGTGGCTCTGGTCCCGGCAGAGCGACGCCCCGGAGGGGCAGAGCATCGCCCCCTGGTGGGCAGAGCGTTGCTCCTGGTGGGCGTGCCAGGTGGATCCTGGTTGGGCACATGCGGGAGTCTGTCTGACTGTCTCTCCCTGTTTCCAGCTTCAGAAAAGAAAAGAAAAAAAAAAAGAAAAGAAAGAAAGAAAGTCCCTATCAGAATGCTGGGAATGATTTCGGCTCTCTGTTCTTCCCAATAATTTTTGTGTGTTCATATTTTCTCTGTACTTCTTTTCCACAATTAGTTACTATAGTTTGCAACTAAGATCTCTGACTGATACACACAGTAGAGGGAAAAAGCTTTGGGACCAGGCAGAGCTGGATTGAAATGCTAAACTTGTCATTTACTAAACTGGACAAGTCACTAAACCTCTCTGAGCCTCAGTTTTTAATCTGTAAAATGGGAATGAGAGTCACCTGTTCAAGTTGCTGTGTAGATTAAGTCAGCACGTGTGAGAATGCTGAGCAGGGCAGTTGGCACCCGAAAGGGTTGAATATGTCGCAGTTGCCTTTATTCTCTGGAGCCGTGGTTCTTTCCCTCTAAAGATCGCTAACACCTTTGAAAATCTAACAAAAGCACTGAGTCTGTAACCAAAAACATTATGCACATATACACATCCACACAACGCCTTGCATAAAATTTCAGAAGTTCTTTGGATCCACTGAAGTCTAGTAAGGAGCCCACCAGAACCAGATGAATGGCCCCTGCTGTAGATAGTCACTTATGACCCACTCCCATCTTTGTTTTGAGTGTTAAATGCCTGCATTGTTACTGAGCTCTTTGGCTACTGCTGTTACCATCAAGACTCAATAATAGTTTTTATTTATATAAAAAATAGCTACTTACCAAAGGCTTTCACACTCATCATATCACTTAATCTTCAGAAAAAAAAATCCTGTGAGGTCTGTATTATGATCTTATTTCACATATTAGAAGAAAAGCTTTTTTAAATTTTATAGCTTTCCATTGTAAACAAGCCTGATGAGCACATAAACCATATTAGTCACCATTGTTCTGTGGACACTTTATACAGTGCCTGAAACATGGATGGTTCTCAGTGTATTTGAAGTAAATGAATGGAAAATGTAAAAAAGTGGACTCTCATTTCCTGAACAAGATGACTCAATAACTGGAGGGTAAATCAACACAAAGCTAAAACTCTCTTCAAACTTTCTTGTGGACTTAGCTCAGAGACATCACTGATATAATAAACTCTTCGTAAATGTTGGTGGATAAATGAATACAACCTCGTTTCTAAAAAGTGAAACCCTAAATTTCAATGAAAAGTGTATATTTCCTTTATCTATTACTGCCTGAAACTTAGTGGCTTAAAACAACCATTTTTGTGGATCAGGAATTTGGAAAGGGCTCAGCTGGCTGGTTTGTTTCTAAGCCACATGGCATCACCTGCGTGAAGAGGGATTCATTGCCCATCTGATGTCTTCACTCACGTGCCTGAACTAGGCAGGAACAGCTGTAGGAGAACTCACTGGGATCACCCCTCTCCACTCTGTCAGAGCCTCTCTGCATCTCTAGCAGGATAGTGTCTTCTTACACAGCAGCACAGGGCTCTAAAGTGAGGAAGGAAACATTATAGGCTACTTAAGCCTGATGGCTAGGACTGAAGCAGCAGCATCTCTACTGTAATCTATTGGTCAAAATCATCATAGGCCTGTGGTTCAAGGTGTAAGGAACCAGATCTCACCTCTTCATTAACAAAGCATGTGAAGCTACAGTTAATTTGCTACAGTTTCTTTAACCAAGACCAAAGCTCCCAAGCGTTGAACTACGGAGTTGTCCTTGATCAGACATTACTCACATACTAACTTTCACTTCCCAAGTATCAGTAAATAATTCTACAAAACCTTAAATTAAAATTCAGTGAAGCTTGGATGCCTATCTGAATTAATTTCCACGCTTCGGTGAGTATGTCTCAGGGGTAACATAGGCATGTCTGTGTTCTAGTTATTTAAGGTAATTCAAACTTCCTCCAATCTGGTGGGATCAAGCCAGCCCAAAATATCATTACAACTAAAAATTTACTCTACAGTAAAGTGTCATTACAAATCAACCCTGGGCTATCCACCTCCTGGGCATGCAAAAAAATTCAGCACTACCACTTTTAAGATATTTTAGCATCTCAACAGGGAGTATGGCTAAGTAACACCTAAAATAGGACAATGATCCAGAAACCACGTAGAGGAAAGGAAGTACAAATAGCACAAACAAGCACAGGGCATCTTGGACAATCCCAAAGAGAATTAAAGTTTATTCTCAACACTAGTTTCTAGAGGCTCCATATTTTAGGGAGTTTTACTTCTGAAGGTTTTAGCCAATCCCACTCCCACAAAGTCATATTATTTCCTCAGGCTCAAGGATTATTTTCTTCATTGTGTCATGATCTTAATCTCTACCTGTCATAAGCATTTATATTACACATCTATTTTCAATGACCCAGGGCTTTCTCTGTCTATTAACTGATCAAAAGGGAGCTGGTTGGTTTTATCAAATGTGAATGTGCACTTGGCTCATTTTGGTTCAGAAGAACTTTCAATATAAGGGCTGAGTACATTGAGGAAAAAACATTTTATAAATACAAGACCTGCCATATCTGAGGTAATTTCAGGCACAAATGTGGAAACCTTAACCTGTAAGAGCAAAGGAGACAATAGAGCAAAATGGGATAGGTGGAAGCCACAGGTGTTAACCCCAGATGGGCAGAATTGTTTGGATTCCAATGGGGTGCTATGATTCCAGCCCCAGCATTACAATCTCATTCTTAAAGCATCCATGAGAATGCCAGGTTTCTGGGGAGCAAGATTTTGGTCTTTTTGCTCACTAACATATCCCAGACACCTAAAACAATACCTGGCACATAATGAACATTCAATAAATATTTGTTTATTTTCAACAAATGAGCCCATGAGGACAGACTGAAAGAAAATCAGGAGGTTAACTGGGTGTAGTTACAGGAGTTCTGTTCATGAAGCAGGAACTCTGCTCACGGCATAATAGAGCAGAGCCAAGATGCCTGTGAACACTGGTACAAGTCTTAGGGCTCCTGCCCAATGAACAGTGTATAATGAGGGGCTCTTACAAGTTACAGGGAGCAACCAGCCAGAGCCAAGAAGAAACCCAAACAGAAACCGTATTCTGTGATGCAAATGAAGAAACTTAAAAAGGGGACAATTATGAGGTTGCTGCAAACCTACCATCATTGGCCACTCTACCATCGTTAGGCACTCAGCTCCCAAGTCTGGTGATCAGAAAGGGGATGGGAACAGAGTGGAGAGGACCTCACATGGTCTAAGCGTGATAGCTGATATAATTCCAAGGTTTACTCTACCCAAAGGATGGAGTAATATGAAGGACATCACTATTCATCCTCTTTTTCTTTTGATTGACTCAGGAACTGGGGGCTGTGCCTGTGTCAACTTTGTTAACTTGAAGGGGTGAGCATGCACAGGTAAAGGGAAAAAGCAGAGATGGACATAATTCATTTTAATTCCTAAAGCAAGACATCTTTAAGTCTGTCTCTTCCTGAGATATTCTGAAGCTGAAGACTTTTTTCATCAAGAAAGCACATAAAATTCAGTCTCTAAACTTTTTAGTATATCAAGAACTAATTTGAAAAACAATGTTTGGTAAATTTTGCATTCAGAAGATTCACTATATAAAATGAGAAAAGAAAAAACAACCTTAATATCCAAGTAAGAGCACAAGTTAATAAGATCTAGCCATGGGTTTTGTGTCATAAAAAAAAGCAAACTAAACTATGCAAAATAAAAGTAATCCAAGGCCCATGCTTGTCTTATTCAGTGCTGTATTATCACAATGGGCCTGGCTGGGCATATGCAAGACATTGTCCTAACTTGATCATAAAAGTTCTGTTAACTACATGGGTTATGGGTAACAGGTGCTACATTCCCTTCCAGGAAATCTGTTGCCCCCTGGAACTATTTCTGCATGCCTGATCACCTGACACTCTGCCAGTCGCTGTCCTTCCCATGAGTGGACCCTCCTTCCATGGCTCTTTGTAACCTAACCTCATGAGGAACCACTCCAGTTGGGCCCAAAATTAAGAAGAAAAACATTAAACAGCCTAAGATATTCAAAGCTGATTAAAGAAAATAGTGACCTGCAAAAGATGAATATATGGCAACTGTTGGGCAGATAAAATATATTATGCTCACTTTGTTAAAGATGGCACTGCCATGTGGAAGCCCACTGCCCAGGTGATATTAGTTGCCCTTCTTCTTGGGATGGGCGTGATTATATTAATGCGTGTTGGGGGTGGCTGTGGGCCGGCAGGATCCTTGTAGCCTGGGACTTGGTTTTGGGACTAAGCCTTTCTCACCCTTTTTGATGTGGGGTGGTGCACTCTCATGGGGAATCCCATCATGCCTCAGATAAGTGACTTTGTATCAGAGACTTCCTTGTTTGTATATTGGAGTAAAGGTTTTGGTTTCTACACTATAAAGTGGGGTAGACTGGGAGCTTACTCTCTCTTGGTTCCTGAGATTAGTATTAGAGGAGAGAGCAGAGAAAGGAGAGCAGAGAAAGGCCATGGGGAGGAGAGGAGAAGCAGCCAAGATGGTGGAGTGCTGAGAGAGAAGCCAGTTTATGCAGAGTTTGTGCAGGGAGAAGGAAGGAGACGGGGAACAGAGGTGAATATGTCTGATGAGCTAGAAACCTTTGATTCTAGGAAACTCGGATAAGTCAGTAGCTTTGTGAGCACTGAATGTGAGTGGGTTTTGGAGCCCAGCATGTGTATTTACTTGCCTGCCAGATGCAAGCTAGGATTAAAGATGATGGCTTACCAGTTCTTGGCTCCGTTGTTTCATTACTGTCTGTCCAAATCTAATGCGAACCTGCATGGGAATGGCCACGATGGTGGCTACTGGCTTTACAGCCACACACAGGCATAGAGAAAGAAAAACTGACAAAATATCCAAATAGCAGAAGCAAGTAGTGCAATTATTAGCAGTTTAAAATTCCTTCTCCTTTATGCTCTTTTTATATTTTTCATGAAGAGCACTGTTGGGCAGATAAAATATATTATGCTCACTTTGTTAAAGACGGCGCTGCTCACGAGGAGGCCGTTGCCCAGGTGATATTAATGTGTGTCTTTGTGGGCAGTTAGAATCCTTGTAGCCTGGGGCTTGGTTTTGGGATTAAGCCTTTCCCACCCGTTTTGATGTGGGGTAGTACAATCCAATCGTGCCTCAGAGAAGTGTCTGTATTAGAGACTTCCCTATTTTGTATATTGGATTAAGAGTTTGGATTTCTACACTATAAAATGGGGATGAAGTGGGAACTTGCTCTTAGTTCCTGAGATTATCATTAGAAGAGAGAACAGAGGAGAGCAGAGAGAGGCCTCGTGGAGGAGGCCAGGAAAAGCAGCCAAGATGGCAGAGTGCTGAGTGAGATGCCAGTTTGTGCAGTTTGTATCTGGGATAAGGAAGGAGATGGGGAACTGAGGAGAATAAGGCTGGTGAGCTAGAAACCTTTGATTCTAGGAAACTCGGATAAGTCAGTAGCTTTGTGAGCACTGAATGTGAGTGGGTTTTGGAGCCCAGTGTGTGTTTTTACTTGCCTGCTGGGTGCAAGCTAGAATTAAAGACTATGGCCCACCAGTTTGTGGCTCTGTTGTTTCTTTACCGACTACCCAAATCCAATACGAACCTGCATGGGCTGGGCTGCTGTGATAGTGGTCCTGGCCGTGCCTCCTGGCTTTACAAGCACATTTTAGTTTTGTATTGAGAAACTATCATCAAATTAAAACATATATGATCCCATTTTTTAAATAAAAAGGTGTGTGTGTGTGAACCTGCATGCATATATGCTTGTATATGTTTAGAAAAAAATCTGCAACCTCAGATGTCAAAACTATAAATAGTGGCTAAATTTTGGGAATGTGATTGAGGGTGAAGAGAAAAAAAAAGACAATTTACCTCTTTTTAAAAATTGTTCTGTAATGTTTGAATGTGCATTATATAATAAATGTATCATTTTATAATAAAAACAAAAAATAGGTCATTAGAAACCACATTCTAAAGTGCCCCTGTATAATTGCTATGATAAATGAACTTAACATTTGTATAGGCTAAGTTCCTTTCTCAGATTAGACTAAAGAAAACAAACCTGAGGACCAAGTGATAAAATGCATTTCTCGGAAGATAAGGAAGGGCTTGTGACTTACCTATGAGTCCTTCCTGAAGACAGAGGACAAAAGCAGTTGAAGACCTGGTCCTTGAGGAAGAGACTTGCGTTGAAGGGAAGACTTCACACAGCGAGGGTAAGTGGCGCCCGTGTGGGTTAGCAAGAAGCACGCACAGAATTACTTTCCCTGGAGGACTTTAAAAATAGGCCGTCGTGTCTGAGTGAGTGGAAACGTGTTTCTGCTGAAGGCCAAGCAGATGGACTTGGTGACTCCTCAAGGTCCCTGTTGGTCCCGTGACTGGAGCTGACAACCCTTGCTCAGGCACAAGAGCTCCCCTCCTCCCACACCCGAAACTGTCTCACCTGTGTTCACTGGCTGCTGCTTCTCTGTGGGACACAGATACTCCCCGTGACCTGCTACACCGAGAGACTCAGAGCCTGGCTCCCACTCGGCGAGCGAGCCTAATAGCAATCTCAAGCAAGAAGGTTCTTGATCAAGAACCAACTCAAAACATGGAGTATACAAAACACAAATTGAAAACGTGCTATAAAATAACTGGCTTGTAATCTTTAAAAATGTCAGCATCATGTAAAACAAAGTAAGGCTAAGGCACATTCCAGATGAAAAGACGCTAAAGGGACCGAGAAACGAAATGCAGTAGGTGAGCCTGAGCTGGATCATATAATGGGGGACATGCTAGAAAAGACATTGTGCGAATAGATGTAGTTGGAATACACTGTATCAATGTTCAATTCCCTGAGTTTGATAACTAGACCATGGTTAAACAAGAGAAAATCCTTGTTGTTAGGAAATACACACTAAAGTATTAAGGATTAAAGAGAAAGAGAGAGAGAGAGAGAGAGGGAAATGATAAAGCCAATTCGACAAAGTGTTCAAAATCGGTGAGTCTGAAGAAAGGTCTACAGAAGTACTTTGCACTAATCTTACAACTTTTCTCTGGACTAAAAATTGCTTCAACAAAAAAGTCTTAAAAAGTCGGCTCTAAAGTTGGTATCATGACTGTAAAGCCAGTAGCCACGGCCACCACCACAGCCACCTGGCCCATGCAGGTTCGCATTAGATTCAGATAGACAGTAATAAAACAATGGAGCCAAGAACTGGTGGGCCATTTGCTTTAATCCTAGCTTGCACCCGGTGGGCAAGAAATACACACAGTGGGAAAACACTTCCCTTTCCATTCAGGGCGCCCAAAGCCACTGACTTATCCGAGTTTCCTAGAATCAAAGGTTTCTAGCTCACCAGCCTTATTCACCTCTGTTCCCCATCTCCTTCTCTGTGCACAAACTCTACACAAACTGGCTTCTCCTTCAGCACTCCACCAACTTGGCTGCTTCTCTTTTCCTCCATCTGGCCTTTCTCTGCTCTCCTCCTTGCTCTCTGCCCTTCTCCTAGAATGCAATCACTCTTCTCCCAGAACAACATGATCTCTCTTCCTTTAAAAAACCTTTTGGTGCGAAAGCCCTCCCCCAACACATATTAACATAATCACGCCCATCCCAAGCAATCACCTGTACAACAGGCTTCCACATGGGCAGCGCCATCTTTAACAAAGTGAGCATAATATATTTTATCTGCCCAACAATGACTTAGGGGTTTCACTTCAGAATTCCTGATTCTTCATCTGTTTTTAACCACTAGGAACCACGTCCACCTTGGCTAACCTCAGACACCTACTCCAACTTGGTCCCTCTCTATGGGACCACCATAGTTCCGCCACCAGCTTGTCTCCCCTGTACATGCCTTCATGTCTCTAACCTCATTCATTCAGAATCAGGACTTAGGCCACTTCCTTAGTTCCCATACGGTAATCCCCGCTTGAAGCTGCTCACATCCTGACATAAAGGTTGTCTAACTTGGCCCAAGCAAGCTCCAGCATTCCTGGCTTGTCCATTACTATAAATAAATACATAAATAAATAAATAAATAAATATTATCTCATTTATATTCATAGCAGTTTAGCATGCCACAGGAGAAATGCTTTGCCCATAGTTTATTTCTGTGTATATATGCTGGGGTGGGAATCTTAACCTAGAAAGTAAGGTGACCTTAGAAAGTAGGAAAGGAAATGAGTACCACCTTCATCCTTAGTGATTTATGTCCATTATCTCACTTAATCTTTACCAGGCAGATTTTCTTATACCTATTTTATAGATGAGAATATTGAGGCTCCACTATATTAAGCAACTTGTCCAAATTCATGCTTACTAAATAATTAAGCCTTAACCAAAACCTTGTTTCCAAGGCTCATCATCCGAATGATTTCACTCCATGGCATCCCGATTTTGTGGGCACATGGTAGAGTGGTACTATCTGCACTGACTCACAATCAGTAATAGCAAAGAGATGCTGAACTGCTTAACAGACACTGGTTTGTTCAACTCCCATAAATATAAGTCACTTTATATTGATCTTTCACTTGTATCTCCTATAAAGTCGTTAATAAGATTCAACCTGTTTAGGGAAAAAATATATTGTTAGTAAGTACTACTGGTGGGAGTAGACACTAGTTCATTCCCTGTGAAAAGCAACTTGACAACATGTAGCTACAGCCTCAAAATATTTATACCCTTTAATCTTTCAATTCCTGCAGATCTATCTAGTTTGGCAACTGTGAGGAATAGGTGACTTTGTGTAACAAGATGTTCCATGCAGTATTGTTAACAATATCTAACAATCTAAAGTCCAATGATAAGGGGATGGGCAAGTGAATCATTATTTATGTCTTTATGTAATAAAAATGCAGCTATTTAAACTGATGTTTATAAAGTGTTAATCACATGAAAAAATTCTGTATCATGGTATTGAATGAAAAAAAAAAGCAAAACAAAATTAAATATAAAGAATGACTTCACTTGAGAAAAACCTTTTATATTTTAAAGATTGTGTCTACCCCACTATGTGGAGACTAGATTACAGGGTGATAGGTCAGCCTCTTATGAAATGACGGCTTTAGTGCAGCGGAACAATGATGGAGGTGGACTGGATTCAGGTGTTACTGTGGGAAGTGGGAAGAATCTGTCATTTTTTTCTTATATACTCTGAAGTAGAGCTGACAGGATTTCCTAAAGGATTTGCTACATGGTATAAAAGAAAGAGTGAAGTTAAGAATGCCCTCCAGCCTTTTGGCTCAAGCAACTGGAGTTGCCATTTTCTGAGATGAAGACACTAAGAAGGTTGGTAAAGTGCTAATGAAAACTCAGATTCAGAGTATGTCACCTTCGAGAGGCTGGTTAGACATTCATGTGAGAATGTTTTAGGCTGTTGGATATAGGATTCCAGTTCAAGGGAGAGGTCGGCCGTGAGATTTGATGACCCAACTAGGAAGGTTGTGCCGATGGGGAATAGAAGAGAGCCAAGGGCTGATCTCACTCAGAGATTAGGATGCGGAGAACTGAGCAAAGGAGACAGAGTAGTAGCATCCAGGTGCGTGAGAGAAATAGTGAGAAAGTGTCATGCCTCAGAAGTCAAGCCAAAATGTGAGGTATTACAAAGGAAGTGATCTATGGTGTCCAGAGCTGCTGATAGGTTCAGCAGCAGTGATTGTCAATGAGTGCTAGCACTTGAGTTTTGTTTTGTTTTGTTTTTAATTTTGCCTTCCTGATAGGAATCAGAAGAGGGGTGGGGAAGGAAGGTTGTGTGGGTAGACAGGAAAGATGTATCGGGCTGCTTCCTGGGTGATGAAACGTTTTATATCTTGACTAGGTTGTGCGCCACACAGGTGTGAACACTTTTCCAAACTCATCAAACTGTACACTTATGATCTGTGCATTTGACTGCGTGCAAATTAGACTTCAGGAAAAAAAAAAAATAAATCCTACCTTTCACATTTCTGCCTTTTCCAATATTGCTATAATGAACATTCATTACTTTTATAATAAAAAATAAACATTTAGAAATGAAGGTTGGATTACTGCATATGTCAAACTTCTTTGAATTGTAAAGGTAAGAATTAGCAGGATATTATTTTTCCCTCAGCCAAAAACCAATGTAAATAATAATTGAATAGTTTACATAATGAAAACTTTGCCTGGGATTTCCCGGGGGAAACTCACCTCTGAAAGTAAGGAAAAAACTTTAGGTAATTCTTAGAGATAGACCAGGAAACATCAACTTCTTTACATGTCAAGGCTGGGCAGTTCAGGAGATGAGGGACTTTGGCTTTTTACAAAAGCAATGCAATGGAAACTAATACCAAAATGTAGTTTTGTGTCCTTAAGAAAGTTGGCTAAATTCTGTGTCTGGGTTTTCTTCAAAATGCCAATAATGTTGTCTGCCATATGTCAATCTCGTTGTCTTGAGACAGTTCTATGAGCTAATGACCATGAAAGCTCTTTGGAAATCATCAAGAAGTCCACAGATTCAAGGCCTGAAAAACAGTAATACTCTGTGAGGCCATCCGCAGTCTCATTTATCTCAGAAAACTTACAGGGAATGTGCTCTCAGTGGTAGACCTCAAATCTCCCTTATTTTCTGGTAAAATAGCCCAGAACAAATGCCCAAATAACTGAATCTGAAGCATCACCTGTGACAGTCAGTGCATTTTTTTAGTACAATGAGAAGAATTTTGTACAAATAAGAATTTTGAGAAATTGTCAAATGACACCACCATTTTTTTTTCTACACCTCCTCCTTTATCCCAATTCCCATTAGAATGAAAGCCTTTTGTCTTCTTGTTAGTTGAAAAGGAAATTTTAATTTATCTAAAAGGCATATCAACTTCCATATGCTGGCAAATAAACTCTCTCCCTCCCCTCTCCTCACCAACTTGCAAAATCTTCTCCTCTTCCGGTGTACAAAACACCTTAATGCATTTCTACCATCACCAGAAGTTATGTTGGAAGGATAATTAAGGTTTACTAGAATAGAAAGTTGGAACAAGAAATTAGAAGGCCAAAATAATGTCAAACTAAATGGTGCGGGTCTTACGAGCAAATGGGAGTCATTGAAACATTTTTTTAAAAGAAAGATGATATAATTTTTTAAAAATAGAAATGATGTTTTAGCAGATGAATCTGGATTTTGTGAGTTGAATGGATTGAAAGGAGTCAAGTCACACAAAAGCCTCCAGGAGAAAGTCTGTTGATGTGGTTCAGGCAAATGGAGGTGAAGTTGTGAGGTTAGAGAGACCAGAACATGGTGAAGTCAGAAACTGGCTATAGTCATAAAGTAACTGAAAATGTGGTTTAGGACATGGTATGTTTCAGAAGACAGTGAGATCCAAACAGGAATGTCAGTCATATATACCTGAAAGTACAGAACTATGAAACAGAAGGATGGTTCAAACATAATTACTTTGGGAAGAATATTCCAGTCAATGTTGTCATGAAAGGTCTGTGTAGTTGCCTTCACCTAAGGACTACCATGAGTCTATTTTTTTAATAACACATGCTGCTCACAAAAATTAAGGGATCAGGGAATGTGCAGATACTCCAGCACTTTCAGCCTTTTTTTTGCATAGTGCATTTTCACCAATAAAATAAAAGTTGGTTTTATATCTCATTTACATAATTGAACAACTTTCTTTGACTTGTTCGCTCTTCTGATTTTCTTTAATAAAAAAAAATCAAGTGTTTTTTATCATTTCATATTCATTTTGAAATATCTCCTAATTTTTGTGAGCAGTATATTTAACCTAATATGTCAGGAATATTTTTTTCAACAAGTAAATAATATTAAAAACTCCTGATATACTTAATGTTTATTTTCCATGCTCTTCCAAATCTATTTTCCATCATGTGGATTTTACACTGAAAGAACATGCTAATTTGGGCTCACCATATCTCAAGTGCTCAGTGGTCACCTGAGGACAGGTAGTGACTACCATGTCAGACAATGCAGTTCTGGAAGGTAACTTCCTGTTCCTCAGAGCTTAACATTAATAGCAGAAAACTGTAGGAGGAAGAAAAACCCAATTACCAAGACAAAAAAAATGTAATAAGGCATACAAAAGTGTGTTGGTTTGTGTACAAATGTGAGTTTGTATTTATCTGTCTATTCACAGTGACATTTCTCAAGCTTCTATCATATATCAGGCAACAAATGTAGTATTTTAGATATATTTGTATGTTAAGTAGCTGAAACAATTCTATGGAGAAAGAACTATGAATATTATTCATTCCATTTTATAAGTTAAAAAATAGTCTTCATAGGATAAAGTAACTTTTTTCTCTCAAAACAGAATAACACTTAAGTAACTTTGAAAAGCTTACCTACCTTCTTTAAACCAGACCAGTTTCATCTCAGAATCCCTGCACTTAACTTTTGTTAAGATTTGTGGGATGTATTTCATTGACTTTCTCCTCCGACAAGAAATTAAATGCCAGAGATACTATTAATAGACATAGTAAGAAATGTTTCATATTATAAAGTAATATTCAAAGTCATGGTTGTAATGATTGTGCACTCGATGTCATGTGGATATACACTTTGTTTAATTATTTCTCATTCTCTGGACCTTAGTTTCCTTCTTACAAATGGGATTTCGGTATTTAGCAATACTTATAAAAACACTGGCCCATGGTTTGAACAGGTATGCAAAACCATACGATGAAATGGATGTTGGAAACTAGATTGATTAAAACTCAAGTCCCCAGGCTTGGCTTTCCCCAGGCAGTAGCAGTAACGCTCTATCCCATCCCACACTAATTGCTGCACTCAGGGTCTTAGCCTGGCTAGCTAAGAGTTTTGGCATAGCCCCCATGTCTGCCCAACATAGGCACAGTAGACAAATACAGAGCCCTCGAAGCGGCCCTAAAGACAGATAGGCCAGCTACATGCCAAAAATGATGCCAAGTCAGAATGTTCTCTTGTATCTGTCAACGCCACAGGTGGGCAATGAACCGACATGCTCTGCTAACACGTGGCACATTTCCAAACTCAGGGCTTCTCTCCCAATTGAGAACCAATTAGGCTGAAAGTACTTAACGATTAAATCCCTCTTCTCGGTATGTCCACAGTCCTATAAAATTCCGACAGATAATTGCAGAGGAGTTAAAGAGATCAAACTTAACAGTGCCTATAAAGCACGTACCCTACCAACCAAGGCTGTGTGAGGTGGTAGGGTCACTGCGTCCTCAGCAGAGCGCCTTTCCCTCTGCCGCGGTCACGCCCCCCCCCTCCCCCCTGCAGGGATGGCAGGGAAGGCTAACGGTGCTCTCATTGATTGCTGCACCATCAAGTTCAAGTTTAGGCACATGACCAGATAGTATATCTGAAGAGACAAAAGCCAGTTATTCTAAATGCATTAACTACTTGGCTTGGGAAAATTTTTTCTTGAGATTTCATAAAACAGATCTGTCCCAATGTAACCCCATCATCTCTGCTGTCCACATCCTGGGTATATGTCCAGCGTAGTAAGCCTTGACTCCCCCCCCCCCCCCCAGCAGCAAGGTTACTGAGAGAATTCTCAGAAATCTATAAAACACGATGGACACTCTCCTGGAATTTTCCAGGAAAGAAGAAGCCTTCACAAAAATGCCAAGCTTCATGTGTGCCTTAGTCCTTTTAGGACTTCAGTTGCCCCCTCCGTGGATCCTAAAAATGTTGCAAGTTACAGCAAAAGATACTATACTCACCCAGCCAAGACTCAAAATAAGACGAAGGTCCAGACGCTTCTAGTAAAGGTGACAACTTTCCCTTTTCTGCCCCATTGGATCCTACACAGCCATCCATCACACCACCTATGGTACGGTTTTGTTTTGTTTATTTGCACTCTGCACACACACACACACACTCATGCATACACACACAATTAGTGTTTCTAAAAGCATGGTCTACAGACCCCCAATATTAGAATCATGGGAGTGGTATGATTGATAAAATAGTTTCCTTGTTTCAACCAGGCTAGCTAAATTAGTATAATTGGAGGGTAAAAAGAGAGATTCAGTCAGACAATGACATCTGACAACCACTCTCTTGAACTCTAAATCTCTCAAATGTAAGGAATATATTTCACAAGAGAAAAGGTTTGGGGGCCTAAAAGAGGACTTCTGAAGTCTACCAGCTAACTCCACCCAGGATACAGGCACTGGTCCTTTCTGCCTAGAAGGACGAGAACAGCCCCACTTGGCCTGAAAAGACTCTAGCATCCTATGTTTTGTCAGAAATTCTGAAATATTTCACTTTGAACATGAAGTTCCCAGTGAGCACAGTGCACAATTTCTCATCCTCACTGTCTGGAAAAAGGCCTTTGAGAAAGAGAGAAAATTGGGATAATAATAGAAATGAGTTCTGGGGCTGTTTTAAGGAATTACTATTAAAACTAATTACAAAAGAATTTTTTAATATAATGTAGAGGGGAACTTCTTAAAATAGGAATAACATATCTGGATTTGCTTACATTTAATTCATTCATTCATTCACTTACTTATTCATCTTTAATTCAATAAATATTTATTAAGTACCTACCATGTACTGGGCACTGGCATAGTGGCTGAGAATAAATAAGACAGACAAAGTTTCTGCCTTTGTGTGGTATAAATTTGGTTCATTTATCCATTCATTTATTTATTCATAAAGTCTACTAAACACGCTATTTGCAAGCAAATAAGATGGATACCATGTAGAATATTTAGACAAATCATGCGCAGGCCATGTTTTTCAACAGCTTTTATCTAGCTGGGATGTCAAAGATCTAAACGATACATTCTAGTACTAGGAGAAATGAATACTCAGTATGTAGTGAAGTGAACACTAAGTACAAGAATGGGATTACAAGGATAGCTGACCAAGGATAAAGTTTGAGGAAAGCTATAAATTGACGCTAAGTTCATCTACTGAAACAACAGGGGAAAAGGCAAATCTGCCTAGCTAATATTTGAGAAAAGGTGTCACAGGATGAGTCTCCTATAGAATGGATTTTAAATACTGGAAAGAAAGGCATCTGAGCGGATGGAAGACTACCTGCCTAAAGATTCAGTCTAGGTTGTATTTCTACCTGAGCATCCTCTCTTTTCATTTATTTACTCAACTACTCTTTCAAAATATTCATGGACACCTAATAAGCATCAGATGTCACGTTAGGTGAATATAATATATAAATTAAAAGTTATCTGTACCCTTGAAGAGCTCAGGGCCCAAGAGAGGAATAGTGAGTGCATCGTACATGGGCAACCTAAGTTGCTCTCCCCCATCATTGAAATTCCTAATGAACACGCACCCCTTTCTGACGAGCATAGAATTTCATGCAGGCATTTTAAAACAATTAAATTCAGTAAGGAGATAGAGAGAGAAGGGCTGATATTTCCCAACCAAGGCCTGTCTGATCACAGATATAGGAGAATGGGCCCACTGAGCACAGATCAGCGAAATCTTTTACTAATAATCCATAGGTGTGTGAGAAATAATGCATGGTTGTTATCTTAAGCCAGTAAGTTTTGGAATGGCTTGTAATACACAATTGCAAACTGACAAAAAATTCGGGATAGCACGTAGGTTTTGTCATAACTAAAACATATTGAACGTGACCAGCTTTGGCAGAGGCGGATTGAACAGCAGGTGCACCGGGCACGCACCCTGGGCCCCGACTTCTGAAGGGCCCCTCAAAACCTCAACTTTATGCTTTTTTCTGATGACACAAGTTTGGTTTTATATGTGCAATTTTAATAGTAATACTACATAATAATTTTTATTTATTTAAAAATATGGTTAACATGTATTTTTATTTTCCCCGTCTCTCTCTTTTTATTAAGGGGCCCAATATTTTCTTCTGTGCCCAGGGCCTCAACTGACCTTACTCTGCCTCTGAGCTTTGATCAGAGGAGTCAACAGAAGCTGGAATAATGGCAAGGAAATTGTTAAAGGAGACTGGGAAAATGGTAACGCATTCCATATAACAGTAAAACAATGGATAAGGTTGTCATCTGCTGTAGCTAAGAAGATAGGAAATGTAACAATGAACTTTTGGGTTTAAGCAATGAGATTTCCAGGCAAAATGTGGAAAGTGCTGACTGGCTTTTACTGTCTATATTTGATAAACCACTGGAAGGAGACTGGCAGTTACAGAATAGTCACGGGGATATAAAACACAATACAGGATACACAGTCAATGAGATTGTAATAACTCTGGAAGGTGCCGGGCGGGTACTGGGACGTCAGGGGGACCCCTTTAGAAAGTCTATGACTGTCTCACTGCTATGCTACACACCTGAAACAAATACAAGATAATATTGAATGTAAACTGTAATTGAAGAAAAAAATTTTTTTAAAGAAGCAGGTGTTTTTAAAGAGAAAAGTAGCTAGTTTATTAGTAGAACACAGAGGAAATATAGAGGGTTCATGATTTCCTGGCAGGGAACATAAAGCTGTTCTTCATCTCTAGTCAGCCTGGGGAGCAGAAAACCTTTCAAAATAAAATACAGCTGGAGGACAAAAAGATCAAACGAGTCACAGGTGTGGCTATAATGCCTTCTGTAAAGACCTGTGGAAGAATTAAGGCAAGGCCTTGTCGAACTTCTCTACTGTACAAAAAGGCTTACAGAGGTATTAAAGTTGCGGCTTTCAGCTCACAGAGTAGAATTGTAATATAGTCAAAGGAAATCCACAATGTTTTTTTTTATTCATCTGGATGGGCAATATTCAGTCTGTAAGGACTAAAGGAAATTGAGACTGGAAAAATATCTCAAAATTATAAAAAAAAAAAAAAAGCTTAGTGCCCCCAGTTCTCCAAAGGCCGGAGGTAGGGATTTTTTTTTCTCAATACATTCTTTGGAAGGGGCCAAGGAGAGTGGAAAAGAAATGACCATCCAGGGTTGAGCCAAGAGCCATGAAGAACAATGGACCGAGAGCCATTCTCTGGGAGCAGAACTAAAGTCTAATCAAAGAACAGTTCCCATCTTCAGAGTAGAGGAAACTGACAGCATTTTCCCAGAAGTTCAAAATTGCTTATGGAACAATGGCTGCAATGTACTTCCTATTCTTCCTCTTTCCTAATGGGAATATTTACATAGGTTATTCTGTTCTCATTTCATCTCTGTAAGATGGGTATGTATAGGATGGAGAACTTTTTTTCCCCTAGTATATAACTTTGCAGATCAAACAGAGCCTTATGTGGACCTGATATAGATTACAATATGCTAGGCTTCAAGCATGGTGCCATGGCTTGAGATTTGGGAGGATCCTAGGATGGGAGTGAATGTTTTGCATGCATCAGCATATTAATAACTGTGGCCAAAAAGCTTGAACCTGTAGCCCTAGGTTTTCATGCTGCCCTATATTTGTGGTTTTGTTCACATCTTTTCACTCTAAGTCTGGGCTTGACCACATGACTTATTTTAGCCAATGGGAAAAATCTGACACCAACAGAGATTTGAAAAAAGTTCTTGTGTATTTCTGCTTTCTCTTTGTTGACCCCTGACAATGCTGCTAGCACACACTTGGCATGGCCTCCTGGAGGGAATGAAAAACATGCAGAAAAGAGTGAAGTTGTTCTATCTGAACCTGTAGCAGATTGAACCGTCCCAGTCAACTTACCAGCTGACGGCACACACCTGAGAGAGCCTTGCCAATATGAGCCGAGCCAGGCACAGGTCAGCAGAACCATCCAGTCAACTTGTAGACTCATGACAAATAATGATCACTAAGTTTAGGGTTATGCTACACAGCAAGAACTAATTAATACAGATAGATAGTACATGAGATAGAAGCTATTTGCTAGATCAGTATTAAAAGTTCCCTAGTTTAATCAAGGCAAATTTGAATAATATTCCCTGGTCAACAGATTAATCTCCTAATGATAACCAATAAAAATTTTAGCCAGATAGACATCTTTAAATTTACAGATAGATAAAAAGAATAGCAGAGAGACTATGACCAACATAAAAATTCCACAAGTCCACATCTGAATCACTGGAAACTGTTAGGGTCAGAGGTACAATGATCCTCTCCCAACCCAGGTCATCCTGTTCACCGCAGGACGATGCCCAAGGAGATAGTCCATTCTTTAGAAATGTCTAGTTTAATTTTATTTGGCAATTAGAAAATGATTCAATAAAAATCACACTTAGGACACAAGGAGAATTCTTAGGGGGCTTAGAAAAGAAAAGGTTGATCTATGAAACATAATCAAAGGAGAAACTGACTCTTCTCATGGCCTGGCTGTGGATGGAGAAATGTGAAAAATAAGACATCAAAGGAGATCATAACCTCATCCCTGATCTTCTTAGAAATCTGGAATAGCTCCTTAAAAACTTCTGTGATACCCCTACTAAAGTCAAACCTCCATGAAGAATGAGGCTATTAAAAACCCTCATCATTACCCTCACAAAAGCTAACATCTATTGATGTTATATAACAAGCTTATATGTATGTCAGTGTGTTAAGAACTTGACCTTCATTCATTGTCTTGTTTACTCTTTACAACAACCCTGAAAAATAAGAACTGATATTACCCCCACTTTATAATGAGAAACTCAAGTGTGGGGAGCTTGAAGCAACCTGCCCAACATCAACCAGCTAGGACACAGTGGAGTCAGGATTCAAACAAAGGTATTTCTTTGACTTCAAAGCACTTCTTCGTAAACATTATTTCATTTTGCCTCTCTTACTGGAACAGTTATTAACTCCCTAATGACAACTCAGGTTTGGCACATACAATATGTAGCTACAACACATAATTAATAAAAGAATGAATGAGAAAAATAAATAAATAAAAGAAGGAATGAATGAACAAATGATTAAAAGAATGATATGCCAATGACAAAAAAAAAAAAACCAAAAAAGAAAGAAAAAGACCATAAGGAGGGAGGAAAGAAGACTTTGGCCAGTAAAATGATGACAATTCCTCCATGTGTTCAGAAAGAAATTAACAGGATGGAATTCAAGAAAGAAATTAAATGAACATCGGTTTGGGGCTTTGCCAATATGGATGCAACTTGGTTACTTACACAGATAAGAATGACCTCGCATACCTGGAGGCTAAAGGGGGGAAAAAGAGGGAAACAAAGTTACCGAAATGAGCCAGTGGACAAGCTCTGGGAGTTGCTGCTTAGAAAGAGTATTTCACCAACACATGGTCAAATACGGCCATGCTGTAATGCAGGGGTAGTCAACCTTTTTATACCTACCGCCCACTTTTGTATCTCTGTTAGTAGTAAAATTTTCTAACCACCTACCGGTTCCACAGTCATGGTGATTTATAAAGTAGGGAAGTAACTTTACTTTATAAAATTTATAAAGCAGAGTTACAGCAAGTTAAAGCATATAATAATTATTATTTACCAAGTATTTTGTGTCAGATTTTCACTAAGTTTGGCAGAATAAATCTTTCTAAAACAACTTCCTATAGTTAAATCTATCTTTTTATTTATACTTTGATTACTCTGCTACCGCCCACCGTGAAAGCTGGAAAGCCCACTAGTGGGCGGTAGGGACCAGGTTGACTACCACTGCAAAGCATTTTACCCAAATGCACCTGCTTCAATGGGCACTAACCCTAATTAGCAAGGACAGGTGAGGGTTCATTAATTAAGTCTCTACAAGCACTATTCACTGGCCAGGCCCTTCACATGCAGTCCATAAATTAATCCCCACAGCAACATTCGGAGATCCATATCATTCCTTCTATTATATGGTTGAGGTTCAGTGAGAGAAAGATCAACAGAACCACTTCCTAAAAGAGAAAATTCCCCCCTTTGCCTCCCAGGCATAATGTTGTAAAGAAGAAACACTTTCTCCCTTCCAATAAGTTTCCAAGGAAAGAAAGGATTAATAAACATGAATGTTCATTTCTGGTTCATTTCTGTATAGCATTAATTATTGGCCTTTATACTCAATTTCTTAAAAAGAAAAAGATTTACACAACTTTGATTAAACTACCAAGTCATCATGAAGACTGTAACAGAAAATAAAACAGCAGTGGGTTTTCTTTTCCAGCTTAGTGTCTTTATTCTTTTCTATCTTCAGTTGCTCTCCAAACAGCTTGTTTGTCCCTGTCAGACTTAGGGTCTGACTAAGAATTTGGTCATCCCAATTGTAATCCATTGGGTGGCACAAAAGGACATTCTCCATGAAATGGACGCCAAGTTTTGAAGTGGAAAGTTGGAGTCTTTCCTGCACCCATAGTTACATACTCCGGTGTTAATGCAAGAATTTCTCCATTCCTAATAAGGGCTGAGAGAGAGTTAAGAATCCTCTGATGGGCACCCTCTGAAGACACGGTTTGTCTGTTGTCCAATAAATTGTTAGTCTGGCTGTTTCCTGGAGTGTCAGTATAGAGCCATAAGTGTCCTCATTCCCATTTCCTTTACAGTAGCTTTTATAAGTGGACAACTTCTACCAATGTTCCAAGGGACCTCTGACTTTCAAACTTCTTTAGCTGTCATGTAAGGATGTGCGTTCTATTCCCTGAGAAGCTCTAGTTTTTCAAAGGCAGACTCTGTAAACAGAAGTTTGGGTGATGGCAAGAGAAAACTGAGAAGAGAGCCTCAGATTGAGGGACTTATTCCATAAAGTAGGGTAAGGTAGGCAATAGGAGAGGTATCCATCTCTATTCCTGTAAGGCCAAAAGAGGTGGAGCCAGGCAACCCAGGAAGGCAGGCAGCGTCAGAGGGACTAAGAAGTCAGGCAGGTAGAATGTGGTGATGAGCATTCCAGACAAAGGTAATGTGAATAGGTAGTCAGCATCAACGAGATCACATGGCCCCCAGAGGGCCTGGGCTTTAGAAACAGGACCTCATCATCACGATATGAAAAGGGATCTGCTGGTGACAACTGCAGACCTCATTCTCAGAAGCACCAGAGTCCTGGAAAAAGAAATAAAGACACAAAGGAACAAGACAGAAACACGACAGCAATTTGACCTCAGGAATGGGGAGGGGCTGGGCTTGTTAAAAAGTTCATACCACAGAAGCAGAGAGAGTGTGGTCCTGAGACCCTGGGCCAGATTTCTCCCAGATGTTTCTCCCAGATGTTTCTCCCAGACATCCCAGGATATTTCCAGAGTTTGTGTTGATATTCAGTTTGCCTCACTGAACATCTATAATGTTTAAAGAAATTAAGTCAGTTCCTGTAGTGAATTTTAGATTATATAACTTTGTATTTCATGACAGATTCAAGTCCAGAGCCTTGAGTATGTAGAAAATATTTAATTATAATTCTATATAACTGAGTGCATTCTGTATGCTAGACACCAATCTATATATATGACATGTGTTACCTCATTTTAATCACCTCCTAAGAATTGTATATTATTATTTCTATTTAACAAAAGAAGCCCAAGGTACAGATCAATGGAATAAATTATCTGAAATCATACATTTCATAAATGGTGATGGTTGAATGCATATACAATTGTTTGACTAAAAAACCCCAGTCTTTAAACTACATTGCCAATCTCAGTCATACACTTTTATACAACCATTTGCTAAATTCTTATGACGTGTTAGACTCTATGCTAGGTATCATAGGTACCACCGATGCCCTTAAGGAGGTTAGAATATAGTGGGAAGATAGAGATATTAAAGTTAGTGACACCCCTGGGCTCAAATGGTAGATTAGAGGGTGCAAAGGAGCACTCAGTGCTGGGACCCAACAGTGGTCATGGAAGCAAAGGATAAAGAGAAAGGAAAAAAACAAAAAACAAATAAAACAACAAAAAACTTGCTCAAAGCCTCAGAAGCAATAAGTAGCATGATTTCTTTCAAGTTACTGAGAAGCTTGTACAAGAGGATTGGAGAGCACATGTAGAGATGGGAGAAGGGAAAGAGCTATCACCAGAGAAGTAGGCAGAGCCTCGTGGTGCAGGACCAGGGCGGCCACATGCAGCAGTCTGGACTCTATCCTGATGAAAAAGCCAGGAGAGAATTTCAGAGGAGAGCCACATGACCAGATGTACATTTTAGAAACTTACTCTAGTTTCTATGTGTAAAGAATGGAAGGCTGGGTGGATGGATGGATGGCTGGGTGGATGGATAGATGGATGGATGGATGGAGGGATCTGTGGATGGATGGGTGGATGGATGGATGGATGAATGGCTGGGTGGATGGATGGATGGATGGATGGATGGATGGATGGATGGATGGATGGGTGGATGGATGGAGGGAGGGATCTGTGGATGGAAAACCAACTTTTTCTCTTCCTACTCTTCCTGAGACAGACCCAGGGTGTTTAACTGCTCCTGCAGCCCAGCTGCTCCTCAGCCTTCCATTAGGGCCCAGAGCCCAGGCAGCAGCCCCGGAGGCTGTCTACTGGCAGGAATGCTGTCATGTGGAAGCCCTGACTGGTTTCTATTTAATGGCAGCTTCTTTTCATGCTCTGCATGGCTGATCGTGCTCCCGCCCCAGCCAGGCAGACTGCACTGGTTTCTGAAACTACACACCCAGCTTTAATAGCTCTGAGGAGTTGTCTGTGCCCCTCCGCCAGTGCTACAGTAAATGTGAACACATGTTTCCTGCTCTCCCACATCCCTGCCGAAGAGCCACAGGTTGCGGCTCAATGGAGAGCAGAGGCTGCCCCGACGAGGCCTGGAATGTTTGGTGTAATCTCAGCCACGCAGGAAGTCTTGACCTCGTGTGATAAATCATGCCTTCCACACCTGTCAGGGGAAGACTTGAAAGGGGCCCGTCTCCTCTTCTCGACGTGGCCAAGTCGCTTTCTCCCAGCACTGAGACAGCCCCCGGGAGGCACAGGTTGGCAGGGGTCAGTTCTTTTACCATCACACACATTTTAACAATCCAGGAAGTCACAAAACATAACATTGGGTAACTGACAGGAAAAATTCAGCTTTGAAAGCCTTTGTTAATGCTTTTCAGGAGGGATTATATCTAAAAGTTCTAATTGTTGCATTGCTTTATGCTCTTCTTTCCACTCTTACCAGCTTTTTTTTTTTTGTCATATATATGTCTCTATACTTTTACCCCGTCTTGTCCTCCATGCAAGAGAACCAACTGGGAGAGGGGGCCTAGAGTAGTTACCCACCTTGGGAACCTTTAGACAAAGCAAAAGTGATCACTTTTGGTCTTTTTCACAAGACCTTTCAGCCGAGAAAAAGAAAGTGCAAATGTTTAAAAGGAATAAAACAAGCAACAAGCTAGACAGTTTTACTTCTTCTCTGTCAGATTAAATTAAGGCTAAATTATTAGCAAGGTTAGTTTGAGACAACTTTATAGCTACTGTGTCTACAAAATGATACAGTTCTCCCTTTATACCAAATGACAGATGCAAATGCCAGTAGGGAGAATGTTCTGAACAATATGAAGGGCTCTTAAAGATGAAAACCATTATGGCTAGGTTTTTCATTAGCCCCATATAGCTATGACATCCCACCTCTAGTCAATATTCTATTATCTTTGTTCAAAATAGACCTGAGGAAAAGAAACACTTCCCTTCCCTGAAACTCAGTAATGAAGCAACCTCACTTTTCCAAGACATAGAATAAGGAAAGAAAAATAAAGGGAGGGAGAAAAGGAGGAAGGGAGGGAGAAAGAGAGGGAGGGAGGGAGAGAGGGAGGGAGGAAGGAGGGAGGGAGGCAGGCAGGCAGGAAAGGCTAGCACTTTATTCACATAAAAATGTTCCTGAGGCTCACATTTGGGATCAACTTACTTATATTTTAGACACAACTTGAATGAGTGGGATTGTCTAGTTTCCCAGTTCAAGGAAGCAGGTCACTGGGGAGGCACACTAACAACATCACAAAGAGACAGCTGGCAGCCTGAGACTTGATGATGACAAAAAAAAAAAAAACCTCTGAAAAGTTGATACCAGAACTCCAAACTAGATCCTTCAGAAGTTCAAACACAGGGCCCTGCACTCAACAGGCTCCGTTACAGCCCTTCAGAATAATTTATGATTGAGTCATCAAGACAAGATCAAATTAGAATGTTCTATTTAATAAAACAGGGAAGTATATATACATTTTCAAAGATGTTCACCCAAAAGAGTTCAAATGAACCTATTTTTATACATATGAACTTTGTAACCAGAACAACACATTTCCTTAATGTTCTAGATGGAGGTTTGACATTTTACTGTACAGTGGCTCTGTCCCAGTTTTCATTCCAGGCCACCTGCCCCTCCTACCATCCCTGACCAAGAAGCCACACTCAGGAAACACAGAGTCATTATGCTAACGCTGCCTTAAGCTTAACAAAATTAGGTAGAGAAATTTGCTACCACCATCCCAAATAAAACCATGTAATCCTACCCCAACCCCAAATATATGACTTCAGAATTATCTATTCTTCTGCCTGATGCCGATCACATGAACATATGTTAATATGTGTGCTGACCAAGTTTAAATTCAATGTGAGCAGGCTACTTAAGAAGAAAGCCTTCTAAGTCTGAGTTATGGTGATTTATCTTTAAATCTCTGGAGCCCAATTCTCAAGAAAACAAATGACTGTCACCCAGTAGAACTAAACTGTTGAATCTAGAAGAGAAAAAACAGTAGATTGACTGGGACCTAGAAGTTGGAGCAAGAACCTACCTGAGTGCTATTTTATGTGATTCTTTTCATGGATGTTAACAATGGGAAAATCAGGGTCATCACTGACATAAGAATTCTGCTGCGCAAACGATCAAGGTTTCTAGACATGGTCAACACTTGAAATAAGAATAAAAAGGAATAAAAGAAGGCAAAGGGCAATCGTAAAAAAAGAAACCACCAGTCACTTGGGGGTAGGATGTCAACATTTTTTGCATAGTGCCAAGGAGGAAATAAGCTCTGCAAAGCCATTTATAAAAAGCCATAGTCAGTGTTATAGGAGGAAGGAGAAAAACCAGTCAGGATAATGCTCTAGTGATAAAACACCCTGACACATCAGAGCTTAAAACAACAAAGGTTTCTTTCCCTGTCATGCTACGTGTCCATTGCAGGCCAGCTGGGGCTCTGAGCTATGTCTGGTGCCCTGCTCACTCCAAGGTTCAGGCTTCAAGGGGAACTATTGCCTGGTTATTGCAGCTCAGTGACCACAGGAAAGAGGAATCCACAAAGCAGAAGAGCCAGCATACATGGGCTCAAGTTCGCTCTGGTTTGGGTGACCCCGATTTTTTTCACTGTTAACATGGGTTGGAAGTGGTCATGATCACTGCTGCTCACATTTTATTAGCCAAAATAAGTCACAGGATGAAGCCTGATATTTTAAGGGACTGAGAAGTATAACCCTCCTTCAGGGAAAGGCTTCAAAGTCTGCTCTGCTGGAATGCAGTCGCTACAGGCAGTAAGAGAGAAATGACCAGGTCTGGGCTTTTTTACAGGAGCCCAAAGAATCCTGCTGAGGTCTCATTAAAACACAGCTTTGGCCCTGGCCAGGTACTTCAGTAGATAGAGCTTTATCCCAGGGGTTCCATCCCCGGTCAGGCACCTGTGAGAAGCAACCAATGAGTGCACAACTAAATGGAACAACAAATGGATGCTTCTCTCTATCTCTTACTCTCTCTTCTTCCATTCCCTCTCCCTTCCTCTCTGTCTCTGTCTCTGTCTCTGTCTCTCTCTCTCTCTCTCTCTCAGATCAATGAAAATAATTTAAAAACAAACAAAACAACACAGCTTTCTGGGCCCCACCCCAGCGGTTCTAATTCATACTCAAGATTGCACATTTCTAACATGTTCTTAGGTGATACTGACATTGCTGGTCCATGGACCGACTTTGATTAGAACTGATCTAGAACTGTTGCCAGGAAGCAGCTGCCCAGAAAAACATCATATGTTATTTCAGCCTTGCCCTTGCACCCAAGTGGGGCCAGATGGCTAGTTCTCACCAAGGATGTGTGTCAGTTGAATTAAAGTGATTAAAAAGCCTTTCCCTCCCACTTCCTTCTATCATGTGCTTCCTACATGTTGATGTCCAGGGCAACAATGGACCTCACGTTAAAGTCTTCATCAGCCTGAGCCACCTTCCCCCACGGACAGAAACACTTGCATCAGATAACTACGGGAAAGAGAACAAAGTCATACCACATTCAGCCACTGAAACTTGGGGGTTTGCCTGTTACAGCAGGCAGTATTCCTTTAGCTAACACTGGGGGAAATGGGAAAAGGCCAAGAGAATCTCAGCCCTCCATTCAACATTTATCCTTTCTCTTTCCCTCAATTAAATGAGAAGCTTCATCTGGCTAGCTATTTCTACAGATGTCACTTTTTTTGATCCACTTTTATAATATCTATTTCTTCTCTCACTCATTGTGGAAACAGGTAAAGTTAAATGAATTGGAATAATAAGGTAGAAAACTCAGAATCTCCTGACCAGGCGGTGGCGCAGTGATTAGAGCATCAGACTGGGATGCAGAGGACCCAGGTTCGAGACCCCGAGGTCGCCAGCTTGAGCGCGGGCTCATCTGGTTTGAGTAAAGCTCACCAGCTTGGACCCAAGGTCACTGGCTCGAGCACGGGGTCACTCGGTCTGCTGAAGGCTCGCGGTCAAGGCACGTATGAGAAAGCAATCAATGAACAACTAAAGTGTCGCAATGGAAAACTGATAATTGATGCTTCTCATCTCTCCCTTCCTGTCTGTCTGTCCCTGTCTATCCCTCTCTCTGACTCTCTGTCTCTGTAAAAAAATAAAATTAAAAAATAAAATAATTCACTTAAAAAAAAGAAAGAAAACTCAGAATCATTTTAATTCCTGCCTAAGGTTGTAGCTCTAATTTACTTATTTAGCAAAATTTACTCATTTATTTAACAAAACCTTACTCAGTGCTTACTTACATTTGTCTAAAACATAGTCCTGCTTCCAAAAACAGCATGGGCTTCAAGACCCTGGTCCCTTCCATAACCACGATAGATACTGAAAATTAGGAAAAGTTCTTTTTTATCACTGGAATCCTTTGTATCAGGTGCTCCAAACAGTCATTACCAATAAATCCATAATGGTGGTTTTATCATAAAAAAGCAATATATATTCAAGTTGTTTCTATTTGTATCTCAATAAATGCGTTTTTCCAAAGACATTGCAAAGAGGTTTGATTTCCTGTGGTCACTCATTTCAATCTAATTCCAATATGCCTTCTGAATAATAAAAGCTGTAAAGACCACAGCTGAGTTTGCACACTGATTTGGGTTCCAGCAGGCAGGTACAATGGCACGAGACCTGAGCTGCCGAAAGCAGCACTGGGAGATGGTCGCCTCACCTAGGGGATGAGAACTCCTGGCAAGCACAATCGCACAAGTGTTTGGTTCTCCCGAGGCAGCTAGGAGGAGGGTTCTCTGGCCAGAACCTGGCATTAAAGGTACAGAACAGCAGGTGTCAGTGGCAGTTGGGCTTCCCTTAATAAGTCCCTTGGTGTGGCTGTGCAACTCATCAGGCAGCATTGTTGCTGGACCAGCAGAACCTGGGTTTGCTTCCATACTTAGATCCGGGCAAGAGGGGCTGCTGCTCCGGGCCCACCACTTCAGAAGCTCTTGCGCTGGCTCTCCTCTGGCCATACACATTTGCACAGAGTGAGGAGTATATGAGGTCAATAGAACATAGTTAGCTGGACCTCTAGCCCCAGACTGCGCCCTGGCAACCATGAACACAGATCCTTTATCCAAATAACCCTGGGTCTATGGGGGCTGTGTTCTTGGGGCCATTCTCTTGATGACTATGCCATCAGTGCGGATACCTTTAGGTCTGAGGGTGACTACAGGGCAGTTTATTGCTGGGGATCATGGATAGAGCTTAGTCATGTGGGCTTTTGTGTCTACACACATGCAGATAAAGGTAACTGAAGGCACGGAATGAAGCCAGAGATGGGATAGAAGGTCTGGGAACCTGGGCTTGGGGTAGGTTCATGCTTTTCCCATTCCACTGTGCTTTGATAAGGAACCCAAAGGAGGCTGAGACATCGAAAGCCAATCTTGACCTTCTGGGTCATTTTGGATGTGCAGTTCTCAAGGTGTGAACATAGTACATATTTAATTTAACAGGTTAAAAATGTTTAATGCTTAAGTATGTAGACATATTGTGTGGGTCTCCACCTGAATTCTTGTCCTAGACCCCACAAATTTCAGTAGCAGGACTACTTAGTAATTCCTGATACATTCTGTAAGCTAACTCAGGCTCTGTAATACACCCCTTTCTTCTCAGAGTATATTTCTGTTATCTCTAAAACCCTGAACTCTGGCTATTACAGTTTCCTAATGTTTGGAAAGGGGTGTATCTTCCCTTTTTTTTGTGGATAAGTACACATCATTCTAGAAATATGGAACTCCTCCAGGATCAACTATAGCTTCTTCATGCTGATGCCAACATTCTGTACTTTGGTAGATAGAGTACTGAAGGTTGAACGAGAGCCTGGGTTGGAGCCTCAGCTCTAACACTTACCAGTTGTGCACTTTGAATAAGTGATATTTTACCTCTCTTGGTCCCAGTTACTCATCTGAGGGTTTAACAAAATAACACATACATATACTTCATTGACTAGCACTACGTAGAAGTAGCATTGCCATTTCTAATGCTGGAACTAAAAAAAAGTGTAAGAGCTGACTCCTTAGGCGTATTCCTTGTGGTGTATGCTCAGATCTTTTCTTTTGTTTACTTCAAAAACCTCTGCTCCAGCCTTATGCCAGTTCAGTCAGAGCATCTTCCAAAAACACCAAGGTTGTGGGTTTGATCCCCAGTCGAGGAGCGTATGGGAAGCAACCCATGGATGCATAACTAAGTAAAACAACACATGAATGCTTCTCTCTCTTTCTCTCTTCCTCTCTCTGTCTCTCTAAAGTAAATCAGTTAAAAAATAAAAACCACTCTCTGCTCCAATCACTTCCCTCTGGAAAACCAATTTCACTCCTAATTTATGATTCCATTAGGAAATATTTCTAGAAAGTTGTTCAAATGTTTCCATTTGCCAATTCCATTTTGGTACTTCATAAGGCTGCAGGAAACCATTTCCTTCCTTGCTTGCTATTTAAACTCCTCAAGCACTTGTCAAGCATTATTATGTCATGCTCACCCCTCTCAGGGATTTAATCACACACTCCATCCACTTCAGCACATATTCATTTTCTGGAGTAGCCAATGACATGATCCGCAACAGCAGAGATAAGGATTCAAGCATTTAAGTTCCTCTTGGGTTTTCTTGATTGTCTGAATCTTAAGGAATCTTTTAGAGTTAGTCTTATAGCAATGCAAGTTTCAAATAGCTTTCACAACTTGATGTATTTTCTTTCCATTATGTTTTTCAGATTAAGAATTTACTACAACAGTACCCAATTCTAGCAGGAAGATAAGCTTTCTTTGGCTCAGAGACTTGAAAAAGGGAACAGTTCAAAAGTCATATTATTGGCATAGCTCCATTACATGCCTATAAATTCATGATGATATGAGCAAGGACTGCATTAGGTAATTTCTATTTTTAAAAGATTTTTTTCAGTTTCCAGTGTCTCCACCAGATGGTTCTATGAAGTTCACAAAAATAGAAAGTAAATGATTGGAATTGTGGAACCACTGAAGTGTGGCATCAAATAGTTAGAAACTACACAGAACCTTTGAGAGCATGCTTGTAATTTTGGACACAATACACCCATCAGTGTTATGGCTGGAAGCGCAGGCACGTTGCCTCCATTCCTTGTCCTTCTTCAGCTTAGTTCTCAGTAAGAGAGGGAGACTGAGCCCTGCAGTCTGCGCTTCCCAAGACCCCAGATCAGTTGTCTTCCAGCTGAGCTTTGACAAAGTAGAACACTGGCAGGAGATTGAACAGAGTGGGAGAGAAAAGCGAGAGATCTCTCCTCCTGCCTTCGACTTCCAGCTGCTTCTCGGCAGTTGCTTCTCCTCTATAGCTCTAGATCCTTGGTGTCCTTGCTTGACAGCTTTGTCTTAGTTCTGACTTTCTTCTGATGACCTCCTCGGCAGTAACTCCACTACACACTTCATCTTTCCAGCCTGCAGATGGGAGTTTTTTTTCCTGCTGTTTCATTCTGGATTACTTTGCCATACCTTCCATGGGTCTCAGAAACTATTTTCTATGTAATAATCTCCCTGAATTAAATTCATTGTGTTGGAAAGTCATAATGTGGTCTCTGTCTTCCTGGGGAAGCTCTGACTGATAATATATATAATGCCTTGAATTTTGAAATAATGAGCATATCATTATCGGTGCACCAATAGGAATGTTAAAGAAATGGGATACAATAAGTCACTGTATAAACTTCCCAGCACACCTCATATAATAAAACATAACTTGTGGAGAAGCTATTCCAGCAGGATGACAAAATTATAAGGACCAATGGGATCTGGGGTCTTGATTGTCCTTTTTTTCTCTTTCTCCAGGTTAAACAATATCTAGCTGAGCACTGAATGCAACAACAGCCACTAACTTCTTTAAAATTCTGACCTTGCTCTAGTACATTTATTACCAAGTACGGGCTGCATTAAGATGTTCTTTGGAACAGCTCAGGAAACATCTAAAAATATTATATTTGGCTTTATAAACAATAAGAAATGCCAAATATGATATAAACCAACATCATAGAAACATTTACCTTTATTTTTATATCATTCTTTCATTTACTTTCATATACTTATTGAGTACTTACTTTGTGCCAGTACCTACTATTTTAGGTCTTATAAATATGTCCTTAAGAAAAAGAAGAAAACATATCCCTTACTTTGTGGATCTTATGGTCTGGAGTAGGCAGCAGCAATATCTAGACCACTATCAATCCAAGATTTAAAAACGTCATAGGAAAAACAGCCAATCCACATTTAGAATTATTTTTCTAAGTAATTTCTGTCATCTTAAGTCCTAAAAAAGGGAGCAAAATGGTATTTTTACTTTCTAAAATGTTGCTGTATATAAGGGTACTGGATTAAAAGTTTGGCAAGTTTTGATTTGAGTTCAGGCTTTTTACTTTCTTAATTGATTAAATTATCATGTTTATCAAGAATCACTTATATAGGCTCCCTGAAGTAATTTTAAAAATAAGAATTGTGTTGAGATTTAAGTTTGGAGAACCAAAATTAACAAATAGCTTTGCTTCATTTTCATTTTATTTTTTACTTTCAGCAATTGAGCATGGTGTGCTTGTGGATTAATTGTTGTTTTTACAAGATTTAGGAAATTTTAGGTCATTAATTTTTCTGAAATATTTTTCTACCTTATTCAATCTCTCCACTTCTGTGACTCCAATTACACTTTTATTAGACTAGTTTATGTGGTCCTATGGGACACTAAGATTATATTCTTTTTAAAAAAAATTTTTTTTCCTTCTCCTATTTAGATTGGATAATTTCTACTTTTCTATCTTGAAGTTCACTAACATTTTTTTCCAGTTTCTAATCTGATGTCAATACAATCTAATCAATTTTAAACTTGTGTACTTGTTAACTCTAGAATTCATTGGTTCTTTTATAGTTTTCATTATTATCTGATGTGATTTCCCACTGTATATTTCTTATTTACATCTTTTCTTTTAAATTCTTAACCCTTTGAGTAGTACAAATGTTCATGTATATCCTCATGCCTCCTGACCATCCAGAGTACGATCAATTTATTTTTTTAAGATTTTATTTATTCATTTTTAGAGAGAGAAGAAAGAGAGAAGGGGGGGAGGAGCAGGAAGCATCAACTCCCATATGTGCCTTGACCAGGCAAGCCCGGGTATTGAAGCAGCGACCTCAGCGTTCCAGGTTGATGTTTTATTCACCGTGCCACCAAAGGTCAGGCCAATCAGTTTATTTTTAAAATATTTAAGGCAGCATTTAAAAAAGGCAAATGTATCTTCTTCTTGTTTTCATAAATTGGTTATCAAACAAATGTGATTTTAAGTTAATAAAACTGTAACTGGAACTAATTTCATTTTTTGAAAAAAAAAACCCCTCACTCCTGGGAGTCAGCATGCATGAAAAAAACTCACTACTCAAAGGGTTAAATATAACTTTTTTTTAAGGACTTTATTAATTTTTCAGAGAGAGAGAGAGGGAAAGAGGAAGAGAAAGCAAGAGAGAGAAGGGGGAGGAGCAGGAAGCATCAACTCCCATATGTGCCTTGACCAGGCAAGCCCAGGGTTTCAAACCGGCAACCTCAGTGTTCCAGGTCGATGCTTTATCCACTGCGCCACCACAGGTCAGGCCTCAAAGGGTTAAATATACTTAAAATAATTAATATGAAATTTGTATCTGTTAATTCCATCATCTGAGTTATTTGGTATTTATTTATTTTGGCTGCTTTATTTCATGATCATTGGTTACATTTTTCTATTTCTTCATATATGTAGCAATTTTTCATTTTATGCAAGATATTTTAGATAATACATTATAGTGAATCTGATTATATTATCTTCCTTTGAAAGCTATTAAGTTTTATTTGACAGGCAGTAAAATTCCTCCTTCATTTAAAAAAATGTGTGCTTTTATGGTCTCACATACCACCTCCTATTCTTCAAATGCATATGACCAGCTCTCTCTACCATTAAAACTACTATTCCTGTAGTCAAGGAAAAAGAAGCCATACAAATGCTCAGCAATCCATTAGTTATGAGTATTAGAATTTGAGATCAATTTTATTTTTTAATTTTAAAAGTATATCTATGTGGAGAACCCATTGCACAGATTTGCATATACATTATTCTGTATTACCTGTCAAATAATATTCTGTAACAAACTAGTATGTTATTTTTTTAAGTATAAATAGTTTTTCTAAGATCAGTTTATAAAAACATCTCAGTTTAAAAAGCTTAGTTTGCTGCACAACAAAGGAAACCATCAACAAAATTAAAAGACAACTTAGTGGATGGAAGAAGATATTTTCAAATGATAAGAGATTGATATCCAAAATATAAGGAACTCATACAGCTTGACATAAAAATACAAACCAAAACAATCCAATTTAAAAACATAAAGGGTAGAGAAAATGAATAGATGCTTCTCCACAGATGGCTAACAGATATATGAAAAGATGCTCAACATCACTAATCTTCAGGGAAATGCAAATCAAATCCACAGTGAAATACCTCCTCACACCTACCAGAATGTCTATCATCAATAACTCAACAAACAAATGTTGAAAAAAAGGGAACCCTCTTTATACTGTTGGTAGGATTGTAAATTGATGCTGCTACAATGGAAAACAGTATGGAGATTCCTAGAGCTTTATCCTGATATACCAAGGTTGCAGGTTCAATCCCCAGTCAGGGCTCATACAAGAATCAACCAATAAATGCATAAAGAAGTGGAACAGTAAACTGATGTCTTTTTCTCTATCTCCCTCTTTTCTCCTCTCCCTCTAAAGTTAATTTTAAAAACCCTAAAAATTAAATTACCAGCCCTGGCCAAGTGGCTCAGTGAATAAAGCAACATCTTGGCACACTGAGGTCATGGGTTTGATCCCTAGTGAGGGCACGTATGAGAAGCTATCAGTAAGTGCACAGCTAAATGGAACAAACTAAGTGAGACAATGAGTTGATGCTTCTTTCTCTCTCCTCCCTCTTCCTCTTTCTCTTTCTCAAATCAATGAAAAAAACAATATAAAATAAATAAAATTACCATACAACCCAACAATTCCACTTTTGGCTATTTATCTGAAGAAAACAAAAATACTAATTCAAAAGAATATATGCATCCCTTTGCTTGTTGCAGTGTTATTTACAATAGCCAAAATACAGAAGCAACCTAGATATCCATTGATAGATGAACGGATAAATAAGATGCGGTACATATATAAATGGTATATTAATCTGCAATAAAAAATAAAATCTTGTCATTTGTGACAATATGGATGGACTTAGAGAGCATATGCTAAGTGAAATAAAACACAAAGAGAAAGCCAAATACTGTATGATTTCACTTGTATAAAAAATCTAAAACAAAACAAGTGAACTAAAAAAAAATAGAAACAGAGTCATAGATATAAAGAACAAATTGATGGTGCCAAGGGGTAGAGGGCAGAGGAATGGGTGGAAAAATAACTAAAAAGCTCTGTTTAAAAAACAAGAATTTTGTGGTCCTGGCTGGTTGGCTCAGTGGTAGAGTGCTGGCCTGGCGTGTGGATATTCCAGGTTCGATTCTCAGCCAGGGCACACAGGAGAAGCACCCATATGCTTCTCCACCCTCCTCCCTCTCCTTTTTCTCTATCTCTCTTTTCTCCTCCCACAGCCAAGGCTCCATTGGAGCAAAAGTTGGCCTGGGCACTGAGGATGGCTCCTTGTCTTCCACCTCAAGTGCTAGAATGGCTCTGGTTGCAAAGGAGCAACACCCCAGATGGGCAGAGCATCGCCCCCAGGTGGGCATGCCAGGGTGGATCCCAGTTGGGCGCATGCGGGAATCTCTCTGCCTTCTGCTTCTCCCTCCAGAAAAATACAAAAAAAAAAAAAAAATTTTGCAAAATTCTATGGTAGGGATACCATCTCTTAACAGAGGCTGAAATTAAAGAAATTAAGCACAGTAATCTGGAATTAAAGAAAACAACTTGATAATTTCTGTTTGTATGAAATATGTATGAGGACCAAGTGAGCCCATATATAAACAGGTGTCTTTTTTCAATTTGACCCAAGGATGAAAACCCATGTATTTAATAGTACTTTGAAAGAAAACTTAAAAACTATATTTGTTGTAAATTTTTTGAATACTTAAAAATATAAAGAAAAATTTTTAGTCTTCTCAGAGATAAATATCTGAACATATTAAGATATTTCCTTTCAGTTTTGGTATATTTGTATGTATAGATATGTATGTGTGTGTGTGTGTGTGTGTGTGTGTGTGTGCTGTATAAAAATCATATATACAAAACAAAATTGAAATGGTGCTCTTAATATAATGATTATATGTCACCAAACATTACATATATGGGCATTTTGACATCATTAACTGGTCTTTTAAAAAGTGATTTTTGATAGCTGTGTAAATTTTATTATATGGATGATTTACTTATAATAAAGAGATTATGGTTTTTCCAATTTTCTCATTATCAAATAAATTAAATAATTGCTCCCCCATGTGATTATTTCTTTACAACATATTTCCAAAATGGAAATGTGGGGTAATCTATTTAAGATTCACAGCATTTTTAATAAGGACACTATACCATGAAAACATAAATTAGAGGAAAGACAGATAGTTACCCAACTTTCTATCAATTCAAAACAAATACATTTCTATTCTGCCTTTTGCCTAAACAGACATTTGTGCCTCAGGGATCAGGAACCTTGCTCACTTACATTTTCTGCATCATCTCTGTAGTTCAAGGTTGGCCAAGGGTTTATTTGTTCTCACAATAGACATATTTAACCTGGAGTTACTAAGCTTCCAGGGGTCCTTGAACCTCATGAAATTGTGTTTAACATTTTCTCTTCATGTGGGAACAGTCTTCTTTCTGGAGATACACTCCACAGCTTTCAGTGTATTTTGAAATGGCATTTTCAATCTCCCAAAGAAATTAAAAATTATTGCCCTCAAGTTTCTTATCGTTTTAGAAGAGGTATATGAAGAACAAAACAAGGTACAGACTAATACTCAAGTTGAAACACTGCTCTAAGCATTGCTACAGTGATTTACCCATCATCAGAATGTGTGACAGTAAAAACCTCAGGGGACAGACACCAGCATGACTAAAAAAAAAAAAATCTCTTTCGAGGCATTTTCTCCTTCTTTTTGCTTCCTCAGGCTCCAACCACTGCATGAAAAATAAAGTTTAAAAAATATCTTAATTGTATGTTATTTAAAAACACCTATTAACTATATAAAAGAAGTGTCATCAGAAAAAAAATGAAGTAACAATATTTACCCATTTATCAGCCATGTTTAGAAACATTTGTACAGGATTGTTCAGGATTGTTCTATGTCATCAGAGTGCCTATGGAACAGTCCACTCTGGTCATTTATGAAGAGGGTTCCTACGAGATCATGCTTAAAGCATAATTTGGCAATCTTTAGTCTAATGAGGATTAATTTTGGTCATATATTGTCTTCTGCATGCTCTTGAGCTCCAGGCCCCAACTTATTGACCCATATTCTAGATTAAAATCACACATATATCTCTGTACATCATTGTGTGACAGAGATGATTAAAATGTGGACGATGATGATGATAACTAATTGTTTTTTGAGATATAATGCCTGTTTGGGTTTTTTTAGAAAATTAAATTTAACAGGATGACACTGATCAATAAGAGTACATAGGTTTCAGATAAATATTTCTATAGCATTTGAACTGTTGATTATGTTGTATACCCATCACCCAAAGTCAAATCATTCTCCATCTCCGTACATTTGTCCCTCTTTACTCCCTTTCCCCCCTCCCTCCCCCTGGTAACCACTTCATTTTTGTCTACGTGCATGAGTCTCAGCTTTGTATCCCACCTATGTGTGAAATCATACAGTGCTTAGCTTTTTATGATTTACTTATTTCACTCAGAATAAAGTTCTTAAGGTCCATCCATAATGTCTGTTCCTATTTATTTATTACTCTTAGGAAATCTCACTGCTGACTGAACTTGGAGGTAGAAGGATGGGCTGAGAGGAGTTTGGTGAGATAGTGTTGAAAAGTCAGGAGTACAGAAGTGAGACTTTTAACCCAACCTAGCGCTTCTTGGAGAAGGTAACATTTAAATGGACTCTTCAACGAAGAATTGGAGGTAGCCAGGCGATGGACAAGAGGAATGTTTTAGGCAGAAGAACCAGCAAGTGCAAAGACCCAGAGGCAAGAGGCATATCTGGGCAACTCCAAGGAGTTATCAGCAGGTCTCAAGGTACAGAGAGATGAGAATGGAGAGGTAGTGAGTAGGGTGTAGTTCCAGAAAGGTCTCAAATGACATCTAAAGATTTAGATTTTATCCTGAATTTGGAGGAGCACTGGGGACTGTAAATTGCGTGAAGTGTGTGCATAATAATATTTATATTTGATTGGTATGTCTCTGGCTGCAGAGAGAAAAAGGAAGGAGAAAGAGTCAAGGCTGACTCACAGCAAGGGCACCACGTAGGGGGCTGATTCAGCTATCTTGGGTGACAGGAGGAAGTGTGTTGCAGAGACACTTCGGAGGCAGAATCCATGGACTGAACTGACTGGCTGCTGCTGGTGAGGGAAAGGAAGGAGGCAGAGTCAATGGGATCACAGGTTTGTGCTCAAGTAGCTACAGGATAATAGCGACACTCCCTAAAGTGGTGACCAGAGGAGGGCGGAAAAGTCTCTCCACGATTTTTTTGACCTAGAATCTGGCATATTTTTCCAAAGTTCTGGAAACTACCAAAGCAGTCTTTTGTGCGCTTTGGAAGTCTTCATGTACAGAAGTGGATGCTTGCTTGCTTTGCCTTAGGTGAAAGTTACACATTTTTAATTCACAATCACTAAACAAATGGATCAATAAACACAATGATATGGAGCTTCCTTACAATGTTTTTTTTACATAGAGACAATGAATCATACTGAAAAGTAAAGTTGTTACAGAAGTAACTTCTCTGAGCTATCCCTGAAGTATCTTACTATAAGAGTTTATGAATGAATCAATAATGAAACCTATCCCGAAGCTAAGCATATATCCTGAAGATAAGCATATATGAATGTGGCTTCTGAGATTAAAAAAAAAAAAAAGTTTATGAATGAGAATGGAGCAGGATTTTTTTTAGTCTCTTTTAGCCAGCCAAGATGAAAATTGAGGTCTTCATCAAAGCCAAATGAGAGCTTCCCTTTGGGGTTCAGGAGGGGTCAAGTGCAGGTCTGCAGAGGACTCTGAGAACGTTCAGCTATTTATACCCAGCTGTGGCACCAGCTGCCTTGTATGGGTTTTCCTGATGCTGCTGTTTACAATCCTCATTGCAAAGGCAAAGACTAGAGAATAATGTTAAGCAAACGAGAAGGCCATCATCAAAATGATTCTTCAATAAATGAGCAGAGGTAAAAAAAACAGTAGGGTCAACAAAAGGAACTATCCTATAAATAAGACAAAACATGAGAGAACCAGGAAGTTCTCTTCTCTAGATTTGGAAAAATGAATATAATTTTTTAAAAATCAGAGTGTAGGATAATTAACTTAAAAAAATAGCTGACGGTAGTAGCTCTTAAGGGAGGTCTAAAGGTGAAGGCCTCCAAAAAAGTTGCCCCAGACAGACATCCTTAGGCAGAAAGCCATACTCAACTGATTTTTCTTCCAGGCAAGTAATAACAATACCAGTGAAAATAACTGATTCCCTAATGTAAGCAATTCATAAATTAAAACCACAAATATCGCATTCTCACATCTACCTGAAATTAGCATACTTTTGTCAAAATTGAAATGACTACACACATCACTAGGCGCGTCTTTATAGGGATACGGAGATGTGTGTGGAAACCGCACCAAATAAGAACCTGTTGTTTGCTGTAATGAAAACTCGTTGGCTATTTTTAAAACAGAATTGGTAATGACTTCCTCTTGACAGCTGTTAACACGCACTAATTATTGCTCCCCCTGGTCCAATGGAAATCTTGCAGTTAAAAAGATTTCAAATAATTCACTGCTCTCAAGTGTTTTCAATTCTGTCCAATTCAATGGTGAGTGAGGCTGGTTAAGGGGAAATGAGTTGTCTTTCCAAATTTAGTGTTCTGAAAACACGTTGTTGTGGTTAATGAGCTTTACATGATCCTTCCATATTTAGCAAACATTTTCATTCCCTTGCCCAAGCCCACCCACAACAGTAGATGGAACTTTGATTTCATCTACACTCATCTGGGTAATGTAAACCCCTCGGGTTCTGTAAAGTCTGCTGAGCAAGGAAGCTGAATGCAGAAACGTCAGAAAAATATGTAACCTTTGGACCTGAAGAGGGGTGGGGGTTGGGGTAAACTCAGACTCCACTGATGATTTCACGTTGGTTTTTAAACTATTTCTCACCTTATCCACATCAGATCTTCTTTGTTTGCACAGAGAGCACCTGGAAAGACGCCTAATTAGGGGAAGACAGCTTGCTGTTTATCTGAGGAGCTGGATCACAGCACTCAGCATGGCTCACCTTTGAGTTGAAGGTCAGTTTGAAACGTCATAGATCCCTTCCATGTTGAAGACTTTGAGCACAGTCATGCTTTCTTGGAGGCTTAAAAACGGGCAGGCTTAAAGGAAGCTTGGATTACTGAGGTTGAAAAGAAGCTGCCTTATTTGGTGTAAGACTGCTGCAGGAGAGAGGAAACCTGCTTTATACAAAGCTACACATAGTAGGTTATCAATAAATAATGGTGGAATAAATCAACTGTAGCCATTTCTAAGCCAAAGGCCAAATCTATAATTCCAAATCAAATCTGCACAGCAATTTTTCTCAAACTTTACTACTGATGTGCAACAAAGAATGTGAGAAGAGAAAAAGAATAATACAAGATTCAAAGAACGAGTAGTTCATTATAAGAATTTCTTTAAAGTCTCATGTCCTATCTTAAGAGTTCATGGAAATTTTATACTCTATACTGCACTATATAAATATTTACCTTATGGCTTCAGGTATCATCTTGGCAAATAGTTTAAGAAACATGGCAATCTATCATTCTCTCTGATTATGTTAACCAAAGAGAAGTTAGAGAAAGACTTGGGGAATGGTTTACACCTACCTTGAGGTTACATATTCCAAATGTTTGTACAAATTATATGTAAATGTTTTTAAATCTTATTTATTTATGGCATTTATTATCAATCAGTAGATATGTTTTGATGTTTTCAAATGATTAGAAAGATTTTATGCCTTAATATATTGAATTCTGTATTAAGAGAGTAAAGTATACAACAAATACAGTAGGTAATCATGTATTGGCCACTTGGTGTATATCAGTCATTACTATAGTATAGTATGAGATATTATTTTAAAAAATGTAAGCTAACTAATAATTATAACTAATATAAAAGTAGCTAACTAATATTTCAATATACTTGCTAATAAGATAAATGATTTTTAAGAATCTCTTAAAATCTGTACATATTGCTTTATTTAAAAGTTTTTTTCAGAGAGGAAAGTAGATTCATTTACCCTTCTTATTGTAACTGCTCCAGGAGAAAGAGAATGATATTCTCTGAGTTCTAAAGCATTGAAACTAATCCACACCAAAAATACTGAGTTCCAACACTGAGTATACCTTCAATCTGAGGTTTCACTACTGACTTCTAAGCAAGCATGAGAAATACTAAAACAAGAAGTTAGATTTCTATTGTTCAGTTGGGTTATGCTTTATGTTACCCAGGTTTCTTGACTAAAGCTAGGTTCCTCCAGTAGAATATATAAACTTTGAAATGAAGCATAGTATTGATACAATGTTCATGGGTTAGCCCATGTCAATACTCTGTGGAGACTTTTATAGGTGGTGTTTATCAGGAAGCAGACGGGATTTATTAGGGAGTATTCCCAAGTCAACACACATGAGGGAGCAAAAGAAGGAGGCTGGGGCAGAGTCGGACTGCAAAGCAGTGATGACAGTGGCCCAAGTCATCCTGCTGTGAGCTCTGCAGCAGGCGCGCCCTGCAAAGCTGTCTCAGACCAGGGCTGGGAGCAGACTTTTATATCTCTGCATTGACCAGGGGACATAATCTTGGGTGAGATGTCTGTCTCCCTTCAAGATGAGGCCAATCTCGTGAGGGCCTTACCCATGAGCTGTCAGGCTACAGCATGCAGTATGTAGGGGAACCTGTGCTTCAGTTCTAAAACCCGTGGCTGGAGGATCAGGTCAACGCATCACAGTTCAGTCCCCAGAATTTCCAGAGGAACCCGGCTACTTTCTCTTACAAGACAGACACAGTATTAATAAACTTGCTATCCCTGTGTTCGTGTTCAACACCTAGGAAATGCGTGGTGAAAGTTTGCTGACAGGCTTGTTCCTGAAGTTCAGAGTCAGGCTTGTGTTTCACCTGACACTAAATCAAAAAGACAAAAAATCTTGGGTCTCCTAATTCTGAAGGCAGAATCGGGTCTCTTCTGAAGCTGAGGGAATTGTGGGTAAAGGATAATTGCCAGATGATGTCAGAGAATGCTGCAGATACAACATACATGTGGAAGACTCTCTTACGTTGATTTCATTGTATTGTAACAATGACTGGTGAATAAGGATCAGCTCACTGTTTCCATAGATTTCAATAAATGGTGTGTTTGGTGGGGAGGAATCTGCCAAGGTGAAATCTTATATAGGATTGTTTTTGAATAAATCATTTATTTAATTCATTCAGTTTATACTTTATTTGTATGTATTATGTAGCAGGTAGCATGATGAGCATAGGAAAATGACTAACACGTGACTCTCATATAGTTCTGAGGAGAGACCTGTGCAAACCAATGATTACAGGAAATCAAAGGAAGAATTTTGTTGGAAAAGACAATGAAACCACATCCAGTACAGAGCAGCAATGCTACCATTAAAAAGAGGAAGTATCATTAATATTGCCATGTGTACAACTCGCTTTCAGAGCAGACTCCTGTTATAAAAATAAAATAAAAATCTAATCTCTTCAGTTCGTGTGGGCCTCCAGCATTAGAAGATTAAAACGGAAAGAATTCACGAAACATCCTAGGACTTTCTTGGTACTGAGGTCTTTTGTCTTCCGCCATCTCGCACACCACATTTCTTTCTCTAATTTTCATCTCCCCTGTTTCTGAGCCAGAGCATGTCCGCAAAGTATCAAAAAAATAAAAGAACAGAAAAGAAAATTAGATCCAAATATGACTGAGCATGACTGTCAGCGCGGAGCAAACAGTGACGCCGGCGCTCACACGCTCCTTCACCGTGTGCCGCTGCGCAGGGCGGCGCTTCTCACTCCTCCTGCGTTTTCCCAACTGCCCCTGAGAAGATGTATTTCTTTGTTAACCATCTGCTAATGAATGGAAAGGGAACTCTTCTGTGTCATCGAGCCTTGTGATGACTGAATCCACTTGCTTACGATTGCTCCTTCCTTCCTGTACCTCCTTGTCTCCGCCCTCCCCCTTCCTTCATTAATCTCTGAGCAAAGCATGAGGTACAGTGATAATAAGGCACCTTCCTGTCCACCCAGTGCTCAACTTAATGGAAGGCAGACACACATAAACAGGTAACTATAGTATAACGTGTACATTTAAAAATGGACATGTGTGTTGTATGTGTATACCTATACACACATTATATATACATATATGATATATATCAGTATATGTATATAATCTATACACATATGTATACACATATTGCACATATGCGATATGTATACACACACAGAGCAATAGAAGAAGGCCTTTATATCATTTAGAAAAGGAATTGAAGGAAGGCTTCCCAGAGGAATAACACATTAGTGATATTAGTGAAAGAATGATGTGGTCGTAACCTCCCTTCAAGATGGCTCCTGTGATCATCACCATTCTTGTTTATACCCTTGTGTGGTCTCCGCAAGCGAACCAGGGCCGACCCACAGGACCAGTAGAGCACTGCTGAAATAACGAAGTGTGACTTCCCAGGCTCGATCACAAAAGGCTTCACAGTCCCAGCCTTGGTCACTTGGATCATTTGTTCTCGGAGAACCCAGTCCCCATGGACTCACAGAAATCCTGAGGAAGTGCCTATTGAAAGAATCAACATAGTTAAAATGGCCCTATTACTGAAGGCAATATACAAATTTAATGCAATCCCCATCATAATCCCAATGTCATTTTTTTTAAGAAATAGAACAAAAAATAACAAGGTATGTATGGAATCATAAAAAACTGAATAGCCAAAGCACTCCTGAGGAAAAAGAATGAAGCCAGAGGTATCACACTAGCTGACTTCAAATTATATTATGGAGCCATGATAATCAAAACAGCATGGTATTGGCAGAAAAACAGATATACATACCAATGGAACAGAACCAAGAGCCCAGAAATAAAACCACATATATATGGACAAATCATATTTGACAACGGAGCCAAAAACACACAAGGGAGAAAATAAAGCCTCTTTAATAAACGGTGCTGGGAAAATTGGAAAGCCACATGCAAAAGAATGGAGCTTGACTATAGTTTGTCCCCCTGCACAAAAATTAATTCAAAATGTATCAAAGACCTAAATATAAGATCTGAAACAATAAATTACATAGAAGAAAACTTACTTACTAAATTCATGGACCTTGTCTGTAGAGAACATTTTATGAATTTGACCCCAAAGGCAAGGGAAGTAAAGGGAAAAATAAATGAATGGGACCATATCAAAATAAAAAGCTTCTTTGCACAGCAAAAGAAACTGATAACAAAACAAATAGGCAGCTAACTAAATGGGAGGTGATATTTGCAAATAATAGCTCCAATAAGGGTTAATATCCAAAATATACAAAGAATTCACAAAGCTCAGCAACAAACAGAAAAAAATCCAATTTAAAAATGGGGAGAGGACCTGAACAGACACTTCTCCCAAGAGAACATACAAATGGCCAACAGATATCCTCTCCAGCTGTGCACCTGTGAAACCAAACATGTTATCTGCTTCCAAGATACAACTGTGGGACAAGCATAGAATGAATATTCCCATTCCAAAGGGAGAAATTGGAAAGAAGAAAGGAATGACAGGTCTCAAGTTAGTCCAAAGCCCAACAAGGCAAATTCCATAGACCTTCCTGCTGGAAAACAATCTCTGGCTTACTGCTTGGTCTTTTGGGCCCACAGGTGTGCCCAGGATGTAGCAGATCTCTTGAGACCTGCCCCATTTGTTATCTCAAGTTCAAGGCAGTTCCAGCCTTTGAAACCTAGGTGGAGGTAGCCATGCCCTGGACCCTTGTACACTGTGGCAGGCAGAGATGGCACCACACAGATGCTACTCCAACCTGCTGCCTGCTGATAGGGTGTCTGAGAAGCAGGGCGTTGGGGAGCAGAGCCCCTTGTGAGGCAGCACAGGCAGCAAGTGTCAAGGGTTTGCAGGTGATAGCGATCTCTCCTTTGAAGTCACTCCACCTGTGACCCTGGCACTGTAGGCCTGAGAGAGGAGTAGCTAATCTGATGACCTCTGAATTGGCTGTGGGGTCATCCTGCCAAGGTCTTGGAGAATAACTCCTGGCTTCTGTTGAGATGGCTGGTCCATACTTAATTCATGAAACTGTGGCTTGGCCACACCCTTAGTGTTTCCTTTTTGACAATATGGACAGGCTGAGAATTTTCTAAATATTCAAGTTCTACTTCCTCTTTGCTTAACAATTTTGTCTTTAAGTCACTTCTCTCTTCTCATATTTTACTATAAGCAGTCAGGAGGTGCCAAGCCATGCCTTCAAAACTCAGCTTAAAAATAGCTTCTGCTAGATATTCTATTTCATTGCTTAAAAGTTCCACCTTCCACAAAACACTAGAACAAGAACACAATTCAGCCAGGTTTTTGCCAATTTATAATAAGGATGACCTTTACTCCAGTTTCTAAGAACATGTTTTTCATTTCCGTCTGAGACCTCATCAGAATGGCTATTACTGTCCATATTTCTACTAACATTCTGTTCAGGATGACTTAGGAATTCTCTAAAAAGACTTAGGATTTCTGTATAGCTCTCCTTTTCTCTTTGTGGGCTCTCACCAGAATCCCCCTTAATGGCTTGCAGGCTTTTTCTAGCACGTACTCCAAAACTCTCCCGGCCTTTACCCATTAACCAATTCCAAAGCTACTGCCACGGTGTTAGGTGTTTGTTACAGCAGCACCCCACTACTCAGTACCCATGTCTTAGTCTATTTGGGCTTCTATAACAGAATGCCTTAGACTGGGTAGTTTATGAACCACAAAAATTTATTTCCCACCTTCCTGGAGTCTGGGAAGTCTAAGATCAAGTTGCCAGCAGGTTCAGTGTCTGGTAAAGGCCAGCTCCCTGACTCATGGATGGCTGTCTTCTCGCTGTGTCCACACATGGAAGGGTCAAGGGAGCTATCTAGGGTATATTTTCTTTTTTTCTTTCTTTCTTTCTTTCTTTCTTTCTTTCTTTCTTTCTTTCTTTCTTTCTTTCTTTCTTTCTTTCTTTCTCTCTCTCCCTCTTTCTTTCTTCTATCTTTCTTTCTTCTTTTTTCTTTTTTCTTTCTCTCATTCTCTTTTTTTCTTTCTCACTCTATCTCTTCCTCCCTCCCTCCCTCTCTCCCTCCCTTCCTTCTTCCCTCCTTCCTTTTTCCTTCCTTCCTTCCTTCCATTTTTTATAGGGTTTATTTTATAAGGGCATTACTTATATGCAGAGGAATTCATCTTCATGACTTAATCATCTCCCAAAGGTTCCACCTCCAAATAACATCACCTTGGGGATTGAGGTTCAACATATACATTTGGGGGGACACAAACAGTCCAATTTTAGCAGGCTATTTAATGTATATTGAGTTAATTTTTATATATGGCATAAGGTTTCAACTTTACTACTTTGCATATGGATATTAAGTTTTCCCAACACCATTTATTGAATACTATCCCTATTTTGTAGCCTTGGAATCCTTGTTGAAGATCATTTGACCATATGGTATGTTTCTGAGTCCTCTATTCTATTCCGTTGGCCAATGTGTCTCCTTTTATGCCAGCTACATACTGTTTTGATTACTATAACTTTGTTATATGTTTTGAAATCAAGAAGTATGTGGCCTTCAATTCTGTTCTTCTTTCTCAAGATGACTTTGACTATTCAGGGTCCTTTTAGATTCCATATGAATTGTAGGATACTTTTTTCTATTTCTGCAAAAAAAAAAAGCCATTAGAATTTTTAAGGGGATTGCACTGAATCTCTAGATCACTTGGGTGGTATCTAAATATATAGGTTTCCTGTCAGCACTCAGAGCTAGGTGAGTCAGAAATATTCCAGTACTCTTTCCCTCCACAGGGAGAAATGGTGAGTTGGGCATTTTCCCCCAGTAGGTGTGCCAACTCAGGAAACGGACTCTCCTGGGTGAAACGCAATGGCTTTTCTTACTATTTCAAAGCTTGTGTTCTTGGCTTTGTACTTGCCTGTTGTACTGTGACTTCTTAACTAGAAGATCGATTTCTCATGAAGCCCTTGAACTGCATGTTGTTGTTAAGTCTGAGTTAGTATCTGTGTGTGATGAAACTTGTCCGGGGCTTCCTATTTCACTATTGTGCTCTGCATAGTGGTTTTGGAAAATCTGCATATGAATATAGATTGGCAGAACATGTAACTCCACTTTAGCCTTACCCTCACTCCTCCTCTTGTATTACATGAACCCTGAATGATACAGAATTGTTTTACAGGCTTCCCTAGACATTTTATGTCCATATATTTTTCAATCTCTGAAACCCAGTATCAAAATATCACTTGCAGGAAGCCTCATTATGTGGGCTCCACTTCCTTCAGACATAGAGAGCTCACTGTCTCATGAGTGAGTTCATTTCATTGATAGATAGTTCTGGGTTTCAGAAATTAAATTTTTCTTTTTCTGTTTTTTTATACTAACCTGTAATCTAAAACCTACTTCTGTATTATTTCTATGCATTGGTCCTATTTCTACCCTTAGGAAAAAAACAGAACCAATTAATCTGAGGGTTTTTGTTTGTTTGTTTTTTAATTAGATAAGACAGTTCTTTATTTAAAGATAGATGTATATAATGACTCACTCGAGTCTGATTCTGAGTAAAAATCTCCAGGCAGTTTGTCGATATGAATCCAAGGCCTTCTCTCCATCCTCATACTCTGGATAGAGTCCAATTTGCTTTGCCCTTCTTAAAATTTTCTTTAAAATACCCCAGAATTGAACACCAGATTCCAGATGGTGTCTGGCCAGTGTGAATTACTCATTGTGCTTCTGACAATAGGATCATTCTTTAAGTATTTTTTAAGCAACTATCTTAAATTAAATTTCTGCTTTTATAAAATTCTTCATATATATATATATATATTTTACATACAATGGTACCAATTCAAGTCTTCCATGTTCTACACGTGTAAAAGGAATCCCACAATTTCCAGACTCAGAGTCTTAAATGAGGAATGTGATCAACATAGAAAACAATAGGTTTTATTGCCTCACTGAGACCCAACATACTTAAATATTTAATCTTCCCCTTCTGGCTTTCACTCAGCTTTTTCCTTGTATTTTTCTTTGTATCACAATTGTGATACTTCACTCAATTATTATTTATTTGATGGATCCAATGTCTTATGTGATTTGTTTAATGTGATTTTTATTACCTTCTAGTGAAAGTCCACGAGAAAAGTTCTCTGATATACCTGGTGGTTAGCATATTGCTTCACCATTGTTGATGGTCTATACATATTTATTGAGTAACTGAAAATGCGCCCTCTATTTCTTCTTGAAGGCAGTCTGTATTGGTTGGGTCTTTTGGGAAGCTGACATTGAGCTAAAGTTAGGAGTTGTAATCAGTTATTGGGGTATACCTGTGAAAGATATCAGCAAGAGGAAACAATTGGACACAGAAAGACTGTAACCATCTTGTTCAAGCCAATGATGAACTTTAGAGCAGAGAGGGCTCATTAGAGGAGTCCTGTGTTGAGAAAAAACAGCAAGGTGTCAGTATCTCAACTTTTTAAGAGCCAAGATTGTGATATGGTCATCTTTTCTGGCCTGAAGTAAGTAGTAAGTAAATACTTATTAGGCTCAGGATCCTCTTCTGAGCTCATTGGTTGTTGGAAGAATGCAGTTCCATTTGGTGGTAGGACTGATGTCCCCATTTTCTTGACACAGGGTCCCCTTAGCCTTAAAGCCAACAACAGCACATGGAATCCTTCTCTTATGTTTTATTATCTCAGATTTCCCTATCTGCTTGAAAGGAATCATGTAATCTCCCTATATTAAGGCCCACTGGTTAGTAAACAATTATATCTGTGAAGTCTCTTTGCCATGTAACATAACATATTCATGAGTGTACCACAAGAGAAAGCAAAGGTCATTGGGCCAAAATTCTGCCTATTATATCTGATATATGTACATTATTCTTCTCCTTTTGCTCAGTGATTTTTAAAAAATTTTATTAAACATATTGGGGTGATATTGGTTAATAAAATTATATAGATCCCAGGGGTACAATTCTGTTACACATCATATGTATATTGCATTGTATGTTCACTACCAAAGTCAAGTCTCCTTCCATTACCATGAATTTGACCCCCTTAACCCTCTTCTATCTCCTCCACCCTTCTTTTCCTCTGATAACCACCATCTGTTGTCTGTGTCTATGAGTTTTTGTTTGTTTGTTTTATTTTTTGTTGTGCCTTCAGCTTTATACCCTACATAAGGGTGAAGTCATATGTTTTTTTTTACTTTTTCTGACTTATTTAACTTAGCATATTATTCTCAAGATTCATCCATGTTGTCACAAAAGGCAGTGTTTCATCTTTTCTTATGGCTGAGTAATGTTCTATTGTACATATATATATATATGCCACATTTTTTATCCAATCATCTATCTTTGTTTTTTTTTAAATTTTATTTATTCATTTTTAGAGAGGAGAGAGAGAGACAGAGAGAAGGAGGGAGGAGCTGGAAGCATCAACTCCCATATGTGCCTTGACCAGGCAAGCCCAGGGTTTTGAACCAGCGACCTCAGCATTTCCAGGTCGATGCTTTATCCACTGCACCACCACAGGTCAGGCCAATCATCTATCTTTGAATTACTGCACAATGTGACCAGTGCTTTGAAGAAGGAATGTACTAAACTGAAAGGCAATGCCTTAAAAAGTGAAGATTTCTTTGTATTAGGTCATATAATCAAAGTCACTTAATCCCAATTTGTGGTTTGCTTCCACCCAAACTTCCCAGCACATGTAGGGTAGTCAGTAAAGGTAGAGGCTGGTAAATGAGCTGGTTGATATGTGAGTATTAGCCATGAATCAGGCACATAAATTTAGGTAATCCTCACAATACTCTTATGAATTAGGATTATCTGACAGATAAAGCAATTAGTCTATTGTCCTTTAGCAATTAAAGTACAATTGAACTTGGTTAAGTCTGTATAGCTAGGGCAGAGAATCCTGGGACGTGAAGCCAAAGCTATGGGAGCCAAAGTTTCTGTCCAAAAATGCTATTTCTACTGGTAACTAGAGAGAGAGACTTTCCTTTATATGTAAACTAGGTGAAAAGAAAGAGATAGAGAAGGGAAGTAAATGAAAATAGTCATGTGTCAAACACATTCACACACACACACACACACAATCTCAGGAATTTTCAAAATATTTTATTTGCTTATATCATATCTATTTATTGAGGAGGAAAATGAAGCTCAGTCAAGTTAAGTGATTTTGTCAGGATCCTAGAATCTATTAGTGGTAAAGGCAATGAAGCACATGCAAATCCAAAGTCTATGGTCCTTCAGTCTATTCTACTAACATCAAAAGCAAAAGTTCTGCCTACCAGGAGCAGGAAATGAAAGTGAAGAAGAAGTCTTCTGCATTCAATGAGCCAGGATGTTACTAGCAACCATGAGATTTTGGACCATGGAACCAGGTTCATGTGTGAAATTGAATGTGCCCAGTCTCCTCAAGAAATGACCCCTGAGGCCAGCGCACCTGAGCCTGTGTCAGCCATGACCATGCCATGTAATGCCTCTTCTACACCAAAGGAGATCCTGGTCATCCAGTATGCCATCTGGGTCTCTGATTAATTTGAAGATAAAAAATGATGGCTGAATGTGGCTAGCTCTAAACACCATGAGATGCTGGTATTAGCTTGTGAAATCATTCTGGATTGCTTGACAGAATAGCATCATTCAAATGATGCTTTTCTTCCCAGGCCTTTGGTTTGGCACAGTTCATTTTGTCTAAAAATGCTTTGCCAAATGAAATTTCTTCCACTGCCTTGACAGGAGCTGTTACCTTCAGGGTCAGAGAATGCCAGGCCATTGTTTGTTCCGGGTGGAGCTCCTGACCTAGCTTTCCTTCTAAACAAACCTTGGCGTTTGGATACATTTTTTTGTAGAGAGAGCATTTGTTCTCTTGCCTTTATTTATGCCTTCATGTATGTATATATGCCCAAAAGAGCAGAAACTTTTTTCTTTTACTTTTTAATTATTTCAAAATGTTCATTCACTCTAACCTTCCATAGACTGTCATATATGAAAGGCTCATGTCGTTCATTCAACAAATACTTGAGTGTTTGTTGCACACCATGCACTATAGCTATCTTGGACACTGCAGTTAACAAGATCAAGGTTTTTATCAAAGATTTTGAAATCTAGTTTGGAGGAAACAGAAAATAACCAAGTAAGTACACAGACAGACAAAATAATTACACATTGTAAAAAATGTTATGAGAGATTATTTGAAGAGCCAAATATCCTGCAGAGGACACTTTAGATAGAAAGCAAGAAAAGACCTCACTTAGAAGGTGACCTGAAGGGTGAGAGGTAGCAAAGAGCTGGAGGTAAAGAATTGCATGTAAGAGAAGAGCATGTGCAAAGGCCCTGAGGAGGGAAACAACTTGGTGTTTCTGAGGAAGGGAAAGGCAGCTAATATCCCAGGAGGGTAATGAGCAAAGGAAAAAGATGCTGTGAGTTAAAGTGGGAAAGGTAGAGAGAACCCAAATCATGGGAAGCCCTTTCATTTGATCCTCCCACAAACCTATTGCATATTAATCTTTTCTAGCAATGAAGAAACTGAGGCTCAGGGAATTTGACCAAGTCAATGGTGGCTTTCCTCCAAAGACTGGGAAGGTCTGGTCTTGTAGAGCAGCTATTATCTTACAAAACAGTCCTGAATTACTACCTACATGAAATTCTTCACACAGAATTTCTGTTTCTAGGCCCCTGGATTGAAAGGGCCTGAAAACACCAAAAGAGATTGAAAAGTGAGAATATTTGCAAAGTCTTTCAAGAGAGCCACCTTTAAAATGGTAAAGTAGGGATGAGATGATATGACTAGTTCTATCTAAAGTTATAACTGAAAACGGGTTCAGGGACAGGCAAACCAGGCCACCTGGACTGCCTCTGTGCTCAGCCCGATGTCCCACCTCCCTACAGTCCCACGTCTCCTGTTCCCTTCCAGTCGTTCTCAGCACCTCTTCATGGGCAGCAGACTTTGACATGCTCCACACCTACATGAAGGGATTACAAATTCAACCATGATTGTAAAATAAGATTTCTTAAATTAGAAAAAATCCCCCAGTGCTAGCAGCACTTGCCAAGTTCCCTTAAGCTCTGTGTCACAGTGTGAGTAGCAATGCTTACCGCTCTGACCTAGGGTATGTCTGCTGGCTGAAGTAAGGAGGATACAATAAAGTCAGTTTTATTTTCTTCTGCTGCCCTCCAACCATTCTAACGGATTTTCTTCTCTGTCCTCTCACAATTCTATAGCTTTATTTTTATAACAATAGAACAGTGTAATTTAAAAATATTAAAAGACAACCTAAAATACTATGTAATCTCTCATCCAATGTTAGGCTCCTCCCCTCCCTAGTATGACATGACTCAAGAATTGTACAGATTAGCAGTGGGGAAGGGGCATGGCTAGCTTCTTCACTGCTCCAATCAAATCCCATTCTCCATCTTCTCTTCTCCCTGATGTGTCCCTATGGGAGCACCAAAGTAAGAGCCAGGCTGACTCATTCATGGGGCAACCCATGAATTTTTGCCTAAACATATTCCCCTCCCAGCAGAAGGAACAGGCAACGTTTTCTCACCTGTGAAGAGGTATAGGCTAGATCCCGGGACATCTCTAAAAGACTGAAGATTCTCAAGCTCAACTTGCCAAGAAAAGAAGCAACTTAAATGTAGACAGAATAATAAATAAACTACATCACAAAGAATTACAATATCTGTACCCTCTCCACTGCCCTATAGTTTTCATCTGAAGGGCCAGTTTCTTCTTTCTCACCTTGACAACCTTGTAAGGGAAATCAAGGCAAAGGGAGCCTGCCCATAGAGCTTATAAAACTTACTCCCATCAAGCTGTAGCTCCGGAGTCTCTGTAACATAAGCTTCCTTCCTTTAGGACCTCTCAATGCTGCATGCGGCGATTTTGCTCAGTTGTTCATGTACTGTCAGGCCTCATCCAACCATAAATACAGGGTGGGGCAAGAGCAGGTAGACAGTTGTGAGGACGCAAAACCCAGGTTTTATTCTTGTATTATTATTTGTTAATTATTATATTTTTCCCATACAAACAACTGTAAACCTACTTTTTCCCTTCCCTGTATGACTGGTTAATACAGTTTTTTTTTTTCCATTAAACGGACTTAAGTTCATACTTACTGATACTGAAATGCAGGGACACGTGTTCCACGATGGCTTAGGCAGCTGACTGCACAGACTTAGGAGGACTGTGCTCCCTTGTACTGGGATAGTGTGCCACACTTTCCAAAACACTGCCACACACGTTATCTCTGACTCTCCAGTGAGGCAGATACTGTTCCAGACAAATAGGGCAAAGAGCTAGAAAGAAGATTCTAGAGATGCACATTGTTTACTGATTTGTGTCGATGGAATGGTTGTTTCTGCATTCACACCTTTGACTACCGTCTTCAATTTTATTAGGTTTTACAAGTTAAGCAGATCCTGCTGCTACTGCCTTACTCTGTGTAAAGACAAATTAATGAAGTTCATTCCACTTTCCAAACTGGCTACATTTCAGACACAGGTAGTTTAGGAGGAGTCAGAATCTTTGTTAACAAAAGTTGCTTGGTAACTAATGACCTAGCGTATTTTAATAGTTAAGATAGGGAATGTTTATGTGGGAGTTAATAATTGCCACCTCTCCAAATTAAATATTGTAAGTGCAATTTATTTCCTATCTACGTAGTGCACAAGCTCCTTGGGGACTGCTGATTGGTTGACAGCATCACTTTGTATTCCAGCTTTATGCTGGTGTACAATGTGCTAACGGCAGTAAAACCGAATTCCCCATTTTTGGTCACTTGTTAGACAATAAAAAGATATAAAGGCAAAAAACAGGACAGCAAAAGTATGAGTGTATTACTATTTAGCTCTTATACAAAATCCTCTACTCTAATGTAATTGTCTTGTTAGCTGGATTTCCCCGTGCGAGGAGCAATTGCTCCAGCGCACTTGGAGTGATGCCGTGTTTAATGTGTTTAAGTTGTAGAGCATGGGTGGCCCTTTTATTTTGCTAATGCCAGATGTAATTCTGTAATAAAACAATTTTTATTTATTAATAACCATGTGCAAATTCTGAGAAAAGAATCCTACCCTCTTTGCTCTTCCTTTTTTTCTCATTTCTTTCAAGTAACTTCTAAAATTATCCTCTTGCAAATCAGTAGATTTGTACATTTTAACCTTGATCTATAAGGTAGCAACAGGAATTTATGGCCAGATTTGTAAACAATTCCATGAATGTAGTTATGGTGATCGCATGTATTTTGGATACAGGCATTGTTTCTTATTTACCGACCAGCCCCTGGAGCACACAGCATATAGTGAGTGTATCCTGGATGCTGCAAAGAGGAGCACCTACAGAAGGAGTGGAGAGGGAAGGCTAGAACTTGTGTCAGTGGTCTGACTAACGTTAGTGGCCATGTTCATCGTAGCAACAGCAGTACTTCAAAGGGTGAGAGAGCAGCTGTGCAGAACGTCCACCAAACCAGTGTGCCCAAACTCCCACCAGTTATGCAGCAACTTCAGTGCTATTCTATATTTCTTACATTCTTTTTACCTTCTTAAATCTTATTTAATGTTTGACTAAGACTTTTTTCCATACAAAAAAATATATTAAAGGAAGCAAAACCAATTCTGATATTAATCAGAAATCTGAATTCCTACAGACTGAGATTAGGGAGATGAAAATTTTCCATATCTCAATGTGGTATGCATATTTGTTAAAACTCATTGAACTGAATGCTAAACAACTCTGCTGATTAAAGTATGTAACTTTTTCCTCCATTAAAATAAATTTAAAGAAAAAATAGATCAGGTAACTTTAAACACAGTCACAGTTAAAGCAAAATCGTGTTATTCAATTCTAGATAGATACTATCCTTGAAAGAATGCTCTATGCCCAAAGCCTACTCTGTTTGAAAACAAAGATTAATAAGTGTTAAAAATAGTATAAAGAATACCAGTAGCTGTGTATCTTTCTCTCCCCTTCTCCCTTGCTTCTTTCCTTTCTTTAAGAAATAGTTATTAGCGTCCTTTCTCCTACTGTCAAATAGCCACTAGTCAGACATGGCAAGGGATGCTGCAGGCCTGAGCAGAAGAAGCAACCTCAGTACAGGACAAGTCCATTTGCAAACAGGGCAGTGGCCCAACAATATCAGGAGATTGGCTACATATCCAGGGAGATTGAGCACCTAAGTAAATATGTCAAGAACAATAAGAGTCAGGTTTCTCACTATTGGAAAGGGAGCTACAAATATGGAGAAAGATAAAGCTAGAATAAACACAGCTGTCATTGGATTAGAACTGGATGGACCAAGGTGAGCTAATAGTTTTTATTAAAGACAAAGAAAGAAACATGTAAATGTAAATGTGTGTGTGGTTCCTAGCTATCTGCTGAGAGGGCCAGGAGTAGTCTCATATCAGTAGTAATGAGTGTCGAGTGATCATATCTTAATTTTAAATAGTAAAATGAACCAGTGCTCCTTGAAATGATGGAATTCAGGGCTAGGGCTGGGAGAGAGCATGGTGAACCTGGAGCAGCACTGGTAACAGACAGCAAGGAAATGGCCAACGAAGGATGAGGAGATAGCAGAAGAACACTAATGTCTGCTTGAGAGGGCTCCAACTGGCCAAATAAATGACAATTGAAGGATTAAAATAAATGACATGATAACAAATTATAACTCATTAAATAAGCTACTAATCTACTGATATAAATAAATAGATGACTGTATACATGAAGAAAGAGAAAGTTCTTCCTTATGATAGAAGGCCACTGATTAAATGTGGAAGGAATAATGGTTATGAAAAAACACCATTTGGCCATTAGCACAACAATAAGTAGTCCTGATCAGAAGTTTCAGTGGATAGTAACACAGGCAGGTGAAAGTGAGGTGAGGAATGAGATTTTTACATAGTTTCAAAGTTCCTCCCTATAAAATATTTGTTAATTACAAAGGGAACAGAAAGTAGAGAAACCCTGTAGACTCAATGCTGATCAACTGATCAAAATGAACAACTCTAGTAATGGGACAAAGAGACATCAAGTGCAAGTGATAGGATTTAATAAAAAGAATAAAGTGTGGTAGTCATACTAAAATATATAGCTTAGGTGTAATCATGAGGAAACATTAGACAAATCTAAATTAAAAGATATTCTAGAAAACAGCTGGCTGGTCTTCAAAAATGCCAGTGTCATGAACGCTAAGTAAAGTATGGGCGCAAAAGGAGGGCACTTCTCCTTAGAGATGTCAGGGAAGGCTTACTAAAGACGACTACATGTTGTCTCCTAAAATGAAGAACTTGTCTTATAATTGGGAAGAAGTCCTTTTAGGACTAGAAGACGGCATGTTCAAAGGTATAGAGTCTCAGTTCCGGTAGTGAGTCGGGTGTACCTGGAGCGTAGACAGATGGCAGAGGTAGCCAGGGGGATCAGGCAGAACGAAATTATAAAGGGCCAATTCCTCTGCCTTCTTTTGCAGTTTGAGGAGCTGAAAATGTCATTTGAGTTGTTGTATTAGCTCATGTACTCAGAAACAGATGCCAAGACAGTATTAAATGTGCAAGTAGTTTATTAAGAGAAATGCATCCAGGAAAGGAAATAAGAAGAAAGCTGAAGAATTCTGGGAGAGCCATCAGACTGTAATGTAAATCTGACCCCTGAGTGGAGGAGAAAAAAAGGAAATTTAGATGGAAGGTTCAACAAAGCCATCTATGAGTCCTTGAACCCAACCAAGCTGGCTGTCAAAGTACTCGTGTGTCTCCCAGAAATGGGTCATCATTAATATTTCTACCTCACTCAGTAACTAGTGGGAAGGAGCCCACGGTAGGCATGGCCTTGGAGAGAACACAGGGACGACCGTCAGGGTGTGGCAGCCTAGACCATTAGTCAACTATGCTTGCTGCAGTAGGAGACAGCATTCTCATGACCTCCACATTTCAGTTTTGGATGATGAAAAGGATTCAAATGGCAGAAGAAGTGAAGGATATCCAGGGAGAGGTGTGAAGGAGCTTCAACGGAAGCACTCAGTTTTCACCTTTGTTCTTTGTCTTTTATTTACAAAGGAGTCAGCAGTTTTTAGGTGCACTGTGAGCAGATTTATCAATCTGCAGTTAATGAACATGGGCACTTAGTCCTGGAGAGCCCACCAACTTGCTTTGGCTTCTGAAGTGGTTAAGTCTTCCGTTTTTTGTCTTTAGCCCATCTGTGGAGGCTAACTTAAAATTTTACAAAACTGTCCTTTTTATGAAATTACATTGGTCCATCGTGGCAACACAAGTTATTCTATATCAAAAAGGAGCTGGTTAGTTATTGGATATGCCTTTTACTAATAAAAAAGAAAAATTTTCTTTGTATTTGGTAGAAAATAGAGTTTAAAATAAATACTAGGTTCATATTATGGGATAAAGTAGGTAATGAGGGAACATAATAATAGCAAAAGGGTTCATCAATTTTGAAAAGATTGGGAACAAATGAAATCAGCTGGATCCTGTTGAGTTCAAAGACTATGCATGAATCTATAACACAATGTCAAATTGCTTTAGCCTATACTTAATCGCAAATTTCCTAAACTCCATTAAAGAAAGGAAATGATTTTTTTTCTTCATTTTTTTCAGGTTTGGAGTCCCCCTCATTCTTTTTTTTTTTTTTTGTATTTTTCCGAAGTTGAAAACGGGGAGGCAGTCAGACAGACTCCCGCATGTGCCCAACTGGGATACACCTGGCATGCCCACCAGGGGGCGATGCTCTGCCCATCTGGGGTGTTGCTCTGTTGCAACCAGAGCCATTCTAGCACCTGAGGCACAGGCCACAGAGCCATCCTCAGTGCCTGGGCCAACTTTGCTCCAGTGGAGCCTTGGCTGTGGGAGGGGAAGAGAGAGATAGAGAGGAAGGAGAGGGGGAGGGGTAGAGAAGCAGATGGGCGCTTCTCCTGTGTGCCCTGGCCGGGAATCGAACCCAGGACTCCTGCACGCCAGGCCGATGCTCTACCACTGAGCAACCAGCCAGGGCCCCCCCCCCCCATTCTTTATCAAGTACCTGGAAAGTTCTCCAAATTTCAGTAAGTACCAACTATAAAATATGACTCATTGAGAAATGCAATTAACACTGTAATATTATAGCCACTGTTTTTAAAAATTTGTATTAACATTTATTAACTGCTAGCATGGAGATTTTTAACTCTGAGAGAAGATTCAAGATGCCCATAAATATTTTTAAAAACTTAACATTGTGCTTTCTCCTCAAAGAATGATACTATAGCTCACCCAAATGATGCCATTTAAAACACACAACAAAACACTTTACTGGGTTAAAAAAAAATGGTGCCTAAAAGAATTTGGGGAGATTTTTTTTCCATGAATGGAAAGAAAAATATTATTTCAAAAAAATAAATGCACATAAGAAATAATTTAACTGAAGAATCATGCTAAATATATGTCTATAAAATAACTGCTTCATATGACTATAGTTTTGGCATTTAGTCTTCAAAACTATTCAGGTAAATGCTCTACAACATGTGAAAAAGACAGCAATGATATTTTATGTGCTGATATGATGAGGAAAAAAATCTCTCTTTCCCTGCAGCCCTTCTTGAAAATAATCATTTGCTTTAAATATCTTTATCTGTAATTGTTATTCCTGGCTTCATATATACTGTGGTTGTTCTGATTAGGAATGCATTGATTTACCCAGAATATACTTTCATCTTTCAATACTGATCTTCATGAAGGGTCACCCCGGTATATTCAACCTGAAGCAATCTGTAGAGAAGATGTTAGTATGAGTTTTCACGAATTTGGATGTGGGTACAAAGATCTGTTTTGGTTATTTATTTTTGAGAGAAAAAGAGGAAGGGAGAGAATGAGGGAGGAGGAAGATGACAGAAATCAACTTGTAGCTGCTTCACTTTAGTTGTTCATTGATTGCTTCTTATATGTGCCTTGATGAGGGTGGGTGGCTCTAGCTAAGCCAGTGACCTTGGGCTCAAGCCAGTGACCTTAGGATCACACCAATGACCCCGTGCTCAGGCCAGTGACCCTGTGCTCAAGCAAAGGAGTCTGCGCTCAAGCCAATGCCCATAGGGTTCCAAACCTGGGACCTCAGTGTCCCAGATGGATGCTCTATTCACAGCGCCACCACTGATTGAACTGTTTTGGTTCCTTAATTTTTAAGGCTGTTTTGCAGCTGCACTCCAACCACTGTCCCTTTAGAGAAGAGGAATGGAAAATGCAGCTTTCTGATGGTTAGGGCTGCTGCATTGCCCGACTTCAGGGGAGCACAGCTTGGCTCTTCCTCCATGTGCAATGCAATGCAACAGAAAATAAGAAATGAGTCATTTGTTCCTGAATGATAGTTATTATGGGGGAGAGGATTTTTTTAAGGTGAAAAACTGATCTTTGCTATAACAAATTCAATATATAAGAAATTGGCATTGAAACCTGTAAAATTTAATTAGCCAATGTCACCCCCATGAATTCAATAATTTTTTTAAAAAAAATTTTTAAAAACTATGCTGTCTAATGATAGCCAGTAGATACCTGCAGCTACTGAATTTTTGAAATGTCACTAATCCAATTTGAGATGTTCTATAAGTGTCAAATACATACCAGACTTCAAAGACTTAATACAGAAATGTAAACTATTTTGTTATTTTTGGTATCGATTAAATGTTGAAATACATTGTGTATATTAGATTGAACTATTAAAAATAACTCCACTTGTTTTAACTTTCTCAATGTGGCTTCTCAAAATTTAACATTATAATGTGGCTCAAACTAGTGACTTGTATTATATTTCTACTGGACAGCACGAGCCTGAAATACTTGATCTGCTCAGGTCCTCGGAAATCATTTCCTACGTTCTATAACTTCTTTTCCTTTTTTTTCTTTTGTGATGGAGACATTGAGAGACAGAGAGAGAGACAGATAGGGACAGACAGACAGGAAGGGAGATGAGAAGCATCAATTCTTCATTGAGGCACCTTAGTTGTTCATTGATTGCTTTCTCATGTGTGCATTGACCCGGGGTGGGAGTACAGCAGACTGAGTGACCCCTTGTCCAAGCCAGCGACCTTGGGCTCAAGCTGGTGAGCCTTGCTCAAACCAGATGAGTCCACGCTTAAGGCGGTGATCTCATGTTTTCGAACCTGTGTCTTCCACATCCCAGTTCGATGCTCTATCCACTACACCAGTGGTCCCCAACCCCTGGGCCATGGACCGGTACTGGTCCATGGGCCATTTGGTACCAGTCCGCAGAGAAAGAATAAATAACTTACATTATTTCCATTTTATTTATATTTAAGTCTGAATGATGTTTTATTTTTAAAAAATGACCAGATTCCCTCTGTTACATCCATCTAAGACTCATTCTTGACGCTTGTCTTGTAAGTTCGACAATTATATTTAAAAATACCACAGTTTTTACACTGGTGGCATAATTTTATTTTGTGCATTTATCCGTCCCACCCTAAAGGCCAGTCCGTGAAAATATTTTCTGACATTAAACCAGTCCGTGGCCCAAAAAAGGTGAAAAACTGATTTTTGCTATAACAAATTCAATCTATAAAAAATTGGCATTAAAACCTGTAAAATTTAATTAGCCAATGCCACCCCCAATGAATTCAATAATTTTTTAAAAAAAATAAAAAAAACTATGCTGTCTAATATGATAGCCAGTAGTTACCTGCAGCTATTGAATTTTTGAAATGTCACTAATCCAATTTGAGGGGCCCACTGCCCCACTCCACTACACCATTGGGTCCGTGGCCTACTGCACTACACCATTGCCTGGTCAGGCCTCCCTTCTATACTTTCTGTCCAGAACAAAACTTCTATGGGGGCCCACATTAGCCTTGTTGGAACACTGACCAGCTTGGTTGATGCCAAGACTAGGATGTTGTAAAAAAGTATATGAAGCTTGAAGCATCCAGGAATAAAGAAACTAGATGACGTCAAATGGTAGAAATTGTCTGCCTATATCCTATGACATATGACAGGGTCAAATATGGGAACGATGACTTGACTTGAAATGTTTCTCTAGTGTAAAAGTCATGGAACCGGAGCCCATGATAGACACAAGGGGGTTTTATAAGCCCCTTGATATTATAAAAAATTAGTGTTTATGTGCCTTTTCCCTGAGAGAAGCTCTAATTTCAATTAGGTTCTCAAAGGAGATCATAACTTCAAAAATATTAAGAATCCTAATTTTAGGATTAAAAGACTCATTCAGATAGATAATTTCACAATTACTGATAGGTGGTCATCTATGTCTATGAATATTTAATGTGAAAAGTGCATATATATGTTATGGAACTCAAAGTACATGCTCAGAGAATAAGTGAAAGCAAGGTTATTGGTGGCGTTACAAGAAAGGCCACCTGGTGTTGATTACATCCCAGATGATTAACCTATTCAGCACAAAATTCCTATAAACTCACACTAAAAGGATAAATTATAAATTCATTTCTGCTTGGAAGACCATTCATTTATTCATTCCTTTGTACTATTATAGCATTTTAACCTCTGTTACAGAACTTAACCTGTCATAATCTAACTTCTCAGAATCCACATAGTTGTCTCAGTCTACATTATAAAATAGCTCTTCAAGAATAAGGGCCACACCTTTTCTTTTTACCCTTTTAGCCCCAGTGCCTAGAAAATAGACACTCAATAGAAATTGTGGAGCAAAGTAATAATTAATAGTTGCCTGATTTCTACACTTCTCAGAATAAACAATAACCTACAACACAAAGTTTTAACAATTCAAATTTAACGAAGGGCTAAATGAAAGTCCATAGCTGTGTCGTGTTAGCCAAATCAACCAGATATAGCATGTGATCCTGTTCAACGTTCATGAATTGAACTAACCTGCAGAGAGACTGTACACAGATTGTAGCTGTGATCCACTACCCCCAGGCCTGAACAGTGCTGATTCATTCACCACAGTTGGTTTGCGAGTGAAGAAAATAAACTTCTAAGTTAGAGAAATATAAGCAGTCTTAGATCTGGGAGTCATCAGGAAATGTTTGATACTTTAAAGAACTGAGAGTTAAACAGGTTAATGTGACATTTCAAAGGGATTTTGAAATTCAATAGCTTTCTCTAGCAGCTGATGTTTATTCTCTGGTTGTAAGGCAAATGTTGAAATTCTTCAAAGGAACAATGATAGATCCTAGAAGAACTAGATAGGTTCAACATTCACAATAGCTTTTATTTTTTCTTCTCCCTGACCCCTCCCCATCCCATGAAAAATGTACGCACATAATAGGAAATGGAAAAACCATCTGGCTGGCTCTTAAACATGGTTTTCTTCATCATCAAAGGGGTTTCCGTGTGAAAACAATAATTTTATAGATTCAGAGGTAGGTATGGTTCCATTAAAAAGAAAAAAGCACAATCATAAAGAATAGATGTAAATCCAGTTAGAGGACATGATTCTTTTTTTCTTGCCACATCTGCACCATGCAGGAATGTAAGATGTTTGCCATCACTAAGTGAGTTGGGTAGTCTTTTACTGGTACATTTTCAAATATGTTTAGAAAAATTGATGACAAAGATATGTCACATATTAGATAAGAGAGAGGAACATATTTTACTGCTTAGTAACTACAATGTGAATTGTACAATTGTGCATGTAAAACAATTTCATAAAGGTTTATTAAGATCATGAAAATCACGTTTCAGTGCATCAGTAAGTGAGAAAAGTTAAAGAACATACTTGAGGGAATTAATAAACACACAGGTGAGAAAATTCTTAAAAGTAATCTATTCTAAACTTGTATTGGTTTAGTTGTAAGTAAAAAAAATCCCACCTGGAGTGATTTCATTTAAAAATAGAAAAAGAAGAAAAGGAACAGAGGGAGGAGGGAAGGAATTTAGCAGCTTAAGGAATTCCCGAATGAGCTTCACACCCCAGTAATGGAAAGGGCATGTATATGGCTGGGCTTCCAGAACATCTGGGGACAGGCATGTGAATGCTCTCAGGAGTAGCTCTGCAACTCCTGTCTTTACATTATCACTCTGCAACAAAGAGTCGCCTTTTTAAGTGGTAGGAACGTGCGCCAGTGAGTTCTTACAGTTTACATCTTTCAGACAGTGAAGAGGAACCAAGAGATTTCCTGTTCACATTGAATAAAAAAAAATTTTAGACAAAAAATACAGTAGTCTAAGTTGGATGTCACCAAGTAAGTAACCAGGATTAGCTGTTTGCATCAAATATCTCCCTCGTAACAGTCAACTGTAACAAGAGTGGAACAAGAATTGTGGAGAGGGGAGGAAGTCATGGAATAACACAACAGACTGCAAAGTGGCATGTAGATAGGACTCAGCTCTGGGGGAAGTGGTGGGTGTGCCAGAATCTCCAATAGAAACTCTATCAGTTTACGGGCAAGTAAGCAAAGGGCTGAGCTGGTTTGTTTTGACTTATGTCACAAGTTAGTAAAAGAGACAGAACTTAACAAATAAAATCCAAAAGAAGATAAATATTGATTGCTTTCAGCATAAACTATGTTGTTTTATATACATATTTATATATAATAATACAAGCACCTTGTACAAGTTATTAACATCCTCATTTTTTTTTTCAGATGAACAAACTGAGGTTCAGAGATCAAGAAAATTTTCTAAGGCTACATTGTTACTTAGTGTCAGAGCCAGAATTTATTCATAGGTCTGTCCAATTCCAACTCTGTACTCTTAATAAACAATAATATGAATAATAACTGCACTGTTTTTTGTAAAACAGATATATGCTCATTATAAACATTCACATAACACATAAAGAAAACTTCTGTTAGGTTTAACACAAAATGACTGAACACCCCAAATTCTTCAATCTTGAATTACACATCAACAAAGACTATCTTTTACATATCACTAAGAATAGATTAAATAGTCAGAAATTTTTTATAAGAAGGGTGCATCAGACAATGTATCTTGTTTTTAAATAAAATCCTAACATTCATCCAATTTTGCTTAATTTAACTAAAAAGAAATTAGAATGAAGAATTGCTAACCCTAGACTTTTTTACTACCAAAAGCTCCTTGATGTTAAAATTATGAAATGTAGAAAAAGGATGAAATCACTTTTAAAAGAAACTGTTTCAAATTTTGACAGTATTGCCTATTGCTCTAAAAATAGATTGGTGCACTTATAATTTCTTCCCTCCTAACTGCTTAACCTCAAAATTTTGGTGAATTTTGTTAATATTACATTTTTTATGACTTATGCTATTATTCTGTCTGTAGCCACAATTTCCATGGTTTAACCTTAGTTCTTTATTTATATGGATACCAAGCTTATCAGTTTCTTTTACCAAACTTCTCCCTTACTGATATATATATATATATATATATATATATATATATATGTATGTATCTTGGTTTGCTAGAGTTCATCATCTCATAGTTCCTCTTCCTCCAAGGAAACGTGAGCCATATTCCTTGAGAATGCCTGTTGCCCTTTGATTTTGGTTTTAAGAACTCTGCCTAGGAAGTTTGAGGACTTCTTGAATCTGTAGCTTAATGTCTTTCACCAGTATTGGTACATTCTCAGCCATCTCTCTTTAAATATAATTTCTGCTCAATATTTTTCTTTTCTCCAATTAGGTTCTAATTACACATGAAATGTACTCTACCTCTTATGTCTTTTACACTTTTTTGTGTTTTCTACCTTTCTACCTCTCCATGATTTTTTCAGGATACTTCCTTCTAAAATATTTTCTAGTTCATTATTTATTTTTAGCTGTATATAATCTGATCTTAAATCAATTCACTGAATTCTTAAGTTTGGATACTACATTTTTCAGTTCCAGAATTTTTTTTTTATTCATTATACTTTTCAGGATTAAAAAAAAATTCTTTGAATATATTTATAGCATTTTTCTAAATATATGATGTTTTTTATTATGTATATTTTTTCATCTTTAAAAAATATGCCTAATCTCTTTATGACTAGTTATTTTCTGAATTTAGTGATGGACACTATATATGAAAAATTATAGAAATAATTTGTGGGCAACTTTTATATTTCTCCAAAGAGTATTTAAAATTGCTTTGTCAGATATTGAGGGCCACTAGCAGCCAGGATGAATTTTTGTATTCTAGTGTCTGGGAAGTAATATATTTAATAGGGTATGCTAATGGTAGAACATTTTTTCAGTATTTAAGTTAAAGAATTGCTTAAGATGTGACATTACCAAAGAGGCAACTTTCTACTTTGCACATCAGAACATTAAATTTTATTTTTTTACTGTGTCATATAACAATATTAATAGATTATGTGAGAAAAGAGTGAAGTGACCAAAAAATGTCTAAAAAACTTTAAAATCCACTTAAATGATAGCTATAATAAAGTATCACCATTACAACTTTTTTTTTTTTAAGTGAGAGGTGGAGAAGCAGAAACAGACTCCCGCATGTGCCTCAACCAGGATCCCTGCTCTGCCCATCTAGGGCCACTACTCTGTTGCTCAGCAAACAAGTTTTTTTTAGTGCCTGAGGCGAGGCCATAGAGCCATCTTCCATGCCTGGGGCCAACTTACTCGGACCACTGGAGCTATGGCTGCAGGAGAGACAGAGAGAGCGAGAGCAAAGAGAGAATGAGAGAGAGAGAGAGGTGAAGGAAGGGGAGGGAGAGGGGTAGAGAAGCAGATGGTCACTTTTGCTATGTGCCCTGACTGGAAATCCAACCCAGCACTTCCACATGCCAGGCCAATGCTCTATCGCTGAACCAACCAGCCAGGGTCCACTGCATCTTACATAATTAATTCTATTGAACTTTTAACGTCTTTGTAATCAAACTTAAAAAGTAATTTATATTTAAACTTTCTCTTAGTATTCCTGCAGATCATGTTGTGTGTTACTAAACATTAGTTGGAAATAGTAGCTCTAAACAGATGAAATTTGAGAAAATAATTTAAAAATATTTATGCTTATTATACAATCCAGTCTCTTTAGAATATGATGCTGATTTTTACAAACCATGCCTCATTCAACATGGAACATATGGCATTGTGGTTCTGAGAAAAGTATATCTCTGATCAGTTTCTATCATTAAATCTATATTCATCCAGTACCTTAAAAATTCCCTTTACATTTTGATGCTTGTGCATGTCTAATATATAATGTTGCTTACACAGAAATATTATTAGAATACTGTAGCCATCACAAGTTAATAGAAAAATAGCTATATTAAAATAAATATTACAAAATTGTAAGCAGAAGCAATTTTTAGTTATTCTTATCCATTACAAAAATTATAACATGTAGGACTTAGTTTGAGAAACATTGTCTAATATTTCTTTGTCCAGAGTAATTTTGAAACATAAATGAAGGTCACTTCAGTTTGCATAAGAAATTTATATACTAATGTACACAAAGAATAAAAAAGTGAGGAGTATAAAAAGGAGACATAATGTTTTTTATTTCTACTAATGGTCAACCTTTAGTATATGCTTAGTGAATGAATATATAACTATATATGTTTTACCAAATAAAAGTATTAATATAAATTTTTTGTTATTTTAACATTAAAAATGTCTCTATTTTAGGATAAATTATTTCAAATGATATTAAAATTATTGTTTAAAAGTCTGTAGTACAGATTCATTATCTCTGCTTCTGATTTTTAAAAAATTAAAAAAAAATAATTTTATGTACCTTTTCTCTGCAAAGACTAAAAAATATGATTTTCAAGTAATATTTGAAATAAGTGAATTTTAAGAGATACTAGTTAACTTCAAAACCCTATTTAGGCATACTGTATTCTCTTATAAACTATTGATTATAACACAAATAGCTCAATATAAATTAAGCACAAATCATATATTACATGAAATAGAAAAGATATATAGCTGTGATTAGTGTCTCAAAAAAGAACCTATAAACTTCAAAGAAATTATATAGTACCATAGTTGTTTTTTGTTTGTGCTTTTGTATTTTTCTGAAGTGAGGAGTGGGGAGTCAGAGAGACATACTCCTGCATGCGCCTGACCAAGATCCACCCAGCATGCCCACTAGGGGCGATGCTCTGCCCATCTGGGCTGTTGCTCTGTTGCAACTGGAGCCATTCTAGCACCTGAGGCAGAGGCCATGGAGCCATCCTCAGCACCTGGGTCAACTTTGCTCCAGTGGAGCCTTGGCCACAGGAGGGAAAGAGAGAGAGATAGGCAGAAAGGAGAGGGGGAGGGGTGGAGAAGCAGATGGGCACATCTCCTGTGTGCCCTGGCTGGGAACTGAACTTGAGACTTCCACTAAGCCAACTGGCCAGGGTTCATAGCACCATAGTTTGAAAAAAAAACACCCACCAAAATGAATATATAAAATAAGGATATTAACTAAAAGTTGTGTACAGTTATTAATTTCATTTCTTAATAAGCAATGAACTAAAACCTATTAAGGATTGACGTGTTACACAATGACACTGATGCTATACTTAAATGACTGGTAGAAGGCATTTGATACAGACATTCAGAAATGTAAAACAATTGCTTGTTTTATATTCTTATTTTATTAGAAAAGCAATGCACATTCATATTAATTTTCAGTTTTTATTTTCTATATGTGTTGTTTGAATTTCCCAAAAACATTCTCCAGAGTTAACCATTTGAAACACATTCATGTTAAAAAACTGGCAGGTACCTGAATAGACACTTCTCCAAAGAGGACATCCAGATGGCCAATAGACATATGAAAAGATGCCCAACATCACTGATTATCAGGGAAATGCAAATTAAAACCAAATGTAATATCACCTCATTCTTGTCGGAAAGGCTATCATCACTAAATCAACAAACAACAAGTGCTGGCAAGGATGTGGAAAAAAGAGGACCCTCGTGTATTGTTGCTTGTATTGTAAATTGATGCAGCCACTATGGGAAACAGTATGGAGATTTTTAAAAAAACTAAAAATAAAGCTGCCATATAACCCAGCAATACTATTTCTGTGTATTCATCTGAAAAAAAGCAAAAACATTAATCTGAAAAGATGAATGCACCCCTAAATTATCACATCATGATTTACAAAAGCCAAGATATGGAAGCAACTTAGGTATCTATCAAAAAGTGAATAGATAAAAAAATGTGATATATATATATATATATAAACAATAGAATATTATATTCTGCTGAGCGAAATAAGTTAGAGAAAGACAAATACTGTATAATTGTACTTATATGTAACATGTAAAGAAACCCCCAAAACAAATGAACAAAGACAACAAAACAGAAACACACCCATAAATACAAAGTGCAAGCTGATAGTTGTCATAGGAGAAAGGGGTGGTGGGATGGGAGAAAAAACCGAATGCCATGCAACTGAGTTTGATTCTTTATTTCTCATTCTCCTCAAACTCTCATTCACATATTTTATTATGCATCCTACAATAGAAACAAAAAAGCAAGCAAGAATGACTGTGGTAAACAGTGTAAGTATTGATACATAAAGTAGCAAATATATTTTTACACTACAACATTTTGAAAGCAATTGTGTGTTTATTGAAGAAGCATTCTTTTCATGCATATTATTCAAGATTTTTTTCTCTCAGAGTTTTAGTTTTCTAGAGCTGCTGTAAAACAATTACCACAAATTGGGTGGCTTACAATAGCTGAAATTTATTCTCTCACTGTTCTGGAGGCGGTAAGTCTGAAATCAAGGTGTCAGCAGAGTTGGTTCTTCCTAAAGACTCTGATGGAGAACCTATTTCTCTCCTCGCTTCTGATAGGTGCCAGCAACTCTTAGTTTCCCTTGGCTTGTAGATGTATCACTCCAATCTTCACTTCCATCCATCTTCATGTGGTGCTCTTCCCTGTGCTTCTGTTTCTCTTCTCCTCTTCTTACAAGGACAATAGACATATTGGATTAAGGACCTGCCCTGCTCCAAGATCACATCATTCTAACTATAATACTTACATCTGCAACGACTATATTTCCAAATAAAGTTACATTCTGAGGTCTGTGAAGGACATAAATTTTAGAAGAACAGTATCCAACCCAGTACAGTCAGTTTCGTTAACATTAAAGAAAAAAATTCTTATATTATATATATCTAAAAATAATTGATGAAACAGATGAATGTAAGAGTGTGATCTGCTATTTTTAATCACATGCTCAGATGGGAACTACCTTTGGGAATCTCTCACATTCATAAAGATGACTTCAGGCAAAGAGAAACTTACAAAATTCTTCAAAAGGATTTAGGAGTTTAATCTAAGTATATTAATTTGTTACTAATTTGAGCACATCGTTCCTTAGAATATTTTCTAATTCTGATTTTACTGAAGAACTATCCAGATTTGAATAAAGTCTATAAAATAAAAGCAGTAAACAGGCTTTGAAACTAAAATTAAATATTAAATATGTCTAAGGTAAACTCAAATAATTTTTATCTTTTGTCATACAGTTACATTGCTATTTTATTCATTTGGAATCACCAATTTAGAATTTGTAATCATAAATGATAAAATAAGTTTTTTCCTGTATAATGCTAGATAAACCCATTAATCCAGTTTTGAGATGGTGCTTCTCTTTGAGTTGAACTTTCTGTGTTATAAAAATATTCCTTACATTTTCTTTATTAGAAAAAAATGCTAAAAATCTTCAATCTCCACACATATGTTGTACATATCTACATATATCCCATACTTTCTTGTGTTAGGCTGTTCAGATGAGAAACTGTGATTGGAAAAACTTGAAGAATCAGATGATTATGACTCTCTCATAATTTGATAGCTGCTCTAAGCTTGGCTGAGCGCCCTCTGGGGTTATCCTGTACATCTTGATCTTCTGGGGTAAGTACCTTCTTGTGTATCAATTCCCACATTAAAGGGGTCCTTCTTATAGAGACTCCTTCCCTGTTTTCATGACCAGAACCAAACTGTGATGTTTGTGCCACCTTCTGTCTTATACTTAGGTTAAATTTTTCTGTCATGCTTATCCCAAGTAAGAATCGTTTGACAATGCGATCCTCTAATGAATGGAAGGAGAGGGCAACAAGACGACCACCAGGTCTCAGAAACTTCTGAGCTGTCTTCAGTCCTGTGTAAAGTTCATTGAGTTCATTGTTCACAAATATACGAAAAGCTTGGAAAGTCTTGGTAGCAATATGGGTAGATCGTTGTAGCAAGTCTTTTCGCGCATAAATAGCAGAAGGAGGAAATGCACCTATAAATAGATTTTGTGAAAATAGAAAAAAAAGGACAGGTAACATTAATTTTTTCACTGTAAATGTATTGGGTTGTATATACATTTAAGAAACTAAATTTCTTTTGAAAATTGCATCATTTCATTAGCACTTCTCCATTTTATTTTCAAAAATTTTAACAAGACTTAATCTACTGTGTCAGAAATATTTTTCATAACTCATAAAAGAAATTAGAGTCAAATAGGAGCAGAAAAGAATTCTCAACTACGAAAAGTTAAATGACACCCCCCCAAGTAGAATAAACAAAAATATTTCACCTAGCACCATATAATCAAACCCTGCTACAAGCAAACAATAATGAAAAAAATTATGAGTACAAAAAGAAAAACAATACATTACATAAAGAGAACAAAACTATGATTAATTGTTAATTTCTCATTAGGACAATAGAGGCTACAAGACACTGGAATAACATTTAATTGTTTAGGAAAATTTGTTTTCCAAAATGGCTATTCTAATTCTTCAAAATTAAAGGTTCTAAGACATGTTAAAATCAATTAAAAATGAAAGAATTCACTGCTAACAGGTCTGCACTCAAGAAATGCTAAAGAAATTTATTTCAGGCTGAAATAAAATGACACCAAGTGATAACTTAGATATACAGAAAGTAATACATATATATTCTTGTCTTAATTTCTTTAAAAGACAGAAATCTTTAAGTAAAATTATAACACAATGTTTTGGGGTTTATAATATAGACATGTATATATATAAAGGTATAGCTATTTATAAGTAATGTTATGATAGCAATAGCATAATGGATGAGAGTGGGTAAATAGAATTATAATACGGCAAAGTCCTGTATTTTACCTAAAATTGAAGTTCCATTATGGTTCCTAGAACAGTCAATAAAAATAATACAAAGACATCTAATAAGGTAATAGAGAATAAAAATAATCCAAAAAAATAATGTTTAACACAAGGGGAGGCAAAAAAGAAAATATATAAAAACAAAATGAAACAGAACATATATTAAAAGTCAGACAATAATTCCAAATACAAAACCTTTCACATTAAATATAAATGTACTAACTACTCCAATAAAAATGCAGAGATTTTTGGCTAAAAGACAGGAAGACCTAAATATATTGTCTATAAAAATGTATTTTAAATGTAAAAACACAAATAAAGTAAAAAGCTGTAAAAACATATATATTGATAAATATTATATAGATAGAAAATAAAAACTCTGAAGGGACTATATTAATATTAGGCAAAATAAACTTTTACAAGAGAATTATTATATCCAGAGAGGAGTATTTCCTAATGGAAAAATAATCTTGACAGCAGGGAGATATATTATAAATGTATATGCACCAAATAACAGCTCCAAAACTTTAGTCATCTCAAAAAAAGACTTACATTTATATATGCAATTGGGTTGTGACCAAATTGTCAAGTTAATTCAGTGGAGAGAGAACAGATTTCAATAAAGGGAATATTTATAAGAATATGAACTTCAACACATACTGTAAAATATACATAAAATTAATTCTAAATAGATAATGAATCTAAGAGTAAATACTGAAACCATAAAACATAAATCTGACACAACTCTTTTAACCAGAATATATAGGAAATCTAACAAGTCAATAAGTCAATTTATTCATTTGAAAAAAAAGAGCAAGAATTTGAACAGATATCACAAAAGATATAAAATAGCTAATAAACATATGTAAAGATGTTCATGATAATTATTCAAAATAGAAATGGAAACTTAAACAATAAAATTCCAGTACAAACTCACTGGAACTGCTAAATCTTAGAAAGATACAAACTACTGAAATAGACTCAAGACTAGATAATATGAATAGTCCTATTACAAGGGAAAGAATTGAATCAATGATCAAACTTAACTTAGAAAGAGAAGTCCAGGTCCAGATGGCTTTGCTGCTGAATTCTGTCAAACACTCGAAAATTTAGCAACAATACTGCACAAAATCTTATAAAAATTGAAGAGTAAACAGACTTCCCAAATTATTCTATGAAGCCAATTATTATCCTGAAACTAAAACCAAAGACTTCAAAAGAAAATTATAGACCACTATTTCTTATGAATATAAATATAACAATCCTCAACAAAATACTAGCATGCCCTGGCTGGTTGGCTCAATGGTAGAGTGCGTTGGCCCAGCATGTGAGTGCACTGGGTTTGATTTCCGGTCAGGGCACACAAGAGAAGCAAACGTTTGCTTCTCCATCTCTCCCCCTTCTCTCTCTCTCTTTCTCTTTTCTCCTCCCGCAGCCATGGTTTGATTGGTTCAAGCAAAGTTGGCCTTGGGCACTGAGGATGGCTCCATGGCCTCTGCCTCAGGCACTAAATAAATGGCTCCATTCCTGAGCAATGGAGAAAGGGCCTCAGATAGGCAGAGCATCACCTCCTAGTGGCCTTGCCGGGTGGATCCCGGTTGGGGCGCATCTGTCTCTCTGCCTCCCCTCCTCTTACTAAAAAATAAGTAAGTAAGTAAGCAAATAAATAAATAAATAAATATTAGCAAATCAACTTCAGCAGCATATTTAAGGAATTATACACAATGACCAAGTGGGATTTATTCCTGGGATGCAAGAATGGTTCAATATATGAAAATCAATATATGTAATATATAACATTAACAGAATGAAGGGAAAATACCCACATAATCATACAACAGATACAGAAAACGCACTTGAAAAAAATTCAACATCCTTTCATGATAAAAACATTCAACAAAGTAGGAATAGAAGAAAAGCACCTTACCATGATAAAGGCTATATATGAGTACCCACAACTTTCGTCATAACTCACATGGTGAAAGACTGAAAGCTTTTTCTCAAAAATCATAGTAACCCAAGGATTTGCACTTCTGCCATTTCTATTCAAAATAGTAGTGGAAGTTTTAGTCAGAGCACTTAGACAAGAAAAAAGAAATAAAAGGCCTCCATATTAGAAATAAAGAAATAATACTATCTCTGTTTGCAGAGGACATACCTTATAAAAATACACTACACATCACATACACACACCATGATAGAACTAACAAATGAATTCTGCAAAGCAGTAGAATATACAATTAACATGCAAAGAATCACTTGTGTGATTTACACTAACAAACAATCCAAAAGTGAAATTAAAAAATAATTCCATTCACAATAGTTTCAAAAAGAATTAAATATTTAAAAATAAAAATTAACAAAAGAAGTACAAAACTAATGCTACAAAAGCTACAAAAATTGTTTGAAAGAAATTGCTTATCATAAAAATATTCTCCAAATCCATCTAAGGTTCAATGTACTGCCTTTCCAATCCCAGCTGGCTTTTTGGTACAAATCGATAAGCTGATTCTAAAATTCATATGGAATTGTAAGACACCCAGAACAGCCAAAATGATCATTAAAAAAAAGAGAAGAATTTAGTATGAGCACTTACACATATGGATTTGAAAACTTACTACGATGCAATAATAATTGACACAGCCTGATACTGACACAGTAAGACACATAAAAATCAATGGAACTTAATTGAAAGCTTAGAAATGTAACTATGGAGTTATGATCAACTGATTTTTGAGAACTGTCAAGAGCATCCAACTGGAAAAGAATAGTCCTGAATAATTGGTACTGGGACGAGATACCTACATAAAAAAGAATAAAGGTGGACCCTTAAATCATATGCCCGAAATTAACTCAAAATAGATTAAAGACCTAAATGTGACAACAAAAACTATAAAACTCATAAAAGAAAACAGAGATGAATCTTAATGACTTAAAATTTAGCAAAAGTTTTTGAAATAAAAACACCAAAATCACAAGCAACAAAGAAAAAATAGATACTAGACTTCAACTAAATTAAAAATGTCCTTCAAAGGACACCATCAAGAAAGTAAAAAGACAATCCAAAGAAATGGAGAAAAATTTGAAAATCATATATCTAATAAGTTTTGTATATAGAATATGTAAAAAAAGAAGCAAATTACAAAGTAAACATGTTTGATACTATTTATATAATATTTTTAAAAAATATTTCTTTTTTTTTTTGTATTTTTCTGAAGTTGGAAATGGGGAAGCAGTCAGACAGACTCCTGCATGTGCCCGACCGGGATCCACCCAGCACGCCCACCAGGGGGCGATGCTCTGCCCACATGGGGCGTCACTCTGTTGCAACCAGAGCCATTCTAGCACCTGAGGCAGAGGCCACAGAGCCATCCTCAGCGCCTGGGCCAACTTTGCTCCAGTGGAGCCTTGGCTGCGGGAGGGGAAGAGAGAGACAGAGAGGAAGGAGAGGGGGAGGGGTGGAGAAGCAGATGGGTGCTTCTCCTGTGTGCCCTGGCCAGGAATCAAACCCAGGACTCCTGCACGCCAGGCCGACGCTCTACCACTGAGCAAACTGGCCAGGGCCATATTTCTTAAGTGAAAAGAAGGGAGGCAGAGAGACAGAATTCTGCATGTACCTCAAGCCGAATCCATCTGGCAAGCCCCCTACAGGGAAATGCTCGTCCAATGAGGTTGTTGCTCCATTGCTCGGCAACCTAGCTACTTTGGTGCCTGAGGGAAGGACATGGAACCATCCTCAGTGCTGGGGGCTTACTTGTTCCAACTGAACCACAGCTACAGGAGAGTAAGAGAGAGAGAGAGAGAGAGAGAGAGAGAGAGAGAGAGAGAGAGGTGTGATGGGGAAGGGGTGAAGAAGCAGATCGTCTCTTCTCCTGAGTGCTGTGACTGGGAATCAAATCCAGGATGTCCATACACGAGCTGACATTCCATCACTGAGCCAACTGTCCAGGGCCTATTTATATGGTATTTTAAGACATGCAGATCAAAACAGTCATGCCCCATCTCATTTTCAAAATAAAGAAAAATATTAATTTTTAAACAAATCAATAAATACAATTTTTCTTATACTTACCCCATTGGCATACAAATATACTAAAATATAATGTTGAAGGAATATATGCAGAAATTTTTATTTGATTTAAGAGCCCATTCCTAGAGAATACTATCCCATAAAGAAATCTTTCCAGTCTAGAATTCCTATAAGTGAAGATAGTGGTGGGATTCAGCCAGTTAACAGTGGTTCAGCAGAACCAATACCTAATTTTTTGTTGAGTTTGGTGAATCAGTTATTAAAATGGCACTTGTAATCAGGGTTCTTTCTTTCTTCTTCTTTTTTTTTTAATAATTCTTTTTTTTAAACTGACTCTTTTTTTAATTTAATTTAATTTATTCATTTTTAGAGAGGAGAGAGAGACAGAGAGGGAGAGAGAGGAGAGAGAGACAGAGAGAGAGAAGGGGGGAGGAGCTGGAAGCATCAACTCCCATATGTGCCTTGACCAGGCAAGCCCAGGGTTTCGAACCGGCGACCTCAGCATTTCCAGGTCGATGCTTTATCCACTGCGCTACCACAGGTCAGGCCAGGGTTCTTTCTAAGGTGGACGCCTGGGCAGCTGCCCAATGTGGAAATCACAAATTTACATTCCTTACTCTTTTTTTAAACATATCTTACATATTTTTTAACAGTGTATTCTAAGTGCTTATAGTAATGTTTATTTCATCCATAGGTGAAAAAAAATTGCAAGGTAGGATGCCAATCAAGAAACAATATGGAAATACCTTAAATAACAGTTCTATTGTTTTTTTGTTAGGTATTATTTAATATTTCTTCATTAATATTTTAAAACTTTCTTATAATAATCTAGTTTTGTGTACCTCTCTTATTGTTCTAAATGCATGAAATAATAAACTACCTTTTGGTATATCATTTTTTTATATAATACTTTAAGTGGTCATTAGGGCAGAGAATCAATTGTTCAATTATTTGAGCACCACCACTGAGTGAAGATCTGAAAGCATGCCTGCAATCCTGGTCCTGAGTCTCTTTAGTATGTGTCTTACAGCAAAATAAATTATACAAGGCTGGTACTTTAGTCCACATTTTCATAAACTGTAGTAAATCCAGTAGTAAAGTTCATTAGCACACGTGACTAATATTCTTAGGGAACTGGATCAGAGAAGGAAGAAATAACATACTGAAGAGCTGAGAACCAGGCTGTCAAAAGTTAACCAAATCAGTGTTATGGGTTCATTCTTCCCTTCACAAAAACTACTTTGCTGAAAGGGTAGGAAATGTTAGACGCTGAGGAACTTACATTAACCAGGTCTCTCAGAAACAAAATGTGAGAGTCAAAGCTGAAGAGGGAGGTCAGCTTGTCATTTGGCAATTTCTCCATTTTCCAGAGAAAGCATTTTGGTCATTGAGGAATGTGTTTCAAAACTTTCTAAGGACTTGAACAAACACACAACTCTTCACATTTTAGAGCTTGAATTAAGAGGACGCTTGAAGAAGGTTGCATTCCTGAAGACCTTGTATGATTCAAAACTTGCATAATTCAACACAAATTTTCTCAAAGGAGAAATGTAATATAAAATGCATTTTAATGTGCATGATTAAACTAAATAGGAGGTAAACATTCATGAAGAACAAGATCAACAAATACTAGAGGATGTTTTTGCTTTCATACTGTTTAAAAACTTTTTCCTAATGCTACCTCTAGTATTTTGTAGAAATTAAAAGTATGGGCCAACATGGTAATTGCTCAGCTTCCTTGGCATTTTATCACATCTCCAAGACATATATTCCAGGATGTGATTTTTAACATAGCTCTGAATTAGCTATGCCTGGCTATGTCTTAAATAAATTAATTTTAAAAAATTAAAAAGGCAGAGAGCTTAATAAATACTTGCTTAATATTGTCATTGAATATATTTTTGAAAACTAATGAAAATAGAAAAGGTTAAAATAACAAAATAATGTCTGAAATCACCATAAAGTTCTAATATAAACAACATTGGTTCCTTTGACATGACAAAGTATGGTAGGCATTTCTGTTTACCAGCTAAAATGGCATCTTTCTACGGCAGAATCGTAGTTTATAATTCATTCAGCCAGCTCGTTGTGAAACTGTAAGATTCCTGATTAATTCTTTTAATTGAGGGAAGCTGTTTTTATTACAAAATATTCACATAAAGTGAGAGTTTATTAATACTTTATATTATGTAACTTCAAGTTTATATAATTCATATTCACAGTTAAATATGTTCACACACTACATAAATCTGGAGCTGATAGGTTAACACCATGTGATAAGAAAGCTTTTCTTTATAAGGTCTCATTAGGCTTTCCAATGTCATATCATGTACAAAAATATTAAAAGCTCTCATTTATATTTAGGAATGGATGATTCTAAATATAATAGAATAATAACTCCAATCTACAAAACTTTTCTTCTGAGGCTTTGTTTTGTTTAAGGAATTCTAATCTGGGGTATGTCCATTGGGTTTCCTAAAAAGAATTTCTAGGTGTAGTCCTGTCAACTTCCTCAAGTCCCATCTTTAGGGACCAGGAAATGACAAGGGACTGCAATGGGTAATGCCTTTTGTGGATCTTTTCATGATACTCTGGGGATCAAAGGACCATATCCTTCTGTATTTTAGGTAGGTTCCATTTTCAGGGATACCCTTCTTCTCTATATTGGTACTTTGGTGTCTGTAATTAATAGAAAAAAAGGTTGACAATGTAGATTGTGTAAAATAAAATTTAAAAAATGAAAGAAGATAAAACAGCACATGGTAATGGAAATTAACAAAGTGAAAACAGTATCAACTGGCAATGGTACACACATTCAAGAAGAGAGAGAGAGAGAGAGAGAGAGAGAGAGAGAGAGAGAATCCTACTGTTAAGGATTAAGGAATGTTCTCTGTTTATATGAGAAAGCTTAGACAATCAGCAAATGTCCAGTGACTCAGATAGTAAAATGGATTTCCTTGTGAAAACCACCCATCACGGAGCAAGGGACAGAGTTCTCTTAGGTATACAGAGTAGGTAGGGACATCGGCCTACACGTCACCAGGACAAAAAAAAAGATTAAAAAGCTACACTAGCTCCCATGTCTACCCATGTGCTGGACTCTGAACCAGGCCCTTGGAGGAAAAATACTGAGGCCTGGTCCCTGCCCTTGAGGAGCTCTCTGTTTTGCAATCCTTCTTTACCTCTTTCTCATCTCCCATATCCTGTTATCAAAAATAGAAACTGGTCTCTGCTTTTCAATTTCCTGAGTTTAATCACAGAATCTTGTATGGTTAATTCATTCGATTAAGGCATAGAGCTAGACAGAAAATATGGACTCAATCACAATTTAGGACATTTGGCTTGGTACATAGAGAAAACCTTTCGTGTTTCATAGTCTGTCAATGGGCTCAGTTAACACTGGGCAAATGTACATTAGCTCTAAGTGGGTACCCCTAGGCTAGCACTTATCACACTTGACTGTAATTACTAGTTTACTTGTCTGTCTCACTCACTTGACTCTGATCTCCTTGTGAACAGGAACTAGTTTATGTTAAATCTTATATCCCTTGTGCTTAACAGAGAAGCTGATAATTTTTAACCCTGACTGCATAACAGGGTCACCTGTGGAGCTTTTAAAAAAAAAAAGATGCCTGGCTCCAGTCCAGACCTATTGAATTAGTTTCAGTTGTTATTACACTAGAATCACTACTTTTAGAAAGCTTCACAGAGGATTTTGACTTGCAGCCAAGATTAAAAACTATTATAGTAAACACTCAGTAAATGATTGTTGAAAGATAATGAATAGACAATGAATGAAAAAAAAAACCTCAACTAAATGGATAAATGAAAAACAATCCAGAACCATTACTATAAAGAGTTTCATATCATTGGATGGATATATATATATATATAATATTAACATAAAAAGTATAATATTTAGTCACATCAATGAGTGACTAAATGAGGAATGTAACAATTTTAGTCAAAGAAAACATGATGAAGAGAATGTAACATTATTGTCATAAAACAGGCCCTGTCCTATATCCTACTTTTTGGCCAAATGTGATTGTGGGTACAAAGTTATGATTTAAATGGGACAACTGAACTCTCAAATTTGCTAGTAATTTCATTGTCTCAATACAACTGTTTGCATGTATTTAATGATACTGATTGGGAATTTCCTTAATGAATAAATCATCTGACATGTAATGTAGAACAAGCAAATAATTTTAACCTTTAAATACATCTTGCAAGTCCTTATTATCTGAAATGAGAGAATGTGCAAAGGAAACTATATATTTTGCATATTTCTTTTAAATAATAAAATAAGACATGAGAATGTAATGGTAAACTGTGGAAAGTTATATTTTAAAAATGTCATCAAGATCTTCAGTGACTTAAATGCATTTCCCCCAAGATTAATGCACAATAATGTTGAGATTTCATGTAAGCTTTATTTCACTTAATGCCTATAAAATCCTAAACTGCACTTTTTCTCAGTTCTTTAAAATAACGGCACTGTTTTCCTCCTACTACTTTAAAAAAGCAAAATTATGTCAGTAAAACTGACGAGAAAAGGAAATTAAAAACTAATATACATTTATTTGCAAGATGTTTTCAAGATAAGTATACTTTTTAAAAATGTACATTTAAAAATAAATGCCCATTAAATCCCTTATGGGATAAGTTCTCATTTCAATAGGATGTTGAGACATTATTTGGCACTTACTAGACTTACAGTAGTATTGGAAAAATTAATGTTCAAGAAAATTGTCAAACAGTTCTGCCTCAATAGAGGCACTCCGCTCTCACATTCCCGATCAGGTCTGCTGTTGTCATTCTTTTAGGTCCTTGACAGTTTCATATCTTTACTCTTTCCATCTCCCAAGGCTGACAGCTCTTTATGAGGAACATGTCCAGAATTGCAGGACTTCTCACCAACTCCGCTGCTAGCACCGCAGTCCAAGCCATCATCATCTTTTATACATAGTCACCAGACTGACACTCTTCAGCCAAAACTTAGATCATGCCATTCCACTGTTTAAAATGTCTAGTGCTTTCCTATCACATGAAATAGGAACTGAAGTTCTTCCCTTGGTCAAATGTCCATATCACATATGCAACCTCTGCTTACTACCACCCTCATGTCCCAGACGTCATCTCCTGAACTTGAGCTCTGTAATCTTAATGGAACCATGGCATGGGTCTGCCTAAGTCCTGTGACCTGTACCTAGAACATCTGCCTTCATACACCTGAATGGATTACTCCCTCCTTTGTTCAGCTCTCTTTGCAACATCACAGAATTCGAAAGGGAGTCTATGACTATGCTTATGAAAATGGCCCTGTGCCATTGAACTCCCTTTAACACTGTTTGATTTTTTCCCATGAAACCTTATCAGAAACAAATATTTATTTATTATCTGTTTTCCTCCACTAGAATATATACTTAGTGAATATAGAGACTTTGTTTGTTCACTCCTGCAAATTCTTTGCACTAAGAAGAGTTGGTGCATTGAAAAACTGATTGCATTTGTACCTTAATGTTATATCATTGTTTAAAAAAAAGAGAGAGAAGAAGAAGGAGGAGGAGAAGAAGAAGAAGAAGAAGAAGAAGAAGAAGAAGAAGAAGAAGAAGAAGAAGAAGATCAAAAGGACATGAAGTAAAACATTAATTTCACTACTCCTTAAATTCCACCAAGAGACAGCCAAGGGGTATACTTTCTAACATTTTTTTCTTGATAGTCATACATGACATTTTGTATATAAATGCATACATGCATATGTATTTGGTGAGAAGGGAATGATCTGCACAGTGATCTGCCACTTGCTTTGTTTACCTACTTTAAAAAAATGTTTCAGTTGTATAGATGCATCATCGCATTTGTTCATTTAACAAATGTCTGTAGTGTCAAGCACAGTGCCAGCTCACTGGAACACAAAGGTAATTGGGCTAGAGGCAGCCAGCCCAGTGGCGGAGCTCATACCAACAACACAGAGGGTGGAGTTAGGAGGTTTGGATTTTTGCTATCACCAAAAAAACATTGCAGTAAACATTTGGACTGCACATTTTTTAAATTCCTGCATGGCAGAAATACCCGACAAAGTAAAAAGTCAAAATCTGTGAGTAATATTAGTAACTGTATGTGAACCTGTGACAGTAGGATTAGAGATGTTAGGTCAAAGGCTAGTTATGCTTACTTCAATTTGGACTAGCATTTCTGAATTTACTATCTAAATACATTATACCAATTTATTTCCATCATTAGTATATGAAAGAGTCTATTTCCCCACACCCTCACTAGTAGTAGAAACTATGACCCTTTGTAGCTTTGACTAGTTTAATAGTAGGCAAATGATAGCTTACAGTTGTTTTAATTTGTTTCTTTGGCAATTAGCAGAATTGGGCATCTTTTCAAATCTAATGACCATTTGACTTTAGCTATGAATTGCTTGAACATATTTTTAATGTGATGATCCCTTTTTTTTATGGACTTGGTTGAACTATATATAAAATAAAGATATTAATCTCGTGTCTCGCATATATAGATGCAAACACTTTTCCTGGATTGCGACTGCCTTTTCACTTTGTAGAGTTTCTCTGCCATATACAGAAATTAAAATTTTCTATATAGGTTTTTTCATGTTTTTTAGATTTTTATCAAGTTTAGGAAGGCTTTCCCCATTCAGACTTTAGATAACCAACTCTATATTTTTCTGGTATATTTCTGGCTTTATTACTTATATTTAAATATTTAATCCACAGGAAATTTATCTTTAGTGTGGTAGAAAGTAGGGATATAACTTCATATTTTAAAACTATATAGCCAATTGTCCTATTTATTAAACAGTATATTATTTCCCTATTCATTTGAAACAACATTTTGATCATAGACTACATTTTTACATGCAAATAGATCCGCTTCTGGATTCTCAGTTGTGTTTCATTGATGTGGTTCTCTATTTTTCTGCCAATACTGGATGATTATTACTTTTGATTTTTCCAGTACATTTAACTTTGAGGTGGGTAAGTCTCTCTCCCACCATTATCTTTCTTTTTAACTTTCCTTGGGTATCTCATACATTTATTATTCCAATTAAAATAAAAAACAATAACATATATAATTATAAATATTTCGACTGGAATTGTTGTAAATTTCTAAATGGATTTGAAAAAACAAACTTACACTATCATAATATCAAAACCATCCAAGGAACATAGTAATCCCATTAATATTTTACATGTTCTTCATTAAAATTTAATAGTTGTCTTCCCCTAAGTGATGGTCAAGCTATTTGTAAGTACTGTTTATACATGAACATTTTAATCATCCCTTTGGAAAAGCACAAGAAATGACAATACTTATATTAAGACAACATGGGGTAAAAGAAATGGCACTGCTCTTTAGAAAGAAGAAACTAGGTTGATTGATCAAATCTCTTATTGTTGATGGTTGTGTCATGTGGGGCAATAACACTTCTGCGTTTCTTTCCCCACTGGAAGATGGGATAACTCTTTTCCAGGATGACTGTGAAGATCAAATAAAGAAAATGTATAGAAACATCTAGTGCAGGGGTCGAGAACCTTTTTGGCTGAGAGAGCCATGAACGCCACATATTTTAAAATGTAATTCCATGAGATCTGTGTACATTATGCATTATCCAATAAAAATTTGGTGTTGTCCCGGAGGACAGCTGTGATTGGCTCCAGCCACCCACAACCATGAACATGAGCAGTAGGAAATGAATGGATTGTAATACATGAGAATGTTTTATATTTTTAACATTATTATTTTTTTTTATTAAAGATTTGTCTGCGAGCCAGATGCAGCCATCAAAAGAGCCACATCTGGCTCACGAGCCATAGGTTTCCAACCCCTGATCTAGTGTATACTTGGCATAAAGTAATCACTTTAGGAATGTCATTCACACATTTATTTACTTACTATTCTCAGTTGCAAAAAATGGTTAGTGATGAGGGGATTTGATATGTTAATTTGAAAGTGAGGCCAAACTAATTATACTTTTATCCTGGACTAATTGGTAGGTGGGACAGAGGTGGCTGAGAACCCCTGAAGCAGCTGAGTAATAATGCTTATTGAATGTAGGCATCACACTAAAACACCTCAGCATCCAAAATGAAGTCTAAATGTTTCCTTCTTTACAAATGAATGGTACACTTCTAAGTTTAAAAACAGCATCCACAATGCTGCTTTCAGCATGGTAAATCTCTGAAGATAACTGTTTAACTTGGCTTACGTGGCATTTCTAAACTTTTTAAAACAGAAACTTCAAATTTTTAATAACAACTATCTATTCCATTGAATATGTTTTCTGGTTTACACACTTGGGAAAATACTGAAAGTAGGTTTTGTGTTCATCACTTTCCACATACCTTAATTATGTCATAAATCCCTATAGTAATTCTGAGAAATAAGTAAATATCCTTATTTCATTTAAAGGTGAAAAACTGAGAGGTCAAATGTCTCTTCCCAAGTTCACAGGAGTCAAGTGGAAACTCATAAAGTCTATACCTATACCCCCTTTTTTCTGTAATAGAGAGTGGATCTAACTTTCCCAGGAGGAAGGTGTAACATGTCTCGTTAGTTCATCCAAGAAACACACCCTGGGAACCAGATCAGCATTAGTTATCTAAATACAAACAAACAGACAAACAAACAGACAAACAAATGTATTTTATTAGTTTGTAATTTTTCAGTTTCCTGAGGATGTTCTTGAGTTTTCTTAAGTGTACCCAAAACAAGGCAGCAATCTTAAGATGGTATGCTCACCAAACCATATCATCTCCTTTTTCCTGATTAGAATTTAAGGAAGTTAAGATGAAATCACATGGTTTAGAGTGATTTCCAGAAGCTCTAATTCCATGTCTAGTGTTTTATATAACAATCTCATTTTCTCGGAGAAAATGAGTGTAGAATCTTTACTCTAAGCCTGAATAGCCTTTTACTGAGAGATGTTGTAATGGAACCCAAATCACTTTGCATCAAGTTGCAAGAGTTTGGCTTTCTCTCCACATTTCCCTTGGGGAGACCTGTATTGTCAGGCCTCGAGACTGCACATCTGGTAAAGGCGGCAACAGCCCTGGTCTTTTACCCTGGGAACGGTAATGAATACCTTTGGCTTTTGTCCTTTTCATTCTATTGAAAATAATGTATTGTCAGCTCAGGTTATTAGACTGTGCATTTGCCTCTCTTTTTCATCAGTTTTCCTGATAGTGGATTTAAAAAAGAAACAGTTGCTTTTGGTGCCATTATCAAAAGACTTTTGGGCCAGTACTGATTATCGTGTTTTTGATTAAGACTCTAGACTCCTCCAAGGCAGTATATGCTGGGCTCTTCCTGACTCACTTGGTAGGGAGGGGACCCTTTATAGTTGTTTTTATGTTCTAAAAATGACTATTTAATATTCTTCAGCTAAGCAAAATGAGGGAACAAGCTCTTGTGTATAATTAGGAATAAGGGGCTCAGACAGCTAAAATCTTGGGAAATTAAATCTAGCTCCTTTTATTTTTTTAAAAAAGCTTCTTGAGAAATGTTGGGTGAAGACAAAGATTTTCCATACATTTGTTGTTATGTATTTCTTGTAAACACACAATTTTAGCCATGACAGAGTGGTGCTCCTCGCTCTCATTCTCAGTCTAGAATGCTCTTCTCTCTCTACTTATAGTTTGTGCATACGCATCCTCAACACGCATGAGGATGCTATCTCCTCCAGGAAGCTTTTGCAAAGACCTCTTTGTACATATTCCATCAAACTATTTATTGCTCTACACTATTTGTCTACTAACCTCTACCAGATTGCAAAAGGTTCAAAAACCTTTTCTTATATTCCTTTATCCTCACTCCCAGGTCTAGGGCCTGGTGCACAGTAAGTGGCAAAGCAAAATTCTACTAAAATATGAGACACTCTTCTAGTTTCAGACAAAGATCAAGATGTACCATCCACAGTATTCTGAATGTGTAAATTCATGAACTCCCTGAAATCTTTGTAAGATTGTGTGTGTGTGTGTGTGTGTGTGTGATCTTATGTGCAGGTGCTCTAGGGATTCTATTAAACTCTCAGATATACCAGGGGCTCCAAAGCTGGTGAACTCCTGATGAAAGCATCAAGTTCAGTGAATTTTCAGCTTACAACATATAACCTTTAATGATACCACCCCAAAAGCCTCTGCATTCGTTTAGTTATGTTTGGTTGTATTTTTTCTTTAACTCTGGGAGTATCCTCACCACTTAGCACCATCAGAAGCAGAGACTGAGAGCCCCCGTCATGCACGACAGCAGAAGTTGGAAACTCTATCAGTGACTACTCAGTTTTCCCCTGACTCACAAGGGATTTCATATTAAAAGTAAGAGAAAACCTTGCTTAGTAACAGTCTGCACTACATATAATAATAGAACACAATTATGTGAAAGTGGTAAGATAGATTTCATTCATAAAAACACCATGCTTCTGGCTAGACACATGACTTGAAGTCCCAGAAAGAAATTATCATTTTTAGTTCTGGGACACCCTTATGCTACTTACACTTTTTAAAATTTAATACATTCGCATGTTCAAATGTATTGAGATTTTTAAGCTTGTGAATGAAATTAGCAACGTGCTGTGGCTGTCAACGTGATGCATTGCAATTCTCCCTGAGTGGTAGGGTTTAAAAATTAATTCAGCTCTTGCACCTGTTTGCCGGCATTCGTCTGTTGAATTTCCACCACATTTAATAAGTCTCTGTGACGCAACTCGTGTCCTTTTGCCTGGGTTCCTTTAATATAGTGTTAAGTTCTCACCCATCTGAAATTCAAGTAATATTACAAATTCCAAACTCTTAATTAAAATCTGTGAACTTGAATTGTTCTGGGTAAAATTGGCTTTACTCAGTGAGGTTCTTTTTTAACTTCTTTAGTCTCATCTAATCCCCAACTCCTACCACGTTAAGTCTGATGACAACATGATCTCACTACGGGTGGCTGAGGCTTACAAATCCTCCTACATTAGGGGAAAAAATCAAGTGATAGACTCGAGCAGAAAAGATAACAAGGAAAATTACCTGCTGAAATGAAGTAAGAAACATGGCTCAGAATTAAAGGGAAGATTTGATATTGTTCATACATTATTTTAAAATAAAACTAATTCTATACTACCTAGCTGTTAAAATGCTTAGCATGGATGAGATAGCCTAAACTGAATCATGATTCCCATTGCCTATTTAGTCGTCAATATTAAATTTAGTTATGCAATCTTTAAGAAGGGATTGAGGCCTATTTGCTAGATACTATGAATACAAAGCTGACTGAATTGAAAGTAAAAAGGTTCTAGCATATTTATGAGCCTAACGAGATCCTTTCTTTAAACCTTTAGGGACAGAGTACAGAGCATGCAGTACTGTTCTCGAAGGTGGGCCATTTACACTCCCCCGAACAGGGAGATGGTAACAGAAAAAGGTATTTGACAATGCTTCTCTTCTTGTGAGGTCAACATACACTCATAGTTCATCTTTATGCTGCAAGGTGAAGGTGCCTGTCTTCCTGGACCAAAGTTAACCTACCGTGGAGCACTTCTCAACTGCATTACAATGTTTTTTTTAAAAAAAAAAATTTTTGTCTCTTCCACTAAAATGGAAGTTTCCAGAAGGCAGGGATGGCATATACTTCAAGAATGCAAAAATTGTGTTAACGGCCCTGGCCAGTTGTCTCAGTGATAGAGCATCGGCCTGGCGTGCAGGAGTCCCCGGTTTGATTCCTGGCCAGGGCACACAGGAGAGGTGCCCATCTGCTTCTCCACCCCTCCCCCTCTACTTCCTCTCTGTCTTTCTCTTCCCCTCCTGCAGCCAAGGCTCCACTGGAGCAAAGTTTGCCAGGGCGCTGAGGATGGCTCTGTGGCCTCTGCCTCAGGTGCTAGAATGGCTCTGATTGCGGCAGAGCGACACCCCAGATGGGCAGAGCATCGCCCCCTGGTGGGCATGCCAGGTGGATCCCGGTCAGGTGTTTGCGGGAGTCTAACTGCCTCCCTGTTTCCAGCTTCAGAAAAATACAAAAAAAAAATGTGTTATCATTTTTCTCATAACAGGCTTGTTGAAAGACTAATAGATTATTTAACTGAATTAAAGAATTAATGATCAATTCCTCTAATGGTTAAAAGCATATAGATTTTAATTAAATCTTTGATTATAAAAATCTCCTTTTTTTCTACCACATCCAATTCTAATACTGAACTGATTTCTCCCATATTTTTTTTAATTTTTCTGCACATTCTCCTAAACTGGTTTAGAAACAGTGCTTTGAATAACGTCCAGTGAAGGTTTTTGGTTTCTAAAAGGATGTGTATCAATTTTGAAAAACATTTTAATGGTATATACATATATATGCCATGAATCTCAGTTAGACAATTTAGCCTAGAAAGGAAGTACCCCTGCCCCTCAAAAATCTTTAAATAGGCACAGAATTATTTACTATATGGCTTTTAATAGTAGCTCCCACTACGAGGTAAGCCAAAAATATAATGAGAATGATTAAATATATTATGGTATTTCTTACTGATACATAATATACTGGCACAAAAGTTAAGTAACATGATAAAATGTCAAATAAAAATTATATACATTCAAACATTTCAACTAAAAAAAGTGAGAATAAAGATAGAGATAAAGGGAATATGCAAAATTATAATATTTATGTTATGGTGGTAGAGAGGTATTACAGGTTTTTAAACTTTTCATTTGAATTTTAACAGTTTTGTATAACGTAAGTGAAAATGTATTTATAATAGAGAAAACCTCACATTTTTCTCTATAATCATGAATTTTAATTATTTTTGCAATCATTGTGTGGTACAGAGTTTTTCAACCAACAGTCCATGGGATGCCAGTCCGTCAGAAATTTTGTGCCAGTCCATGAAAGAGTAAACCTCCCTGATGTTGTATGAAGATTACAGACCCAATGATTTTAGTCAAATTCGCTTATGCTCAAGGTGATGTCACTTATCAGCTTGTAGCATCTATGAATATACTACTGAGGTTGACTTAGATATCTTTGGAACCTATAGGCTCATTCGAACAACTTTTTGCCCTGTGAAGTGCATTTACAAACCATGTGCAATAGACAAAAAGCATTCGAACGAACTCATGTAGGATTCAACGCATTGTACACATGGAGTTTGGAAATCAAGCACTAGCTTGTACTGTGTTGCATTGTTATGTGTGGTAAGATAAAACTTTATTCATTGTATGTTTCTGTTTCTGGCTGACTAGGTCACCAGTCCCCAAGTGAAAAAAGGTTGAAAACCACAGGTAGATTTTATCTAGGTTTTAAATTCTTCATTTGATCAGCTTTTGTCAAGAGCTTACTTAGCACATGCCTACCGCTAGGATAGGTAGTTTTAAAATGTGATGTCTAATCATCCCAGCAACCTGATAAGTTAGGAACCATTAACCCTACCTTAGAGAGAATTAGAATGGCTATTACTCTGTCCAAGTTCAAACAACTAGTAAACCAAAAGGCTTAAATTTGAATCCATGTTCTTATATAATTCCAAAACTAATTTCTTTTTCTATTACTCAGTGACACAATCGAATGTAGAGACATGCACCCTGACTATTAATGCACAGGTAATGAGGAAATAAAAAAAGATTAATAAAGGAAAATGGGTAAGCAATAGCAATACAGCATACTGGCTTAATAATTTGAGTCTGTCATCAAAGTCCATTTGCATCTAAAGAGTACAGAGATGAAATCAAGAACTTATAAATCCTATCTGCCAGATGATCATTCTCAGCTTCAAATTCTGAGACAAGTATCGGGAGCACACAGGAGTCAAGACCAATCCTTTCCAGTGGACTCTGCGTTAATGTTAACATTTTTTAAAGAAGTCATTGCAATGTATGCCATCTCTAAAACAGTTCATTGAATAATAATAGGCTACATAAATTTCCATTTAACAATAACAATTTATATTATTGTTAATAATAACTCTCATTCTCTTTTCAAAATCCAAGCCTGCAGTTTATTGTGTGAGGGCTAACTTGTCACCTGGCTAATGAGATGTTGATATACCTTGAAAGAGTTGGCAGACAGCCAATCCTTAGAATTCCTTAATGTGATGAAGAAAAGGGGGAAAGAAAGATAAAGGAAGAGTAGGGAATAGTGTTTTCAACAAAAAAGGGATGCTTTCGGCCCTGGCCGGTTGGCTCAGCAGTAGAGCATCGGCTGGCGTGCAGGAGTCCCGGGTTCGATTCCCGGCCAGGGCACACAGGATAAGCGCCCATCTGCTTCTCCACCCCTCCCCCTCTCCTTCCTCTCTGTCTCTCTCTTCCCCTCCCGCAGCCGAGGCTCCATTGGAGCAAAGGTGGCCCGGGTGCTGGGGATGGCTCCATGGCCTCTGTCTCAGGTGCTAGAGTGGCTCTGGTCGCAACAGAGCGACGCCCCGGAGGGGCAGAACATCGCCCCCTGGTGGGCATGCCGGGTGGATCCCGGTCGGGCGCATGCGGGAGTCTGACTGACTGCCTCCTCGTTTCCAGCTTCGGAAAAATGAAAAAAAAAAAAAAAAAAAAAAAGGGGATGCTTTCCCCAGTCTTAACCTTTCTCACATTCCTTCCTAAGCTTTAGGTCCGAGTCCCTTGACTGCTACACTGTGCCTGCTGATATCTTAAACATCCCTTCAAAGAGCAAGACAGCTGCTGCTTGTATAGAAATCTTTCCTGGTGAATCTGTTATAAAAAATTCCATAGCATTTGTTCTACTCACTTAAAAGCATTCATTCACTAAATCAACTTCTTATTCTTTTTTGTTTTTATAGATTTTATTTATTTATTTTTAGAGAGAGAAGGGGTTAGAGCAAGAAGAATAAACTCCCAGATGTGTCTTAACCAGGGAAACTCGGGGTTTTGAACCAGCGACCGCAGCGTTCCAGGTTGAGGCTTTTATCCACTGAGTCATCAGGCCCTCATTAATTCATTTTTATGCGTTCATTCAACAAAAGTTAAAAATAAATAGATATATATTAGAGATTGCTCTTTATTGGTCATTTAAAATACATTTTCTAATTATCTATCCAAAAATCCTGTGAGGCTGTTATATATTCTTCCATATTTTGCAGTTGAAGAAACAGATTCATAGAAGGTAAAAAAAAATGTCCAAATTTACAAAGCTAGTAAATGACAAAGGCAGCTCTACCTGACTTAATAGTTCTTGCTTTCTCTAACCCAGTCTGTTGACCCCTTCAGCATACTCCTTAAGAGATAGGTGCTGAGGTTATTCGGGTGCATTAGATATGATCTTATTATCCTTGAACAACTCACCCAGTTTATATGGTAGACAAAGTATAATAAAGCAAAATTTCATTAGATATATGAACACATATTAAAACAGTGAGTAATTTCAGGAAAAAGGCAAAAAGAAAAAAAGGAAATTTCAGGAAGGAGCCAAAGGAATGAATATAAGCCAACTTTTGACAGAAGTAGAAAAATTTTGAACCATGGGGTGGGGGAAGGCAGAAAGGTGAGGAAGAGTATATCCTGCAGAAGAAGATCATATACCAAAGGATGGAAGCGAGAAAGCAGAAAACAAATTCTAGGAACTGGAATGGTGAGCAGTTTGGTATGGACATGGCCCGCTGTGGGGTGGGGCAGGGCAGTGGAGAAATCAGATTAAAACGTCAGGCAGAAGCCAGAACATGAGGGCCTTGTTTTTCATGTTAAGGAGCTTAAATTTTGCCCTACAGATGGTAGGGAACCTATTAAGGATTTTAAGGAAAGGTATGATATTATGAGATTTGAATTTTATAAATATAACTCTGTAAGTACATTTTGTAAATATAACTATGGTAGAGCTTAACTGAAGAGAGCTGAGAGAAACAGAAGGTACACAGTCCAGTTAGAAGATTAAGGTAATACTGGCAAAGATGACAAAGCAACAAAACAATGACAGTAAAACCAAAACAAACGAAACAAACGCACACACACCCCAGAAGGATTTAAGAGACAACTTGAGGCAGATTTGAAAAGTCTTAGTGATGTAACTTTTCACTTCAACTCCAGGTTGACTTGATGGTTTTGATTGGGGCTTTTGGCTAAGTGGTGAGGCGCAAAGGAAACCAAACGTGGAAGGGCCAGGGGCGCCAGTCAGCGTGAGACTTGGAACACTGAACTTGATGTGACCACGGGATAAACAGATTGCTATGTTCCGAAAGTTGTGGCAGATATTGGTCTAGAGTTCTGAAGAAAGACTTGAGCTGAAGGTGGGCATACAGATAATGTAAGATCTTGGAAATAGATGGAGAAGCCCAGCATATGTACAATAAAAAAGGAGCCAAGGATTGAGCCCCCAGCAAACAAAAAAAGTTAAGGCACTAGCAGAGAAAGAAAACAAATAGTATTAAAAAGTACAATCAGAGAGGCAAGAGGGAATGAAAAAGGAGAATATGTCATTACAGAAGTCAAAGTGGGAAAGGGGAGTTTTAAAAGATATGGGAAAGGCAAAATATTATGCTTCATTATAGAATTATTCCCTCAGCTACCCAATATCCCACTAGAGTTTAGACTTCTTAGGAACATGTAACAAAAATATATAGTATACATCACATGTAAATTTGTAACGTATAGAGACAATACACATCTATCTTTTTTAAAAATTGCTAAAAAGCAAGGAAAGTAGAAAAAGAGAAGTCATTAAAAGTAAAGAATCAACATAAATGTTAGAATCAAAAGAGCAGTGCTTGTCCTGGTTTATTAACATTCCAATGTTTTCACAAAAAAGGTCAGTCAACTACTAGAGTGGTATATAACTTAACAGATATAACAAATTGATGCTAGGAACTATCAAGATTATGCTATAAAATGTCACATAGTAATAGGGCAGTGGCAATTCAACTTACTAATAGGGTACAAACCATGACATGAAACATGAAATTATATATTTTTTAAAAGTGAGAATGAGTGAAGTAATACCTAAGGGATGAGAAAAAAAGAAAAGATAGGTGATAAAGAAAGACACTGAAGTCCCAGGGCCTTTATTTACTCTTTGTCATGAGAACTCTTCTAGACTTACCAACTGACTTCTTATTCTTACTCTTTGCTGAAAGGCCACTTCCTCAGGGAGGCCTCCCCAAGATGCCTGGCCAGCCTAGGTCCCCCTACTATACTTCCTCATTTACCCTGCACCTTTTACTCATAACTTTTATGCAATTTATAATTATCTATTTATTTGAAGCATTCTTTACATAATTGTATCCTTAAGGAAGAATCCATTAAATGGGTGGACTTGTTCTAGGCCACTCCTTAAGCTCTGCTCATCATGCTATTACCATGTAAATCCCTATGACCCAATGGCAGCCACTTTAAATGGAGCAAGTGTAACACTCTGCTGAACAAGGAAAAGCTAAGGATAACTATAGCACAAATTACGTCCTTCATGTTAGAGGGCTTGAATTCCAGACAGACAGAGAGACAGGGCAGTGAGAAAAGAGGGAGAGAGACAGCAGCAATTAGCAAAAGACAGAGAACTAAACCAAAGAGTAAAAGCACGTATATGTAGATACTGTACTACAAGTAAAAAAGAAAAATAAATAAATAAATAAATAAAATATCTGAGTAAGCACTAACCTAGTAACCCTAGAAAAAAGTTAACTGTAGAAGCCAGAGCTAGAGAGTAGCTGAACCAAAATAATGGTACTGTAGTTTACTAAAGCAGAGAGCCAGCAATGTTTCCTGCAACACGATAGTTTAGTTGGGAAGTTATACAGTATCCTGAGTGACACCTGAGCTATCTTCTAGTATCTCAGAGGCCTGGCTATGTAACTTAAATAGCTGTCTTTCCTATTAACATAAATAGCTTTATAATAATTTCTTCTTGCCCCGGCTGGATAGCTCAGTTGGTTAGAGCGTCATCCCAAAACACAGAGGTTGTTGGTTCGATACTCTTTTTCCTAGGTCAGAGTACATGCAGGTATAGACGGATGTCCTTCTCTCTGTCTCCCTACTACCACTCCCTTCCTTTCTCACTAATAATCAATAAATAAAAGTTAAAAAATAATTTCTTCTAATTATCATGTTTAGCTAATAATAACCTTTTACTACTTAAGTTTGCCTTAATGTGTCTTTGACTTGTGAAACCTAAAAGTGCCCAACATGATACTTCTGCTTGATAATAAGGCAGGAAAGAGAAAGGGAAGAAAGAAAGAAGCAGACATTAAACACCCTGTAGGGTTCCAAAAGGGAATATGTGAAGATACACTCATTACATACATTGGTGTGTGTGTGTGTGTGTGTGTGTGTGTGTGGTGAGGGTGTATAAAATCAGCAGATGAAGTAAGCAGGAAGAATTGGAGATAATAGAACAAACAAGCATAAATATACAATAACTATACTTGTTACATTTAAAATAAGTCTAAAATAATCAATCGAGACTATAATGAAAGAATAACAACAAGCATATTTTTTAAAAATATAATTTTTAGAATTGACTAGAAACTCAACAAATGGGTTAAACAGATTAGATATATCTGAAGAGAGACTTAGTGAATGAGAAAAGGATCTTACCTAGATTGTGTCACAGAGGTGCAAATAGGAGAGACATGCTGAATACCTGCTGCACAGGACTCAAGAGAATGGGACAAAGTGAGGATGAAAAGAAATAATTTCTGATATTTCCAGGAATGAAGAAATGTTAAAGAGGTTCATTCTGTTTCACTAATGATCAATAATAATGGAGTCGCAACCAAGCACATCTCAATTAAACATCAGTGATAGAAGAGTCTTAAGAGTAGCCAGAGAAAGAAAAAAACCAACTATGAAGTAATGAAAATTAGACTTCTCACCAACCATACAGATGTCAACAATGAAATAATACCCCTAAAGTACAAAGTAAAAATAATCACACACCGCTTGACTTTATACCCAACTAAATTATCATTCAAAAACGAGATTGAAATAAAGATACATTTAGAGAAAGTACAGTATAAGAATGTATCACCTAAGGAGCCTCACTGAAAGTATCTCAAAATATGTACTTGGAAAAGAAAGAGAATGATCCAAGAAAAAGGTGGGAATTTTAAGCTAGGAAAGAAGCAAAAAAGTAAACATGTTGATATATGCAAAAAAAAAAAAAGCACTAACTGTGAAGACTATTTAACTAGTAAAGATCTCTTTTTTGTTAATTCTGAAGATAAAAGCTTTGTCTAATCACTTATGTGCATTCTTTACCTAGCACAAAGTGGACTCAATAAATACTTGATGGTAAATGAATATGTAATGTGTATATGAAATAGGCATCTCATCTCAATGCTGAGTCAAATTTCCTTCTTTGCTAATGAGGAAACTGAAAATATAGAAGGCTGACCTAGAACTGTACAACACATTGAACCTGATTTACCCTTTAGAGAACAGGAAAGATATTATAAGTGTCAGGAAAGTTACTAGAGTTTCTCTTATTGTTGCTCTGAGTCTACCTGACAATATGAAGCACCTGGAATGCTGAATAAATTAGGGGGTTTTAAGATTTTTCTCTATGAGTTCTCCCTAGCCTCCCTCATTTTCTAAACATGACAAAATTATGAAGGAGTGGACATTTAGGTATTCATTCAAGAAATATTAATTGAACATCTTTTATAAACTAAATTCTGTATCGGGCATTGAGGATGCAGCAATGAAGAAGATATATCTAATCCTTGCTCTCAAAGAGTTCATAGTCCAGCTGATAAATCATTAATTCAGTAATTAGGAAAATGTAGAAAATATATCCTATTGCTTACCATATGCTAGGTGTGTGTTACCAAGTGATTAAAAATATGACATGCAACATATAGTAATATAAAGATTGCAGGGATAAAATAAGTTAAAACATTTGGGAAATAGTAAAAATGCTAATACTCAACCAAAATAGAGAAGGAAAATATAAGGTATATAAAAAAGTTAATAATAGATTTCTCTTTTTTAAATTATTGGGATATCTTTTCCAGATATTCTATAATTTTTCAATTCAACACAAAACAAAAATGATAGAAAATAATTTGGAATTTTTATTCTTAATTTTTAGCTATGATTAAAGTTTGGACATCAAAACTAATCTTTCATTCATTATTCTCCTTCTCAGCCCTAGAAATATAATCTTTAATCTCTGACAACCTAGTAACATTTGGGGTTCTCTTTCTTTGACATTCTTTTGGCAGGATTTGAACATTTTATACTTTTAAAATGAAAGCAGATGCTTTCTTCAAAGAACGTTCCCAACATACAAAAATAATAGTCTGAAACTCCTACTTTTAGGAATAGTGCTGCACACTGTTGATCCTCTCAGTAGTTTTTTGGGTGAAGCAAACCCATGCTATTATAGCTACCATCCAGACAAGATCTGAACCGTGTCAATCTAAAAAAATGAGATAGTAATACAATTAATATAAAAGACTACTTGATTATGGTTCTCAAATGGAGAGCTCTTGTAAATACCTACCACTAATTCTTAAAACTTCTGAATAACTAGTTACAGAACAAATAATCTTTCTTCTTTCTTTTTAAATCAGCAAAGAGGACAAATTAGCCATGCTGTGTATATGCTATGCATCTTTACAAAATTAATACCAATGTGAAAACTGCTAATGTAGCAAACATACAATGCCAGATCACTTTAATTTTCACTTCCAGAAGTACAAAGTATACAACAATAAGAAGTTGAGTAATGAGGTGAAAGGCTCCATTTCCCTCCTTTTGTTCCATAGATGCAGTTTGAAATTCAGCTGGAATCAGAAGACCTAGATAGAGGACTTGGTTATGCTGAGTTCCTCACTGTGCTAAGATCTGACCCAACTCAAGGTCACATTTAAGACAGAGGATTCCAGAGAATTGGGGGAATTCCAGGCATTTAAAAATGTGTTGGGTCCCGGGATTGTATCCTGAAATGTCTTCTATTCTCCTCAGACCTCTGAAATCTTACTTGCTTGTGTATTTTTTGTTCATTTATCTTTTCATTTATGCAATTAATTAGTCTCTATTGAGTGCCAGGGACTTTCCCATTTTTTTTTATAACATACTTGGTTTATCAGTTTTTTTTTTATTGGATGTATTGGAGCACATCTTTTAATTTTTCCACTCAGTAAATAGCCATCACTTCTCCCCTTAAAAGGTCTACTCAAAGGTCTCCGTGTCTTTAACTTCTACCCAATCTCTCTCTTCAATACCTCATACTGTTTTTTCCACATCAAAATCAATTCTCTCCCTTTTTGGGGTTCTCACACATTTTTGTTCATGACTCTACTATGTACAGCACTCATTACAGGATGATAGAGCAAGTTGCTTGTACGACTGTCTCCCACATGAGTGCGCAAGGTCGGGAAGATGGAGCTGTCAGCATACTCCAGCAATAATTCATGCTGCATCTTAATTATAAGAAAGGGATCTAGATTTGTGTCATAAATAGGAGCACAGTGTCTATAGTTTTCAATTCCAGCTCCACTTGACAAGAGACAAGTTACCTAGCCTTTTTGTGCCACAGTTTCTTTATCTGTAAAGCAGGGATAAAAACAGTGCCTAGTGCATGGGTTGCTATGCTTATTAAGTGAGTTAATACACAAAATTAATTTAGGATAGTGCCTAGAATTCACTCAGTAAGTATTAGCTAACATTATTTATTATCACATTACTATTATGATTATTAACTGAGAGTTAGGTCACAGTCATTTGGGATTGAAGCCCTCCCAGATCCCCACTTGGTACTTCAAACTAAAAATAGCCAGACTTTTTAAGGAAGAAGAAAGATTTTCAGGTTTGTTTTCTCTCTCTCTCTCTCTCTCTCTCTCTCTCCTTTCTCTCTCTCTCTCTTTCCTTCCTTCCTTTTTTCCTTCTTTTTTTCACATTTCATTCTCTTTTGAGTTGAACTTCTTGTACAGAATGTCTCTTGGAAAGATTACTTATTAAAATAAGGAATAAGTTTACTTATGAAATGTCATTTGATAATTTAGTTGGCATAAAGTTACCATACTAACAACACTGTGTATAACAGATTGAACTCAAAAGATTTATGACAGAAGAATAAGTGCATTGTCATAGGCAGTAGCAATGACAATTATGACTCACTGGTAAGCCATCTAAATTCAATAGTAGGTTTGACTATTTCCACCAGGGTGAGAATCGAACTCTCCGATATCTTCATTTACTTCTTAATCACGGCAATATTAATATAAAAAGAGTTATATGGGGAAGATGGAGGAGGTGACATGTAGAAACAATAATGGGATGGCAATCTAGTCTGATTAATTTTGTTGGGAAAATGTTTATGTTCCAGTAAAATTTGATAGCAATGATTATTGATGAATGCTTTATTTACTTTTATTTTGAAGGCTGCTCTCCAGAGTAACAAAACTTTGTTGGAAAAAGACAGTGATTTCAGATCTAAGTTGAGGCATGAGCCTCCAATGCTGCTGTGAAAAGATACACCTTCCATGTACCAATGCAGAAAATGATCATTATTCTCCTTCCTAGAAGTCACATAACTCCTACGTGAGGAACAACTTGGAATGAAGGTGTTAGCCTATCACAGATAACACTGTTTGGCTGTGAGCAGGTGGGTATTCCTGGGTCTGACTAGCGCACTGTTTGCTCTCTCAGTCCTGGATAGAGAGGAGAACAAAATGTTTATAAGTATATTTGCATTTTAAAATTAACAGAGAACCATCTTATATACCATGCCATTTATGGGTCATAGTAAGAATTAGCTATTCCTATCTTCCAAATGAGTAAATGAATATCGGAGAAGGTAAGTGACTTACTCAAGTTCACAGAGCAAATAAAGGGTAGAACCAGAAATAGAATGTGAGGACTGTTGATTGTGTGTCTTGGAGAATCTCACTTATTCTTCAGGCCACTTTAGTTTATACTGATGACTTAGATGTTTAGGGTCTCCCCCCATTTCAATGTGAAGGGCAGAATATAATTGATTCTCAGTAACACCTAATAACTTAATAGTTCCTCTACTTTTTTTTTTTCATTTTAATTTGGCTGGGAATGTGCACATCTTTTTATTAATTTATTTGTTTAACAAGTGTTCGTTAGGCACTAGCTGTGTACCCAGTTCATGAGTCAGAATAAAGGTTACAGACAAGTTTTAGTCAGGGAATGATAAGTTTATACATTTTTGTTTGTTTGTTTTTTGTATTTTTCTGAATGAGAAGTGGAAGGCAAACAGACTCCTGCATGTGCTTGACCAGGATCCAACCGGCATGCCCACTAAGGGGTGATGCTCTGCCCATCTGGACCATTGGGCCATTGCTCCATTGTGACCTGACCCATTTTAGTGCCTGAGGCAGAGGCCATGGAGCCATCCTCAGCTCCTGGGGCATCTTTGCTCCAATGGAGCCTTGGCTGCAGGAGGGGAAGAGAGAGAGAGAAAGGAGAGGGATGCATGGAGAAGCAGATGGGAGCTTCTCCTGTGTGCCCTGGCCGGGAATCGATCCGGGGACTTCCACACACCGGCTGACGCTCTACTGCTGAGTCAACCGACCAGGGCCAAGTTTATACATTTAATCAACAAGAATCAAATCTATCTAAGAAGCTTCCCCTATCTCCTTTATCCCATTCAAAAACTGATATAGGCCTGCTGTCACTTTTTGACTATTAGTGGATTGATTTCTTATTTTGTGAATTTGAATCTAAATCCCAATGATCTGAAAAATGATTGGTATATGTATTTCTTTGATTTTTGGCTTGAGGTTGGAACTGCAAGTGAATTTCATATTAATTTAAGCAAAAAAAATTAGTTGGATTATGTTTGGTAAATAAAAATAATAATTTTCATCATCATAAATGTTATTTGCCTCCATTTCAAGGGGAGAAAGATAAGCCTTTGTTTAAGTTTACATAGAAAACAAGTTGTAAAAACAAGACTTAATCTAATATCTTTTCACTCAACTAGATTTAATTTAATAGTTAGAATTAAATAGTAATTTCCTTGATGTAGCAACAGAGTGGAAAGACCAATGAAAATGGATCAGCTCTAATATAAAAAATGGACAGCTTGTTGAGGAAAATAAATAAGACTTCTTTACTCTTTACTCAAAGAGGTGTCTAGAACCAATGCCATTTGTAAGGCTACATAAATCAAATTACATTAATTCTACAAAATCTAAATCACAGCCATTTTTTCAAAATTAAGTGCATAAATCCCTTTTTTCCTGAAGAGTTTGAGAATTTTTGTTATGTATTGTTTCCCATCATTAAAGATTTCTAATTAATTAAAACAGTTTAACACAGTGTTATTTGTCTTCATAGCATTTCCAAAGAGTAAGGAGGAATAAATATCATTTCACCTTAAAGATGAATAAATTAAAGTACTGGGAGCGCAATGTGTTTTTCTAATTCACATTAGTGTTAATATTAGGCTACACTGTTGTGGGAGAGTCATGGTTTATGAGGCTGAACATTGATTTTTTTTACTAATATTGATGCTATTGCACTGATTACAGCCTTTATAAAAGCAGGACCTTCCTGATCTATGTAAATTTTAGTTATTTTATACATTAATCTTGAAAAAGTAGTTACCAAATGCCTTCCAAGAGAAAAAACTCATAAGCTTTGTGGGCTCAGTTTTGAGCGAGAAAGTCACAGTGGAGCCCCCACAGAACTTATTATCTAGAGTGCGCTATTCTTTAAAATATATCCCACATGAGAGTTTGTACAGCAATGTTAACAAAAGTAAAACAAAATAGGTATAGTCTGTTTGAACACTGCATTTAACTCAATAATATTGAAAATGTTACCCTTTCAACATATGAGTATGTAAATTGTTGAGATATATTCAATTCTTTTCTCAAATTCAGTCTCAAAATCTGATGTTTATTTTACATATATGGATCTTTCCATTTGGAGGAGCCACATTTTAAGAGCTCCATAGACACATGTGGCTAATGACAACTGTACTGGATGATACAGATCTAGGGGGAAAATTAAATACTAGGCAAGCAATAAAAGCACCGTAAGTTCTATGGCAGGAGAATGCAGTGCTACGGGAGCATAGAGAAGGGTGTCTCAACTTATCTGTGTGGGCCTAGAAAAAACTTCCTGGAACGTTTCAACCAAGCTCAAAAGGATGAGCTGGCTTTAACCCCAGGAAAGGGTAGGATCGGGCACTTGGTGTTAATGTTACTATTTAAGGCCTATAAGTGAGAGTGACTATGGTGAGCTGGAAAGACGACAGAACTGTAGTGCGGCTGGAACAGAGATTATTATGAGGACCGAGAGAGATGAAAATGAAAAGGCAGAGAGAAGTCAGTTCATAATGAGCTTTGTAAACCATGTAAAGGCTTTTGGACTCCATTCTAAGGAATCTATCCTTTCTAAAGTTCTTTAGGCCTGTATTTATGGAACTAGCAGTTTCAGGCTGAAATGTGCTCCTCTTCACTGAAATATAGTAAGAGAGCTGGAGATGAAAATGCTAAGGCTAGATGATCATTTATTTGAGGAGATGAAGAATCTAGTCCTGGATTAAATGAGTCTCTCAGGCATTTTCAACTCAGATTTCATGAATCTAACTCTTTAGCTGTTAACAGTATTAGACTAGTGTTAACAATTAACAATTGTATTAGAATAGAAATTACAATTAATAAAATGTAATTTGTTATTTATAAATTATTTTTGCAGGAAATACTATGTGTAACACTATATATGTATTAGATATTTATAGTCAAGTCTTTGACTAGTAGTTCTGAATAATGTGTATAAATAGTGAAGTCATACAGGTTGTTTGAATTATCTTATAAATTATTGATTTGGCAATCTATAAAGTACTCACAGTATTTTTAAGCGTTCTGTTCCAACTCGGACATGCAAACCTGTCTTCTAGAGCTCTCATGACATGGAACTGTGGCTATTTATACTAGCAGGAGGCACCAGGTTTAAGGTATTTCAACTTACAGCTTAATCACTTGAATTGTTATATAATTCCATAAAGTATATTGTGAATACACTGTGATGGTCTTCCTTGTCTTAGTTTTATGAAAGCAAAGGAAGTAATTTCTATTTCCATCAATATATAGGTTTCACTGTGTGGCAGGAACCATGGCACATTTCCCAGAGTGCTCGATTACCTTGAACGTACTTAGTATGAGAAAAGTCGTTCAAGTACAGTCATGGCATACTATAGACTGCCAAAATGCATGCTTGATAAATAAAGGAATTGCTGTCCTAGGTTGAAGAGTGTCCTCTAAAGTTCATGTATATTAGGAACCTGTGAATGTTAATTTATTTAAAACTAGCGTCTTTGAAGATATAGTTAAATTGAGGACATACTGGATGATGGTGGGCCCTGAATTGATTATGACTAGCATCCTTAGAGTAAGTGGGAAATTTGAACACAATGACAGAGGCACAGGGAGAATGCCTCATGATGATGGAGGCACAGACTCAGTGATGCATCTACAAGCCAAGGAACATCAAAGATTGTTGGCCACCACCGACATTAGAAATAGTCAAGGAAGCATTCTTTCCTAGAGTCCCACTGACACCTTGCTTTTAGATATCAAGACTTCAAAACTCTGAAAGAATACATTTCTGCTATTTTAAGCCATCACACGTGTGGCACTTAGTTCTGGCAGAACTAGGAAACTGATACAGGGACCTTCCTGGACTCTCCATTGCTTCCCATATTTCCTTTGTGAAGTAGCTCTCTCAAGAGCCTTCTCGTGAGCGAATGTGTCCCTTTCTTTGCTGAAAAAAGTGTCTTGGGACAGTATTCTACTCTGTAGCATTCTATACAGTTCTCTTCCCACCCAAAGAGCTGTGGACTTACAGCTCAGTGCACTTACTATTGCCATCACGTGATTCACTCAGATATTAGACACCTGGTGAAATACCAACGCAAAAGGAAGGACAGCTGCTGTTTCCAGAAAAACCAAGTTGGAGACTTTGAAAACTCTTGATAATGGTGAGTCATGCAAAAAAAATGCAGTAAAATTTGATGTCAGTGAGGTAATTATAAAAGACTAAAAAATAATGAAAATTTAGAAGATATGCTCATTCAGATTGCTTTGTAAATGTCTTTAAAGTTTTACATCATTTGAATAAAAATTAAATCAGAGCTTGTAAAAGATATACCATGGGTGTGGTTTATGTAAGAATGGACTTTGTGGAACTGCAGTTAGGACCCAAGCATGTTCATATATATGTATATATGTTCTATATTTTACACTTGTATCAAATTTTTCTATAGCCACATGATCACACCTTCAGACTAAGGTTTGCAACTATAAACACAGCTTTATTACAGGTTGTTCTTCAGTCACCAGTTAGTCTATAAGCTTTGTGAACACAGAGGCTCTATCTGATTCACTCCCCATCTGTCCTTAGTACTCAGTACAATGCCTGGTATATAGAAGCCTCTCCCAAGCTTTTTTAAATAAATAAGCATAAAATGTAATTTCATTGTTTCTATTTCTCCTTTCTAATGAATTATATGATTATCGATACAGTTTTATTATTATGGGCTGAAATGAGCCATAAAAATGGACTCATTATAGAGAAAATCTTTTAGTGGTATTTGTTAAAACAGGGTTTTACATACACATATATGAATATGACCCACTTCCACTATATAATTTGTCATAGTCCCAATATGATTTTCAAATCATAGCTTCTTGAAAATACTAAAATTGTTCCTATTCTGCATCTTCATGCAATTACTATCAAATGCCACAATGTTATTTCTCCAAGTTTGCAGATTAGGAACCTGAGACAGAAAAGTTAACTTCTTAAAGGCAGATTTCCCAATTATGCCTCAGAGTCATGTGCTGCTAAATTCTAGATTAATTCTAGGTTAATTCTTACATTGCCATTAATTAGGCTGTGCCTTTAAGGAAACTATTGATACTCTCAGAGCCTCAGTTTCTTCAGTTATCAAGTGAGATTTTTTGACTGGATGATCTCTAGAATACCCTGTAGCCCCAAGTTCTCATTTTCAGCACCAGAAAATTCTGAATTTGCTTATGAATAAAAAGAAAAAGAAAAAAAAGATTTCTCCCTGATCTTCTCTCCAATACGGCAGGCAGACAACACACAGAGCTAAGGAAAGATTGGAAGGGTAAGGGGACACATGGTAGTGAGTATGCAGTGGGGGAAAGAAAGGGACACAAGACAGAGGGAGAAATGAACCCTCGCCTGCTAGTATGCATTCTTTTGGGGAGAAAAATGGCGTGAAATATTTTATGCTAACATAAGCCGTGAAACTTTCACAATTACTTGCCTGCAGTAAGTGGTTCAATGTGAAGAGTCTTGAGGTATGCAGCTTAAAAAATGGAGACTTAGTCAACTTTTTATATTTTATTAGTAGAACTATATAGAATATAATTTTATGAAGTTATGTCATAAGACAACTGCTATATGATCTCTAAATCTTGATCGGAATAAATTTATAATACAGTTTTATTCCTTAAACTATGGATAATATTACAATAGAGGCAACCAATATTACGTTCTTTCTATAAGCTTTTCCCTATGTCCTTAGCTACCAATAACTTCCAAGGTCAAACGAGATCGGGCGAGTTCAGGATGGTATGGTCGTAGACACTACCTAACTAACTTAACAGGACCATTGGAAAGAAATCTGAATAAGTTTGGTAAATAAAAATGATGTAGGGTTTCAGAGGATATAACAAGACAGAATTTACCACTGGAATTCTGTTAAATAACTGCAGAAGTTGTATTTTTGCCTTGGTAAACTTTCAGCATGGAACACAGCTGTGAAACAACTTTGGCTTCAAACAGAAAGGCTCTAATAAAGCGCCTCCTAGCTAGACTGAGATTCAAGAGGTTTATGGTGGCAAACCGCAGAAAAGATGAAATGTTTCAATAAGCCCCTCAGGCTGATTTAGTTAGCATTCACAAAGTGGAATAACCGATACATCACATACCCTTTGTTAGACGGTTGTTTAGAATAGATGTATGAGTCACTGGGTTTTATTTTAGCAGTTGGGCAATGCAATTCTCCTTTTGCTCAAAATATTAAAATACAGAAATGTGAAATCTGAGAGGTAATGTCAGATATTATACGGGAGGCTTATCAAGCACTGGGATGAATCAAGAGATCCTCCTGCTCCTGTCATTCCACGTGTCACCTTGGTAGGCACAAATGATCAACTACCTCATGCAAAAACCCCACAAAACTATTATTAAACTAATCAGCAAACTACAGTATATCTTTTAAAACTGTGTGTAGGGGAGAGGTGTGAGAGAGGGGAAGCTTACAAAACCTAAAGAAAGGGGCATGAAAGATAGGCAAGATGCTATCCTACATGATTTCAGTACAAATGAATCCCTCTGGGAGTTTGGGGGAGGTGTACACACACACACGCATGCGCACACACACACACACACATTGTTTTCCTCTCAAACACAGAATTAGTGAGGGTACCTGCGACGACACTGGCGAGCTGCTGGGTTCTGGTGATGGGGTAGACGCTGCGTGCCCGGACGATGGCGGAAGCGATTCTCTTGGCATGCTTCTCCTCCCCGTATGTTCTCAGGATAGATGCAAGTGCCTGTTGATCTAAAGCATTCGCCACATCAGCTGCGGTGGGCATGTCAGGGTACCTACGCGCAAGAAGAACCATTAGTTCACTGATGTCAGTTTTCATTGACAAGAGGTGAGACTTCAGAGTCTGAGACATAAAGTCTGGCACACACACACTTTGTCTAAGAGAGCTTCTGAGGTTTCTAAAGTAGGAGACTGAAATCTTACAGGAATGAAATAGGTTTTCCATTTCAAATAGCCATCATTTCGGCAAGTGGCAGATGTGTGATGTGACATTCATCAAGGTCAAAGGCAGCAGGAAGTTAACCTATTTACTAGCCTTTACTTCACAAAGAAATTATTGTTCATGCAGATTTCCTCTAAACTAAAAAAAATGGAAATGTTTGAATTTGGTTTGTTCAAAATTTTAATTGCTGCTTGAATTTATTTTCTGTATAGAGGACACAAGGCTTACTGACTGATACTTAAATGTATCTAGGTCTCAGGAACTTAAATGAACCCGAGACTGTCCAGTAAGCAACTACTTATATTAGAGCACAAATTGAACTTAGAAAATCTTACAGGAACCCTGCCTTATCCCAGGGTATAGTCCAAGACCTCTGGTGGAAACTTGACAACACGGGTTGTACCGAGCCCTGTACATACTGTCTTTTCCTTCTCTTTGGCCTATCCCAATTACCCTCTTCACTGCTCTTGCACTTTGGGGCCATTGCTCAGTAAAACAACACAAGCACTGGGACACCTTGCCTGTGACTCTGATAAACTAGACGGCTACTGAGAGACTAATGCAGGAGAGATATCCTGGACAAAGGGGTGATTCACAGCCCAGACAAGACAGTGGGACACCATGAGATTTCATTTTCCTCCTCAGAACAGCATGCAACTTAAAGCTTATGAATCGTTTATTTCTGGAATTTTCCATTTAATAGTTTCAGGCCGTAGTTGACCCCAGCTAAATGAAGATGCAGAACATGAAACAGGGGCTAAGAAGGGACTACTGTACAAGAAGATACTACTGGTCAGTTTCCCTCACAAAAACTAGAACTATCTTGATAATAATGTACATTGTCTCAAATATTTAACAGTATTGGCTTCTGCCTCCATGACAAAAGACATCATGGGGTAAAATCTAGTAATCAACAAACAGTACCAAACAAGCCTAGAGGGTCATTTCAGGAAAGGAAGACAAAGAAATACCGAGCTCTGGCCAAATAAAATAAAGCAAAGTAGCAGGACGTAGCATTCACTCTGTCAGACCTTGCCAGCTTACCTTACTTTAGAGCAGGGGTCCCCAAACTATGGCCCGCGGGCCACATGCGGCCCCCTGAGGCCATTTATCTGGCCCCCACCGCACTTCTGGAAGGGACACCTCTTTCATAGGTGGTCAGTGGAGGAGCATAGTTCCCATTGAAATACTGGTCAGTTTGTTGATTTAAATTTACTTGTTTGTTATTTTAAATATTGTATTTCTTCCTGTTTTGTTTTTTTACTTTAAAATAAGATATGTGCAGTGTGCATAGGGATTTGTTCATAGTTTTTTTTATAGTCCGGTCCTCCAATGGTCTGAGGGACGGTGAACTGGCCCCCTGTGTAAAAAGATTGGGGACCCCTGCTTTAGAGCAATGGGTCAAGGAATTCTAAGTGTTGAGTAAACCGAGGCTTTACTTATTAGAAAGATAAGTTTGCTAATAGTACAGTTACTACTCTTATAGTTAATATGTTTGATTGATTGTTGGTACTACACTGAGGAGTTTAAGCAGCAAGGATATGTTAGCTTTATGATCTGAGGATCAAATCAGAGTAACATTGCCAAGAAACACCCAAATCCTCCCTCAAATACACTACACTGCACCTTGATAGCATGCCTATTCTCTCTCCCTTCACCTTCCCTCTCTCCTCTCCCTTTCTTTCTCCCTCCCCTTGCTTTCCAGGCCCTGACCAGGTGGTTCAATGGATAGTTTTGCCCCTTCCTCTCTTTCTCTCAAATCAATGGGGAAAAAGCTTGCTTTCCAGATCACGTGCTTCTCGTTTCTTTTCTGGCTGCCAAGGCACCCCCATACCAATGAACACCCTATAAGTAAGCCCGGTATCTAGCTCAATAGGCTCGGCTCCATTAATAGCTTTAAGGATAAAGACTTGATCTTTAAAGTCAAATGGACCTAGAGTAGAATTCCGGCTTTGCTATTCTTTATAGGGTAAGCTTTTCAATGCAGTGGAGCTTCCATTTCTACCCTGTGAATGAAAGTAACAATGCTTACCTCACAAAATTGTTGGGAGGATTAGGGATACGTATACTCATAAGACAAATTGTATAATGCCTAGCCCATAGAGAAGCTCAATGCATGTCCATATCCCTTAGATTGTCCCCATTCCTAGATTTGTCAATCATTATTTTTGGCCCAATCTACAAAAATCCCTTATAGATCTTAACTAGTTGTGAATTCAACTGTCCAAACTACTGAGCATCAGAATTAATCTTCTAAATTCAGACTCCACAGGACAGAGTTCAGCTGTAACAGGAAAATTCTAAAATTTTATGGATGTACTTAGCCTGACTAGGTGGTGATGCAGTGGAGCGTTGGACTGAGACACAAAGGACCCAGGTTCGAGACCCCGAGGCTGCCAGCTTGAGCGCAGGCTCATCTGGTTTGAGCAAAAGCTCACCAGCTTGGACCCAAGGTCGCTGGCTCGAGCAAGGGGTTACTCGGTCTGCTGAAGGCCCGTGGTCAAGGCACATATGAGAAAGCAATAAATGAACAACTAAGGTGTCGCAATGAAAAACTGATGATTGATGCTTCTTATCTCTCTCCATTCCTGTCTGTCTGTCCCTGTCTATCCCTCTCTCTCTGACTTTCTCTCTCTGTCCCTGTAAAAAAAAAAATTATGTATGTACTTAGAAATTTTTTATATCTTTCTATTTTTAAGTAAGAAAACTAAAACGGCATTTTTCACAAATATAGTTCGGTGATAACAGGCATGATTTTATTTTACTCTAATGTTAACACTGAACAGTAACATCGATGCTCCCAAAGTGCTACAAGGCAAAAGAGGCAACACTCTGGAAAGCCAAGATGCAGAATCCGCCCCCACCTCAACTGAACACGTTAAGATATCTTGTCAGTCCTCCAGAGATGACGGACTTACAATGACTACATTCATGAGAAAAAGAAAATATTAACAAAGTGGCAATTTATTTACTGCTTTCTAGTAAAGAATACAACTGACACAGGGTTATACCCACAAGTGCTTGAAACTATGAACTTCTCTCTCCTACATGAGAACCTTACTATGACCTTAAAGCTGTTTTTGAAATTGAGAGAGCACAAATTAACCTATGCTGTAAGATTCTAGTGATAAATGGCAACAGGTTAAAAAAGCCTCTAGCATTCATCTTCAACACAGGGATATAACAGCCTCCATGATCTGAATGGCCATGTTTTTTGACTTGGACTGCCTCTCCTCACAACATTATTTGGATTAGCAATGCACATATTTACATTTCTGACTCTCCTTTTTCTATAAATTTGTGTGAACCAACTCTCCCTTCTGAAAGTCACACATTTCCTTCAGGATTTGTTAATATCTTTGGTCAATTTACAGATTATGCTATTTCATTGGAAGCCAACCTGCTTTTTAAGATACATTTTCACAGCTCTAATCTCATCCATTATTTATTAAAAGTTTAACTCTCAAGGGCAATTTTATTTTCAAGTTCTTACAGGAGAACTTCAAGAACCTTGATTCTCAAACTAAAATCTGCCAATAAATCTTTACATTAACAATATGGGGATTTACTATTATTTAACTGGAAGCTTTGTTCACTGCATTTTAGAAGGCATCCTCCTTAGTAAGACAAAGGAACGGCAGAAATTTGCTTGACATTTTATTACCTCTGCCCAACAACCTCAATCTCCAAACATGAGAAGATATTTGACCTTTACTATATTAGTCACTGATTTTTAAAAGATTTTTATTATTTTCTTTTATGATCACAATCTTCATTCTATGAATGTCAACTTGTGCAAAAGAAGGTACAAGACTCAGAACAAAAAGATTCTGACAAGTATGGGTCACAATCTCAGTTAACAGGCCAGATCAAAACATGAAGAAAGGACTGTCTATGAATAATTACCAAGGGATGAAACAATAAAACAATTTGTGGGAAAGAAGTTCAAGTCAACTCTGTTAATTTGTTGACTCCAATTTAACATTAAATTTCTTATATACCAGTCCTTCTAATTGGAAAAAATGTTGGAAAACCTATTTGTTTCAGTAGAAATATTTACACAGGTCTAGAATTACAGATTAGTAACAGTAACTAAACAGTTTGCTTACTTTGATATGTGAAAGTCTAATGTTCTTAGAAAGTAAACTTCACAAAGATAGGGGTCATGATACATAATTTGGTGGCAGCAGTGGGGGGGGCATAAAATGAGGGAGAAAGGCACGGGTAAGCTTTGCCCATACAGGTTGGTCAGTCCCTAGCCAGTGTTGGGCATACAGACAAGTGCAAATGTAAGTGCTTTCAAAATTAATTTAGGTTTGAAAGAAATCATCCTATACTCTTTTAGAATGTGATCCTCTTTATGTTATTTAGTATATATACCATATACATATATACATATATATCTCTATATATAGATATATATACACATATCTCTCTCTCTCTCTCTCTCTCTCTCTCTATATATATATATATATATATATATATATATATATATATATATATATATATATATTGATTAGTCTAAAGAAGAATAAATGCTAGTATTCCCAGGGTGGTGAAGAATGAAGAAGAGGTGTAAACTGTCCTATGTACAGTACTGTGCTGATATAATACCACAAATTGTAGCTTCTCCAAAGAAGATGGAACCAAAATGATTGTAAAAGATACAGGACAAAACACACAATTGTTGAGCTCTAGGATCTTGACTTTAATGCAGTATTCAAAAGAATATACATTGAATATAGTTCCTTTCACTTCTCATAATAGACATAGTTAGGCCTGCATAAAAATAAAACCACTGTTTCAGTACCCTATTTATCAACATTGTCAGTAGTCTAAAAGCTTACACTGTATCCATAAAAAGAGATAATCTGTATGAGAGTTACGCTCACTATTTTGTGTAAAGAAAGCAATAGTTGTTCTTTCAGAATCCCAAATATAAAGAAACACTAAAAGCTACAATGAATAGCATACAAAACTGATTTACAGTCTATAGAGTGTTAGGTGTGGGAAGGTAATGGGAATTCTACAGACTTAAAAGGAAATTAAATTCAGAGTGCTTTTGAGAAATTGATTTCTTGTTGTGAGGAGAAATGCCTCATTAATACTCACCTGTCACCATCCATTCTCATGTCCAAAGGGCCGTCCTTCCGAAGGGAAAAACCTCTTTCAGGAGCATCGAGTTGCATGGAAGAACATCCGAGATCCAGAAGAACTCCATCCAAAGTCCCTGGCTGCACTCCAGCTCTTGTTAGTAAGGCTTCCGCCTGGCTGAACTGGCCTAGCAGGGCTCGGACCTGTTTCCTGTGAAGAAACCCAGGAGACAGAGCAAACACTGCTGTTACAGGAAAGTCTCTCTGGAGGTTCGTGATCAATGAAAGGAGCACATCCTACTATTAAATTGTTTAGCCAACACATATTTACTAAGCGCCAACCACATGCTTTGTACTATATAAAGACACATGGTTGTGGAAACTCCCCATCTTTGGTTTCAACACCAGAAGTGATTTAATGCCATTTTATTCTTGCAAATGAACACAGTTTATAAGTTGGCGAATTTAAAAGTTCCTTTGTCAGACCAGGTATTTCACTTTTTCTTTAGAAAAATTATTATAATAGATTTGGAGATAACAAATCCTGGCAAGGATATGGAGAAAAGGGAACCCTTGTACACTGTTAGTGGGAGTGTGAATTAATATAGCCACGAGGGAAAACAGTGTATACGTTCCTCAAAAAATTATTAATAGAAGACTTGCCTTGCTTGAAAAAGCAGGAACTAGAGAGTAATGGCGGGGTAGGAAGCGATACCGATAAATCTCCCCCAAAACTCAACAAGATCTTCAACCAGAAACAGAAAAAACCTATACTTGGAGCTTCCAGATGCATCGCAATACACCCAAAGGTATGATTGAGTGAAAAATTGGCTAAATATATAACCAAACCCCGAAGGAAATAGGGAGTAAGAAATGCTCCGCCTTCCTCACTAACCTAAACAGGGCGGCTTTCTCTGGTAACTGTGAATATAGAAACTGAGGCGGGCAAAGGGGGTGAATAGATCCAGGCCGCCGCGGCACAAATAGCCGAACCAGGCTGTGGCACGGAGATCCAAGCCGAGGAAAATCTGATCCTGTGGCAACCCGGGCAATACAAGATAACAATCGCGCCAAACCCAAACAAAGAAAGACAAGCGGAGCGGCCATTTTACCCGGTCTCCTGGTCGGTGCGCAGTTAGTGGGCGAGAATTTCTTCCTAGACCCCGAGAGTGGGTGCCCGTGTTGCCCCACGGAGAGGCAGGGTCAGAGGCCTTTCTGTGGGCCGAGGGCACAGTCTCTGGGCAGCCCCAGCACCCTGGGAAAGCCACGTACGGGAGGGAGTGAGAACTAATTCCAACCGTGGAGATTTTCCATGCTGGAGGGTGTTTCACTCAGAGGGAACCGTGGCTGGCCTCATATCCTGGTTTGCGCGCACAGATAGGTAGTGAGCGATTCCTCCGAGTGCCTTGGCAGTGAGCGCCCATGTTATCGCACAGAGGGGCAGAGTCAGGGGCCTTTGTGTGGGCCAAAGCGGAATCTCGAGCCGCCCCAGCGCCTTGCAAAAGCCGCGCACGGGGACGGAGCGAGACTCAATTCCAACGCTGCAACTTTTCCCTGCGGTTGGGGGTTTCACTCAGAGCGTGAGACTGCTGGCCGGATATCCTGGTCGCAGACAGTGAGTGAGAGTTTCCTCCAAGCGCCCCGGAAGTGGGCGCCCACTTGTGTTACCGGACAGAGTGGCAGAGCCAGAGGTCTTTGAGTGGGCGGAAAGCCCGCCTGATTATGCTAGCAGCTCTGACTGACTGAGCCTTACCCAGAGCCCTGTGCTGAGTGGAAATAGAGTGGGGAGTTGCCAGCTCTTTGAGCCTCTTACTATCCAGGCAGAGGCTGCAGCAACCCCATAGCTGGATTATCAGGCTACTAATTGAGGAAGGAAAGACTAGGAGAAAGGCTCCAGGAACACGGACTCTCTCACTGTTGGAGCCTATAAATGCTAATGAGCTTCGACTGCTAACGAGACTAAAGCACAATACATGACATTGCCATAGAGACTTATCAACTGCAAACCTCTACCTGAGCGTGCCAAAGGGGCAGAACCCGGGGTACAGAGTCACCAAACAGGAAGAGAAAGAGAAAAGAAAAAGCAAGAAGATAACCTCTCAAAATCAAGAATAATCTGCAGACTTTATAACCTATCCCATTTTATTATATTTGTTCGTTTGTTTCTCTTATCTTCATTCTTGATACTTTTTTTTCCTCCTCCAATTTGGCCGATTAACTCTCTACCGGTCTTACTCTCTCCTCTCCTTGAACTACACTACCCATAAGTGTTACATCTCCCATTATCTTTTCTCTTCTCTTTCTTTCTCTCTATGAGGGGTGCACTCCAAAACCCTTAACTCTCTCTCCTCTTTTTTCTTTTTTCTTCTTTTAGTGGTTCCCTCTTTTTTTCTCTCTCTCTCTTTCTTTTCTCCCTCTATATTAGTTTCTTCCTTTCTCCTTTACATCTCCTCTCATTCAAACCTCAATAACAAACAAATTATCTTATCTGGGACTCAAACCTATGTTTGTGGCATTTTGGGGGGTTTTTACTTCACCTTTTTAACTCACTAGCAGTGCTCCCATCCCTGGCTCTCCATATTATCTAGTTCTTGTTCCACTAAATACAATAGTAATTTCTTAATTTGTCCCCCCATTTTTCCGTTTTCCTCTTATTCCTCTCATCATAACTCTTAGACAACCAACACCTAAAAGCAAATCATTTTATTCTTGACCCAAATTTTTTCCTTATTTGCTTTTTGTGGGTCCATACACTCTTTTTTTTTCTTTTTTCTTTTTTCCTTTTTTTTTGCCCCTTTATTACTTTTCCCCACTTCAGGCCCTCCATCACAGGCATTGTTTGTTATAATTCACAGTCCACCACAAGATTTTCTCAAGAAAGAGGGGAGAGGAGAGGAGAGGAAAAAAAGAAGGGGGGAAATAATCTCCTTTTTTTTTAATTTTTATTTTATTTTATTTTTCTTTATTTCATTATTAATTTTTTTAAAAAAACAACTCTTTTCGATTTTTTATTTTTTTATTTATTTTTTTAAACTTTTTATTCTTTATTAAATCTCATTAATACTATCAACAAAACCACCCTCAGATGCCATTAAGGAAGAGAAAATCGAATATCATGGATACAAAAGAAAGAGAGGTAACACAGCTAGATGAGGAAAAATCTATGGAGAAAAAATTTAATATATTGGAAACCTTGGAGCTAAATGACAGAGAATTCAAGATAGAAATCCTAAAAATCCTCCGAGATATACAAGAAAACACAGAAAGGCAATTTAGGGAGCTCAGAAAACAACTCAATGAACACAAAGAATATATGTCCAAGGAAATTGAAACTATAAAAACAAATCAAACAGAGATGAAAAACTCAATTCACGAGCTGAAAAACGAAGTAACAAGCTTAGCTAATAGAACAGGTCAGATAGAAGAGAGAATTAGTGAAATAGAAGACAAGCAACTTGAGGCACAACAGAGAGAAGAAGAAAGAGACTCAAAAATTAAAAAAAATGAGATAGCCCTACAAGAATTATCTGACTCCATCAAAAAGAATAACATAAGAATAATAGGTATATCAGAGGGAGAAGAGAGAGAAAATGGAATGGAGAATATACTCAAACAAATAATAGATGAGAACTTCCCAAGCCTGTGGAAAGAACTAAAGCCTCAAGTTCAAGAAGCAAACAGAACTCCAAGTTTTCTTAACCCCAACAAACCTACTCCAAGACATATCATAATGAAATTGACACAAACCAACAGCAAAGAAAAAATTCTCAAGGCAGCCAGGGAAAAGAAGAATACAACATATAAAGGAAGGCCCATTAGATTATCATCAGATTTCTCAGCAGAAACTCTACAAGCTAGAAGAGAGTGGACCACAATATTTAAAGTCCTGAAAGAGAGGAACTTTCATCCACGAATACTATACCCATCAAAGCTATCCTTCAAATATGAAGGAGAAATAAAAAACATTCACAGATACAGAAAAGATGAGGGAATTTATCATCAGAAAACCCCCACTCCAGGAATTACTAAAGGGGGTTCTCCAATCAGATACAAAGAACAAAAAAAAACAGAGCCACAAGTAAAAGCTCCAAGAAGAACACAATAAAACCAAATTTAAACTGTGACAACAACAAAAAGAAAGAGGGGGAGAAGATGGAGATTAACAGTAGCAAAGGATGATGGAGTGCAAAAGTACTCACAAAATAGTTCACTACAATGAACAGGGTAGGGACCCTTTTCATTACTCAAAGGTAACCACCATTGAAAAAACCACCACAGAAGCACATGAGATAAAAAAGATAGCAACAGAGGAAAGATGTATGGAATACAACCAAATAAAAACAAAAGATAGAAAAACGAAAGAGAAGGATCAAACAAGACACAAAACTAACAGAAAGCAAGATATACAATGGCAATAGGGAACTCACAAGTATCAATAATTACACTAAATGTAAACGGATTAAACTCACCAATAAAAAGGCACAGAGTAGCAGAATGGATTAAAAAAAAATCCAACTGTATGCTGCCTACAGGAAACTCATCTAAGTAACAAGGATAAAAACAAATTCAAAGTGAAAGGGTGGAAAACAATACTCCAAGCAAATAACATCCAAAAAAAAGCAGGTGTAGCAATACTCATATCGGATAATGCTGACTACAAGACAGGAAAAGTACTCAGAGACAAAAATGGCCATTTCATAATGGCTAAGGGGACACTGAATCAAGAAGACATAACAATTCTTAATATATATGCACCAAACCAAGGAGCATCAAAATATATAAGACAGCTACTTATTGATCTTAAAACAAAAACTGACAAAAATACAATCATACTTGGAGACCTCAATACACCGCTGACGGCTCTTGATCGGTCATCCAAACAGAGAATCAACAAAGACATAGTGGCCTTAAACAAAACACTAGAGCACCTGTATATGATAGAAATCTACAGGACATTTCATCCCAAAGTGACTGAGTATACTTTTTTCTCCAGTGTACATGGATCATTCTCAAGAATTGACCAAATGTTGGGCCACAAAAACAACATCAGCAAATTCAGAAAAATTGAAGTTGTACCAAGCATATTTTCTGATCATAAAGCCTTGAAACTAGAATTCAACTGCAAAAAAGAAGAAAAAAATCCCACAAAAATGTGGAAACTAAACAACATACTTTTAAAAAATGAATGGGTCAAAGAAGAAATAAGTGCAGAGATCAAAAGATATATACAGACTAATGAAAATGACAATATGACATATCAGAATCTATGGGATGCAACAAAAGCAGTGATAAGAGGGAAGTCTATATCGCTGCAGGCATATATGAACAAACAAGAGAGAGCCCAGGTGAACCACTTAACTTCCCACCTTAAGGAACTAGAAAAAGAAGAACAAAGACAACCCAAAACCAGCCGAAGAAAGGAGATAATAAAAATCAGAGCAGAAATAAATGAATTAGAGAACAGAAAAACTATAGAAAAAATTAATAGAACAAGGAGCTGGTTCTTTGAAAAGATCAACAAAATTGACAAACCCTTGGCAAGACTTACCAAGGAAAAAAGAGAAAGAACTCATATAAACAAAATCCATAATGAAAGAGGAGAAATCACCACGGACACCGTAGATATACAAAGAATTATTGTAGAATACTATGAAAAACTTTATGCCACTAAATTCAACAACCTAGAAGAAATGGATAAATTCCTAGAAAAATACAACCTTCCTAGACTGAGTCAAGAAGAAGCAGAAAGCCTAAACAGACCTATCAGTAGAGAAGAAATAGAAAAAACCATTAAAAACCTCCCCAAAAATAAAAGTCCAGGCCCTGACGGCTATACCAGTGAATTTTATCAAACATTCAAAGAAGACTTGGTTCCTATTCTACTCAAAGTCTTCCAAAAAATTGAAGAAGAAGCAATACTTCCAAACACATTTTATGAGGCCAACATAAACCTCATACCAAAACCAGGCAAGGATGGCACAAAAAAAGAAAACTACAGACCAATATCTCTAATGAATACAGATGCTAAAATACTAAACAAAATACTAGCAAATCGAATACAACAACATATTAAAAAAATAATACATCATGATCAAGTGGGATTCATCCCAGAATCTCAAGGATGGTTCAACATACGTAAAACGGTTAATGTAATACACCATATCAACAAAACAAAGAACAAAAACCACATGATCTTATCAATAGACGCAGAAAAGGCTTTCGATAAAATACAACACAATTTTATGTTTAAGACTCTCAACAAAATGGGTATAGAAGGAAAATATCTCAACACGATAAAGGCCATATATGATAAACCATCAGCTAACATCATATTAAATGGCTCTAAACTGAAGGCTTTCCCCCTTAAATCAGGAACAAGACAGGGTTGTCCACTCTCTCCACTCTTATTTAATGTGGTACTAGAGGTTCTAGCCAGAGCAATCAGACAAGACAAAGAAATAAAAGGCATCCATATCAGAAAAGAAGAAGTAAAGGTATCACTTTTTGCAGATGATATGATCCTATACATCGAAAACCCCAAAGAATCCACAAAAAGACTACTAGAAACAATAAGCCAATACAGTAAGGTCGCAGGATACAAAATTAACATACAGAAGTCAATAGCCTTTCTATATGCCAACAATGAAACAACTGAGAAGGAACTCAAAAGAATAATCCCCTTCACGATTGCAACAAAAAAAAATAAAATACTTAGGAATAAACATAACAAAGAATGTAAAGGACTTATATAATGAAAACTATAAACCATTGTTAAGGGAAATCGAAAAAGATATAATGAGATGGAAGAATATACCTTGTTCTTGGCTAGGAAGAATAAATATAATCAAGATGGCTATATTACCCAAAGCAATACACAAATTTAATGCAATTCCCATCAAACTTCCAATGATGTTTTTTAAAGAAATAGAGCAAAAAATCATCAGATTTATATGGAACTATAAAAAACTCCGAATAGCCAAAGCAATCCTAAAGAAAAAGAATGAAGCTGGGGGCATAACAATACCTGACTTCAAACTCTATTATAGGGCCACGACAATCAAAACAGCATGGTATTGGCAGAAAAATAGACACTCAGACCAATGGAACAGAATAGAAAGTCCAGAAATAAAACCACATATATATAGTCAAATAATTTTTGATAAAGGGGCCAACAACACACAATGGAGAAAAGAAAGCCTCTTCAATAAATGGTGCTGCCTGACCTGTGGTGGCGCAGTGGATAAAAGCATCGACCTGGAAATGCTGAGGTCGCCGGTTCGAAACCCTGGGCTTGCCTGGTCAAGGCACATATGGGAGTTGATGCTTCCAGCTCCTCCCTCTCTCTCTCTCTCTCTCTCTCTCTCCCCCTCTCCTCTCTAAAATGAATAAATAAATTAAAAAAAAATAAAAATAAATAAAATAAATGGTGCTGGGAAAACTGGAAAGCCACATGCAAAAGAATGAAACTGGACTACAGTTTGTCCCCCTGTACAAAAATTAACTCAAAATGGATCAAAGATCTAAACATAAGACCTGAAACAATTAAGTACATAGAAGAAGACATAGGTACTCAACTCATGGACCTGGGTTTTAAAGAGCATTTTATGAATTTGACTCCAATGGCAAGAGAAGTGAAGGCAAAAATTAATGAATGGGACTACATCAGACTAAGAAGTTTTTGCTCAGCAAGAGAAACTGATAACAAAATAAACAGAAAGCCAACTAAATGGGAAATGATATTTTCAAACAACAGCTCAGATAAGGGCCTAATATCCAAAATATACAAAGAACTCATAAAACTCAACAACATACAAACAAACAATCCAATAAAAAAATGGGAAGAGGATATGAATAGACACTTCTCCCAGGAAGAAATACAAATGGCCAACAGATATATGAAAAGATGCTCATCTTCTTTAGCTATTAGAGAAATGCAAATCAAAACGGCAATGAGATACCACCTCACACCTGTTCGATTAGCTGTTATTAGCAAGTCAGGTAATAGCAAATGTTGGAGAGGCTGTGGAGAAAAAGGAACCCTCATACACTGTTGGTGGGAATGTAAAGTAGTACAACCATTATGGAAGAAAGTATGGTGGTTCCTCAAAAAACTGAAAATAGAACTACCTTATGACCCAGCAATCCCTCTACTGGGTATATATCCCCAAAACTCAGAAACATTGATACGTAAAGACACATGCAGCCCCATGTTTATTGCAGCATTGTTCACAGTGGCCAGGACATGGAAACAACCAAAAAGCCCATCAATAGATGACTGGATAAAGAAGATGTGGCACATATACACTATGGAATACTACTCAGCCATAAGAAATGATGACATCGGAACATTTACAGCAAAATGGTGGGATCTTGATAACATGATACAAAGCGAAATAAGTAAATCAGAAAAAAACAGGAACTGTATTATTCCATACGTAGGTGGGACATAATAGTGAAACTAAGAGACATTGATAAGAGTGTGGTGGTTACGGGGGGAGGGGGGAATGGGAGAGGGATAGGGGGTGGGGAGAGGCACAAAGAAAACAAGATAGAAGGTGACAGAGGACAATCTGACTTTGGGTGGTGGGTATGCAACATAATTGAACGACAAGATAACCTGGACTTGTTATCTTTGAATATATGTATCCTGATTTATTGATGTCACCCCATTAAAATAATAAAATTATAAAAAAAAAAAGAAAAAATTATTAATAGAAGCACCATGTGATCCAGCAATTCCACTTCTAAGATTATGTCCAAAGGAAATGAAAACACTATTGTGAAGAGGTATCTGCACTCTTATGTTCATAACAGCATTATTTGCAATGGCCATGGCATGGAAACAACTTCAATGTTCATCAGTGAATGAATGGATAAAGAAGTGTGGAATATTATTTATCCATAAGAAAAAGAAAACCTTGCCATTTCTGACAACATGGGTGAAATAATAATGCTAAATGAAATAATTCAGAAAGAGAAAATATTCTGTATGATTGCAGCTATATGTGTAGAATCTAAAAGAAAAAAAGAGGGAAACCCAAATTCATAGAGAGATCAGATTCATGGTTACTAGAGGCGAGGGATGGGGAAAGGGAAATTGGATGAAGGTGGTCAAAAGGCACATACTTCCAGATAAATAAGTTCAAGAGATGGAATGTACAACTATTAATTAACACTGATGTATGGTATAGGTGAATGTTATTATGAAAGTAACTTCTAAGAGCTCTCATAAGGAAATATTTTTTCTTTTCCTTTTTTCTTTTTGTATTTTTTGAGATGATGAATGTTAACTAAACTTATTGTGGTGAGCATTTCACAATATATATAAGTCAAATCATTATGCTGTATACCTTAAACTTATACAGTGCTGTCTATCAATTATTGTCTCAATACAACTTGAAAAAAAGAATAAATTTAATAAGTATGTCAATTTAAATATATAAGTAATAAAATGGAGATCACCAAAAAAGATAGGTCCAACATTTTCAAGCCAACCATTTTAGCTTTCTCTATATTTTTCCCATAATTTATAATAGCGGTACTAGGAGCTATACACTTGAAGCATGAAACTGTGCCTAAAACAGATAGATGCCTTCTTGCCAAAGTGCTGCTTTAGCTCTCAGCAGAGATTCTCAAGTGAATAGAGTATTCAAAACCAACAGACAGGCAAGAAGTTGGGATCACCTTGCAGCTATACTAATTTTCCTTCCTACACAAAGTGAGATGCTGCCTTCAGGGTTCTTCAGGGGCCTGAGGGCAACTGGCATGTGTTTTGGAAGGGGAATAAGAAGAGAAAAATTGGGCAACATTCCCAAGACCTCATTCCCTCCATCTATCTACAGGTGGGTAGGGTGAGTGGATTTCAACGGTGTTGCAGAATTCCTATTTATACTTACTTACTTATCTGTTATGTGGTTTAAAGAGAAATTCACAGATCACTAGTAATTTTTTTCTCAAATTCTAATGAAGACAGTTATTTTCAGATTCCCCACTAAATGTTCATTAAATATGTTTTTACGTCAAGCATTATTCTCTTCGGAGGTAAAGGTAAATAAAGTAAGGCTTTCTGAGCTTTGAGCTGAGGGGAAGAAATGTATACACAAACAGTTTGTGTAACAACCTGACAGGTGCTAACAGTAAACAGATAAACTAGTTGCTATGTCTGTGCAGGCATACTCATTTTGTCACACCTTACTGTATTGCACTTTGCAGATACTGTGTTTGCTTGTTTGTTTGTTTGTTTGTTTTTACAAGATGAAGGTCTGGCAACCCTGTGTCCAGTAAGTCTATCAGTGCCACTTTTCCAACAGCATTGTCAACTTCATGCCTCTGTGTTACATTTTGATAATTCTTGTAATATTTCAAACTTTCTCATTATTATTATATTTGTTACAGTAATTTGTGATCAATGATGTTACTGTGGCAATTATTTTGGAGTGCCACAAACCACACCAATAAAAGATGGTGAACTTTACTGATAAATGTTCTGGGTGTTCTGACTGTCCCACTGACTGGCCGTTCTCCTTGGCCTCCCTAGTCTCACACTCTCCTTGGGCCACCCTATTCCCCAAGATACAACAATATTGAAATTAGGCGGCCAGCTAATAACCCTACCATGTCCTCTGAGTGTTCAAGTCAAAGGAAGAGTTATATATCTCTCACTTTAAATCAAAAGCGAAAAGTGATTAAGCTTAGTGAGGAAGGCATGTCAAGAGCTGAGCTAGTCTAAAAGTGAAGCTTCTTGCACCAATCAGTGAGCCAAGTTGTGAATGCAATGGAAAAGTTCTTGAAAAACACTAAAAGTGCTACTCCAGCGGAATGCACAAATGATAAGAAAGTAAAACAGCCTGACTGCTAATATGGAGAAAGTTTTAGTAGCCTGGATAGATCAAACCAGCCACAACATCCCTTTATGCCAAAACCTAATCGAGCAAGGCCCTAACTCAATTCAATTCTATGAAAGCTAAGAGAGGTGTAAGGAAGCTGGATAAGAAAAGTCTGAAACTAGCAGAGGATGGCTCTGCTAGCATGAGATTTAAGGAAAGAAGCTGTCTCCATAACACAAAACTGCAGGGTGAAGCAGCAAGTGCTGATGTAGAAGCAGCAGCAAGTTATCCAGAAGGTCTAGTGAAGGTAGTTAATGAAGATGGCTGCACTACACAACAGATTTTCAGTGGAAGAGGAATGACCTTCTATTAGAAGGTGATACCTTATAATAGCTAGGAGAAGTCAGTGCCCAGATTTAAAGCTTCAAAGGACAGGCTGACTCTCTTGCTGGGGGATAATGCAACTGGTTACTTTGAGATGAAGCCAATGTTTATTTATCACTCCAAAAATCCTAGAGGCCTTAAGAATTTTGCTAAACCTACTCTGTCTGTGCTCTGGAAATGAAGCAGCAAAGCCTGGGTGACAGATAGCACATCTGTTTACAACATGGTTTACCAGATATTTTAAACTCACTGTTGAGACAAACTATTCAGAAAAAAAAAGCTCTCTTTCAAATTATTAGTGCTCATTGACAATTCACCTGGTCACCCAAGAGATCTGACAGAAATGCAAAAAAAAAAAAATTTTAATGTTTTTTGTGGTGTTTTTTTTTTTGTATTTTTCTGAAGCTGGAAACAGGGAGGCAGTCAGACAGACTCCCGCACGCACCCGACCAGGATCCACCAGCACGCCCACCAGGGAGCGACGCTCTGCCCACCAGGGGGCGATGCTCTGCCCCTCCGGGGTGTCGCTCTGTTGTGACCAGAGCCACTCTAGCACCTGAGGCAGAGGCCATGGAGCCATCCTCAGCGCCCGGGCCATCCTTGCTCCAATGATGGGAAGAGAGAGACAGAGAGGAAGGAGAGGGGGAGGGGTGGAGAAGCAGATGGGCGCTTCTCCTATGTGCCTTGGCCGGGAATCGAACCCAGGACTTCTGCACACCAGGCCAACGCTCTACCACTGAGCCAACTGGCCAGGGCCTGTTTTTATGCCTGCTAAAACAACATCCATTCTGTAGTCTATGAATCAAAGAGTTATTCTGAATTTTAAGTTCTTTTAAGAAATACGTTTTGGCCCTGGCCAGTTGGCCCAGTGGTAGAGAGAGCATCAGCCTGCTATGTGGATGTCTGGGTTCAATTCCCATCCAGGGCACACAGGAGAAGCGCTCATCTACTTCTCTGCCCTTCCTTCTCTCCTTTCTATCTCTCTCTTCCCCTCCCACAGCCAAGGCTCCATTGAAGCAAAGTTGGCCCAGACGCTTAGGGTGGCTCCATGGCCTCTGCCTCAGGTGCTAGAATGGCTCCAGTTGCAGTCAGAAGCCCCAGATGGGCAAAGCATAGTCCCCTGGTGGGCATGTGGGTGGATCCCGGTCAGGCGCATGCAGGAGTCTGTCTCTCTGCCTTCCCGCTTCTCATTTCAGAAAAATAAAAAAAAAATAAATAAAAAAAAAGAGTAATAAAAAAAGAGAAAGAAATATATTTTGTAAAGCTATAGCTGCCATACATCGTGATTCCCCTGATGGATCTGGGCAAAGTAAATTGAAAACCTTTTGAAAAGAATTCACCATTCTAGATGCCATTAAGAACATTTGTGAGTCGTGGAACAAGGTCAAAATACCAACATTAACAGAGGCCTATAAGAATTTGATTCTAACCTTCATGGAAAGTTATGTGTCCCAACTGGGGTCCATCTGGCAGCCCCTGTCTGAGGCTGATGCTCAAATCAACCAAGCTATCCTCAGTGCCCAAGACTGATGCTCGTACTGCAACTGGTTGCAAGTGGGGAAGAGAGAAGGAATGGGGAAGGGGGAAAGAGAAGCAGATGGTCACTTCTAATGTGTGCCCTGACTGGGGATGGAGCCTGGGCCACCTGCACGCCAGAATGACACTCTATCCACTGAGCCAACTGGCCAGGACCCTGTCATAAAACTTTAATAGATGAAGAGTTGCTTCTTTTAGATGAATACAGAAAGTGGTTTCTTGAGATGCAATCTACTTCTGGTGAAGATGCTATGAAGACTGTTGAAATGACAACACAGGATTTAGAATATGACATTAACTTAATTGATAAAGCAGCATCAGGGTTTGACTCTAATTTTGAAAGAAGTTATATTGTGAGGAAAATGTAACCAACAGCATTGCATGCTACAAAAAAATTGTTTGTGAAAGGGAGTCTATCGATGCATTAAACTTCACAGTTGTCTTATTTTAAGAAATTGCCACAGCCATCTCAACGTTCAATAGCCATCACCCTGATCAGATGTAAGTATTCATTGAGAATGAGGCAAAACACTCCACCAGTAAAAAAATCATGATTCACTGGAGAGTCAGATGGTTAGCATTTTTTAGCAGAAAAGTACTTTTTAAGTTTGGTATGTAATTTTTTTTAGATATAATGCTGTTATACACTTAATAGACTACAGTATAAACATAACATATTTATGTGCTGTGAAACCAAAAATTAGTGTGACTCATTTGAGATATTTGCTTTACTATAGTGCTTTGGAAGTAAACCTTCAATATTTCCAGGTTATTTGGAAATATAGACTGAATACTAATTCTAGCACTAGAAACAGAAATAATAAAATTTTAGGATTGGAGGGAAACTCACAAATCATTTATCCCAATTATTTAACTGATGTTGAGTCTTTTCCATCTCCATTATCACTGCTAAGTGTGGGAGGGCATTATTTTAATCACGTACCATTTATCTCATTGGTGAAGGGGGATTCCAATTCTAGGATTATGGAAACGGCCAAACACACAGCACTATTTCACAGATGAGATCGACAGGAGTTTATTAATCTCATATACGCACATCCCAGGGGTAGAAGATGTCACATGCTATGCACGGCTAAATGGGGGTTGCACTAGAAACATAGTAGATAACCAGAGGCTGTGGGAAGCCCGCTTTTTACTATCAAGAGCGTGAGGTCCTTTTTGTTTCCACAAGGAGATGCGATTGGCTTGATTGAACAATTCAACGGCTGGCAGGGTTCTGAAACTAAAAGCACCCACAGTGGGGAATGGAACTTGTGGTTAGGCCATCTGAGGCTCTCTCAGTCTTCGCCAGATCAAGAACACAAAATATTGGGCTTTAATATTAGGCCTATACTACAGAAATCTAACTCATATTTGCACACCCAGTAATAAGAATTTACTACTGCTTTTGTTTTTTGTTTGTTCGTTCGTTGTATTTTTCCTAAGTTAGATGTGAGGGGGGTGCAGTCTGACAGACTCCCTCATGAGCCCAACCGAGATCCACCTGGCATGCCCACCAGGAGGAGATGCTCTGCTCATCTGGGGCGTTGCTCCGTTTGGGCCAGAGTCATCTAGCGCCTGAGGCGGAGGCCATGGAGCCATCCTCAGTGCCCAGGCCAACTTTGCTCCAATGGAGCCTTGGCTGCGGGAGAGGAAGAGGGAGAGAGAGAGGAAGGAGAGGGGGAAGGGTGGAGAAGCAGATGGGCGCTTCTCCTGTGTGCCCTGACCGGGAATCAAACTTGGGACTTCCACATGCTGGGCCAACACTCAACCACTGGGCCAACTGGCTAGGGCCTGTTTTTTTTTTTGTTTGTTTGTTTGTTTGTCTGTTTTTGTTTTAAGCCAGTTCTCTTTTAGTTCAGTTGATAGCTATTTCCTCAGTATTTCTATTTCTTTATGTGCCTGGTATCAGTCCATGTAAAACAATTGGTAACCTGCAACCCATGACAGCCTTTCAGCTACCTACTCTTACCAAGTATAAGGGATATTTGTTGGCTACCTCTCAGGTGTCAATCTTTCTGTTCCAATGGGACCTCAACACTTCAGCCATGTATTTTGGGAGAGACTGACCATATCTATGATGGTTTGTCAACTTGGATAGCCTATAGTACCCAGTTATTTAATCAAACACTCATCTAAGTGTTGCTGTCAGGTATTTTGTATATATGGTTAATATTACAATCAGTTCACATACCTTCGGTAATGTGGGTGTGCCTCGTCCAATGAACTGAAATGCCTTAAGAGCAAAAACAGGTTACCCAGCAGAAGAAGTCACTCTTCCTCAAGACTGCAATATCAGCCCATGTCAGTTTCCAGCCTGCTGGCCTGCCCTACCAATTTCAGACTTGCCAGTCCCCACAACTGTGTGAGCCAAACCCTTGAAATAAATCTCTCTATGTGTGTATACATATGCATACACACATGGCTGTGTGTATATCTTACTGGTTCTGTTGCTCTTAAGAATCTTGATGGATATAATATCTCAGCTCAAGAGGTAGATTTCTGATAAGCTAAGCTAATTTGCATACACTATTCACATGGCCTCTGTAATTTACTTAGATTGGCATGTGTCACAACTCTGGCCAATGAGATACAAGAAAGATTTCCTAGGAACTGAGGGAAAAAAACTCTTTCTTTTAATGAGTTACTGGAAGAAGAAGGTTTTTCAGAATCTCATTTGACATGAAAGAACCACACAGCCCTGATTATCACCAGCAGATATCTTGACACAAAGAACGGGAAAGGATGGCAGCAGTTTTAACCAAAACTGTGCAAGACAAAGTAGAGAGAAAGAATAGCCAGGCCACAAAATTGAGCTTCGCCTAAAATCCAACTTGTCTTGGAACTTGTGAGTTCTGTGAGCCCATAAATCAACTTGGTTATCAAAACCAGTTTAAGTTGGCTTTTCTTTTACTTGCAATGAAAAACATCATAATTATTATAGGTATCATGGTCCTCAAGTCTTCTTTTCTCTAAATAAAAGAATTTGTTTCTTTTGCTGTTCTCCATACAAAAATTCTTTCACCATGCTAGTTGCTCTTTTATTAATATGTTCCAGTTTGCTGATGTCCCAGATTTAAATTCCATAATGAGCAGCACAAAATAAAGTAAGTTCTTACCTCTCTTGTTCTAATTATTATATTAATAGAGCTCAAGATCAAAATAGTTTGAGAATTTATTTCACAATGTTGACTTATACTGATACCCTTGATTCTTTTTCATGTAGACCGCTGCACTGCTAAGCCTATTTCCTCCATAACAGTACTTGCGCAGTTTGGTTTTGTTAATTACTTCAGATCTAAGTACAATTTCTACCCTACACATTTTCTACAATCCTTTTAGGATGCAGATTATTATCTTTAACCATAGAAAGCTTTACAGTATGGCTAAAGTCTCAAACAAATCACTACGGCCCAGTTTTAATTACTTAACCATTAGAGCTATTATCCTGTTTGACGCTCACATACTTGTAAAATAAAAATAACACAGGAGATGTTTGCATTCTCGAGTGCCCTCAAACATAACTGTTTAATACACAATACTCATACAGATTTTTTGCCTCACTATGAGTAAATAACAAAAATGTAATCCTTGTGGTACAAAACTCAGCATAATGATATACAAGTATGAGAATATCATGTAGGAAAAAAGTAACCATGAGGCAACACCACAAAGTATATCATGTGTCTAAGGCAGAGTTTTCTGATGCTACATCAGTTTGTGTGTGTGTGTGTGTGTATGTGTGTGTGTGTGTATACGCTTCTAGAATTACTAGATTGTTTTCAGAGTAAAGAAACCATCCACAAAGTTTACTGGCCAATCTGTTGAAAATTTAGCCTTAGCTTTGGACCCTGGGGCATTATTTCATATATGCAATTATGTTGTGGCTGATTTTCCTGGACAGGCAGATTCCATGCCCTTTTTCCTTTCAGCCTCTCTTTCTTCTTTCAATATCTTTGCATGGGCATATTACAAGTGTTATAAAACAAGTAACAGAAAGTGTGAACTGGCCAGGAAGGATCATTGTGGTCACAAAAAAAAAAAAAAAAAAGAGCCAAACCAGGCCATTCAGCCATAACTACAAATGCACAATTTGTTCAAATCATCCGTCATCATCATTTGTTATTACCCTAGGCTCCCCAGATTGTAAGTAAATGTTGCTTGTAACACAGAGCACATGTTACAAGAGAATGATTCTGCAACAAAACCCTAAGAAAAGCCAAGGTGCTTAGCAGTAGATTGCCAATAATACCTTAGTTGTTTGAAGCCATTTTTGAGGCTTTTTGACTATAAGTGTTAGTCTCGACTCTGACAAGTCATCAGCACTTGCAGTACAAGTCATGGGTCTATTTTATTTATAAAGGACTGAGGTGCTCTAGCATATACTGAGGCTAGTATTGTAAGAGTAACTACCATTCACTGTGTATTTGATTTAGGATTGAACATGGAACTTCATCATTCTTCTAACTGTATAATCTAATGACGAGGGTTAAGGATAAATTACCCCACAAATTATAAAAGTGTATCCAATTCACAGGGTTGGACATCTTGGAGTTAATGAGCATACTTATTCATCTTTCCTTTAGAAACTCCAAGTTCCTATGGCTTACAAAATTCTTGATATAAAAAGGCACTTTTTGCTGCCCAGGGATAAATAACTTCTAGTTTCATGGAGCGGAGACTTATTTGTGTAGAATCAGATAAAAAAAAAACTAAGCTGTTGGTTAAATAAAGCAATTTTATTATTAAAAATGTAAAGTTTAAACACAAATTTTCATGAAAAAAACTGAATTTGGAGACTAACTCTAACTCTTTCTAAGATAACCTAAGAGAGAAAAATGTCATTATTATTTTTATTCTCCTAGGATTTAACACTCCTCTATCTTAACCAAAAATATTAAATAAATGTTTCATGTCATTATATACCTCTTATCTCAAGTGCATTAATATACTTTACCATATATACAACTGACAAAAATATACAAATGGTCTACAGAAATGACTAACAGTGGTCTTGATTCTCTCTGACTCATTTAACTCTCGGTGTATGACAAATCACCCCAAAATTTATTAGCTTAAAATAATCATTTATTAACTCACATTCTGTTGGTTAGCAATTTAGGTTGAGCTCAGCTAGTGATTCTTTTGACGTGGGTAGGATAAGACTTAGTTGGTCCCATACGAACTCACTTACATGTTGGGAAGCTGGCCAGGATAAAGACAGTAACTGGACCATGATCTCTAGCATTTAGTTGGCTAGCCCAGGTTTCTCCACAGTGGTCCGGATCCAAAAGTAGCAAGGTAGGACAAGCCAATCCATCAGCACTTTTTAAGTTTCTGAGTCTGCCCCATTTTCTCATATCCTATCAGCGAGAGCAAGTCCCTACCTCAGTTCATATTCCACGACAATAAAAACAGACTTCATCACATGATGGAAAGAGGACATATGACAAGGGGTACACACAGTGAAGACAGAAATTACAGTGGGCATGTTTGCAAATAATAAACCACACACTTCGTATTTAGTAGCAAGGAGAAACCAACGTTTTCCCTCTACTCGAGAGTGTTCTCTGCTGATGGAGACCCTTCCAGGGAGCTTCCTCTGAAATCCACCACAGCAGTGGTGGCTGGTGGTTGATGCCAGCATTCAGAAGTAGATTAAGGTGCTTGGTCCTGGTGCCAGCAACACAAACCCAGGCAGAGACCAGCTGGAGCATGTGGCGCAGGGGTGTGGCACGGACTGATCACGATAACCCGGGAGAGGGTCGCATGTGGCAGCCGGAGGTCTGTAAGAAAGCCATGTGTATGAAACTAGTCATATGAGCCAATACATGTGGCAGCAAAACAAAGGGCTATTGCTGTTGGGCAGACTTCTCCTAAAAAGAACAAATAATCTAGTTGTGGATAAATTGATATCCACAAGGATATCAGAAGTTATTCAGGAATGAGTGATAAATTAGAAATTTATTAGAACTGGACTAGTCACTAGAACCAAGGGATCAAGTCAGGATCAGCATCAAAGGCAACTTGATGTTAAGCCACCTAAGTGACACACTAGGGATCTTCAATCCATTATCAAGAACCTCGTGATGAAAATGAGGCTGGACTAAGCTAGCAGATGGATACGTGGAGAGCTCCGGTCATGTGGACCAGTGATGAGCAGAGCAATGGGAAGCAAAAGAAAACTAACATTTCTTAAGATGCTGCCAGGAACAGTATCTAGATACTTAAAGATTGTTTCACTGAACTTAACTGAATGCAGGATTCACTTCGTCATAAATTTAATCATTCATTTTGTGTCTGCATTTGGGGCATAGCTAGGTGATAATACTCCATAAGAGTATATACAAAGAGCAAACTCCAAATCGGTCTTTGGAGGGATGGTCTGCTCACTGTGTGGAGCTAAGTCTTCCCCATATCAGTATCAATATTAATTCTTAGAAATCCCAGTGTGCCGCCATTGTTCCAGTCATTAAGTTTTATTGGTCAGTAGGCACAAATCAGCGGCCATGGCTGCTTTTACCACTTCATTAGGCCACCCAAGCAAGCAATTCAGAGGGGGCCAAGACAGTGGCTGAAACAGGAGCCATGGCAGGAGCAGACATCTGGAGAGTGCTTTCTGTGAGTCAGTGCTATATGCTCACTCAATCATTTCAACCTCAGGCGAACCCCAGGAGGCAGGTGACATGATAACCCCCACTCTGGGGAGGAAGAGACAAGTACAGAGAGGGAAGTCACTGACCCAAGTCATACTACTACCTGGTGGAATTAGAAAGCAAATTCCATCCAGTCCGGCTGCACAGTTTCTGTTCTTACCCACTGCACTGCAATACCTCTCAAGTTTCTGTTTATTTAGTACCATTTCAGAACTCCAGCTCTTCACCAGCATAATCTTGTCGTAATCCACAAATCTGCCTAGTTTGTCTGTTTATTTTAATTAAAATGCTTTAATTGTTTTAAGTGTTCACAGCCTCTCCATATCTGTATGTCTGCAGATTCAGCATTCAACAACTATTTGCCGAATAAGGATTATCTACCAGGTGCTGGGCACAGGAACATAAAAACGAACAAGAGCAGACAGACAGTATAGAAAGGTATATGCACATAAGTATGTAAATCACTGAGCAAATGGTTTATTTTTTCTTAGAACAACAGTGGTAGAATGGAAAGAGAAAACAGCAACAGGAGGCTTACCTTTCAATTCTGACTCTGCTACTTATTAACTCTGTGGTTTGGGGCAAGTTAATTAATTTCCCTCAGTTTTAGTTCCCTATATCTCATGGTGTTTAAGTTGTTCCCCTCTGAGGCAGCCTGGCATGCCTCAAGTTCTTGAGTCAGATGAAATCAGACTATTAACTATCTAATTATTTATTCCTTCAAGACTCAGAATGCCCATTTTTACTATGTAGACAACAGGGCAATTTCAACCTCACAGAGCTTTTATAAAGTGTATTAATTAATGTACATGAGAATGCCTATTGAGGTGTGTAAGCACAGGTAAGCCATCAAGAAACATTACCTATCTCCTTCTGCTCCAAGCTATTTTTCTTCCCTTATTCTGGTTATAACATGGTCACTGCCAACTGGGAGTTGGAAGCAATGGCAAGGATTTGTTCCAAGCACACCAAATGCAGGACACACTGGCTATGATCTTTCGGCTACAAAGAATTTTTCTCCAACCTCTTTTATGTGCCACTATTGGGCTCTATGTCTCCCTCCATTTCATCGTGCCCCTGTTACAGTTTGAGAACTGACCACTTTTTGATATGTTAGAGTTGATCATACCACACAGAGCTCTTTGTAGACATACGTATATATATATATTCCAGATATACTGCTGACAAAAATTAGGAGATATTTCAAAATGAATATGAAGCGATAAAAAAAAGAGCATTTGATTTTTTTTTAATTAAACAAGAACATCAGAAAAGAAAACACAAGTCAAAGAAAGTTGTTCAATTATGCAAATAAGAAGCAAAACCAACTTTTATTTCATTGGTGAAAATGCACTATGCAAAAGGCTGAAGGTACTGGAGTATCTGCACATTCGTGATCCCCTAATTTTTGTGAGCAGTTATTTTAATTTTCATACTAATTATGATCACTTTTAAACAGTATACAATACCCTTGCTCAAAATCTTTGGTAGAATTATTTTTACTGGCCATTTTTTTCCCTTCAGGAAATACTTTTTAAAAATTGTTTTAGTCATTAATTTACAACTCATACATTGAATTGAATAAAGTACATTTAAGAAATGATAAGATGTAACTGTATTTCTATCTCTCAGTAACCCTTTGAAAATTTATTCTAGTGGAGCAATTTCCCTGTTCCAGAATAACAGCTTAACAAGCCCCATAACTTTTTCATTCACTAATATGTAATAGATAGTCACAAGGCTACTTTGAGTTGTAAACATAGTCAGCTTAGAAATTAGAGTGTCTAGTGCTCAGCTACAAAGACAAACAACATATGAACACCTATTGAAAAACTACTAAATGTCAGGCACTATTCTAGACACTGGTGATATAAATAGGTAAAACAGATAAAATCCCAGTGATTACAGAGCTTATGTTTCAGTGGATAATCAAAATCTAGATATTCAAAGACTTCTAACTGTGTCTACAGTAGTTTGGCTTGGTCAGAACAACCGTCCTACTGAAAAAAACTAGAAAAGTTGGATAGGATTATTAAAATTATCTATTTGAAGGGATCAGAGAGCTTTAAAGCAGCTAAAAGTTGACAAGAGGGAAGAAAAGTGCAAAAACCGAGTCCAACGTTGGAGCGGTTTCTTTACCTCTAGGCCTTTGTTCATGTGTAAGTGGAAGCTGAAGGCTAAGAAACTAGCAGAAACTATGGTAGCCACATAGAATTAAGGCAGCGAAGCATGAGTGTACAATCCATCAAATGGATATGACCAGGAAATAGCCCCAGAATTTTAGTTGGGACCAAAAAGGCTCAAACTAGTAGAAGGATAGACCAAAAATAGATCACACCAAGATGGGAATCCAGTTTCCAATCAGTTTAATTCATATTGCATTAGAGTGATCATTTTAAATGGTTGCTCATCAGATGCAACAGTAGAGGTATGTGTCGGAAGATATCTTTCAGAATCTCAAAATAGTTGCATGATTTTTAAAAAACAACACGTGGAATCAAATAAAAAATTACTAATAGAAACAGGGATAAGTCTAAGATTTTCAAAATCCAATAATATGCTGTTTATAAATTACAACTGTTAGGATACAGAGAAGCCTAAAGTAAGAAGATCAAAGTGCTAAGGAAGAAATATAAGATACAAAGATACATAGTATACTGATATAGGCTTTGGAGGAAGAAATAGTTACAGCAGTATGTGTCCCATAAGCTTAACTCAATAAAATTGTCAGAAGGACATAAGTTTTAGACATTTATTTTTCACATTTCCATGAGTTATAACAAGTTTTCTGGAACCACCTTATAACCACAGTAAATCAATTTAGTAAAGTGTATTTTAAGTTTTCATTCATGATATCTTCCCACCCACAATATCACAGAGGAACTTAAAAAGGAAAAAAAAATGCTATCATGTTCTATTAAGATGGGAAATAAAACACAATTCATAGCAACCAAAGCCAGAGAATTCAGTTAAGGTTAATATGTAATTCGTTCAATGAAGAAGAGAACTTTGAAGTGCTTTACCTTGAAGGATAGTATTATAATCACACTACTATTTAAGCAAAATTCCTTTTTCAGAGTATTCTTTTTTCCCTTTGGGAGCACTTACCAATGTCCCAGGAAAATGGCATTTTACATCATATGCAGAAAGATTTATTTTACAGTCTATTTTTGGTGGGTAATAATTTTGGGTTGTAATTGCAAAATGGCCTTTAAGATGCTCCTTCCATGATTTCTAATATTTCTGGATAGTCTCACTCCCTTCATACTACATTCAGGCTTGATTTTCTAGAAAGTTTAGTGTGACGATTGGAATAAGAAATGCCCATCTCTCTGAGGCAGCACTTTCTAAAACTTGCATCTTCTGCAAGTAGTTTAAACAATCACCATACATATACACTGCCAAAATATCCCATGGATTCTATCAGTTATTCCGGAAACTCTATCACGACTTCAACATTTTTTGAATGCTTGGCATTTTTGCTGCAGGCTGCCTGGATTATTGCCTGAATCTAGATTGGAAGGGGCCAAATCATTTAATTTAGAGGTATCTAATTAAGAGTGACTATCACAATCATCTGGAATTATGGGTGTTTACTTACCAACTTAAAAAAATCAACATCAAAACAAGTATGCTATATTTGGGAGATTTTTTTTTTGAGGGGTTCTCATTCATAGCCCTTTCTAAGGAGCAATGGTTAGACACAACTAAAAAGAAAAAAGGTTTAGGCATAACTCTCCAGACCATGAAAAATCTTGAGGCTAATGACAGTTTTTATAAACTAAGTATGCATGACAAGCATGAAGTAAATGAGTAAGAAAAATTAAATGCTTACTTAATATTATAGTGAAGGATAATAGTTGCCACATAAGGCAAGAAATGACAGCTAATAGGAACACTGAGGCTTATGAAGTAGGTGTGTGTGTGTCATCCCATCCCAGAGAGAAATTCCAGCCATCAGGTCACCAACACAAAGGAAGGGATATGGAGATACTAACCTGTCTTCACACATGAACTGGCCTAACTTTAGTGTGTAAGTCTAAAATTACCAATTCACTCTAGTTCCTTTTGACAGATAAAATGGCACCTAAAATTTAGTTTAAAAAAAAATAAAAACCAAATATTTAAAAATAAAGGGAAAATGTAGGGTGGATGGAGGTCAGCAGTGTTTCTCAGTAAAGAGAACAATCATTAGTTCAAAATTCAGGACAAGACGTCTGATGTTTGATTTTTTAATTTATTGTGCATTTTATCTGCTCTACAATATATCTGTAGTTAGTTTAATGTAAAACAATGTTGACTTTCACAAGTCAAATGGATGCCCTCGGTAGACACGCCCCATTTCCCCAGCTGTCCTGAGTACTCACTGGCCATGCTGCTGACTCCTACCAGCTGATTAAAATGGTGCATCTGGAGGAGGGACAGGCATGCAAGCCTTTCTCCTGTTGGTGGTTCTCATTAGCTTCAAAACTCATTGTGGTTATTATATAGTATGACAAGAATATTATGGCAATTAGCTAGTGGTTTTAGTAAAAGGAAAAAAAAATGTGGCCCTTCTAACCTCTTGAAAAATGTTCATTAAAACTTAAAATTGATAGTGTGAGATTTTAGTAGATTTCATTGCTTTTTTTTAAAGTTCAGTGGGTGTAAGAAAAATTCATTCCCTCTATAAATGCAAATTAATTAGTTGGGGAGTGTCAGAAGGAAATTTCTTTTAGCCATACTATTTCCCAGTAACCTCACTCTGAAAAGGCCAAAGGCTGGTCTTCCTTCCTTCCTTCCTTCCTTCCTTCCTTCCTTCCTTCCTTCCTTCCTTCCTTCCTTCCTTCCTCCCTCCCTCCCTCCCATCCTTCCTTCCTTCTTTTTTAAGACTTTATACATTTTAGAGAGAGAGAGAGAGAGAAGGGGGAGAAGCAGGAAGTATCAACTTCCATATGTGCCTGACCAGGCAAGCCCAGGGTTCAAACCGGCGACCTCAGCATTCCAGGTCAACGTTTTATCCACTGCGCCACCACAGGTCAGGCTTCTGTGCTTTTCAGTTGCTGAGTTTTAGTCCTGTGATGACGTGTATCGTTTCCATTTTAATAGAACATTCAAGTATATATTAGTAGGAAATAATCTGCCAAACCAAGCATAAATTTAGTTTATGTATATCTTGAGTGTTGTTATTTTTCAAAAGAGTGATAAGGTTCAAACCTGGAGACACAATGTAAGGATAATCTGTAGGACATGATACTTTTTCAGTCAGATTAACATTGCTGAATACTAATACTTTCTGGTCTACCAGATTTCATTTCTTATATTATCAACTTAAAATACACTACATGAAAGATTTTTATATGTGCTCTAGTATGCTTAGTTTGTATTTCTAATCTACTTAATAACATTAATAAGCATATACTGTCCAAATAATTAGAACGATTTTTAGGAGGTAACTACTATGCCAATTAGATTTTATTATTCAAAATAATTATTAAGTTCAGGTACAAAATATATATATTCAGCCACTTAGTATGAAATATTTATATGAAATATAAGTGAAATTATTTTAAAACCCAGAGGCTAACTGTGGCTCTAGCTCCATTAAAGTAATACAGTTCTTGGCCATATTAGATTTTATGAATTTTATAATTTCTCTTAAACCTCATATAACATTGCAGAAAGTAGGGCTTTCTGATTACACTGCAAATATAAATATAACTTGGTGTTAGATCCAATTTGTTTCTCAGGTAATCCCACTGAAATATTTCACATGATTCTGAATATATATGGAACCCAGTTAGAAGTCAAAAGAAGAAATCATCTATATTTTTAAGTTTAAATTTTGAAATGTTAATATTCTTTTACGCACAGATAGATGCTTTGGAAATTTTAAAGAAAACCAGTCTGCTATAGACATGTTCTGGACACTTGTATGTGTTGGGTATTATGTTAAATAGTAGGGCAACAAAAGTAGCACGGGGTCACTGCTGGCAAAGTGCTCACAGGAAATAACAGTATACAACTTTGTGGCTCATAGAATGTTTTCACCTTAGGGGGGTCACATTTTGAACTTTCCCACAATCCTATAAATTATATAATATAAATACATTTATACTTAGTTTATAATTACTGGAACTTGGAATCAGAGGATATTTTCTATATCTTTCTATACCATCATCTAGTACACTAGTAGAGAATAGAATGGTGCTCAATAAATATTTGATAATGAGTCAGTTGCTCAAGGTCACACAGCTACTGGTGGTAAAGCTAAGAATTAAACTCAGGTCAGTTGCAAGACCAACATGTCAAAGTATTACTATAGATAGCTTTGAGAGGTTGATTCAGGGCATCTGTTTGCACATCTCTCTGATGAAACTGATTCAACAACTTCTTAATATAGTAATCCTTGAGCTATGTATACACCTTTTAAAAAAGTAGAATGGCATGCCAGGAGAAAAAGTCTATTCATTGCTCTAGTTTTAGCATCCGCCCTTGAGGGGAGGAGGCAGTAAAGAAATGGGATGAGAGGGATCTAGCATCTATGTCACCAATGTGGATGGTTAGGTCACTGCAAGTATTAGAGACTAAGATTATCTGCCTGATGAAAAACCTACTGTGATTTAAGAACAGAAATTATCCAAATATTAATCTTGAATCATAATTAGCTCAAACCAGCACAACTCTGTGTCTTGGTGGGATTACATATCTCAACTTTAAAAAGTGCTACAACAATAAAATCTGAAAAAACGTGATTTTGCAAAAAGTACTAAAATTAACCCATTCAGATTTCTGTGTCAATTATGTGGCTTAAATGAGTTTTACAATAAATAATTATTGAAAGAATAAAGGCAGGATCACTGGGCTAGATGATGAAATGTCCAGAAACCCTGTGTGTCTGTAGGCAAATTATTTCTAGCTGGGCCTGTTTAATCATTATAAAATACCAGGGCTGGACTTAAAATACCTCTAAAATACCAGAAAGCTCAGATTCAACAATTTTTGTATGAACCCATACTATATGGGCATTGTTCTGAGCACCCTCCTTATACTGAAGCATATAAGCAAACACACCGGAGCTAGGTTCTGCTGTATTCCCTCATTTTACACATGAGTCCAGTAGCAGAGCTGGGATTCTCACCCAGGTCTACAGTGCAGGTTCTGAAGCCTGAGCTGTTTGGCACTATGCCATCTTGCCCTTGCGGACAACTTACTAAGGCCAATAGCACAAATGACAGTCACCATTTATGGAGTTACATACACTATGTGCCACACATTAAGTTAAGGACTGTACGGCTGTTTAATCCTTCATTTAATCCTTACAAAACAATAATCTTTGAGGTAGTTATTACTATATCTATTTTAAAGGTCAGCATGCTGACTCACAATTCTGAAATACTCTGTTCATTGTGAGAGGTAGTAGCAGCCTGAGAGTCTCTGCTTGCTGTTTCTGCCTTCACTTTTAACCGATGTGCAATGTTATAACACTCCGTACGAAACAGAGTACTTTCAGAATTGGAACTCATCCCACACACTCTGCACCTCAAAAGAGTCTTGTTGGCTTTCAGGGGAAAAGATGAAGTTGGAAAAATTATAACATGCTGAAAGACCTACCAATATGGAGCTCTCTTATTAGATTTGTTTATGTGTTTGAATTTTCCAAGGGAAAACAAGAAATTCAGCAATAGATGAGGATTAAGAGGCAAATAATACATAAAAATAATAGTAATCGTTATTGTTACATTTAAGGTCTCACACTGACGTTGGACAGAATTAACTCTCTCCTCTCAGATTAAATTCAGGCATACCCTTAACTGATGCAAGTGAGTTATTTCACAAATACAAGTCTGGCAATGTTATCTACAGGCTTTTAAGAGCAGCTGGGTCACTAAATAAAAAAAAAAAAACCTGAAACCTTTTCTTCTTCTTAATTCCAAATGGTGGCCCATCAGATCCAATTTGAAATGCACTGGCAGAGCTCACCATGTAAGCTGGCGCTTGGCCGGCTCAGGAGCCAGGGGACTTGAATTCCATGCATGGATGGACAGTGCATATTTTAGTGCCTTCAGAAAAAAAAAAAAGTTAAGAAGGAGGAAAACCTCTAAGGAACTGATTATATTACATTTGTACAAAATGATATTGCCCCATCACTTCCAAAGAATCTACTGTTGGTAGAAAGCAATTGAAATGATAAGGAGTCCTCTTAAAATTAGAATGACAGCAAATAGTGACAATAATCATGGCCAAACTGTGCAGCTTGTTGGTATCCACAGCTATAGTAATAAACAACAATACACAGCTAAGCCCCTTCCATGAGATAGTAGTAAGTCTTGGAATTAAGAAAAATAAAAACATAATACTTGGATCTTAATTGGAAACTTTAAAAAGGCTTTATATGGGTAATGTTAGAATATACATATATAAAAATCGTATTCAAATATAGTATTATATATATACTATTACACATCTTAGGAATATAAAGCATATATATTATATACACACACACATGCATATATATTTGTGAATTATATATAATTTCTTAATCCTAAGAGGGGAAGAAATCTAATTGGTCAAAATCAGTCATAAAATTTTAACCATATTTCTGCAAAAAACAGCAGTGCCAAAGGGTAATGCATCGCTAATGGTTTCCAGTGGAATAAATAGCTACTCTGACGTCAAAACTTTGTTACACTCCAATAACTGGCTCACTTGGGGTTTCAGGTACAGCAAGTTACATGTCAGTTTTAAATAAAGTTATAAAAATAGAATGCCTGGTGAACCATATTGTCGCTATGCAACCTGATACGTTATGATTTATATCTAATAAAATGTTAGCAAAGGTGATAGATTATACCAAAATAGCATGTGGTTTAGGATGCCCTGATCCTTATATTACAGATTTAAAAATGCTATATTTTACTTTGTCTTGTCCTAAAGTGGTACACAACTGATTTATTCCCTGTTAGCACAAGTGTCAAATGAGAAATATTTACATATTTTCAAAGACAAAGTGATTCATACACTATTAAGGTATATCTCCCTTGATAGATAAAATGATAATAGTCTGGCCAACAAGGAATAGTAAGTTTACAGAATAGAAAAGAATGTATTATGTTAGGTATACCAATCATTTTTCAGAAAGGACATAGCTCAAAATATATATAAATTTACAATCAAAATAGAGTAATTGAATTGCCTCATCCTAGAACTAGACTAGAAAATGTAAGCTGAAAACCCCTGAAAGATGCACCAATTGCAATTATATTTAATAATAAAAAAATGCTAATTGACAGAGTCAATTTCATTTTAAAGAGAAAGCAAATGAGATTTTAGGAGGTTTAAATGATCCATCAAACAGAATATACAATCAGAATGATAGTGGTTTTTTTATAGCAGTGTCTTGCTATATATAGATTACAGAAAGGATATATTTGTGCTGATAAGAGAGGAAAATAAAATTCTTGTTTCAGCAACAGTATTTACTGAAAAATATCAAGACAAAGAAAATGCTTTTAAGTTACTGATTAAGACAAATTTATGTGTGAGAGTATCTAAATTCTAATATTATGCAATTATTATTTTTATATTAAAATAGAAAATACTTTATACTTATATTCAGACATTTATATAATAGTGTTTTAACCATAAAATGAATTCATCCATATATGTGTGTTTATTCTATGCCCTTGTTTTTGCTTACTTTGTTATAAGGAGCAGGAGATTTAGACAGACAAATCTCAGCTCCATTGTTTACCAGATACCGCCTTTCACCAAGTTAGGTAGGCTCTATGAGTCTCATTTCTTCATCTCTACGTGTAGACGTGACAAATGAAATAATGTACATAGAATCTCTAGAACAGTACCCCTCACATATAATTCTTGATACTGTTTGTTCTAGGCTACTGAGAATGATCAACAAACAAAGATTTCTGCCTCACATGCAGTTGATATTTTAGTAGGGGTGGGAGATGATAAACACTTTAAATAAATAAATTATATTAGTTTAATAGGTGATCAGTGATACCAAAAATACAAAATAAAGTGGAGAAGAGTAAGGTCAGAAGTGCCGGGGTTGTGATTTCAATGAAGTGTTAGGAAGACCTCACTGAGAAGGTGATGGCTGAGCAAATATCTGAGAGAGAAACAAAGGAATGAAAAGAACATCACCAGCCGAGGAAACAGCGAGTGCAATGGCCTCGATGCAAAGGCACTCCTGGTACTTGGAGGAACAGCAAGGAAGCAAGAGTGGCCAGAGCAAAGTGAGCAAGGGACAGGGAGGGAGGGAGGAAGCTGGATGTTCTGGGGCTTTGAAAGCTACTTTAAGTTCCTCATTTTCTGTAAAATAGTTACCCTGTAGAGTTTTCAGCAAAAGGGTGGCATAACCTGATTTATGTTCTAAAAGGATAATTAATGATTGCTGTGCTAAAAATACATTGAGGAGACAAGAAGGTTAGGTAAGAGGATATTATCAGTGAGACAGTAAAAGATGGTAGTCAGGACTAGGGTGTTAGCAGTGATCATGGTGCAGTAAAAGTACTCATAACATATTTTGAAGTTAAAGGCAATAGGATTTCTGGTGGACTGTGTGTAGGGTAAGAGAGAAGTCAAGGATAACTACAAGGATTTGGGCCAGACCAATTGGAAGGATAGGGAAAACTATAAGTAAAGCAGGTTTTGGGTAGAGATCAGGTATCCAACTTCAGTCACATGAAATTTGAGATCTTTTTACATATCCTAGTGGATGTATGAAGAAGGTACTTAGGTATACAAGCTAGAGTTCCAGAGAAATTAGTTTGAAGATAGTATTTAAAACTATTAAACTTAATGAGGTTATCAAGAGTGTGAATAAAAAAAAAAAAGAGTGTGAATCTAGCCAGAGAAGAGAATCAAGAAACCAACATTAATACCAAGGAGAGAATAGTGATGAAATTGATATTTATTTTTAATATTTATTAACTGAAATAATAATAATATTTGTTAAGATGCTCATCAGGTACTATATCTGGGGACTTCATACATATATGTTTAAATTCCAAATAGAAGATAGTAAAAGGAAGGCCTACAGGATTTACAGTTTCATTTACTCACCAACTGTTTTCTGTATGTCTCAAAGAAAATTCTTTCTCTAGCCTTTCTGTGAAGGTACTAGTGAGTTTTCATCTTAGCAGGGTGCAGATTTCATCCTCACATCCATAAGCTACTAAGCTAGTTAGATAACTCAGATCTTGTGAATTTAAGGAATTCACAAGGATAAGGGGCAGGAGAAATATGAAGGCAATGAGGACCATAAACAGAGCTTGATCTAAACTTACACTTATAAATCTTCAAATGTCTGCTTTGTTTAGCCACTATTTTCCATCTCATCAGCCATTTTTAGTAATTCGCATTTATCACTCTCATCACACCACATGATCCACTTCATAAAGTCACTGATTGGCTCGTTCCACATTTTACAATTGCCTTGATCATCAACAGTCACAGAGTCTTGCGCATTTAGTGATCAATATATTATAGCTGTTTTTACTGATAGATACAAATACATTCTTAAACAGTAAGAAAGATTTTTTTCCTCCATATACTGCCTTGAAACATGGTCATATCCTTCTGTAGTTAGCGTTTACAACTTCAGTATTGGACAAAATCGTTGACATCATATACTTAAACAAAGCGCTCATCATGCAGATGAGAGAAATTCAGAGAAGGTCTATAATTTGTCCAAGTTCAAATGTTTTAATTGTGGAAAAACAAGTCTCCAGAATTGAGATCTATTGCAAGAGACTGTGAATAGGATATAAAAAGAAATATATTAAGGAAACTGTATTCAAGGGCACTCTAATGTTATTCACCTTTATCTTCTACTATCCAGAGTAAAATCCAGGTACACAATTTTTCTTGGTTCCTGCATCACAGGATTCTTGTATAACAATCGATCCTCAGAATGACTGATAACTAGGTACCATGTAAGTAGAGGATACAGCAAGACAGTGGAGGTTCTGAACCAGAGAACATATTCTAAAGCAGGGTCCTCTGTCTACATTGATTTTTTGAGTAGTGGTGAGAAAAAACAAACAAAACAGATGATCACTATTCTATTTCATAGTGCAGTGATAGGGATAAGTATAGTAATGGTAATCTATGTGATAAGTTTATTGTGAAGATTAAATAATACCTGTAAAGTGTTAAGAACATTGACTAACACAGAGTATATAGTCAGTAAACAGCCATCATTATCAGCAGCAGTACCAGCTGAGCATTATTATTTTTTTGTGTGTGTGGCAGAGACAGAGAGTCAGAGAGAGGGACAGATAGGGACAGACAGACAGGAACAGAGAGAGATGAGAAACATCAGTTCTTCGTTGCGGTTCCTTAGTTGTTCATTGATTGATTTCTCATATGTGCCTTGACCAAGGGGCTACAGCAGACCAAGTGACCCCTTGCTCGAGCAGCAACCTTGGGCTCAAGCTGGTGAGCCTTGCTCAAACCCAATGAGCCTGCGCTCAAGCTGGCGACCTCAAGTCTTGAACCCGGGTCCTCCATGTCCCAGTCCAATGCTCTATCCACTGCGCCACTGCCTGGTCAGGCCAGCTGAGCATTATTATTATCACTATTATTATGATGATGTCAGTGTATTCAGTGTATAAGAGAACTAAGAGTATACTTTTACCCAATGATATAGAGGGTGGCCATAATTGATATATTTTCCTTTCTTTTTTGTATTTTTCTGAAGTGAGAAGTCAGGAGGCAGAGAGACAGATTCCCGCATGCGCACAACCAGGATCTACCCGGCATGCCCACTAAGGGGTGAGGTTCTTCCCTTCTGGGGCATTGCTCCATTGCAACTGGAGTCATTCTAGCACCTGAGACGGAGGCCATGGGACCATCCTCAGCATTCCAGCCAACTTTGCTCCAGTGGAACCTTGGCTGCAGGAGGGGAAGAGATAGAAAGAAAGGAGGGGGGGAGAGGCGGAGAAGTAGATAGGTGCTTTTCCTGTGTGCCCTGGCTGAGAATCAAACCCAGGACATCTACATGCCAGGCCAACACTCTACCACTGAGCAACTGGCCAGGGCTTGATATATAATATTTTCTTTCTTTTCTTTTTTTTCTGAAGCTGGAAACAGGGAGGGACAGTCAGACAGACTCCCGCATGCGCCCGACCGGGATCCACCCGGCACGCCCACCAGGGGGCGATGCTCTGCCCCTCCGGGGCATCGCTCTGTTGCGACCAGAGCCACTCCAGCACCTGGGGCAGAGGCCAAGGAGCCATCCCCAGCGCCCGGGGCCATCTTTGCTCCAATGGAGCCTCAGCTGCGGGAGGGGAAGAGAGACAGAGAGGAAGGAGAGGGGGAGGGGTGGAGAAGCAGATGGGCGCTTCTCCTGTGTGCCCTGGCCAGGAATTGAACCCGGGACTTCTGCACGCCAGGCCGACGCTCTACCACTGAGCCAACTGGCCAGGGTTATAATATTTTCTAATACATGTGCACACATACACACACAAATACAAAATGTATTTATCTCTATACCTAACTATACTGTGGTCCCTCGTCTATCATGGGAGTTAGGTCCCAGAACCCCATGTGATAGGCAAAAATCTGCAAAGTAGCAACCTTGTATTTTATTATTTATATATATTTTAAGGCTTTATAAACCCTCCCCACACTCTTATAAACCTTTCCAACACTGTTATTAATCTTTCCCACAGTCGCATAAACACTTCCTATGCTCTTAAACACGTTCTATACTCTTAAACCTATGTAATTTTGACAACATATAAAATTCTATATGAGTACTCACCAGTGACTATACTACAACTTGAATGATGAAGATGATTTAATTTTTTAAATATATTTTAATATTTTTATATTGTTTTCAAATTTTTAGGCTAGAAAATGTATATTTTACCACAAAAAATTATTAAAATAATAAATATATAAAGAATACCTACATAGCCTGACCGAGCGGTGGTGCAGTGGATAGAGCGTCAGACTGGGATGCGGAAGACCCAGGTTTGAGACCCCGAGGTCAGCAGCTTGAGCGAGGGCTCAACTGGTTTGAGCAAAAGCTCACCAGCTTGAGCACAAGGTCGCTGGCTCGAGCAAGGGTTTACTCGGTCTGCTGAAGGCCCGCGGTCAAGGCACGTATGAGAAGGCAATCAATGAACAATTAAGGTATTGCAATGCACAACAAAAAACTAATGATTGATGCTTCTCATCTCTCTGCATTCCTGTCTGTCTGTCCCTGTCTATCCCTCTCTCTGTCTCTGAAAAAAAAAACAAACCCCTACATAAATCTGCTTTAAGTCTAAGCATTAAATAAATTAATTAATTAATAATAAAACATGTTTATTTACTGGTGAAGATGCCCCTATAGAGATGAGAACAATCATTCAGGCAAGGGAATATTTCACTAGCCAAACACATGAGAAAGAAAGAGAATAGATTTAGTACTCAAGTGTAGATGCTTACTCTATCAAAGAACTCCATTATATTTAAAAGGAGGCCCTGGTCGTTTGGCTCTGTGGTAGAGCTTTAGCCCAGCATGTGGATATCCCAGGTTAGATTCCCAGTCAGGGCATACAAGAGAAGTGACCATCTGCTTCTCCACCTTTCCCCCTTCTCTTTCTCTCTCTTCCCCTCCCATGGCCATGGCTCGAGTGGATCAAGTGAGTTGGCCTTTGTCGCTGAGAATGGCCCCATGGCCTCCGCCTCAGGTGCTAAAAAAAAATTGCTCTGGTTGCAACAGAGCAATTGCTCCAGATGGACACCCAGCACTTAAGACTTTACCTCAAACATAGTTGGTACCCAATAAATACCAGTTGACTGAATGACTCTGTAGTAATAAATATGATGTGGTAATAAATTAGTCCAGCTAGTAAAATTACATTATTTTCTCTAGTAATGTTCAACTGCAGGTGTGGAGTAAGCAATTAGTTGGGTTTAAAAAATTTGGATGGTTACATGACAGAGGAAGTAAGGAAAAAAGATGAATAACAACATGATGGAGATGCTGAATAGTAAAAAATAATTATTGTCATTGGACACTGACTAGAGGTTGGAGAACAATGGGCTGAAGGACAGGTGGAGTGTTTGAGAAGGGGATCTAAAAGGACAGGAAATCATGATTATAGAATGGAATGTTTGAAATGGAAATTTGAGAACTCTAGTGTATGATCATGTGAGTGAATGGTGGAAGTGGAGGTGGAAGAAGAAGCCAAGGAACTGAGTGATCAGGTTGTTGAATGGAATTCAGGGGTTAAGACTGGTTATTTCAAATGCTGATCCCCAGAGCACCAGAAACCTAGTATATATGAAGCATCTAAGGCTTTGTGAGTTATTACAAAGAAAATCTATTATAGCATTACATTACTTCTGAATGGCATGGGGATTCTCAGTGCCCTGAAGTAATGACTCATTCATATGAGAAGATAATAATAAATTGATGCCTAGCAAGAATAAAATTGATAACAATTTCTTTAGAGAGAAGTTTATGAGTTTGGAGTTAGTTGAAAGACTTGCTCTTTTTAAACCTAAAAGCCTTATTAATTATAAAATTTCCTGTTGAGAGGCCTACGTGTGAAGAGTGAAGCAAAATTCTGACCAAAATAGGAAACTTCTAATTTAGCAACAATGGGCTGGGACAAAGAATGAAAAATGTCTTTGCCCTTTGCTAGAAAAGAGTAAATATAATGTGGTGGGAGCATGGTCAGAGAAGCACAAGGGAGTAATCTTGCTACCTCTTGGAATTTGTTTCAAATATTTCTCTCATTGGTAGGAAAATCAGAGATCTACTCTACTAAGAATCAAATAGGTTAGAAAGTCAGAGAGCCTTAAAGAACAAGATATATTTCAGATGTGTCTGAGGGAAGAGCTTTGTTAAAAAGATGAAAGAAAAATCCAGATATGATAGTTTTGATTCAAGAATCACCCTTTTCCCAAAATATCTGCAGAAATCCCTGAAACTCCTCTCTTATCCCCCAACCACAAATAATGCAAGTGGGATACGAAAGTGAAGAGCTAAAATTGACAAGGTGGTTGACCTGATACATTTTATTAGTGATGCAGAAATAACAATGTTTTGAATGCTACTGACAAGTCAAAGGTCACTGATAACAAGAAAGAAGATGCTTTTTCTGGCAGGTGAAAAACAGAATTGAAGGTGATTTTCTAGACAAGAAAACCAACTAAGAGAAGGTTGCTTTGGCCTTTGAATCAATAATTAATTTTGCTGAATCAGCCATGCATGCTGCCCAGAAAGTTACATAGTTAGGCTAATATGCCCCTACATATTTGTACAAGTGGCAATGTTGTAGGAGAAACATCATTTTTAAAATAAAAATAAGTTATAAAATATCTCCTTGGTGTGCTACCAAATTAGCGCAACATCACATAATTGCATCATTTGTTTAACCGGGCAAGGAAGCTAAAGTATACAACATGATAATGTGCATAATGGATGAGCATTACCTGTTTAATGATGTGAATAAAAGGACTTACCCATTAATTAATATTTAGCGAACCCCTTACAAAATGCAAAGCAACAAGGATACCACGATTTAAGAAGCATAAACTTTCCGCTCAGAAAAAAAAACCTAATTTAGAACATGATATATTTACATGTTACAATATAGTATAATGTGGTGTAAAGAGAGGTATGTTGATTTTTAGCTAAGTACTAATGAGATGAGATTGAAGTAGCAACGCTAATTTTTATTCACCTAATAATAGTCAAAATACACTAAGCAAAAACTGATAGAACTGAGAAAAGAAAAAGATAAATCCACAATTATAGTCAGAGATTTTAATGTCCAACAAACAAACAAACAACCACTGACAGGAAAGGATATTACAAACCTACAGAGTTAATATTAGGGTGACTGTGAGTGAATATTTCGTACTTTTTAAATTTTAAATGTTTCCTCTAGGCTTACATTGTTTTTTACAATAGAAAAATAAACCATACTTAGAATGTTATACAGCATTAGTTAGCTTCTCTGTGTAAAAAGTATCATGCTTTGAATTTAAAATCATCTGTAGTTGTTCCATTTCCAAATGAAATGTCTTATTCTCCAATTTATTCATCGACACACATCTATTAGATCCTTTTATACCACAATTTTAAACAGAGGATTGAAAAAATCCTATGTCAAGATATGCACATATAATAGAGGAAACAAACAGGTAAGAGCTCTATAATATAACCAATTCTATAATAGAGATAAGATGTCAATACCTATTAAGGGAGACAAAGAAGATACTGGACCTGGACTTGGGAAGCAAGACAGGCTTGCTAGAGTAGTAGGAGTTGATTGGTGGAGGCAGGAAAAGTGGTATAGACAGAATGAACAGAAGGAACTGCACATGGAAATAAAAGAAGGCTAGGCGATAGGGATGGAGTAGTAGATAGGGACCATCTTAGAAATGGCCTTCAATCTCTGACTAAAGGACTTTGAATTTCATCCTTAAAAGATGAGAAACCACTGAAGGATTTTAAACCAGTGAGTAAACTGATGTGGTTTGTAGACTAAAGCAATAATGTTCTCTTTCAAATACTCATATTCATGTCTTCAACTAAATATGAATTGCCAAGAATTTGACAGAAGTTATTGTCAAACTCAAACATACTATTTTGAACAATTAAAAAAAATTTTAAATTATTATAATATTAGAGTTACCCCAGTTTAATTTAACCAGCCATTGTTGATTAAAATAAGCTGCTTAACAGCTTTTCTTTCACTATTTTTTTTTTGGTTGTTTTCAACCCTTTGGATAACTTGTTAGTAAATGATTTGAAAATAAAAAGTGACGCAAAAGCCTTATTCATTGTTAACTCATTTTACTTTTAAGCCACCTTGCTGTACCTCTAGAATAATCTGTTGATTATGGGACAAAGACGTCAGCAACCTAATAAGGGGAGAATAAATTTTAGTCCCAGGTTTACAGCAAAGTATTTTCTTTCCCCCCAGGAAGCTCGGTTTGAATTACCAATCAATCTGAAAATGTTATATATGCCTTGATTTGTGGGTCAAATTACAAAAGATGCTAACTCTGATATTTATCGCATAAAAGTATAAACCAATTTACTCATAAAACCATGAAAGAGGCACATAAACACACTATTTTTTTAAAAGTTCCTTTTCTTGAACAAATTTAATGTCCTAAAAAATTAAGAAAACCAGTCACAGAACAAAATTAAAACTGTTATTAGAAATTGTCCAATTGTGGCAATATCTACAATTCATAATATGCATTTCTAACTCACATGTTACTTTTCAATATTTTTTCCTCCTGAGAATTTACGGGCATGTATAAAGTTATATGGATGAATATGTCCATCATGGATATCTTAATCAATATAAAAATTAATGTGATCTTTTACACTCTCTTTTTCTATACTTTGAAACCCAGTCTGTATTTTACATTTATAGAACATCTCAATTCAAATGCCAAAATGTCATCAGAAATATTTGGTCTGTATTTAGATTTCATAAAATCTAGAGCTGAAAGAGTAGATTAATGTGCACCAGTTAATCCAAAAATACTTATAATTTTTCTAATAATTAAATCAATTGTTTTTTTTTAATTTAAATTCATTACAATAAAAAATTCAGTTCCTCAGTCATATGACTCACATCGTAAATGCTCAGTAAGCAGCCACATGGGGCTGGTGGCTACCATGTTAGACAGTGCAATTCTCAAAGACGGTCATCCTCAGTCACAAACATCACTCAGGTGTGTCACTAAGGAATCTTAGTAAGACTGAAGTCCTGAAAGGTGTTCCCTTACAATACTATAAAAGCCTTAGGTCACTCTTCCCTGGTTTTCCTGGTAACAGTAGTGCTGGTAGCTAGCGTTGTAATTCTATTAAACATGTATTTTGGCAATATACGACACATACATTAGCACTTACTACTTGCTAGGCACTTTTTAAATCATTTAACATTCAACAGCTCAGTTAATCCTTTTAACACTACTACTATATGTGAAAGGTGACTCAACTTACACGGTTCACTGCACCCTTGGTGTTTCAGTGATTTTTTCACAATAACCCCAGAACAAAGTAAGTATGTAAAAGTTCCATTTTTGAGTAGTTAGGGCCAAGCTTAATAAATATCCATGTCTTATTAATTTAGAACCACTTGAAGTATGCATTAATTGAAAGAATTATTATTTTCATTTTTTGCTTAATCACAATTACTGGCTAAAGTGTGCCTATTAGATAATGCACAACTTTTTTCAAATCTTGACATCAGATTGAATACTACTAGCCTAACTTACTGTTTCATATAGATTTTCACATGGCCCTGTTTTGTTCTTTTTAAAATCATAACAACCACTAAAAATCAAGCTTTGTAAAGATATGACAGTTGAAATAATGCATGATGCATTGTAGAAACTGTGAACTACTGTGAACTGGGGTTTTAGTTGTATACTATCGGTAGCAACATGTTACCCTTGAACATTTTAAAAAGCCTTTTGTAACCACATGAGTTTGCTTATCCTTCTTGGGGTACAGTTTCAGAAGTGGAGATGTAGTTAATTATCTTTTTCATTTCACACACAGTGAAACACACATGGAGATTAAGTGATTTTCCCCAAGTCTCAAAATGAGTAAGGGCAGAGTGGAGTTTTAAACACAAATTGTATGGGTTTATCATCTGATTTTTAACTATTCCACATTTCTGATTTCTAAATGATACAGCCAAAAATATGACAAGCCAAATCAATTAAGAAGACATACCATCCCTCATCAAGCTAAACATCAGTTCTAGACTTGTTTCCTTCAGATCTTCTGTTGCTTCTCTTGCTCTGCTTTGTACTTCAGGGGGCTAGTCTCTGTAACTACACTCCCGAGGATTCTATAGGGGTCAATCAATAGAAGATAATAACAAAAGATCAAAAGGCATGAGGAAGAGAGAAGCCAGGATATTTTGGCTACTTCCTGCCAGTCTCTTTCCTGAAGCTTCAGCCCCAGCCAGGCGAACCAGGTCCTTGAGCTCTAGTACTACCTCCTCACCTTTGTCCCTCTAGCCCAGGGTTAGTAGTGGCTTATGGCTTTGCTACTTCCCGAATAACCACCCTGTTTGGCTTCTGGGCTCTTCAGTTTCTGTGTACAAATCCCCTCTCTGAGAGAGTCTCCTTTTGTCCCAGAGTTTACCTGACACTGACTCTTTCCAACAAGTACAGGGTTTAGAAGATAGATACAGTAGTTCTCTAACATGGATATATGTCAAAATAATCTGGGGGAGCTTTTAAAATGCATATTCCTGGGCCATGATAAAGACAAAAAAATAGGAGTTAGAACCTAAGAATTTATATTGGGATTTGGGGAGAGAAGAAGCAAACATAAAGAAATAAAAAAAAATGAAATCAAGGAAGATACAAACAAGTGGAAGCATATACCATGCTCATAGTTAGGAAGAATAAACATCATTAAAATGTCTATATTACCCAAAGCAATTTATAAATTCAATGCAATACCAATTAAAATACCAATGACATACTTCAAAGATATAGAACACATATTCTAAAAATTTATATGGAACCAAAAAAGAACACAAATAGCCTCAGCAATCTTGAAAAAGAAGAATAAAGTGGGAGGTATCACACTTCCTGATATCAAGTTATACTACAAGGCCATTGTGCTCAAAACAGCTTGGTACTGGCATAAGAACAGGCATATAGATCAATGGAACAGAACAGACAACCCAGAAATAAACTCACAGCTCTATGGACAGCTGATATTTGACAAAGGAGGTAAGAGCATACAATGGAGTAAAGACAGACTCTTTAACAAATGGTGTTGGGAAACTTGGACAGCTACTGCAAAAAAATGAAACCAGACCACCAACTTATACCATTCACAAAAATAAACTCAAAATGAATAAAAGACTTAAATGTAAGCCATGAAACCATAAGCATCTTAGAAGAAAACATAGGCAGTAAGCTCTCTAACATCTCTCGCAGCAGTATATTTGCCAATTTATCTCCACAGGCAAATGAAATAAAAGACAGAATAAACAAATGAGACTGTATCAAACTAAAAAGCTTTTGCACAGCTAAAGACAGTAAGAATAGAATAAAAAGACAAACTACACAATGGGAGAACATATTTGACAATATGTCTGAAAAGGGGTTAATAACCAAAATTTATAAAGAACTTGTAAAACTCAACACCAGGAAGACAAATAATCCAATCAAAAAATAGGCAAAAGAAATGAATAGACACTTCTCCAAAGAGGACATACAGATGGCCAATAGGCATATGAAAAAATGTTCAACATCACTAATCATTAGAGAAATGCAAATTAAAACCTCAATAAGATACCACCTCACACCAGTCAGAATGGCGCTCATTAACAAAACAACACTGGATAGGGGCTGGCGAGGATGTGGAGAAAGGGGAACCCTCTTGCACTGCTGGTGGGAATGCAGACTGGTGCAGCCACTGTGGAAAACAGTATGGAGATTCCTCAAAAAAATTGAAAATCAAACTGCCTTTTGACCCAGCTATCCCACTTTTAGAAATATACCCCAAGAACACCATAGCGCTGTTTCAAAAGGAGAAATGCACCCCCATGTTTATGGCAGCATTGTTCACTATAGCAAAGATCTGGAAACAGCCCAAGTGCCCATCAGTGAACGAGTGGATTAATATGGTACTTATATACAATGGAATACTATGGGGCCATGAAAAAGAAGGAAATCTTACCATTTGTGACAGCATGGATGGACCTGAAAACTATTATGTTAAGTGAAATAAGCCAGACAGAAAAAGAAAAATATCATATGACCTCACTCATTTGAGAAATTTAATGAACAATGTGAACTGAGAAACGGAACTGAGACAGAGGAGGGATCAAAGGGACCAGAGGAAAAGAGGACAGAGGGAAAGGGGATGACAGGATGGGATAAACCTAAAGGGAAGAGGGGAGGGAGCTAGGGGAAGGGGAGCAAAGGTGATGTTGAGGGGAATACGGAGGAGGGGGGATGCACTTGGGGCAACATTAGAATCTATGTAAACATAATAAACTAAAATCAATTAAAAATAATATAAAATAAATAAATAAATAAATAGAAATAAAAAAACACCTCCAACAATCTTATGTATCTGAAATTAGAAATAGTTAAACCCCTCTGTCTATGCAAAATGATTGTTAAATTGACTTATGTAAATAGTACCATGATAAAATTTAGGCACAGTTAAAAAAAAATCAGGACACAAAATAAACAATGGTTATAATAAATGTTTATTTTAAGCTTAAAGAACAATAAAATGTATACCCTTCAATAAACTTGCCAGGCAAAAAAAATAGAAAATTATCTTAACCCTCTGCAATCTGATTTCCTTGCCTATCATTGAGATAGAACCGAAAACCAAGGTCCTGAATTCTGCAGTAATTATTCCCTTGCATTTCTTTATAGTTCTTTTATAATCTACAAATATATTACCAAATATTATTTAGTTACCTGATCTGACTTTTTATAAAACATGCTTTACACTGCCTGACCTCGCCGTTTCCTGTCATTTGAGCCAACCAGCTGAGGTCTCAGTCATTATAGAGCAGAGATGCAGTACCCTCCTTTGTGTCCTACTCAAACTTCTGATCCACAAAATTATAAATATAACAAAATGGTTATTGTTGCTTTTTATTTTGTGATGACTTTTTATGTAGCTATAGAGAACTAAAACTTTTGGTGAAAAATTATTTTTCATTCTTTGAATATAACAATTTCCTGGAGAATACAGATGAGTACATAACATTCTGAGGAACTTATGCATTAAGTTAGGTTAGGCTATACACAGTTAAGATGAGCTTTCAATGGTCAGTAAAATTGATGATTTGTTCCTTACTTTATATATTTCTAAGGTAACCCACCATTGATCCCGGAATGCTATTCTTAATTTGAATTAAATTTGAATACTAATACCTTTGCTTAGCAATTTGAATGCTGTAATAGGTAGTTTTTAAAGCTCTGAGACTGGATAAATTACAGAGGGAGTGAGTAGAAGTAAAGAAAAAAAAAAAGGTCTGTAGAATGAGGCCAGAGAAGCACAAATATTGGAATATGATAAGAAAAACTTATAAAGAATTTTGAGAAGAAGTTAACAGTGTGAGGAGGAGGAAAACCAAAGAATCCCAAATAAAGTGCAAAGAAGGAGGAAGTGGTAGACTAAATCACAGGATGTTGATGGTTTAAGTGAGGTGAGGAATGAGAGCTGACCATTGGATTGGTAATTTGGATAGCATTGGTATCCCCCACAGGAGGAGTCAGGGTAAATTTGGGAGGATGGGCAGCTGAAAGCCTTAGCTGGGTAAAAGAATGAATGGAAGGAGAAGAATTCAAAACAGTGAGTGCAGTCAGATGATGAAATCACTACAGAAGAGAGAATTGAACGCAGCACTCATGTATTGTACTTGACTGACTCCAGATTAATGACAGCAGAGAAAGCAACTGTTAGGGGGAAAAACAATTCACATTTATTTAAATAATAAAATCATGTTATTACTTATGATACCTCCTCATTCAACATGATGAAGATGAGGTGACTGACACATAGAATAACTCGCCAAAAGTCTAACAAGAGGAAAATACTGAAGGTAGTCTTGTCTTTCAAAGAGACTTTTTATTTTATAGGTTTTAAAAAAAATCAATATGCCACAGTTTATGTATGAGTATTTGGAAAGAAAAAACTGTTTTATGGTTCAGATGGGTAAAAAAAATTTAATACCAAGATTCAATCATTTATGAGCAAAGTTATTTTAAAAATATTTTCTTATTCTCTGTAAGTATTTGCTTGCTTTTAAAGAATTTTACTAGCACTACTAATTCAAAGTTTTAGTCTTCATTTAATTATGACTATTATCTATATTATTAACCAGTAAGGCAATTACTTTCTGTTCTAATCTAAAATAGTCAAACTAAAATAAATACATAAATAAATAAATAATAAAATAGTTAAACTCAGAAGCAGAAAATCAAATGGTCATTCCAGGTGCTGGGGGGAGGGGAAAATTAGTCAAAGGGTACAGAGTTTCAGTTACACAAGATGACTAAGTCTTCGAGATTTCCAGCACAACACTGAGTTATAGTTAACAACACTGTAGCATGTACTTTACAAACTTGGAGGATAGATTTTACATTAAGTATTCTTATCACACACACAAAAATAAATAAAGATGGTGGGAGTACTGTTTTGGAGGGAATAAATAAGTCTATGGCATAGACTGTACTGATGGTTTATAAAAGCATATTTATCTCCAAATTCATCAAGTCATGCATATTAAATATGTACGCTCTTTGCATGTCAATCATCCTCAACAGAGTGGTTTATAAAAAACAAAGCTTTATGTCCTTAAAATCAAGTACAATACAAAGGAATATTCTTGATTTATAATTGCTCCATTTTTGGTATTTACATTCACATATATAAATATAAATATTAAGCCACTAAAGTAAAATTAAGTTCATGATATCAGGTGTGACTTCCTTTATATGAGAAATTTAGATTATTCCTAGTTGTATAATAAAAAATAAATACTAATTTTGGTTCCCACTTCAATTCCTTGCATATAAGTATATAACTTTTTGAAATTCCAAGCTGAGACTAGCTCTTATTCTATTTTTCCCCATGATGCATATGCTGCTACCTTAATAAGGAAGAAAATGGGTCAAGCCCTGTTAGATATTCAGAGTGTGGGTGGAGATCCTTTGTCGAGCTTTCTGGGGATGCCTCTAACATGGGAATTGCTGTTGAGATTCCAGGAGAAAAAGATAAAATTCTGTCAGTAGCAATATCTCTTACAAATAAACCCTTTCACACCCACTAAAAAGAAGGTTAGAGAGGTGCCTGAAATATAGCAATTAACCAATATCATTGCAAAGTTTTAGTGCAGAAAATCCTACGCTAAGCCTACACATTGCACACAATATGTTCCTTTTAATATACTTATTGATATGAAAAATAATTCTCCAAGATACAAAATAAGTAAGAATGTTAACATAAAAAACTACGTTCTAAATTATACTGTGCATCCTGATATCTTTAATTATTACATGATAATTTAATGTTACACAGAATTGACATTTCTTCTTTAAAAGAAATTATTCATTTTACATAAAGGAGTTGATATGCTAAATATGAATTTCTTAGTTTCAGTGAAAGGAAAACAGACCAGCATTATTAGCAAATGCGGTTTCTGAGGTGCACGACCTGAAGTGGAAACAAGTGATAACAGGTCTCTATATAGTAAAAGCTAGTAATAAGGACGTTAAGCTTATTGGAAGGTATACTATATCAAATCAGAGTTTATCTCTTAATATTTCTTAATAAATATTTAGTGAGGAGTTGAATCTGCAGTTAGTCCTTTAATTCTCTTTGGAAGCCAGATCTAGACAAATAACTATTTCAAACAGAGGTTTAGAGATTTAGAAGGGTTATATTTACATTGTGAAATGAAAAGCAATATAAACTCAGAAAGTTACATCTAATTTTCTCCTTCTACACATTTGATGCAGAAAATGGAAAGTAATCGTCCATTCATGTATCTGTCTATCCATATGACATTAATCAAGTATCTACTACAGAATTTTGAACATATAACATTAGCTAGGACACAGTCACACTTTAAAGAGTATATAATAGAATCTACGGCCCGCGGGCCGCATGTGGCTCCCTGAGGCCATTTATCCGCCCCCCCCCCCCCCCCCCCCCCGCCGCACTCCCGGAAGGGGCACCTCTTTCATTGGTGGTCAGTGAGAGGAGCACTGTATGTGGCAGCCCTCCAACGGTCTGAGGGACAGTGAACTGGCCCCCTGTGTAAAAAGTTTGGGGACCTCTGTTAGATGGAAGTAAAACAACAGAATGGTGTGTTAGGAGCCTGCATAAAGGTTTGCAGGGTGTGATGGGGAACAGAGGAGGGCTATTAAACGAGTCACTGATGACTCCCACCGAGCAAAGGGAAGTGGGGTAATAACACTCCAGGTAACTTACAACATGGAGACATAGAGAGTGGTACGAGGAGTTGATGTAAAAGTAGTTTAGTATTTCTTGGAGGGTATGGGAGACTGGTATAAAGTCACAGGTGATGAATCTGGAGAAAAGACAGAGGCCAAATCCTCAATAGTCTCTGTGGTAAGCCAAAAATTGAACTGTCTAGAACTCTACGCTTTATCAATGAAAAAGTGTAAGAATTTTACCATGGAATGAGGTTTGCTATATAAAAGTATTACTTGAATGGTTAACTTAACTTGACTAGTGATATCTTGTTATTATAGACATTTTACTTGTCCTATGAAATATCCACAGTATGTCCTATGTAATGAATACTCTTCCTTTTCATAAATATTTTGGGATATGGTATTTTATTTAAATATCATCCAATTAGCTCTTCCATGCTATACAAACTTACTTCCATAATATCTAATGCTTTTGGGTCCCAACAGTCATCCTATTGGAAATACCTTTTTAATACCTGTCTCTCCTCACAAAGTTGGAAGGAATTATACTTCTCTTTTTATCTGGCTACATTCCAAAATTGTGGTTTAATATCTGCAACACAAAAGTTATTTGCATTGAATTAAATGAGTAACAAATAACACTAACAGAGAAAATAAGAATAAATATTCCAAAAACAGTTTATTTGGGGTTTAGAATATGTTTGGTATTTTCCCTTCCAGGAGATTTACCTACCTGATCTCGTTAGTGGCTTATCTGTCTCTCTATTAGAAAATGAGCTCTCTCACTGGTGGGATAGATAGACCCTTTCTTGAGCTTCTGAGCACCCCCCTGCCAAGCCTGTTTCCCTGCACACAGCAGGCACTAAAATGAATGCTGAATTTTGCATTAAATTTAGCTTGTATTCTCTCAGGAAACAAGAATAAAATACTAAAGCAGATAATCCAATGCAGCAGCTGTTTGTCTCAGTTTTACTTTAAATAACAGGCAAAAGTGGGGGTGTAGAGAACAAGAGGATTATACATGTAATTATAGCAAACTTATTTTGATTTAATTAGTGTATGATGTTACAGAAAATACAACTATTGTTTTTGTTCTTTTAATAACTGAGAATCCTGAACGTAAAAGGTTTTACTAAAGTTTTTTCATATGTAATAAACTATGTCTCTAAATATGTATTGTTTACCCAAGATAAAATAAAATGAAGTCTTTCTAGGTATAGTCTTTTTTGTGCTGAACAAGCTGCTATTTTCATCCTGGTACTACATTGGCATGTTCAATGTCATAGGCAATAAAAATGGATTATCTTAAGTTTGTGAAGAGGTAATTCATTTTCTCCTAGTTATCATGAAATAGCATTTGCATTCCAAATATACATGTTGATTTCCATGAATCAGTTTTTCAAACTTTTTTGCCAAGGTGAGAGGAGGGGAGATAGTAAGGCAGACTCCCACTTGCACGCCCCTGGGATCCAGGCATACACCTGGCAACCCTACCTACGGCTAATGCTTGAGTACCAAGCTACTTTTAGTGCCTGAGGCTGATGTGCTCCAATGAAGCTATCCTCAGCACCTGGGGCCACACTTGAACCAATCAAGCTGCTGGCTGACAGAGGAGAAAAAGGAAAGAAGGGGGAAATAAAGGCTGGGAGAAGCAGATGGTCCCTTCTCCTGTGTGCCCTGACCAGGAATCAAACCTGGGACATCCATATGCCAGGCCAACACTCTATCCACTGAGCCACTGGCCAGGGCCAGTTTTTCAAACTTTAAGTCAAATCTCCTGAGTAAAGAAAAAGATCTATAACAACCACTTGGGATAGGTGTAGAGGTGTTAATTATATAAATCTATAGTTAAATTTTTATTGTCAGAAAACAAAAAACAAAGAGTTTATTTGAAATAATCACTAGCAGACTCCATCTCCTCATACTAGTAATAAACTAAATGATTAAAAACAAGAACTTAAATGTATAGGTAATGAACACAACTTAGGAGTCACCTTCCAGAATTTTCAGGTTTTAGAACAATATGGAGCTAAAAATGAGACCCTGGGAAACTTGCAATCTTCTTTAAGGATAGTAGCATATGAATATAAAGAAAGCCAAAGAACATGAGACACACAGGAAAGGTCTTGTGTGATTTTTGACATTCAAAAAATTATACATTATTTCTGCCTGAAGCCAAGAATTTATGGAGAAATCACAACAGAGAAAGTAAGTCTGGGGGGAAAAGCAACTATAGCTAACAAAGTGACTATATCTTAAACTTATTAAATGGTTTTATGATAAAAAATTTAATTCCAAGATATTATTTAATCTTCATAACACACCAGGAGGTATGGAGTTAAAGAGGTAACGGTAAGGAGTGGTCACTGAAATCTCAGAGATTGCCTCTACTAGAAGGGGTCTATGAACAACGATGTTTGAAGTGCAAATATGGCCACTGCTGACATAGACTCTGGCCTCACTCTCCTCTGCCCTCTGATTTCCTGCCAGTGCCTCCCATTCACTAAGCCCAACCGGAAGTCAGAAGACAAGGACGCCTGTTGATAAATCCATAAATGTCAACTTCTGCGGATCAGTGTGAACAAGGATGGAGAGAGATTCTAGGGGCAAATGGAAACTATCCAGCACACCTGGTAGGAGTTCAGAAGAGTAAGAGTTGCTTTTGATAACTGAGAAAAGCAATTCATTTGGTATACCCGGGATCAGGTGGGGTTTCAGAGCCTCTTCAACACCCCTTTTCCAAGATATAGATGCTCCATGACTTATGATGGAGTATGTCCCCAAAACTCCATCATCAGTTGAAAATATTGTAAGTCAAATATGCATTTAATACACCTAAGCTACTCAACATCATAGTTTAGCCTAGCCTACCTTAAATTTGCTCAGAACACTTACATGAGCCTACAGTTGAAAATTATCTTCATCACAATAGGAATTGACTTACTCTCCTTTCACCAGAAGCAGTAGATAAAGAGGCATTTTGTACACATGATGAGAGGTAAAAACACAAAATATAATATCCAAAAAATGCTAGCAAAATGGCACACTATAGAGTATCGGTTGTCTACCCTTGTAATCGTGTGGCTGACTGGAGCTCAGGCTCACTGCCACTGCCCAGAATCATAAGAGAACATCGTACAGCATGTCACTCGCCTGGAAAAAGGTCAAAATTCAAAGTATAATTTCTCCTAAATAAGTTTGCATTTGCATCATCATAAAGTCGAAAAACCACAAGTTAAACCATCATAAATTGGGAACTGTCTACATTATTATATTCCTAAGTCAGGAGAAAAGTTAATTTATTTTGTCATACACTGTAAATGTTTTGGTTATAAACATTATGCCTTTATCTCTTAGTTTAAAATTCTATTCCACTCCCCAACTATGTGTCCTTTCTTCCTAGTTAGAGCCTATATTTCAGATTCTGTCTCACTTATTGCAATTCAGTTAGGAGAAGCACAGGTTAAGAGATGGCAGTTTTCAGGAGGTTCTTACTCTCTAGATAATTTTGTGTTTCCAGGCAACAGAATCCTAAAAAGTATAACTGCTTTGTTTGAACCATAAACAAACACTGGTTAACTTCCATATGTATTCTAAGCACAGAGCTTGGTTCTAGGAATATGGATACTCATTAGACAAAGGTTCTGAAGTCACTTCAATGAACATTTAGTACCTAATGTGAACAAATGTAGAATGTAGCAGGACAGAACAATAGTTTTCAAACACTTTTTAATCAAGATAGTCAGAAATGTGGTTTAACTGCAATCCCATATACCAGAACACAATATATGTGCTTATAGCTGTATACATATACATATATACATACATATATTATTTCATAGGAAACAATATTTAACTTAATGTGATATACAATGATATTTCATAATTTATTCCATTGCATTCCATAAAATGCTGATATAGATGCAATAACATGATTTCATGACACACTAAAAGAACACACTAAACAGTTTTCTAAGTCCAATCCTCACAACATTCCTCAGAGTAGGTTCTATTACTTTCTCCCTATTTAAGATGAGGAAATTGAGGCACAGAGAAGCAAAAGAATTTATGTAAAGTTTTACAGTAAGTGGCAGAGCTGGGATTCAACAAAGAGCAGCAGTCTGGCTCCAGAGGTACGTGGTGAAGAAGGAAAAGGCAGGTCAGATATTTAAGTCACCAAGACTTGAAGTGGAACTGAAAGACCCTTATTGCTGCTTACACACAGGGGTGAGGGGAAAGGAATAGTTGAGCCCGCCGAGCCTAGGCTCACTCACCTAAAGAATGAACGTACTTTTCCTAGGTAACACCATTCCCGCGGAGCGAGCGGGAACACAGGACATGGGGCAGGTTCTGGAGTCACGGTTACCATAGAAATACTGTGAGAAAGTCGACCGCAGGACTTGGAAACATGGCAAGATTGGATTTACTTATTCCTGGTCTCTTTCCCTGTATTGGTGAAGTCGGATAAGTGGGAATTCTTGAAGAGTCTTTTAAATTTTAATGACACAATATTAACTTCAATTTTACCTATAAACATGAAACAAAATTTTACTTTGAAATGAACTATTTTATTATTTTAGAATCCCATTAAAACGGGAAGCCAGGGATGATCAAAGCAAAGTACAATTTCTAACATGATGATCAGGTAAAAAAGAAACTTCCAGGTCCAGCCACCATTAGCTTTCACACAGAGTGGCAATTGTTATCCTTTTAACTGATCTAAGTAAATCCTTTCCAATTTTAGCCTCTCTAACCTCTTCTCCATACAGAAGGCAGACTAATTTGTTAAAAATGTAAATAGGATCATGACAGTTTCCTATTTCAAACAGTTTGGTCTTCCCATTGTTCTTAAGATAAAATCCAAAATCCTTAACAAGGTCCTACATAATCTGGCCCTCGTTCACCTCACTAGGCACTCCTGACCTCTCTCCCACCCATTCACACTGGTTGTTTTATAGTTTCTGCAATAAGGCATTCTCTTTCCTGCTAACGGTCTTTGAATACTCTGTTCTCACTCCTACAAATCTTCTCTCTCACTCCATCACCTCTCCTTCTTTACCTGCCGAACAGGCATTAGTATGATACTTCAGGTCTTGACTTAACTCACATATTCAGTAGTCAGTCATTCCAGAGGTTCTAGACTAGCTTAGAAAATACTGTTCTAAGTATATAGTGTACTTATATTGCTTTAAAAACATTACACTCATTCTTGGGCCACAATCACAATTGCAATTAAATAATTAATTGTGAAATCATCTGATTCCTATCTATTTTCTGCTTAAATCATAAACTGTACGAAGGCATGAACTGTATGTCCTGATCCCCTTGGGACCTCTAGACCTGTGAGACTGCCTGAAAACTACTTAATAAGATACAGGTTTTCTCAAGCCTTGGAACGAAATGATTAGTAAACCAGAGAGTACTGTTACCTCCTGAAACACCTTCATCCTGCAAGGCTGAGATCCCTTGGGCAAAAGTTACATTTAATGATATTCAGTAAGACAAAATGCAACATCCTGTTCTAGTTATATTTGTATTCCAAAAATAGTGAAAATGTGACAGACCATCATCAATAGTTTAAAGTGGTCTAGTTAGTTTCTCCAAGTTGTCTTTTCTTGTGCTTGTTTATATTTATAAAATTCTTCCACTTTGACGGTGCATAGCAGAACTGACCTCCTATGGTTAGTAAGATTAATAACATCTGTGTCTCATATCTTATCCTGGCAATCTAAATTTTACCTAAAGCTGTTTAATATAGTGTATTTCTTAACATGATTTTTACACTGGTCCTGAAGACAAAATGCTGGGTTTGAGTCCTGGCTTAGCTAGACAATGTGACTAAATTGCTTCTACTATAATATTCTAGTGTGTTAGAAAGAACACAAGTAGCAAGCCTGAAGCCATGAGGTCTAGATTTGTCATTTCCCTGGCTTTCTGAGTTTAACCGAAAATTTTAAAATGGTGGTTTAAAAGAAAGAGAAGGTAAATAGTAACCTTCAAGTGCTAGAGAAGAGACTACACAACTTACAAGAGATCATATGAACAATGTAAAATAGATATACTATACAGGTACACTTGTAACTCTCCAATTTAATGGCCAAGGAACAAACTTTAATAGAAAAAATAAAGACCAGCATTGATACCTATTTAATCCTCTTGGAAAACAAAACAATGGAAATTCAAGTAATACCAATAACTAAAAATGTTCCTCAAGCATGTTGCAGGATACTGGGAAAATACTGCTCTTACCAAAGGTAAGATTAGACCCTGACTCCAGGCAGGGAATTCAGGTAGTTGAAAGGTTAAGAGTGCTCCATTCACACTCATTGCCTCAGAGACGCAAGAAAGCACAGCAAGGAATCATTTAAACTGTACAGATGGGGATACCTTGAGGTTTCTGGGGCCATTATACCTACCATCTCCTCATATACAGCCACCAATACCTTTATTACTACATTCATTTAGAAATTCATTTTCATATACTACAATACTATCAGGGGCAGAAATGGCTAGGTGCTGTCAAAACATCCCTTCAAAAACTCTGCCCAGCCTGACCTGTGGTGGTGCAGTGGGTAGAGTGTCAACCTGGAAATGTTGAGGTCGCCGGTTCAAAGCCCTGGGCTTGCCTGGTCAAGGCACATATGGGAGTTGATGCTTCCAACTCCTCCCCCCTTCTCTCTCTCTATCTCTCCTCTCTCTCTCTCTCTCTCTCTCTCTCTCTCTCCTCTCTAAAATAAATAAATAAAAAATTAAAAAAAAATAAAGCTCTAAAATATATTAATAAAAAAAAAAAAAAACCTCTGCCCGGAACAGCGATTTCCAACCCTTCTCACCTCATGGCACACACAGTCTAATAACTACAATTTGGCAGCACATCAAAAAATATATATTTTGCTGATCTGACAGAAAAACAAACAAAAACTAGGTATAATTTTGATTCATTCACACCAGATGGCTATTTTTTTTTAGCTGTGGTCATTTTTATATTTGATAATCATAAAAAAGAAGTTAGTGCTCCTGACTAAATAGTCATATATTGCTTGTTTTAAAAATACTTGTGGCACACAAGTTGAAAATCACTGCTCTCTGCTCTAGAATCTCTTTAGAATGGGAAGGCTGGAAGAGCCACAGAAATAATATAAGAGCAGTAGTGTTTATGAATTGCATTCTCCAGTAAAAATAAAAAAAATAGAACCTTTTTCCTATTGGCAGATTTTAGAAAAGAACTCACAAATGCTAAGACTATTTTGTAATAGGAGACTAAGTACCTCAAGTAATTATTTTGCTTAATATCTGAGGCAAAGATTCCAGGCCCACATGACTGAATAATGAGCAAGTGAAAGGAGAATCTATCCAAATACTAAAAACTGGCCCTGGCCAGTTGGCTCAGTGGTAGAGCATCGGCCTGGCGTGTGGAAGTCCCAGGTTTGATTTCCCATCAGGGCACACAGGAGAAGCAACAATCTACTTCTGCACCCCTCCTCCTTCTCTCTCTCTCTCCTTCACCTGCAGCCATGGCTCAAAGCGTTCGAACAAGTTGGTCCCAGCCTCTGAGGATAGTTTCATGGCCTCACCTCAGCACTAAAATGTGTTGGTTGCCAAGCAACGAAGCAGCAGGTCCAGATAGGAAGAGCATCGCCCAGTAGGGGGATTGCTGGGTGGATCTCAGTCAAGTGCATGCAGGAGTCTGTCTCTACCTCCCACCTCTCAATTAAAAAAAAAATTGTAAAACCTAACACATACATACACAACCAAAATGGAAACTATGAGAAGATCCTGAAAGGGGGGGGGGGAGGAAAACTGTATACTCAAAATATAGAGCAAAATCATACTTCTGAAAAATTTACTATAAAAATAATTTAGAATGCATATACTTTGGATTCCATAAATTTCAAGAAAACTGACTATGAATTGAAACAAAAATGAGATGAAGGAAGAGGAAATAAAAAAGTATTGGCAGAAAAGAACCAGTCAATGAATCAAATAAGGTTGCAAAGACAAGATAACTCTGTCTCTGAAATAAAACTTAAATGAGACTGTAAAACTTAATAAAACTTAACCAAACCTGCAGAACACCAAATATGTAACCCACAGAATAACTTTGAAGAGATTCCTGAATACTGAGGCAAAGCAAAAGTAGTGGAAGGCACTAAGTGAGAAAATAAAGGACATGTGGCACAGACAGCACAATTCCAGCCAACAAATAATACATACTCACTCGCTCCTAGGTTAGAAAACAGAAAAAGTGTGGGGGCTAACTAACACAAAAACTCCTATAAAGAGAAAAGTCCTGATCCATAGGCCAAAATGTTCACAGAGAACATGAAAAACTAATTTTAAAAAATGAATTAGTAACATTTCTTAGTGAAATTTGTGAATAGCAAAAACGTTCAAAGAAATATATCTAGTAAGTAAGTATCCAGCCTGGTGGTAGAAGAATGAGAAACAGATTACCTAGGAAAAGAAAAGTAAACTTGGTTGTCCTCAGACTTATTTACAACACTACATATAAGAAGAAAAAGAGTAGTATCTATAAAATCCCCAAAATGTTACATTAAGCAAATTGTTGTCTATGTAAGAAAGCATGAGTGCTCTACCGGAGAGCTTGGTTCATCACTGTCCTGATAGGCAAAGGTTGTGGGTTCAATACCCATTCAGGCCATAGACAGAAATAGATCAAAAGTTCTGTTGCTCTTTCTCCTTTCCTCTCTCTCTCAAATCAATCAATACATTTTTTAAAAAAAACAAAGCACAACTAACAGAGTTTCAGAAAGGTAGGCAGAGGCATATTTATAGAAAAACTACTTAAACATGTAATCAATTGACTGAGACATGAGCCCCTTTCAAAAAAAAACTTCAACGTAGGGCTTTAGAATTATAAAAAGGCTGGTGAGATGCATTAAAATAAATTAAATGGAATTAAGTATAAGTAATTATTTTAGATATGACTGCCAAACAATGCTACTGCTAACTAAAATTATCATAATTGATATTAAGTTATAAAACTTAAAATAATATTTTAAAAGAAGGAGGGGGTGAAAAAAAAGGTAAATAAAAGTGAGAGTGCTAATTTCTTACCTTAAATGGGATGGTTAATGAAAAATTTTATCTTATTCTGCATACTTAACAGTAACAAAATGTTTCATCTTTAAAAAGGCTAACATCAGCCAGTAGTAAGTTAAAATATAAAGGCATACCATCAAAAGTGTTAAGAGCATGCTACAATGAACATAGGGTGCATATATTTTTTTCTAATTAGTGTTTTGGCTTTCTTTAGATATATCCCCAGAGGTGAAACTGCTGGGTCATAAGGCTGTTCTATTTTTAAATTTTTAAAGAAATTTATACTGTTTCTCACAGTGGCTGCACCAGTCTGCATTTCCACACACAGTGCACAAGGGTTTCATTTTCTCCACATCCTCGTCAACACTTGCTTTTGTGAATTTATTTATGATAACTACTTAGACAGGTGTGAGGTGATATCTCATTGTGATTTTAATTTGCATTTCTCTGATAATTAGTGATGTTGATCATCTTTTCACATGTCTGTTGGCCATCTGTATATCCTCTTTGAGAAGTGTTTATTCAGGTCCTTTGCCCATTTATTATTTGAATTTTTTTTTTTTTGGTTGTTGAGTTTTTTAAGTTCCTTCTAAATTTTGGATATTAAGCCCTTGCCCAAGTGACCATCCACAGATGAGTGAGTAGACAAAAAAGCTGTAGTACATTTATACAGCAGAATCCTACTCAGCCATAAAGAAGGAAATCTTATCTTTTTTGATAGTGTGGATACACATGGAGATTATTATACTAAGTGAAATAAGCCATGACGTATTATAAAATTATACACCTGAAACCTATATAATTTTATCAACCAATATCACCACAATAAATCCAATTAAAAAAAGTGTTAGAGAAAAGGAAAAACAAAATATATATACATGTGTAATAGACAAATTTTTTTACATACAAAGAAAATTCCAATGAAACACTAAAATAGAAACTATGAAACAAGGTAACATAGAAAGAGCAAACATATCCAGATTTAATTACCCTTTTACAGAAAACATATTTAGATTTGTTTACATAAAGTACATCTGGTATTGGTTCTTAATAAGAAGTATATCTAAAATAATATAATATAGAAATATTTAAAATTTTATAATATTAACACGGATAATACCTGTATTAGAATTAGAATTCTAATAAGTTAATAAATGACAAAGGAAATTCTCTACAACCAATAAAATGATTCCTTAACATAATTTAATGAAATATGAATGTGCTGGTAATGTATAAGCCAAATTAACATTTGGAAAATATATATGTATGTATGATTAGAAGAAAATATATACCAAACTGTTCATATTGGTGGTTTGATTATGAATTACTTAAATTTTTCTCAGTACTTTTCTATACTTCTATTATTTAATTAAAAATATTATAGGAAATATAAGAGACTGTAATAAAAAAGATATACATGTTTCTGAATTGGAATGCAGAATGACGATGTCAATTCTTTCTAAATTATTTATTTAATACAATTGGATCAAAATGGTTTCTGAAAGTTGGCCAAGATATTCTAACATTTTTGAAGTATAAATAGCAAAAATAGCCAAGAAAGTTTAAACAAGAAATAGTACATACAACATAATGAAATACTGACAATTAAAAAGAGAATAAAATATACAAAATCATTACTTACTGATTAAGGTGGTAAAATTACAAGTTAAACTTTTACCTTTATATTTTTCTATAAGTTATAAATTTACTCCAATGATCACATCTACTTTTATAAACCACTGAAAATAATAGCTTATTATACTTTTATGCTCAGTTTCAAATTATAGTCAAATGATGGAATCAATTATAACTTTTTCTTTATACATGGCTATATTTTCTAAACTTAGTCTATGGAGCACATATTGTTTCTCAATTTAGGGGAAAATTGTTTTTAAAAAATTGTCTCCTAACATCCATCTTCCACAGTGGGAAAAGTCAGCCAACACCCCACTGCTCCAATTTAAATGTGTTTGCTCTTCTACAGTCTTCAGAGGCAATGGGGAAAAGATTTAGTTTTTAAACAACAGGTGATCTGACATGTCATCGTTCCTGAAAGAGCTAAAATAAGTTAGCCTAAAATTCAGCTTTCCTATGACTTGCTTAGTTTTCTGTGAAAATGTTAGTTTCTATTTTTGACTTACTTTTGACAGAATAAAGAACATAAGATTTTTCCAGATAAAAATAAGCTCCTCTTTGACAACAGCAAAATAAATAAATGAAAGAAAGAAATTACTGTATTTCCTCAAAGGACATTCACATTGAAATAATAAAATATTTCCTTTATTGTGCATTTTACTACAAGTTGTAATTATATACTGTATGTATTTTTAAGAAGACAATTAATGTATCTTATTTGCTCCTCCTTCCAACTAACCAACCAAGCAACCATCTATTGATCCATTATCCTCAAATTATGGCCCAAATTTGTTTATCTTTTTCATTCATAGTTTTATACCATAACCATGAAGATGTTTATAAAAAATATATAGCATTGCTTGGCATTTTCTACTTTATATACATATCAAACATGTGATCATACAATATCTAGATTTGTTTTTTAACCATTGTTTTCCCTTCTCCACACTCCCCCTACCACTTATACTTTCTTTCTTCCTTTCTTTCTTTCTTAAGTTCTCCATGATTATTTACACAAACAGTGTATACACAAAACTTGTATTAAGTCTAAAGGTATGTTTCTTAGGTATTTATTTTTTTATTTACATAGAATAGAGTCTAAGTTGATCGTGATTTTTTTTTAATTTTAAAAGATGTCCATGAAAAATGGATAAGTATCCTTTTCTCCATATCTTCACTTTCAAAATTGTATCCTCTAAGTTTGAGAAGTGTATTTATACCATTAATTTTAATTTTATTTCCTTCATCATTGTAACTGATGTGGTGAATCATTTTATGCCTAATTGTCTGTGAATGGCCCTTCTATATCCTTTGCCAATCTATCAAATTGAATTTTGTTGTCTTCTCAATTTCGAAATAATTTTTCTTATATGATAAATATTGACAGGGGGGTTCAAGACACACTATCTCAAAATATGGCACTTAAGCACATCATCAAATATTAAACTAAAGGAATTTGAGAACCAGCACATGCAGGGAGAATTTCTGACCTTCCCCTTGGTAAAGGTCAGTGAGGTCATGTGAGAGATTCCCTCCCTGTACCCAGAGGAAAGAAGCTTCCTGTCTCTGAAGATGAAGGGATGGAAAGAAATTTGAATCAATTTGGCTTGCTACTTGTTCCCAAGTTTACTTAGCTCATATCTTTTTCCTGCCATATTTTTCCATAACTCTCCACTCTTTATCAAACCTAACACAAAAACGCTGAGGTTTAAACATGTCTTCCAGTCTTCATTTCCATATGAAGGCTCTCATATCATGCAAAACTCATAAATTAAATTAAAATGCTTTTCTCTTATTAATCAGTCTTTTGTTTCAGAGGTCCCAGCTGAGAACTTGGAAGAGTCAAGGAAAAAATCCTTTTCCTCCCCTTCATTATCAATTCTTTGCCAATTCCCTAAACTACAAATATTTCTTTTCCAAACAAACTGTTCAAAATTTTGCAGTATTATTTGTGCCATGTTTTTATATAGCTATATATTTTAATTATTTACTTTCTATATCTATGATTTCTAATATCGATTTAAAGTTTATTACCCTCCTTAGATTGTTTTCCCTTAGGTCTCTTATTTTCAGTTTTTCATATTTTTACATTATCTGAAGTAAAAAAAAAATTTAATTTTTAAATTTTTTAAGACTTTTATTAGAGAGAGAGAGAGAGAGAGAGAGAGAGAGAGAAGTGGGAGGAGCAGGAAGCATCAACTTCCATAACTCATAACCTTGACATATTGGGATGATGTTTTAACCAACTGAGCAACCCAGCCAGGGCAGGTAGTTCTATTTTTAATTTTTTGAGAAACCTCCATATTGTTTTACATAGTAATTGCACCAATTTGTATTCTCACCCATAGTGCATAAGGGTTCCTTTTTCTCCACATCCTTGTCATCACTTGTTGTTTGTTGATAAATTTATAAGTTATTCTGATGGTATAAGGTAATTTCTCATTGTGGTTTTAATTTGCATTTCTTTGATGATCAGTACCTTTTCACATGTCTATTGGCCATCCTTATGTCCTCTTTAAAGAAGTGTCTATATAGGTCCTCTGCTCAATTTTTAATTGGTTTAGATTTTTTTGGTGTTAATTTGTATGATTTTTTATAAATGGTGGATATTAACCCCCTTATCAGGTTTATTAGCAAGAAATATCTTCTAACATTTACTATTTTTTTAAAAAAAATTTTGATGGCTTCCTTCACTGTGCAAAAGCTCTTAGTTTCATGTAGTTCCATTTGCTTACTTTTTCTTTTGTTTCTCTTACTCGAGGAGATATATCAGAAAAAAATATTGCTAGGAGAAATATCAGAGATTTATTACCTATATTTTCTTCTAGGAATACTAAGGTTTTGAGTCTTATATTTATTTAAGTTGGAAATTATGTTTTAATTCGATTTAAAACAGGATCCTCTCAAAATCTATGTACTCTGGTTGACCAACATCATCCTGTTAAATTTAATTGTCTAAATAAAAAAAAAAACCAGTTATCCATTTAATTTTGCTCAAGTTTGATAGGCATTGTACTAATAATTTATTTACTTATTTTTATTCATTTTAGAGAGGGGAGAGAGAGAGAGAGAAGGGAGGGAGGAGCAGGAAGCATCAATTCCCATATGTGCCTTGACCAGGCAAGCCCAGGGTTTCAAACCAGTGACCTCAGTGTTCCAGGTCAGCGCTTTATCCACTGTGCCACCACAGGCCAGGAACCAATAATTTATTTAATAATGCACTATTTGCTCAAAGAACTAAATATATATTTGTCTCCTTTTAAATTATCTTATATGGTGAAATCTATTGATATATTTGGATTCTCTCCTCCAGTAATTTACTTGCCTATTCGTATGTCAGTATCATATTGATTTCATTATACTTATTAAGTAGTATAATCTAACATCTGGTAAAGCAAATTTCCTCTTCTTCTTTTGTCTCCCTGAAGGATCTTGTCACTCCCCCACCTCATATATACATAAGGTAATATTATCCAAATTAAAAAAAACACATATAGTAGTTAAGGGAAAATCAATTAAGATATTTCCTGGGAGTGCATTAAATGCATATATGAATTTGGGAGAACTCACTTTTTTTTAATATTAATTTGTCCTTCAGTAAAATTAAACAGCTGTTTTTTTTTACTGTATATTCCTTTTTAGTTTTACTACTTGACTACAATAACATTTTTTAACTAGCCACTTTATTAATTTTACAAGTCTTTTGGGTTTCTAAGTATTCAATCAAATGATCACAGAGTATTTTAACCAATCTCTAGTTTCTTAACTACATCAGTCAGACCATCCAAAAATATTGATTAAAATATTTATAAAAGTTGACCCATATTTGCAACCTGATTTGGACTTAAAATGTCATAGTGTTTCACCTTTTGGAAAAAGAATTACTGTTTGTCCTTGGGTAACAGGATGTTTTATATTTAAGTACTTTACATACATTCCTGTTTAACTTAGAAATTTTAATAAGAATAGGTAGCTAATCATTGTCATGCTATCAATCCATCATGGATTGACTGACAAGAAGCCATTCCTATATTCCTAAAATAAACTTTATTACACCATAAGTATTATTCTTTTAATTAAATGATATATGAATTAAATATGCAAGTGTTTCCTTTTGAATGTTAAATTTATATAATTCAATGAGGTCAGATATTTTTCCGCTTTTTTTCCCCTACTTTCTCTAGCAGGATTAGTTATTAAAACTATGCTGGAATTGCCTGACCAGGTGGTGGCTCAGTGGATAGAGCGTTGGACTGGAATGCAGAGGACCCAGGTTCAAAACCCCCAGGTCGCCCGCTTGAGCACAGGCTCACCAGTTTGAGTGTGGGGCTGCTGGCTTGAGCACGGAATCATAGACCTCACTCTAAGGTCGCTAGCTTGAGCCCAAAGGTCTCTGTCTTGAAGCCCAAGGTTGCTGGCTTGAGCCCAAGGTCTCTGGCTTCAGCCAGAGGTCATTTGCTCTGCTGTAGTCCCCAGGTCAAGGCACATATGAGAAAGCAATTAATGAACAACTAAGGTGCTGCAGCATATTAATGCTTCTCATCTCTCTCCCTTCTTGTATGTCTGTCCTTACCTGTCCCTCTCTCTGACTGTCTCTGTCTCTGTCCAAAAAGAAAAAAACTATGCTGGACTCAATGTAATATAACTACAAATCTGGTCATGGTGCATTTTTCTAGGTACTGTAGTTACTTTTCTAATCACTTTTATGGTAATAACCTTTTCAAGTTTTAGAATTATTGAGTCAGTTTTAATAATTTATATTTTGCAAGGGCATCATTCATTTCATCTACATTTCATGTTCCACAGTTTTCAGTTATAATATCTTATGATTAAAGTATCTTGTATCTATGGTTGGTCTCCCTCAATTGTAATCGTATATTTTTGCTCTCTTTTTCCCCTTAACAATCAGGCTGAAAAGGAATTTTGCTGTTTTCAAACAATGACCATTTGAGATTTCTTTATCCTTTCTCCTTTTTTTCCCCCAGTTTCTTTGATTCTAGCTTCTATGTGTATCAACTCCTTCTTCCTAATTTATTTTATTTTATTTACTATGTTTGACAAAGGAAGTCTTTTGTTGAACTAAAATGTCTCAACAAGGTCTGAGCCAATGTAGTGTAATTTAATAAAATGAGATTATTAGGTGGCAGGTCAGAATACATGTACCAGGTCTATCTCTGTTAAGTCCTGGATGCCTTTTAAAAAATCATTTAATCCTATTTAGTTAATAGTTCCCACACCTGTGAACTGAAGAGAGACTACAGAGCCTCAAGATTCCTGTTAGATAAAAAATTACACCTGGTAAAACTGATAAACATTATTGAAAGAATAAGAGACCGTGGATTAAATAAACTCGGAATCATTGCCTTTTGAAACAATAGTATCTAAGAAAATTCAATTTATCTATGATACTGAAGTATAATGGAGAGCTATAATCATTCTATGAAGTTAAGGTCATAATCCAATGAACGATCAAGCTATTTCACAAACATGAATGTCCTACTACAAGATATTCTTAAAGAAAGTACATCTAAGTTACTCTGAAGAATGACAGTGAAATATTTTTAAAAAATAAAAGGTACCATGTCTATTAAACCACATCTTTATATAATTTCTTAGAAGAACATATCCTGGGATTAAAATAACCAGATACACCATAAACTTTGTAATCTTGCATACAAAAATTTATACATATACTTATTTTCATATTTATTCAGAAAATAAATCACACTGACAGATTTGTAAAGAGTTTGAGACCTGAGAGAGGTTGAAAAAGCTATTCCAAAACAGTAATCTAATTTTCTACCTTTCATCTGTGATTAAGCTTTTCCATGATCATACTTTTGCTCTTTCACCAAAGAGATCTTTTTATTGTTAGATATCATCAGTAATAAAAACTCTAGTTTACATCAAGTCAAAGGTCACCGGTTTGAAACCCTGGGCTTGCCGGGTCAAGGCACATGCGAGATGGAAGTACTATGAGTTGATGCTTCCTGCTCTCCCCACCCCCTTTCACTCTCTCTCTCTCTCTCTCCTCTCTCTAAAATCAATAAATAATATTTAAAAAAATAAATAAACAAACAAACATCAAGTCAAAACTTACCTTTGAAATTGTCATCAACTTTTTTTATTTCAGTTTCTGAAGCATGAGAAACAGAACAATTCCCTACTCCTGAAAATAGCCCTTCACACGGTATTTGGAGATAGTCATTTTAGCTCCCAGATCATTTTGTTTTTCAGGCTGATAGCCTTCATCAACACAGCTCATGAACATAATATACATAATACTAATTCTAAATTTATCTCTAAAGGAAGATGATTTCACCACTCATTAAGACAATATGTTTTAAAGTTCTATAGTGAAAGTTCACTAATTCTGACAGAGAAATAGAGGGCTCTAAATTTACTTGTGAATTTCAATAGTATTCAGAGAACACAATTCATTATGTTGATGTATGTGACCTCATGAATGCTGCAGAATTCTCACATACTTATTCACTCCACTAAATTCTTGAAAACTGTAACTCATACAATTCTTTTAAGAATTATTTTTTAAACTATGGGTTATTTGTCAAAATATTATTCATAGATGGATTTCAAAATATATTCAAATTTTAGCCAAAGCCATTTTTTATTTATTCTTATTAATTCAGAAATAATACATGCAGAATATCTATTTTAAGTGGTACTAAAACCATCATTTACATTAATTCTTTGGGGAAATAAAGAGCAGGAAATACGTAGCGGAAGAAAGCATAACATCAAACAAGGGAGAACAAATTCCAAGATGGTAAGCCAAGCTCTGTAAAATTCAGCACCCAAATGAAATAATTATACAAGAGTAATACTTACGGATACAGTTCTGAGAGTTGTTCAGCTATTGCACAAGCTGCTGGGTCTCTGTCTAAGGCATACAGAGTAATATCTGACTCTTTCTGCAGAATGGCTCTTGCATGTCCTCCTGAACCAAATGTCATATCTAGAAAAATCTAGCCAACACAGAAAGAGAAAATTATGACTTAGCATCAACAAAACTTATTCTACCTTAATTTCTAGAAGCACATAGATTTTTCAGAGATGACAGCAAGTACAAAAACAATTATAGTTGTTTGCCTAGAGTTGAATTTGTTACACAGGAGATCTGGATCAATATGAATGCTCAGTCCAACAGAACTGGTCAGAGGATCAGTAAAATGATCATCTCTGGCACAGGCTGGCCGATACCACACAAATTCACCTTCTGCTCCATAAGGTCTAACTGACCAAAGAATTGTGTTCTGCCAGCCTTTCAATGCTTTTCAACACCTGGATGGTAATGACATTTCCAACAATTTCTCATCATTTGGAGATGCCCTACAGTTCGTGTGGCTCACTTTATCTCAATTTCTCTAAATGCCTTATATTTAACACAAAGATATTCAAGAGTACAATAAAGAGCATACCTAACAATAAATGGCCACAGAAAAATCTTTAAAAATCTAACCTGTAAAATTGACAAATTAACAAATATGACTTAGAAAAAAAGCCTAAGGCTGAAGTCTAAACACTTGAGGTAAAATTTAGCTTTGCCAGTAGGCAGGTATATATCTTTGGGAAAGTCACTTAAAATTCCAATGTCTTTAGATTGCTCCAGAATTTAGAAAGAAAAAAAGGTCTAAACAAAAGATATCATCAATATCTACCAGACTGGTAGGTGACATATAGTTTCTCACTTAAATCAAGACACTGGTGAGAGTAAGCAACATGCCAGTAATAATTCTGCCAGGACAACAGGACACGATGTATAGAGAATATATCTTAAAATGCTGGGATCATTCTAGTTACACAGAAACTACACTGGATCTAAAACTACTCCTTGGTTATTTTATTTGGCCACACTACAAAGAAATATGTCACAGTTGGGCAAAACCCAGACCTGGACATTAAGAAACATATGAATGAACAAGTTAGTTGATTGTGGCTGATTTGGACATAAAGACACTCTCAACACAGCTCCTCAATATTATGCTCTCAATGTAATGCGCCTTTTCAATAAGCTTATTGATATTGTGAAAATAAAACCAATATACCAATACTAATACTGGAGACTATGACATATACATACACTATAAGCCAGACAGTTAAAAATATTTAAACATGTAGCTTTTTAAAAGTCCAAGAAGAAAAGTCCTTATAATGGATTGGAATATTTCCCTTCCCTGAACAATATAATTTATTTCAGGGGGAGTAATTAGAAACAAGGAATAATTATGCTTTGATTTTTTACTACCATGCTGAGTCCCAGCCTCTGATCAAATCCTCAGAAAACTTAGCCTACTATCTCTGAAGAATAATGTGGAGGAAGTCTTCTGAACAAAACTGAGAAGAAAAGGGATGTAAAATATCAGACACGTTAATGTGGTAAAAATGTGCAAGCTCTGCCTTTTTATATAAATGTTAGTATAACTTAACCTTGCACTTTTCATGGCTACACACATTTTTCACCATTTTAAACAGTAACTTTAAGACAATACTTAATGTCTTATTATTTGTATGGTTGTTAGGATTACACACTTAAATCTCAAGATTAAATAATCTCCTTCCCACTCTGTATCCTTATTTTATGCACCCACAAGTAGATAGAAATTTCCCACCATACTTTACCCCATTTGCAAAATCGCATAACTTAAATAACTTCTCAAAACAACCTTTTTTTTTTTTCTTTTTCTTTTTGCTATAGCCCAATATCAAGCCTAGTTATCACTCTGGATTTAAACAAAAAGTATATCAAATAAATAATTTGCATATGATTACTTTATCTCAAGCCAGGAAAGTCTCAATCAAGATTTAAAAGGAAAAATCTTCATCATTAAAAATATTCTGAAAAATGTGAGATGATTATAATTTACATGATTATTTTTTAATATATGACGATTATGTCCTTGGAGCTATACTGACAATCAAGGACATCTTTATAGAAGAAATAATCTATTATTATCAGTCAAGTATTACACACATAAAAAAGGGGGAGACAAATGGGGATTTATAAAACTACAATGGAACCCTACCATATGCCTTGGGTTAATAGGTGACTAAAGCCATCAGCTTTCATTTTAAAAATTGTAATATACATCGCTCATCAAATGTAATAGTGAATACCTAAGCATTACAATTGAAAAGGGAGCCAATTAGTTTTTCCCTTCTCTGGGGTCATTAACTTGACCCAAGACCACATTTCTTAATTTGTACAAGTTGATAATAAAAAAAGAGACTGGACAAACTTTTTGCATAGCAAATTTACATGAACAAATCTGAATGTTTTACAATAATTCTTTCTGGGTCTTATCTATACATATATTGAACTTTGTATCTTATGCTCCAAAAAAATATGAAATTCTTTATTTGAAATTACCTGATATAATTTATCTAAAAAGCCAAACCCATATTTGATACCAAGAGTTTACTCTGGTAATTTCACTTATTACCTGTATAAACCTGGCCAAATCATTTTAACTCTGTGAGCTTCAGTTGCTTCATCTAAGAAATGGGGGTAAATGTACCAGTCGAAGCAGCTGGCTGGATGTGGAGCTGCAGGAGGATGAACCCTCAATCACAGGGTTCTACCAGAGGTTTCCATGACCCTCTTTGGTCTCACAGGGTCTGTACAGGTTAGAACAAAAGGCATCTCAGGGAAACCTAAGTGTGCTAATTGGGGAGTGATAAGAAAAAGGGCTTCTGCATAGCTCTGGATGGTGTGTGTGTGTGTGTGGGTGTGTGTGTGGGTGTGTGTGGGTATGTGTGCGCATGTGCGCGCCAGGGATAGGAATGGACAACTGAGATTGATGGCTTCTCAGCACAAGGAGCTGGAACCTAGAATCAAAATGAAGGTGATTCAAAGAAAAAAATAAATAAAGTAGTATTTGATAGAGAGGATTCATAACTATAATTCTCTAACTTTGCCACCAATTTAATATTGTACTTTTGGTGCACAATAGTAAGTGTTTAGTATATATTTAGTGATGTGATATGGAAGAGTTCAGCCTGCAAGGTAAGTATGATAAAGATAGCAACACTCATTTGTGCTTTTGAATTCAGAAATATTCTTGAAGATATGACTCATTACGACAGAACCTTGTAAAATAGTCACAATACGTCCAACTTTTGAATCATTTAAAATCAGTATATTCCTAATATTAAAGAATAGAACTTTTCCAAAACATTAATAATGAATTACCACTATTATATAACTCTATAGCACCATGTTTTTACTTGCTGATCAATTCTTCTAACATTTCTTATTTTAGGTTATCTTTTTAAATCAAATACAACTAAATGACATTTTATCTCCCAAAGACTTCTAACTATCAAAGAAATGATTAGGTTCTACCTTTCCCCAGGATGAGTCACACTCGAATAGTTGAGTTATAGCTGTGGATCTGATATGGACCAGGGACAGGTGCAGAATTTCAGAACTCAAAAGGCTAGAACAGACTATTTATTCCACCTCCTCATTTTACTTATGAGGAGACCGAGGCCCGAAGAGGGCAGCTGATAGCTAGCTGAGAGCAAAGCTAATACTAAAACCCAGCTCCTGTGATCTTCCCACTCCATCTCATAATACTCCCCCACTGAAATTATATAATTGCACTGAAATAAAAACAATTGTTCTTTGCAAAAGTATAATATGAACATAGATAGATGTGGAACTTTGTCCCTTTTTCTAAATTTATTTTTCAATTATATTTGACATACATAATATTAGTTTCAGGGGTACAACATAGTGATTAGACATTTATATACCTTATGAAGTCATCATCCCATACAAAAGATCCTAGTTCAATTCCATTATTACACATCGCTCTGTCTTTCTACAATATACCTAGCACTACATTTTCATCTCTTGAATGTGGTACTTTAAGACTTCATCAAGCAATCTGATCAAGCCCAAGATCACCCTGCACACACTAGATAATTAGACAATCTTTTCCCCAATCGAGCAGTTCTAATTGTTGAAATTTTCACACTGGAACAACACTGTTAAAATTGTACATAAAAACATTTTTAGCCATGAACAGTACGAGGGCAGATCTTCAAATTTCATTTTTCTAATGTTGATTAGTCATTTCCAATCTGTGCAAGATTTTTAATAGTAAGTTCTCATCTGAATTTGGAAACAACATAGCCTGATCTCACTTTAAAATTTCTTCCTATTTTCTTTTCTGGCAATCACTAATTTTGAATTTTTAATAGTAAAGTATTTTTGAAAGTATTTTAAACTTCATCTATTTGCAACTACTAGTTCCATTTTGAAATACTAAAATGTCTCAGCTATGGGATATACTGAACTCTGTATTCTTTTTTCTGGCAATGATTAAATTAAAATATATGTTATTAATTAATAATCTGTATATTTGCTGACCATTCAGTATAGTTATGGGCCTTCCAGTTTGGTAGGGAAGTTTAGACAGGTACACAAATAATGACTAGTAAAAAGAAATCAGCAATGTAAGAAAGGCATATATAATATTTATTAAGGTATAAAAATGTAGATATTTATTTTAATGGGTGATGAGGTAGATGAAATAGAAATAGGTTATAATTCGGCTGGGCCCTGAAGGCTGGGCAGAACTCAGGACTCACCTTTCTTTTCACTCTCTCTTATTTTCCAGATCCAGAGAGTTACCAGGTGCTGTTAATTGTACCATACAAATACGTCTTGAGTCTTCCCAACCCCATTTTTAATTCAGATCCCCATATTCTTTGCTTTGCTATTGCCATAGGCTCACAATTCTTGTCCATGACTGTAATCTCATTTCTAATTCTTCTTGTTACACAACTAACAGTGTAGCCTTTCTAAAATAAAAGTGTATATGTAATAACCCTATTTAAACCCCCCTCACAGGTTTACAAAGCTCCATGATAGAGTCTAGATTTCCAGGCATAATGGATAATATTATTTATATTCTGGCCACAGCATTTCTTTCCAACATCACCTCTCATGACTCTGAGATACAAACTTGACAAAATTTTCTCTAGCCATACAGAGAGGTATGTGCAATTATCAAACATGCCAAACTGCCTCATGCGTCTCTCCTTTTTTGACTTATTCCATCTCTCTTTCAACCTTTCTTTTCAATTATGAGAATCCTAATGTGTCCATAGCTCTAGTCTAAGAGTTGGAAACAAAAGAGCAGGCCCAAACAGACTTGGCCCCTATGTTCATTTCAGCATGGAGGTCTTAGCATCTTTAACACACTGTTCTTTCTAAAATACAAAATGCCCTAAACATCTTTGTCCCAGCTGCCAAATAATACATGACATATTAAACACAACCAATAAATATCTGCTGAATAAATAAATAAAAACAAAGAATTAAATCTTAGCAAAGGCATTGGCACAGAAAAGGATACATCATGTATAAAGAAAGCCACTTGGGCTGAAATCCAGGACTTATTAAAATAAGACAGTGGAAAGGAGAGAAAAAAGAAACGGAGAAATTAACAACTTTCTATGTGCCAGATACCTGTTATTTCTTGTGGTATGTTCCCTATTGTCATCCATCTAGTAGCCCTGTGAGACAGACAAAGTAGAAAATAATGCTGGAAAGAATGTGAAGTCAAACTGTGGTAGTCTTAAAAGGCCAGGATAAGTAATTTGCATCATATTTTCTAGATAATAAACAGTTTCTAGGACTTCTTTTTTTAAGTACAAGAAACAGTGTAACTGCCAACAGTATTAGATAGATGGTAGGATATAAGGGCATAGCAGTGAACTGATGCAGACCATGGAGGTAAGGGGACATAAAAGCCTGAACTGGCAACTTGAATGAAGAGTAATAAAAACAATAATAATGCATGGTACATTTATTGAATGCTTACTCATGCTAAACATAATGCTAAACATTATATCTGCAACATTCATTCATTTTACACAGTCATAAACACACGCACACATGTACACACACACATATATACAGTTAACTAACTGTCATTCTCAAATCCACACTGAGGCAAGTTACTATTTTACTACTACTTTACAAAGGAGAAAGGGTAGGTATAAAGAGGGTTAGGTAAATTGTCTTAAGCACAGGTAATGATAGAGGTAGATTTTAAAAATAATTTTGTCTCAACCCTGCTTTACTTTTTTAAATATAATTTTATTTTGGAAATTAAATTTAATGGGGTAACATCAATCAATAGGTTTCAGGTAAACATTTCTGTATCATTTGAACTGGTGACTGTGTTGTGTACCCATCACTCAAAGTCAGATCATTTTGTACCACTGCATATTTGTCCCTCATTATTCCCCACCCACATCACACTTCATCTTTATGTCCATGAGTCTCAGTTTTATATCCCACCTATGTGTGAAACCATGTAGTTCTTAGTTTTTACTGATCTATTTCACTGAGCTTAATATCCTCAAGGTCCATCCATGTTGTTGTAAATGGCACTATGTCATCATTTCTTATGTAAGATGATGAGTAGTATTCCATTGTATATAGGCACCACAACTTTATCCAAACCTCTATCAAGGGACACTATGGTTGTTTCTATGTCTTGGCCACTGTGAATAACGCTATGATGAACATGGGGACACGGGGGTGTATGTGTCTCTGCGCACCAATGTTTTTGAGTTTTTGGGGTATACCCCCAGTAGGGGGCTTGCTGGGCCATGTGGTACTTCTATTCTTAATTTTTTGAGGCACCACCATACTTTCTTCCGTGATAGCTGTACCAGTTTACTTCCCACCAGCAGTGAATGATGGTTCCTTTTTCTCCATAGCCTCTCCCACATTTATTATTACCTGTTTTGTTGATAACAGTCAATGTAACAGGTGTGAGGTGGTACCTCATTGTAGTTTTGATTTGCACTTCTCGAATAGCTAGAGAAAATGAGTATCTTTTCACATATCTGTTGGCCATTTGTGTGTCTTCTTGGGAGAAGTGTCTGTTCAGCTCCTCTCCCTGTTTTTTAATAGGACTGCTTGCTTGTTTGCAGCTGAGATTTGTGAGTTCTTTATGTATTTTGGATATTAACTCTTATTGGAGCTGTTTTTTGTAAATATTATCTCCCATTTGGTTGGCTGTTTGCTTTGTACTGAAAACTACAAAGGATTTTTGAAAGAAATTAAAAAAGACACAATGAAATGGAAAACTATTCCATGTTCAGAGATGGGAAGAATCAACATAGTTAAAATGGCCATATTACTCAAAGCCATATACAAATTTAATGCAATCCCCATTAAAAACCCAATGTCATCTTTTAAATAAATAGAACAAAAATATCACCAGGTTTGTATAAAACCAAAAGAAAAACCAACCAACCAAACAAGCAAAAACCCCAATGGCCAAAGCAATCCTGGGAAAAAAGAATTAAGCCAGAGGTATCATACTACCTAACTTCAAATTATATATACTTTGTGGCCCTGGCCGGTTGCCCCACAGTGTGGAAGTCCAAGGTTCAATTTCCAATCAGGGCACACAGGAGAAGCGATCATCTGCTTCTCTATCTCTCCCCTTTCTCTTTTTTTTTTCTCTCTCTCCCTTCTCCTCCCATAGCCATGACTCATTCAAGTAAGTTGGCCCTGGGCGCTGAGGATGGCATCATGGCCTCATCTCAGGTGCTAAAACGGCTCAGTTGCTGAGCAATGGACCAGTGGCCCCAGATAGGCAGAGCATCACCACATAGGGGACTTCCCAGGTGGTACTGGTCAGGGTATATGTGGGAGTCTGTCTCTGCCTCTCCCCTCTCAATTAATAACAAAAAAATAATTATACTTTCTCTTGTTTTTTTTATAGAGGTAGAGACTAGATGTGGTGAGTGGAGAAGTGAGAGAAATAAAAAATAATCACAAAACATGCTATTTGGGTGATTAAGAAGATATCATTTATTGTGCAGTTAGTATGTGTCAGCACTCACTATGCCATACACTTTAAACACTTGATCTAATTTAATTCTTACAACAGCCTATTTGATAAATAACATAATCCATTTTACAGATAAGTATGCTGGAGCTATTTACTTAGGAAAACATGAAGTGGTGCTACAATTAGAGATATAGGTAGAAATAAGATAAGCATTTCTCTTCCCTCCCTTACACACTGACCCCCACCCCCCAATTAGTGTTAGCAAGGACAAGAAGAAACTTATCCCTCCAGAAGAGAGAAAACTAAAAGTGTGAGAAGACACAGGCAACTTGATGGGGAGAACAAAGAGTTTTCAAACTTTCACTTGGGAATAGAATAACTTTTGCAGTAAAATTGAAGCAATGAAATAAAGGCATTACTGAGAGAAAAAGGTTTTGCAGAAAATAAATAGTGAAAAAAATTAAAATGCACAAATGTAATAGCATGAATCCATAGTAAAAGTAAGAAGATTGATTTCCAAAAATGTTAAAAGAATGTTAAATTCTAATTATATATTTAAAATTTCATCTTAATCTAAAACATAGATATATTTTTAAAAACACTAAGATAAATAACATTCATTATATATGCACATTATTCCGTCTTTGGGAAAACTGTATATATTTACCAAAAGCAAAGGGGAGGCAAATGTTAACAGAGATGAGCTAGTTATTCAGACATGGTATGGTATATATATATATATATGAGTATGGTATGATATAATACGATGGATATTTACACAAAAAGTTACTAAAGCTTTCTGTTCCATGATCATCAAAATGTTTACAATGCTAAGGTTAGCTGCTGTTCTACCACTGTGTACTGAATCACTCAAGACTATCACTGACTTCTCTCAAGCTTACTAATCTTTTCTGCCTAATCTATTGACAAGTAGACATTTGTCACACTGATGCATTTGCAGACCTGAAATAAATTAGAACATGTAACTGTGAACATAGAGGGCCATCAACCTTATGGTCAGCTAACACTCTGAACAAATATTTTTCCTACCAAACCAAATTTATTATTGCCTTGTCAAGTTCTATAGAGTATCTGTCTGCTATGTGCTTATTTTGTTTAATTTGTAACTATTACACAGGATTATATCATATAAAAGGAAAAAAATCAAACAAACAAAAGTTATACCACAAACAAAACAATCAATGCATTGCAAAAAATTTATCTCTTTTCCCATTTTATCAAGAGCATAGTGTTACTATGACTCATTCTGCTTAAATTCTGCAAACATTTGATCTTTTCTTTAAAATTGATTTTTAAGGAGAGAGGAAGGGAAAGGGCCAGAGACAGAGAGAAAGAGAAACATCAATTTGTTGTTTCACTTATTTGTGCTGTCACTGGGTGGTTCTTATATGAGCCCTGACCAGGGAACCCACAACCTCAGCATGTTGGGATGATGCTCTAACCAACTGAGCTACCTGGCCAGTGTCTGCAAACACATCATCTTGTACGTTAAATTCTATCTTATTTACAAAAGAAATCTTTATTTGTCAGAACAAAACTCATTTTTTTTCTCCTTATAAAATATGTTCTTCAATTATATGAAATAATTGGAGTTTACCTTTCTTAGTAATGAGTAGCTTTTACTCTTATCTGTACCACAGGATGACTGTCAATCATAAGTTCCAGCCATGTACAATAGAATGCCACTTGATCAGCTTGTAGGTACAATGGCTGAATTAACACAAATAGCTAAAACTAGTATGGCATGGCTGGTCTCATGAAGCTTACTTTCACAGAGCTCTCTGGCTGAGACAATGCCAATCTGTCAACATCTTTTTTTCATAACAAAGTCAGTTTTTATCTATACTCCAAGAAACACATACCACATATTCTGGACAAAATTTCCCATGAACACATTATATAACTAACTACTAAGAATGACAAACAGGTATTTTCCTCTAAGAGTTATTAAACATATACTATACTTAATAGTACTTGGAAAAATAATGCAATCATTTAATTAATGTGTTCTGCAAATGCTCTGTGATTTTTTAATAGTAGGGGTGTGGCACAAATCATTTTACTGATAGTGGCTTCGGTTTGCCAGTATTTTGTTTAGTATTTTAGCATCTGTATTCATTAGAGATATTGGTCTGTAGTTTTCTTTCTTTGTGCCATCCTTGCCAGGTTTTGGTATGAGGGTTATGTTGGCCTCATAAAATGTGTTTGGAAGTATTGCTTCTTCTTCAATTTTTTGGAAGACTTTGAGTAGAATAGGAACCAAGTCTTCTTTGAATGTTTGATAGAATTCACTAGTATAACCATCTGGGCCTGGACTTTTATTTTTGGGGAGGTTTTTAATAGTTTTTTCTATTTCCTCCCTGCTGATTGGTCTGTTTAGGCTTTCTGCTTCTTCATGACTCAGTCTAGGAAGGTTGTATTGTTCTAGGAATTTATCCATTTCTTCTAGATTGTTGTATTTGGTGGCATATAATTTTTCATAGTATTCTACAATAATTCTTTGTATATCTATGATGTCTGTGGTGATCTCTCCTCTTTCATTTTGGATTTTATTTATTTGAGTCCTGTGCCTTTTTTCCTTGGTGAGTCTTGCCAAGGGTTTGTCAATTTTGTTGATCTTTTCAAAGAACCAGCTCCTTGTTTTATTGATTTTTTTCTATAGTTTTTCTGTTCTCTATTTCATTTATTTCTGCTCTGATTTTTATTATCTCCTTTCTTCGGCTGGTTTTGGGTTGTCTTTGTTCTTCTTTTTCTAGTTCCTTAAGGTTTGAAGTTAAGTGGTTTACTTCGGCTCTCTCTTGTTTGTTCATATAGGCCTGAAGTGATATGAACTTTCCTCTTATTACTGCTTTTGCTGCATCCCAGAGATTCTGATATGTCGTATTGTCATTTTCATTTGTCTGTATATATCTTTTGATCTCTGCGCTTATTTCTTCTTTGACCCATTCATTTTTTAGAAGTATGTTGTTTAGTTTCCACATTTTTGTGGGTTTTTCCCCCTCTTTTTTGCAGTTGAATTCTAGTTTCAAGGCTTTATGATCAGAAAATATGCTTGGTACAATTTCAATTTTTCTAAATTTGCTGATATTGTCTTTGTGGCCCAACATATGGTCAATTCTTGAGAATGTTCCATGTACACTAGAGAAAAATGTGTACTCTGTCGCTTTGGGATGAAGTGTCCTGTAGATGTCTATCATATCCAGGTGTTCTAGTGTTTCGTTTAAGGCCACTATATCTTTATTGATTCTCTGTTTGGATGACCGATCTAGAGCCGTCAGCAGTGTATTGAGGTCTCCAAGTATGACTGTATTTTTGTTAGTTTTTGTTTTAAGGTCAATAAGTAGCTGTCTTATATATTTTGATGCTCCTTGGTTTGGTGCATATATATTAAGGATTGTTATGTCTTCTTGATTCAACTTCCCCTTAATTATTATGAAATGACCATTTTTGTCTCTGAGTACTTTTTCTGTCTTGTAGTCAGCATTATTAGATATGAGTATTGCTACGCCTGCTTTTTTTTGGGTGTTGTTTGCTTGGAGTATTGTTTTCCAGCCTTTCACTTTGAATTTGTTTTTATCCTTGTTGCTTAGATGTGTTTCTTGTAGGCAGCATATAGTTGGATTTTCTTTTTTAATCCATTCTGCTACTCTGTGTCTTTTTATTGGTAAGTTTAATCCATTTACATTTAGTGTAATTATTGACACTTGTGGGTTCCCTACTGCCATTTTATAAATTGCTTTCTGTTAGTTTTGTATCTAGTTTGATTCTTCTCTTTTGTTTTTCTATCATTTGTTTTTGTTTGTTTGTGTTCCATACTTCTTTCCTCTGTTGCTACCTTTTTTAAGTCAAGTGTTTTTGTGGTGGTTTTTTCAAGGGTGGTTACCATTAAATAATGAAAAGGGTACCTACCATATTCATTGTAGTACCCTATCTTATAAGTATTTCTGCACTTCATCGTCCTTTGCTACTGTTAATCTCCATCCTCTCCCCCCTTTTTTTCCTTTGTTGTCACAGTTTAAGTTTGGTTTTATTGTGTTCTTGGTGGAGCTGTTACTTGTGGTGTTGTTTTCTTTTGTTCTTTGAATCTGGTTGGAAAACCCCCTTTAGTATTTCCTGGAGTGGGGGCTTTCTGTTGATAAATTCTCTCATCTTTTCTATATTTGTGAATGTTTTTATATCTCCTTCATACTTGAAGGATAGCTTTGATGGGTATAGTATTCTTGGCTGAAAGTTCCTCTCTTTCAGGACTTTAAATATTGGGGTCCACTCTCTTCTAGCTTGTAGAGTTTCTGCTGAGAAATCTGATGATAATCTAATAGGCCTTCCTTTATATGTTGTACTCTTCTTTTCCCTGGCTGCCTTGAGAATTTTTTCTTTGTCATTGGTTTGTGTCATCTTTATTATGATGTGCCTTGGAGTGGGTTTGTTGGGGTTAAGAAAACTCGGTGTTCTGTTTGCTTCTTGAATTTGAGGCTTTAGTTCTTTCCACAGGCTTGGGAAGTTCTCGTCTATTATTTGTTTGAGTATATTCTCCATTCCATTTTCTTTCTCTTCTCCCTCTGATATACCTATTATTCTTATGTTATTCTTTCTGATGGAGTCAGACAATTCCTGTAGGGCTTTCTCGTTTTTTATTATTTTTGAGTCTCTTTCTTCTTCTCTCTGTTGTGCCTCAAGTTGTTTGTCTTCTATTTCACTAATCCTATCCTCAATCTGGGCTGTTCTGTTAGCTAAGCTTGTTACCTCGTTTTTCAGCTCGTGAATTGAGTTTTTCATTTCTGTTTGATTTGTTTTAATAGTTTCAATTTCCTTGGTAATATATACTTTGTGTTCATTGAGTTGTTTTCTGATCTCCCTATATTGCCTTTCTGTGTTTTCTTGTATATCTCTGAGTATTTTTAAGATTTCTATTTTAAATTCTCTGTCATTTAGCTCCAAGGCTTCCAATATGTTAAGTCTTTTCTCCATAGATTTTTCCACATCTATTTGTATTACCTCTCTTTCTTTTGTATCCATAATATTCGATTTCCTCTTTCTTATTGGCATCTGAGGGTGGTCTTGTTGATAGCACTAATTAGAATTAATAAAGAGTAAAAAGTAAAAAAAAAAAAAAAGGTAAAACACCCCACAAAAAAAAACAGTAATAATTTATTATTTCCCCCTTTTTTTCTTTCTTCTCTTTCCCTCCTCTCCCCTCCTCAGGGAAATATCATGCCTATAATGGAGAGCCTGATTTGGGGTGAAGAGTTCAAGGGGCAAAAAAAGGGAGTAGGGATCTACTAAATGCAAAAAAAAAAAAAAAAAAGGAAGAAAATTTTAGACAAGCATAAGATGATTTGCTTGTAAGTGATGGTCAACTAAGAGATATAATGAGAGGGATAAGAGGGAACCAGAAAAAAGGACCAAAAAAAGAATAATAAAGAAGAAAAAAATAAAAATAATAAGTAAAAATCTGTTGTATTAAGTGGAGCGAAGACTAAATACAATGGAGACCTTGGGTTGGGAGGACCCAAAATGCCACAAAAATAAACAAACAAGAAAAAAACAAAAACAAAAACAGAGAAATAAAGCCAAAAAAAGCCTTGAGTCCCAAATTAACTAATTTGTTCGTGAATGAGGATTAAATGGGAGGAAAGTAAAATGAGAAAAGAAAAAACGAATAGAAAGGAAAAAATAAGAAAAAGAGAAAAACAAAGGAAGAAATAAAAAAGGAAGAGAAAAAAACAAAATAAAGCAAATAAAAAAAAAAAACAAAAGAGGAGAGTGAGAGTTAAGTGTTTTGGAGTATAACCTTAAAGGAGGGTGAGGATGAAGAAGAGAAATAAAATGTAACAGTTATGGGTAGTGTAGTTCAAGAAAAGGGAAGCATAAGATGGGCAGAGAATAGAAGGACCGAGGTGGAGGAAATAAAGGCAAAAAGATAGAAGAAACAAACAACAACAACAAAAAAATTAGTGGAACAAGTTGTAAAGTCTGTGGATTTTTCTTGATTTTGAGAGGTTAACTTCTTCCTTTTTCTTTTCTCTCCCTCTTCCTGGTCGGTGACTCTGTACCCCAGGCTCTGCCCCTGTGTCACTCTTAGGTAGGGATTTGCAGTTGATGGGATTCTATGGCAATGTCATATAATTGGCTTTAGTCTTGCTGGTAGTCAAGGCTTGTTGGCGTTTGCAGGGTCCAACGATGAGAGAGTTTGCTTTCCTGGATTCTCTCTCCTAGTCCCCCCTTTCTGAATTAGCAGCCTGGTGATCCAGCTATAAGGCTACAACTGCTTCTGCCTGGCGAGTAAGAGGCTCAAAGAGCTGGGAAATCCCCACTCAGTGCAAGGCTTTGGGAAAGGCTCTGGCAGTCAGGGCCTCCAGTGTAATCAGGCGGGGGTGGGAGTCAATTGTTGTCAAGGTGACTGTTCAGCGCCTAGCATTCAGTTGGACCTCTCAACCCAGGCTTTCCACACTTTGTAGCCTGTTTTGGCTGGGAAGAAGAGGCACTAGTCTCTGCTTGCAACTAATGTAGTATAGATCTTATTATCTGCCAAGTCCCTCTTGTTAGCGTTTATCCCTGAATATGGAGGCTCTATCAATCAGAAGTTGCCCCCGCCCCTTTAGCGAGAGGCACTAAAAAATATCACGCCTCTTGTCTTGGGTCGCTGAACTGAGAGAGATCTTATCAATTAGAACCAAGGGTGCGCAGATTTCATGGGTTAAGCTAATTTCAGTGATTGGGTCGCAGCTGTGCTCCCGAAGGTATTTTAGGCTGCCTGCGCGCGCCCCTCCCCCAACGCTTGATTGTTAGCTTGAATGGCTGGGTGAGGTGCCCCGCCCACAGAGAGAATCTCCCAAGTAGAAGACCACCCTGGTGCCTCTCCTGCTCGCCTTGCCGCTGGCGGCTGAATCGCACTAGGCGCAGGATAATGGGGCACCCTGGGTGTGCGGGCCAGTAAGGCGCTCTGGGCGTGTGGAATGCCCAGGGCACGCGCGCGAATGGGGTGCTCCGGGCACCGGTGGCTGGCGACTCTCACTCGCAGTGCGCGGGCCGCTGGGAACGTTAGCGGTGCTCGCTCTGCAACCAGACCGGGCGCGCACGGGCGGCTGCTCGCGGCTCCCGAGTGTGGGCGGTGCTCGCTCTGCAACCGGACCGGGCACGCCGGTGGCTGCTCGCGCTCCGGAGTGTGGGTGGTGCTCGCTCTGCAACCGTACCGGGCTCGCGCCCGCGGCTGCTCGCGGCTCCCGAGTGTGGGCTGACTCACCACAGGCGCACTACCTCGCGGCTTGAATGAACGTCGCTGCGGTAGCTTCCTCCACACCCTCGTCTCTCAGATTCAAGTGATAACAGTCCTTTCGCTTTCAGTTTGTGTGGAACTCCGGAATGCTCCGAGGATAAATTTTTCTGTTTCTAGTTGATAAATTTGTTGTGATTTAGGGGAGATCTGTCGGACGCGCTGCTCACGGCGCCATTTCCGTGATGTCACTGCTTGATAGTGGCTTCAACATGGTTCTAATGTTAAATTTTTATCAGCATTAAAATAAAACCATTGATGGTAAAATTTTCTATTACTTGGTCTTCAAATGACATCATTTTTACAAAATCATAGCAACCAGTATATGTAACTATTAGTGTCCCATCCATTATGTGTATATATGTGTGTGTCTGCAAATGGGTATGTACATGAATACTGCATGTGTATAAGGGCAGGTGATTAGAAACTTCAATATTCTTTACCTTGTTTTAATATATGAATCAACTTTGGACAAGTTTCAGACTCAGTATAGGAAACACTACACCACTATGTAACCTTTGTGTGGAAATATTAGAAAGTAAAATTTCAGGAGAAACAGTTTCATAGGCAAGTAAGAGGGAAAACAATAAAGATAGTGTCTTTAAAATAATTCAAAATAATTAGAAGAGGTAGGATCAATGAAATAACTAAATAACTAATACTTTCAAGTGCAATATTAAGGAAAAGACAAGATATAAATGAGACAGCAGGATGTAAAAGAAAGAGACTGATGGTCAAAATATCTGGTTTCTGGTCCAGAATTTATGAGTTAATTTCCATAATAGTTGAGAAAGTTATTTAATCACTAAATTAAATTAATATATAAATAAGAGTAATCTCCATAATGTGAGTGAAGCTCATCAAATCAGTTAAAGGGCCATAAGAGCAAAACCTAAGATTTCTTACAATAAAAAGATATAAAACCTCAAGACTACAGCATTAATCCTTGCATAAGATTGCAGACTGCCACCTGGCCAGGCGGTGGTGCAGTGGATAGAGCGTAGGACTGGAATGCAAAGGAGCCAGGTTTCGAAGCCTCAAGGTCACCAGCTTGAGTGCAGGCTCAGCTCATCCGGCTTGAGGGCAGGCTCACTAGCTTGAATGCAGAGTCGCTGGCTTGAGAAATGACCCCATGGTCGCTGGCTTCAGCTCAAAGGTCGCTTGCTTGAGTAAGGGGTCACTCACTCTACTGTAGCCGCCCCCCCCCAAGCACATATGAGAGAGCAATCAATTAACAACTAAGGTGCCACAAGAAAGAATTGATGCTTCTCATCTCTCCTCCTTCCTGTCTGTCTGTCCCTATTTGTCTCTCTCTCTCTCTCTGTCCAAAAAAAAAAAAAAATTGCAGATTACCATCTGCCCTACAGATTTCAGACTTGACATCCCACATAAATTCATAGCCATTTCCTTAAAATAAATCTCTTAACGTATATGTATATAATCTATTGATTCTGGTTTTCTGGAGTACCCGGACTATCACAAATACTGCCTAAATGTCTGAAACAATAACTAGAACAAAATAGAAACTCCAGATGTAGATTTCCAGCAATGCTATGCACATAACAGGTGATAACATTTGTTAAATATAGATGAATAAATACAATGTGGGGCAGAAGTAGATTTAGAGTTGTTTGAATTGAAAATAAAACAATAATTAAATAATAATACAAGAATAAACTCTCTTTGTGGACGCACAACTGTAAATCTACTTTTGCCCAACCTGTATATGGGTTAGTTGCAGAAAATAGAAAATCTTTAAAATCCTTAATGAAATCATTATCTGTTCAGGAAAAGCTGTTCAGATAAACTTTAGACTGGTATTAAATGAGGATCTTATTGAATTTGTATAGTGTTATTAAAATTCACTGAAGTTAACTGAAATTAGTGCTAATAATTTTATTTAATTTGTATCTAATATTCGATATCAGCTTTTTTTAGGTGCTCTTTACCATGAAAATTAGTTCAGTAGAGTCCTAATACAATGTTGCTAAAACCACATGGGTGCAGTCAAGCACACTGAAAATGGGGTTAGTAATGGGAGTCCATTAGGAAAGGATCTCTATCTGACCTTGGAAATGTCATTTAGAAAGTGCGTCAATACTGTCATATGGCACAAAGAGTTAATTTGTATGAAAATAATTTGTACACTGTAGATCACCACACAAATATTACTTGGCCATGAAATATTTTATGGTGACAATTGCATGACATCTAATTCTGTCTCACATGTGTTGAAAAATACTGTCAAAACACAAGATCAAAAACCAGAGAATTAAGCCAAGTAGTCAAAAGTATTTATTATCTATTATATATATATATATATATATATATATATATATATATATATATAGTATTTTTCTGAAGCTGGAAACGGGAAGAGACAGACAGACTCCCACATGCGCCCGACCGGGATCCACCCGGCACGCCCACCAGGGGCAACGCTCTGCCCACCAGGGGGCGATGCTCTGCCCCTCCGGGGCATCGCTCTGCCGCAACCAGAGCCACTCTAGCGCCTGGGGCAGCAGCCAAGGAGCCATCCCCAGCGCCCAGGCCATCTTTGCTCCAATGGAGCCTTAGCTGCGGGAGGGGAAGAGAGAGACAGAGAGGAAGGAGGGGGGGTGGAGAAGCAAATGGGCGCTTCTCCTATGTGCCCTGGCCGGAATCGAACCCGGGTTCCCTGCACGCCAGGCTGACGCTCTACCGCTGAGCCAACCGGCCAGGGCTGAAAAAATAATTTACAAGCCTGAAAGTCTCACGATAACAGGTCTACCACCTGTTGAGCTGGACTCCACTGGGAAGCTCCAAAGCCCAGATCATGGTCCTGGCTCTTGAACAGTCCATGAAATCTGTATTGTGTGTCTCCTATTCTTCCTCTGATTTCAAAAAGTATGGTTGGACTACTTGAAGCAATAACTGAAAGTAATATGAGTATTTCAGAATTACAGTGGTATTTAAACACCAAATACAAGCATATTGCAGGAATCATTCTGGTTTCTAAACAGCAGTGTAACATGTAAATGACTATACGTATATTTTTAAACACAAGGACTATATTATGATAGAATAAAAAGAGAATGATTTCTTAACCAGAAATTATAAATTGCTATAACAGAGGGGAGCTAGTCTTTCCTATATACTTTTCTTCTCTTTTAAAGTGGTTCTTCTGTTATTTCTCCTAAACAACAACAAAAAACATCCAATACTTTTGATTCATTCTAAATTAAATCATCTTAGATCATTCCTTCTGGATTTAAGGAGAAAACATTATTAAACTAGACAAAAAGTCAATTTTTCTAATCATTCTTTCAACCTTCATCGAAAATTAAACTCCTGCCCGCAATTTTCTATTTCCAATTTTAGATTTATGTTGCAATAAACATGACTCCAATTAAGTTGATAATCACTTAAAGCCTGGAAATCTTTTAATAATGTCAAGTTGTGTATTCCAGAAGGTGTTATCATTTATTGTCAGGCAATGTCATTCCTGTGTTTATAATGTAAGTACCAAGCCTATTTATTTGATATAATGTTAAGAGCAGATAACACTACATAAGACATAATCTTTGAATAAATACTTTATCCTGAAAAGACATACAAATATACAATTAAGAAAAGAATTTAGTTGCTTTGTCTGTTTTAAGTAAAACATAATATCCAAAAAAACTGATTACCTGGCTAATCATTATAAAAAAAATCTTTAAACATATCAACACTGACATACCAAACAGGTCAAGAACAGGCTAATGAAAAGCAATAAATATTTAAATATTAGCCCAGATCAAAAAAACTCTTACTCTTTCTAGAAGGAGAAAATTAGGCAGAAACAACCAGCACCTTCTGTTAATTAGTTAAGATATTTTACTGTCAGACCACAATGTTAACTTGTATCTTCTGACTATTAGTTTTTGCAATATGCTTAAAAATAAATCAACCTTGACTTTCACAAGTTTATCTAATTTCAGAGATGCAATTGTTGTTACTTTTTAAACTACATCTTTGTCAAAAGAACTCTTCTATTATATACCACCGTTTGTGTTATTTTTGTACTTGGAGGTCATAATTAAACAGTAGAATACTGCCCACAAAACCTAAAATGTACCACAGATTTAAATCCACATATCATTTCTATGAATAGATTAAGTTCTAAAAAGACTATTATTGATTAACTATTCTAGTAAAAACATTTTAAATAAAAAGATACAGGCACTGAAAGTTAAATTTATGTTAATATAATGCATAAATAACATTTAGGTATATTTTACCTTTTCAAATCTCTAGTCCACTTTTTTTCTAAGTCTCCCAATTTCAATTAATTATTGAATTCTCAGGAATATCCCACAAAGTACAAAAGAAACCCCTAAACCTATAACTAAGGGTGAGGAGCCATTTGAATTATCCTGATACCCAAACCAGACAAAGACATTCTAAGAAAACTTACACAAATTTTATCAACTTATACAGACTAAATGTTTGCTTTAAAATTTTAGATGAAACTTTAAATAAAAGCATTATCACCAATTTTAAATTATACAGGCAATTGTGACAACATTCATGCTGGTTCAGTTCTATAAGACAAGTTATAACTTCAGGGATAACTTTAAAGTATAAATCTTATGATAATAATATAAAAGAAGCTCCACTTGCTCCTGGGAGATATATAGCATCTGTCTGCTGTCAAGCAAAGTTATTTGTAGAATCGGTGTTATAGCTTCATTATATAATTAATGTAAATTAAAGTCTAGGATAATGCTCATTAGAGCCAGTCTACATCTATTACTTTGAACAAGATGTAACTAAAGCAAATGAGCTAAGTATAGCAAATATTGCCTTAATCCATCACATAAATTGTTAAAAGTTCACTTAATTTTGTTAATAAATGCTTTAATTTGTATTAATTCACATTATAAGTCTATCTAATGTAAACACTAATTCTGCCTCTTCTGTCATAATCTTTATCCAGGTATCCAAATACATGCAATTCAATATATAATTACTAACATTTCCTGTATAAGCATCATGTGAAGCTCTTTATATAAATATGTGCCTACATGGTGACTCTAGGCAAGTCATTTTACCTCTCCAGGCCTTAATTGTCTCAATAATAAAGCAAGAAAATTAAAACTTTAAAATGTTCACTTCAAGCTCAAATACTCTGTAATTCTAAAATAAATAGGATCTAAACATGTACAAATTAGATCTTCTTTGAATTTTTTATACAGTTAAAATAGGCTTTAAATAACTCTATTATAACACACTAGAAAGCCCGGTGGTCATACGAAATGACTGCTGTTCTAGATATTATAAATTGTAATTAAAATGATTTGTGCAAAGGTGTCTGCTAATTCAAACTGAATTACCCAGGGCAGGCTGCGAGGATGCCCCTTTGCTTAGAGCCCCACGGGGTTTCCCCCTTCTACTTGCTTAATTGCTTAAAGTAGAGTGCAATGAAGGAAACCACTGGAGGTACATTTCTTAAGAGCCACCGCTAGCTCAATAGATAAAGGTGATTTAAATAATAAAATGTTAATTCACATGTCAAAGATCTCTTTGTACACAACATTTCTTGTGTAGATCTTTCCATCATTTTTAAGCTCGCCTTGCAGAGGATCATCAATTATTTTTAATTTTACGTCCGTTCTTTCACGAACTCTTGAACAGGCAACATAAAGTTGACCATGTGCAAATGCAGGCTCAGGTAAAAAAATGCCAACACGCTTAAGCGTTTGGCCCTGAGACTTATTGATGGTCATAGCAAAGGCAAGTTTTACAGGAAATTGTCTACGTCTCAATTGAAATGGCAACCCTGTTTGAGATGGAGCCAAATCAATTCTTGGAATGACATGTATTTCACCTTTAGAGGAGCCAGTCAAAGACTTAGCTATTATGACATTATTTTTCAATTGGAGAACCTCTAGTCTTGTACCATTGCAAAGACCCCTTCTGGTGTTAAGATTTCTTAACAGCATAATAATTGCTCCAATCTTTAACCTCAATTTGTGAGGTGGCATGCCAGAAGGCGACAGACTATTTAGAAATTCTGTTGGAAAGTTGTTGGCACTCGCTTTATTATCAGCTACAACGGAATCAACACTTAAATATGTCGTGCCACGGTCAAATCGATTAGTTTCTAACTTGAAGTTTAAGGACTGAAAGTGTTCACATTTAATATTCATGTCACCAGAGGAATGCTCAAAAATTAAAGTTTCTCCGTTTGAAACTGTTTTAATCCTTTTTGCGTTTTGGTCAGCATTACTCTGTCGTTTTTTTTTGCATTTCTCTCCTGCCTTTGTTCAAGGGACTCATTTTGTCGTGACAGGCTTTTTTGTCTTGCATCTGAGGTAAGCCTTGTTTCTCTATGCTCATCAGTCTCATTTTGCCGAGAAAGACGCATTTGCTCTGCAACTAAAGCAAGCCTTGTCTTTCTCTGCTCAGTGGTTTCTTTTTGTCGAGAAAGCCGTTTTTGTGCAGCTTTAGCTCCTTTTCTCTCCTCTTCAGTGCTGTATTTTCTAGGAGGCATTCTTAAAAGAAATTACATTAAGACGTAGTTTTTATGTAAAACAGATGATTGCCAATGCAAACAAATGTTCACCTTCCCCCTGACCCACTCAATTTGCGTTCAGCCATGGCAACTTCACCCCATTGGCTAGTACAGTTATGCAAGCAACCAATAAGCTATCGGTGACAGACACTTAAGCCGATATAATAAAGATTATATGAAGTGAGCTAAAATTTAAATCCAAAGAGTAAGTAACCAAAAGATTGATAGATGTACAAAATGAGGATTTTTCCCAGTTTCTGAAAATAGTAGTTGGTCTTTAATCATCACTTACAAAAATATAAATTGGCTTGGTTATTGTTAGCCAAGGGGGGTGGGGGCAGGTTCATGTTAGGAAGGAATTTTATCCATGTTCTAGAATAAATACAAAAACAGGCCACCTCCTTCCTTTCTCTAAATAAATGGTTACTTTCACAGGTTAGAGAACTATGAAGGGAAAGTAGAAGCTAGAGTTTTCTCTTTATGAGAAGTAATCTTAAAATCATCACTAATGAACAGCATTCAATCAACTTTTGAATAACTATTGATCAAAAAAATAAAGCAGTCAATGAAGTATAATCAACATTTAAGAGCAGATCAATTGTATAACTCGAAATACAGAGCAATGTAGTGGGTTCTAGCAGGAGCCTTGAAAAGAAAAATTATAAATCAATAGCATAGCATTGCAAATATATATAAAATCTGTTTCAAATAACTCTGTAGTAATGGCTTTATAACTAAGTGCTGTTGCAATGAAAATAGCTGACTGTGATCAATTTGGGAGTCTTTCATTTTATTGAAATTTCCATTACAATGTTATTTGAATGAGGCATAAAATGCTCTTATATGGCATCTCAGTGATATTTTATAAAATGTGAGGCTTATTGTACTGGCTAGCTAATCACCACAGGGAATCATCAGATAAAAATGATTGATTTGTGAAAGTTTTCTTGCATACACGTTCAACAGTTGTACACTGGTGAAATGGAGTCAGGAGGTTTATAAACTGGTCTCTTTCATTTACTACCATTTGCTCTATGGTATATAGAGACTTTAAAACTGATCCAGATTTGTTTTCCAGAATAAGAAATCAAGAAATAGATATATAAGGAGTTAATAAACAATACTAAAGAATTCAAATTAAAGCTTTAAGCAAAATCCTAGCAGTAATTTCATGGTCTCTTTCCATAAATAATAGTTGATATTGACTTTAGACATAACCCTATTTTTCTCTATTATGACATTCTGTAGGCTCTTTCTTTTGCAAAATAAAAAAAGAAGATACAAAAATATAATGCCATTAAATTAAATACAAATATCTCATTTGGTAGTTCATGTTATTAGTGACAAGATTTAAATCTCCATATTTCAAAATAGTATGTTAGGGAAAGAAATTAAATTAGAAATTTATAAAGTAACACTAAATTATTTAGCATTTTTGGTAGGCTTCTGAGGGAAATGAAAATGTAACAATATTTTTACTGGTCCAGCATTTCAGATAGTCTATAATATTACCTATATGCTATGTTTTTTACAAGTTCAAATGTGCTCCAGGAAATAAAACAACAATAAAATAAGCTATATACCTAAATTACAAATTGAACAGAATATGCTAAATATTTCATGAATGCAAACATTAAAAATAAAATAAATGAGTTCCTAGAATCAAGTTTACATATTTTTATGTTATTATTTATGTGAACAATCACAGTTTTCTTGAACAAAAAAAACTCTATTATTTGAAACCAAAAGAAGTCATTTATACTGGGGCAAATTACAGTAATAACCATGTTTCTAAAGGCATTCTAACAGGTATGGCTCAGCAAGATGAATATGTGGGCAGCAGTAAGACTCCAAAATGAGGCAGCTGAATACAAACTCACGTGAGGTCCTGACATCAGCTTTGTCATTGATTATTATGAATCACTTTTTTTTTTTTTTTTTTTTGTGACAGAGACAGAGAGAGGCACAGATAGGGACAGACAGGCAGGAAGGGAGAGATGAGAAACATCAATTCTTCGTTGTGACTCCTTAGTCTCCTTAGTTGTTTATTGATTGCTTTCTAATATGCATGTGCCTTGACTGGGAGGCGGGGGGGCAGGGGGACAGGCTACAGCAGAGCAAGTGACTCCTGGCTCAAGCCAGTGACTTTGGGCTCACACCAGCGACCATGGAGTCATGTCTACGATTCCACACTCAAGCCAGCAACCCCGCACACAAGCTGGTGGGCCCAGCTCAAGCTGGATGAACCCACGCTCAAGCTGGCAACCTCCGGGTTTCAAACTTGGGTCCTCCAGGTCCCAGTCCAATGCTTTATCCACCACGCCACTGCCTGGCCAGGCATGTCTCACTTTTTGAAAAATACTCTTATTTCTGTTTCTTCTATACTTTCTGTACTTGTATTCAACAATTATTTATTGTTATAAATATCATAGACTAAGAAGTTAATGTTTAGGCATGAGTCAATTTTCTAAAAAGTTGCTTGATATCATTACATTATTAACTTTTTTTTTTTTTGTATTTTTCTGAAGTTGGAAACGGGGAGGCAGTCAGACAGATTCCCGCATGCGCCCGACCAGGACCCACCTGGCACGCCCACCAGGGGGTGATACTCTTCCCATCTGGGGCGTAGCTCTGTTGCAACCAGAGCCATTCTAGCGCCTGAGGCAGAGGCCACGGAGCCATCCTCAGCGCCCGGGCCAACTTTGCTCCAATGGAGCCCTGGCTGTGAAAGGGGAAGGAGAGGGGGAGGGGTGGAGAAGCAGATGGGCACTTCTCCTGTGTGCCCTGGCCGGGAATCAAACCCGGAACTCCTGCATGCCAGGCCGATGCTCTACCACTGAGCAAACCAGCCAGGGCCACATTATTAACTTTTAATTCAAGTAAATGAACTCCAGTAAATGAATAATATCTGACTTGATATTTTTTCATCCTTAAATAAAAGATCAAATTTAGTTAATAAATTTTATTGTTAAAAAAATCACAATAAATTAAATATCTTGGCTTAAAATTTTATGAGAATATTATATATATCCAATGATATATTTTATGCTGAAATAACTTATGTGATTCATAGTTTGGTGAACCAAATGCCAAAAATAAGCTGTCAACTATGGTATGTCCCAAAACTCTCCCATTTAAAGAGTTAATTGGATAAATTTTTTGTTATGGATTAATTATATGTATATTCAAATGCCATGAATACTGGTATAACAAATGAAGGTATGTGATTGGTAAATGGTTTATTTTAAAAATATACAATTAAAGATTAACCAATATGAATGAGTATGTTTTCACAGGTTCTTCCACCCTATTCTATCTATTCTCCTTGCTTTTGATAAGGGTGTATACTTACACACACACACACACACACACACACACATATATATATATATATATATATATATATATATATATATATATATATATATATATATATATAAATATATATATATATATATTTCTTCTTCCTGAAAAAAATTTTAAATGCTAACACTGTGGTGATGGGTAAAATTAAGACACTAAAGGCAATTATTAAAAATAGACTGTATTTTTAAAATTATACAAAGAACTCTATTTCCAACTAAATATTACCAAACTTGGAGGATTTAAAATCTTTCTGCACTGTAACCCATGCCTTTCTCACCCATTGTATCAGTACTATGGATTAGTATATATATGAAAAACTAGGCAATTATGGTTATTTATAATTAATCAAGTAGGCATTATCAAACATGTTTTCATCTAATCAGCATGGGAGTTTTGACCTGCTCCGCTTCCGACCTGGGCCGGTTCACCCCTCCTTAGGCAACCTGGTGGTCCACCGCTCCTGGGAGGTCACCATATTGATGCCGAACTTAGTGCGGACACCCGATCGGCATAGCGCACTACAGCCCAGAACTCCTGGGCTCAAGCGATCCTCCTGCCTCAGCCTCCCGAGTAGCTGGGACTACAGGCGCGCGCTACCACGCCCGGCATGTTTTCATCTAAATGGGTAAACCAGCAAAACAATTTTTATTATAAATATAAAATCCAAATTTATCAAATTACGCTTCCCAACAATCAATTAGTATTAACACTGAAAATACTATTAAGATGTATACAAAGAAAAAGAAAAGTTAAGCATAAAACTTTAAAAATCATTTATTTTTTTGTGGATTGTAAAATATTTCACAATTATTGACAATAATACAGAATTTCATGATATAGATTCTGATATTACTGTCCCTATAATATTTTCTCTCCAACCCATTCCAGTCAGGTTTTAATCTCAACCACTTCCCTGAAGCATCTCCTCACAAAAGCGTCAGTGACCCTTGATGTAGGCAAACTCAGTTCCTATTTGACCACAGCATTTTACAAAGTAGATGATCCATTCCTTAAGTTACTGTTCCCTAGCCATGGCTTTAAAAAACATCTATAGCCTAACTTTTTATTCATTCTCTAGACCCCAAAACCCAGAAGCCATATTTGTCATTTCTACTTGGATTTCTACTATGTAACTAAAATTTAACATAGCTAAAATGAAATTCTTGATTCTACTATATTTTAAAATATACATGTGCATACACAAAATATATTATATATTATTTTATATACAAATGTGTATATTATATTATACATTGGATTATGTCTTGATTATGTCTCCCCCAATAGGTCAGGTCATAAACTGCACGAAAATATGGATGTGTTCTGTTAACTGTTACATCCTCAGGGCTGCAAACAGTACCTGAAACATAGTTAGAACTTCATAAATATTTATTAAGTGAATGAATAAATAACATACAAAATCAGAATATATGATTCTTCACTTTGCTTTGCCGTAGGCTTTAAAATAATGTGTGAAACAATTTTAAACCAGAAACCATTAAAGGGTAATAATTGATAAATTATTGTATTTCTAAGAGCATTATAAAACAATGGATTTCTTTTGATTCACAGCAGAGTCAAGTTGATCCTGAACCATCAGTAATAGAAATGATAATGATGGTAGCTACTAAATGTTCAATGACTATTATACACTAGTCACATTTTGAGATGCTTTCTATGTATTTAATCCTAATAATTCTGAAAGATAGGTATTATCATGCTTGGAAATGCAAATAATGACAGAAACTAAGGCTCAAGATTAGGTAACTTGCCCAGGCTTTTGAAAGATGGGGCTGGTACTTGAGACTAAATCAGTCTGACTAAAATCTCAATGCTTTTTAAAAAATCTGGATTCTAGCTGCATTATTTAAAAAAAATTCTAGTGTGTATCTATTTTAAATAGGTCTCAGTTTAGTCAAAAGAACTATCAGTCAATGGCTACAATGTCTAGCACACTGCAGGATAGTAAATAAATATAAGGAAAATATGAACCATGTTGCTTATTATGTATAACTTAAGAGACTACTGTAGATAGAATGCAAACTGAAAAATACTTAAGAATATATAAAAAGCAGTTATTTTATGCTTTTAAAAATGCAATTTTATTATAAAATATTCCCTTTTATTATAACACTTAATTTAACCTCAAACACATTAAGTACAATTTGACTGCTCATTAAAAACAAACTTGCAATATATCTCCTTTACCCAGGCTCTTTATAGCAGAGCATTCTCAAGATTTTTTCTGGCTAACATCAAATGAAGGCTGGTTATCACAGGTTACACATACTCCTAATTGCCTACTCTGTAGGGAAGACATAATAGACTATGTTAGTTTGATTCCTAACTAGTACCTATTTTTAACCCTTTTTCCCCCTATGACAACAACGGGCAGATATGGGAATATTTTCAAATTATTAAAATATTCATTAACTTGAATCAGCTATAATTCCAAAAACAAAACTAAAATATTGCAAAATTTTGGTAGTAATGAGACAATGCTAATTGAGAATTATAAACCAACGACTGTCCTAAGTACTTAATGTATTATATTTAAATCTTATTAGTAACAAATTACTTACAATTGATTATGACTCATCAGTGTGTCTCTACACATTTGTTTTAGACCATATCTTTATATAACTGATTAGTTATTCATGCTTCTGGGCATGAATATTTCTATATTATTTACCTTGCCTTTTGGCTATTTTCTAGCTCCACTGGACAAACAAGAAAGAAGGGAAAATAAACTTCCATCAATCAATGTTATTACCTCCAGTAGCTGTTGTCAGAGTTGAGAGAAAGAGAACTAAACCTAGTGAAAAATAGGAAAGATTTAGTGTGTGTGTGTAAATTTCATTTATTCATGCTTTCACCTTCTTCCTCAAGTCTTACAGATCACCAGGAGAAGAACAATACTAAAAAAAAAATTTAAATAAAGCACCAAAGAATGGGGAAAAGTAGTATTCAAAATGTTATTCTTTTCATTTGTATTGCTTATTTTAAAAAATCAACCTGTGCTTACCTTGCTTTTAAGAAAATTTTTGAATGACAAGATAACCTGGGCATGTTTTCTTTGAATATATGTACCCTGATTTATTGATGTCACCCCATTAAAATTAATAAAAAATTATAAAAAAATAAAAAATTAAAAAAAATTTTTAGTTTAAAGTAACATTGGTTAATAAAATTATATAGGTTTCAAGTGTGCAATTCTATAATACATCATCTGTATATTTGTGTGTTCACCATCCAAAGTCAAGTCTCCTTCCACCAACATTTATTCCCCCTTAACCCTCTCCTATCTCCTCGCACCCCCATTCCCTCCTGCAATCCCCACACTGTTGTCAGTATCTATGAATTGTTATCTCTTTATTTAATCTCTTCACCATTTTACCCAGCCGTCCAAACCCATCTCTTCTGGCAGCTGCCGGTCTGTTCTCCATATCTATGAGTCTGTTTCTATTTTGTTAGTTTATTTTGTTCATTAGATTCCATATATAAGTGAAATCATATGATATTTGTCTTTCTCTGACTGGTTTACTTTACTTCCATGCTGTCACATAAAGTAATTTTCCTTCTTTTCCTACCTTGCTTTTTATCAGCCTCTGAAGACTACGAAATTGCATATTAATTCTCTAGTAGGAAGGAAACCTACAAAGAGGACTGCCATAACTCACGTTCCTAGGTCTCTAACAAATACCAGCATCCTTAAGTAGCAGCCGTCCCAGGCCCTTCTTAGTCATTAAAAAGCAACCCTCACTGCTTATGCCAAACCCATAAAAAAGAAAACAGAAAGCAGAAAACTAATCACAGTTTAGATTACTTTTTATCAAGTAGACTATTTTTAGAGCAGTTTTAGGTTTACAACAAAATTGGCCAAATTACTCTCATCAGTTTTGCTGAATTCAGGATCATAAAAAGATTAATATAATAGTGATACCAGAAAAGAAACAAGATACAAAAAAAGGTTTGACATATACAATTGTTAATACACAGAAATTTGAAATGAAAAATGTGGAAGAGTCAAGGATTCATTTCTCAGTTATTTATTCAACAATAAAAACATAATTTGTTCTTTTATAGAGCATTATAATCTATCATAGTACACAGACATCACAAACTCCTAGTTCAAACAACAGAATGGGATTATGTTTCTAATAGCTGAAAAGTGGAAGGCAAGCAAAAGATAAGAGGTAATAAATACTACTCAGCCATAAGAAATGATGACATAGTGCCATTTACAACATGGATGGACCCTGAAAACATTATACTGAGTGGAATAAATAAATCAGAAAAAGCTAAGAACTATATGATTTCACACACAGGTGGGCTATAAAAATGAGACTCATGGACATAGATAAAAGTGAAGCGGTTACCAGGGGTAGGTAGTTGTAGGGGAAGGGATGGGGGAGTAAGAAGGACATATGTACAGTGACAGAAAATGATTTAACTTCGGGTGATGGGCACACAAAATAATCAACAGTTTAAATGCTATAGAAATGTTTACCTGAAATCTATGTATTCTTATTGATCAATGTCATCCCATTAAATTTAATTTTCTAAATACAATTTTATAAAAGAGGTAATGAGATAAAGATTCAATTTGGGACTATTTGAGTTTGATAAGAATGCCTGACATTATTATTCATCAAAGAAATAAAATTAAAATCAATGAGATACCATTACACACATACCCCCAAAAAGCTAAAATTAAAAACACTGACAATAAAAAAACACACCAAAAAAACAAAACAAAAAAAACACTGACAATACCAAATAGTGTTGAGTACATGCACCTGAAACTCTCATACCCTGCTGACATAGTGTAAAGAGATTAAGCCACTTTATAACACTGTTTTGCAGTCCCTTATAAATTTTAAATATATGCTTATCTGATGACCCAGAAGTACCGCTGGTAGTTATATACTCCAGAAAAATGAATGTCTATGACTATGCAAAGTTGTATACAAAAATGATCACAATGGCTTAATTCATAATAGGCAAAACTGCTAACTACCCCAAAACCCATTAACAGGAAACTGGACAAATATATTGCTATGTCATCATAGAATAGAATACTATACTGCAGCCTGACCAGGCGGTAGCGCAGTGGATGGAGCGTCGGACTGGGATGCGGAGGACCCAGGTTCGAGACCCCGAGGATGCCAACTTGAGCGTGGGCTCATTAGGCTTGAGCAAAAAGCTTACCGGCTTGGACCCAAGGTCTCTGGCTTGAGCAAGGGGTTACTCGGTCTGCTGAAGGCCCGCGGTCAAGGCATATATGAGAAAGCAATCAATGAACAACTAAGGTGTTGCAATGAAAAACTGATGATTGATGCTTCTCATCTCTCTCCATTCCTGTCTGTCTGTCCTTATCTATCCCTCTCTCTGACTCTCTCTCTGTCCCTGTAAAAAAAAAAAAAAAAAAAAGAATACTATACTGCAATAAACAAAAGAATGAACTATAAAACCTATCAAAAATACACAGTACTATCACAAACATATTACAGTAAATGCAAAAATGCAGCCATAAATTAGTACATATTACATGGTATCATTTAGATGAAATTCAAAATCCAGAAAAAAAACAGGGTTATATAAAGTGAGCATACTAGTTACCTATGAGGTAGATATCTAAGATGCAGGGATGTCCTGTATGTTCATCTAGATAATATTTATAAGTGTATATTCAGTTATAAAAATTCATGGAACTGTACATAAAATGTCTGTATGTATGATAGACTTCACTTAATAAAAAATGTTATAGGATAAAATATATCACCAGAAAATTAGCAAGGAATTAATAATATATATTTAAGCCATCCAACTAGAAAAAAAAAAAACTAAGATCATAGATTTCTATCCACATTTATCAGTGATTACATATATAAATGCAAGTAAACTAAATACTCCTATTAAAATATTTCTAGATTGAAATCTAAATACAAATACATAAATCTGTACAAAAAGTTTTTCTCTTATTATACATTGGATAAAAATAAATTGTAATCAGTTTACAAAATTATTGTTAAAAAATGAAGCATTTAAAGAGCAACAAAAAATTTAAGTGAGTATCAGTACAGACCTACAATGGAAATGGTCAATCTTAGATTTTCTTTTTTAAAAGGCACAAAACATTCTCAAATGAATAAAAAACAGATTGTGTATCATAAAAATAAAAATTTCTGAGATATACACAACAAACCTATACATATAATTTACATATAAATTTTTTAAATGGGGTAAATATTTGTAATGAATATGTTTGAAAGAATGTCAATAGTAGTGGTTCTGTCTGAGACAATAAAAAATTAACATCCAAATTGTTTTTAAAAGGGCACATTAAAAGTAGGGCATATAGATAGACAATTAAACATCAACTTCACATATAATAAGAGAATGTAAATTAAAATAGAAATGAAGTTCCCTTGACTATTTGGTTATGTAGGATCGGGGCACTAATACTCGTACCAGCAGAATGTCAATTGGTAGGTATTTTCTGGAGGTTATTTTGGTAATATGCATCAAACATCATAAAATGTACATAATCTTTGGCCTATGTCAAGTAGTTAACAACAATAATAGCAAAACTGGAAACAAAATGAGTTTCTAACAACAGTGAATTATTTAAATATTTCTGGTATATTTTAACAGCATAACAGTATACAATAAATACATTACATTTATTTATGTTTGCAAATATAAAAATGTTAATGATAAATTGTCAAGTAAAACTGCTGGGTTAAGAGCAGTGAACATGTATGTGTAAAACGATTTTCACAATGGCATAATTCTGAAAAAGCAACCGGACTTCGAGAAAAAAGTTTCTCAAGCAGGCAAATGATAATAGAAGCAAATCAGGCAGTCAAGCATCAAATCCTTTGACCTTTATAGAAAGTGAAAGCAGTAACTTGGTTAAGCATTTCTTATAAAAGCAAAAGTGCTCAGGTCCCAAGTCAGTGTAATAATATAGTAAAAGTTACAATCTAAAGTTATAGTAGCATCTTAAAATTTTTCCCATATGCATAAAATAAGCTAATTAAAATTTTTTCAACTTAAAAAAAAAATCCATCCATCCATCCTTCCATCCAAGCAATTGAAGCTAAAACTTCTCTTGTCTTTCATATTAAATGTTCCTTCTCAGGATCTATTCTAAAGGAATTATAGGAAATCTAAATTGCAATAGATTCTATCACTTCTCACATCAGACAAGGAAACCAATGCTAAGAAAAAACATGAAAATTAATAAATTAAATGAAGAAAGCATCCACCTTCAAATGCTCTCCTAATTTACCTCATCATGAAATATAATTCTGCAGTTCCCAGGGTTCTATGTTCTGATTTTCACTTTTTCTTGCCTGATCCATACACCCCAACTGGTGTGTCTACATTGCCATATTTCATATTAAATACAGCTTTCTAAATGCATAGAAAAATTTTAGTTGGAGTCTTCACACAACCCGAAACACTTATCTCAAATAAAACATCTGCTTTTCCAGCAAATGTTTCAAATTTAAAGACATTTGTTTCAATGATCTTTGTAGAAATCAGCATTTTTCTTGATTTGAAGCCAAGTACTTAAAAACATTAGCTACACTATATATCTGCAAAAGAGAGCCCTTATTCACTGATAGAAACCTGCACAATAAAATGTCAGGTGTTAATTCTTCACACAAAATACATTTTATTTTTACTATTTCGGCAAAAGTTTTTTTATAAATTCTCAAACTTTTATACATGGTCTTTCAGACATAATTAAAGTGTTTCATTTCTAAAAAGACTTCCCAAATATGTTAAATTAACAATGTGTTAAGTTTAAGAAATACCTACATTGTGAATAAGCTTATACTATAGAGAACTTCTCTCCTACTATGTGCAGCTAAAAATTATTATATTTATTTTAAAAACAAGATATTTATCAAATTCATGCCATCTTAATTTTAAAAACATTATTTAAAATCTTAGACTTTTGATGCCCTTTTTGCAGTTATTTTACTTTAATATTTATTGAGTGTATATATATTCTGTGCCAGGCAATTTTCTGAGTTGGTGTTTTAAATGAATGCTTTGGTTATTTTTAACAAAAACTCTACACAGTAGTATCATAACCCATCTTACTCATAAAGTAACAAACTCAAAGAGGTAACAATGGCTCAAGGTCACATAGGTAGTAGTAAATGGCAGCACTAGCCAAGTCCACTTGACAACATACTATGTCCTAAGATTGGATAGCATGATGCAATACTATACAGTCAATATAACTGAACAGTATAGAGGAATACTGGGTGATAATAATAACAGCAAACACTGTTTAGAACTCACTAGGTACATGGGAGTAGCGTAAACATTTCCCAATATTAGCTGATTTAACCCTACACTAATTTTATAGATGAAGAAACACGCACAAAGGAGTGGAGTAACCCGCTCAAGTACACAACTAGTAAACTGTACAGCCAGGATTCTTACCAGATTCCCTGGCTCCTGAGTTGGGCTTTTTATAATGACTACATTACATGCCATAGTTTATAGTGCCCCCGGCCAAACTGAGACATACATGATTTTCTTTTTCCAGAGGGTCCTTGGGTTATGACACAGTTCTGTCCCTATGACAGTGATGTAATATTTAAATATTTAGCTAAATGTTAAAAGTAAAAGTAGTATGATACCAGTTCTGTAAGACAAGAAAAATCATGTAAACATGGAAAGTTTGGGAAGATATGTGCAAAAGGGATTAACAGTGATTATCCCCAATTACAAGAGCTAGCTTTGGTTGCATTCAACCTCACCTGTATTTTTAAATTGTTCTACAATATATATTTCTTTTGAAATATCAAAGTACAACAAACATTTCTTACTTTTGGAAAATCTGTGACTCCTTTACATCACTCTCACTATTCCAACTTTCATTGCCTTTTAGCTATTAACTAACCTCATGTCAGTCTTCTTACCCTCCTCCAAACTCCTAAATAACACTGAATTAACTTTGCTATAGCAAAATGCAGAACTTTGATTATATTATTATCACCTGAAAATATAGATTCCTATATACATTTGTTTACCTATTTCATTTCTATCTCCCCCACCAATATGTGTGCTGTTTTAGGGAAAGAAATGTTCTTGTTTGTCAAGAACAGATATGGGCCACTGCAGCAATGTATGAAAAAGACTCAGCCTCGGACGGAAACAATACAAGCATTTACTGAAAAAAAATCCACGTATAACCGAACCCACACATTTCAAATTCATGTTGTCCAAGGGTCAAATATATAAATTTTCAGTTTCAAGCAGTTATTGTTTGAATTGTCAAGTCCCAAGCTAGGATTTTACAACCAATTAAAATTAGTTAAAATAATCAAAGCTGAATCCTGAACTAGTACCTTAAGTCCTCTAGAATTAAGGACTTAGGTGATACAATATAGCTCATAATATCAAAAGTGGGGATGCTAATCAAGAAGAAAGGTACAGAGAAAATAAACAGAGCTAGGAAACTGATATTTTGCACTTTCTCCTACTTTCACTAAGATATTTCCTGTGCACTTACATTTTTTTCCAGACTAACCAATTTAAACTATAAATTAACACTATCATTAAAAATACATAAATTAATCTGACATCATTAGCCAAGATCACTAATGGCAGAGAATTAGACAACCAGCATAAGGAGTAGCATTTGTACAGTGGGGGATAAAGAGGAAATGCAAGTTAGCTATATATACCAGTGGGTCTAGAAAACACTGAAATGATTATAAACTAATTTTTCAAAGTTCAGGGGTCCTCAGGTTACGACAGTCTTGACATGCAACATTTCGAGTTTACAACGCTCACTCCCATAAAAACTTTAAAAAATAGAGATATTTTGGCTTACGCCGTTGTAAAGCCAGAAGCCAAGGCCAGGGCCACCATCACAGCAGCCTCCCGGCCCATGCAGGTTCGCATTGGATTCGGCCAGTCGGTAAAGAAACAACAGAGCCACAAACTGGTGGGCCATAGTCTTTAATCCTAGCTTGCACCCGGCCGGCAAGTAAAAACACACACTGGGCTCCAAAACCCAATCACATTCAGTGCTCACAAAGCCACTGACTTATCCGAGTTTCCTAGAATCAAAGGTTTCTAGCTCACCAGCCTTATTCTCCTCAGTTCCCCATCTCCTTCCTTATCCCAGATACAAACTGTACAAACTGGCATCTCACTCAGCACTCTGCCATCTTGGCTGCTTTTCCTGGCCACAAGGCCTTTCTCCGCTGCTGGCTCTACTCTCTCTGCTCTCTCATGCTAACCTCAGGAACCAAGAGTGCCAACTCCTGTTCTGCCCCCACTTTATATTGTAGCTTCACAACCTCTAATCCAATATACAAAATAGGGAAGTCTCTAATACAAAGTCACTTTTCTGAGGCATGATTGGATTGTACCACCCCACATCAAAAAGGGTGGGAAAGGCTTAATCCCAAAACCAAGCCCCAGGCTACAAGGATTCTGCCTGCCTTTAGCCCACCCCAACACACATTAATATCACCTGGGCGACGGCCTCCTTGTGTTATATTTAACAAAGTGAGCATAATACATTTTATCTGCCCAACAGCCGTTAACGACATATATATTTTTTACACTCATTTTTTGACATTTTTCTGTTACTACAGTACAGTGTACAGTACAGTATATTTATGTCCTTTTCCTTTTTCTGTGGCTTAGTTATGTTTTATGTTCTAGATGATGATTTTACAAATGTATTAGGATAGATAAGTGACTTAGGCTAGGGCGTGTTCGACTTATACCAAAATTCAGGTTATGTCACTGTCGTAGTGACGGAATGTACCATAACCCAAGGACCCTCTGGAAAAAGAAAATCATGTATGTCTCAGTTTGGGTGGGGGTACTTATAAACCATACACAATGTCTGTTTTTACTCTCTTTAAACAGAAACGTACGTATTCCTTTTAGATATATACATTCTACAGTACAATATTAAAATAAAAATGGTGGTTATCAGGTACTGTTCTCTGTGTCTCCTGTTGATAAGGGTTTTTGTTTTGTTTTGTTTTGTTTTTTACAAGAAAGTTTATTTAGAAAGTCAGAAAGGTAGAAAAGTGAGCCAGCCAGGCTGTGTGGGCTCAAGAAATAAGTTCCAGAAGCAAAAGAAGGACCCTTTGAGCATAAGAGAAAGGCACAGATACTGTGCCTTAGAGGAAGAGGGGGAAGGGGTGGGCGCAGGCATCTCCGGAGGGGAAGAGTGCACCGTGCCTGTTTTGGTTTCTTTCTCTTGTTTGTTTATTTGTTGCTTTCAGTTTTATATCTCACATGAGTAAAATAATATGGTTCTTGCTTTTTTCCCTCATCTGACTTATTTCTCCATCCACATTGTCAAAAATGGCAGTATTTCATGTATATATGTACCAAATCTTTATCCAATTATCCATGAAAGGACACTTTGATTGTTTCTACATCTTGGCCGCCATAAATAATGCTGCAGTGAACATAAGGGGACATATATATTTATAAATAAATGTTTTCAGATTTCTCAGGTGAATTCCCAGAAGAGGGGTTGTTGGGTCATATGGGTAACTATTAACTTATTGAGGAACCTTCATACTGTTTTCCATAGTGACTGTACCAGTTTACATTCCCACCAAGCAGTGAATGGGGCTCCTTTTTCTCTACAACCTCTCCAACATTATTTCTTGCCGTTTTTTAAAAATTGATTTTAGAGAAAGGGAAAAAAGAGAGAGAGAAACATTAATTTTGTTGTTCCACTTATTCATTCATTGGTTCATTCTTGTACTATATGTGCCCTGACTGAGGATCAAACCCACAACCTTGGGGTAGGAAGATGTCACTCTAACCAACTGAGCTAAGTAGCCAGAGACCTCATCTTGTTGATAACAGCCATTCTAACGGGTATGAGGTGATATCTCATTGTAGTTTTGATTTCCATTTCCCTAATAGCCAGTGAAGTTGAGTACTTTTTCATATATCTTTTGGCCATTTGTATGTCTTCTTGGGAGAAGTATCAGTTCAGATCCTTTGCTCATGGATTGTTTTTTGTCATTGAGTTGTATCTCTTTAGATATTTTGGATATTAACCCGTTATGGGAGGTGTTTGCAAATATCTTTTCCTATTCAGTCAGTTATCTTTTTGTTTTGTTGGTGATTTCTTTTACTGTGCAAAAGCTTTTTAGTTCAATATAATCTTATTCATTTATTTTTGCTTTTACTTTGCTTTTGAGGCCAAATTTAAAAATCCTCTCTAAGACCAAGGTCCATAAACTTAGTAATTTATGTTTTCTTCTACGTAATTTATGGTTTCAAGTCTTATATTTAGGTCTTTGATCTAGATTGAGTTAATATTTTTTGTATGATGACAAATACCAATCATTTCATTCTTTTGCATGTGGCTTTCCAATTTTCCTATCACCATTTATTGAAGAGGCTTTTTTTTTAAGACTTTATTTATTGACTGTAAGGAGAGAAGAGAGAGAGAGTGAAAGGTGGGGGTGGGGGAAGCAGGAGGCGTCAACTCATAGCAGTTGCTTCTAGTATGTGCCCTGACCAGGCAAGCCCAGGGTTTAGAACCAGCAACTTCAGCATTACAGGTAGACGCTTCATCAATGGACGCGTCATCAAGTCAGGCAAGGCTTATTTTTTTTTCTCCATGGTATGTTTTTGGCTCCTTTGGCAAAAATTATTTGCCCATTTACACATGGGTTTAATTCTTGGCTTTCAATTATTTCCATTGGTCTGTGTGTCTGTTTCTCTGTTTGCATTTTATTCAGACTTTATAATTATCTTGAAAGTTCATATTTAATTTTAAAAATAAATTTAAGCCCACTAGAAAAATAATTTAGCTTGGGTCTTAAAAACAAACAAACAAATAGTCTCTCCTAAAGAGATAAGCTGTAATTTAGAAAATGTAGCCTGCCCAGGCAGTGGAGCAGTGAATAGAGCATAGGACTGGGATGCAGAGGACTCAGGTTTGAGACCTGAGGTCGCCAGTTTGAGCGCGGGATCATCTGGTTTGAGCAAAAGCTCAGCAGCTTGGACCCAAGGTCGCTGGCTTGAACAAGGAGTTACTCGGTCTGCTGAAGGCCCATGGTCAAGGCACATATGAGAAAGCAATCTATGATCGACTAAGGTGTCACAACGAAAAACTAATGATTGATGCTTCTCATCTCTCTCCCTTCCTGTCTGTCTGTCCCTACCTATCCCTCTCTCTGACTCTCTCTCTCTGTCTCTGTAAAAAAAAAAAAAAAGTAATAAATTTATAATTCTTTTTAAGAAAAAAAAAGATATACATTAGTTGTGGCAAATTTTCAAACTGAGGTTCCTACTTTCATAGATAAGGTAAAGGCTTTTAGACAAGAGAAAGAGATAAATAGAGAAGAATTAACAATAGCTCAGTCAATTTGAAATGTAAGTTGCCAGGAAATAAACCATTTTGGGTCAGATGATTCTGAGAAAAAATATTATCTAAGTCACTAAGGGTGAGGAAACGTGTTTGTATGTGATATGTATATACTTTACAGATAGTTTTATATGCACATATAGTGTTATACATAGTTATATGAGGAAGAGCAACCTATTAAAATTAGACAACCACAAGTAACAGCATGTGGAGTTGAAGAGAGGAAAACTGCAGAAAGCAAAGCAGTGCTGTTGTGAAAAAAGTTCTGGAAAGAGACAGAAAGATAGGCACATGGGAAGGCAGCCATGAAGCCTGACAGAATTCTGGGGAGAAAATAATATTTAGAATTTATGCCATGCTTTTTTTTTTCTTTAAGCATTTTACACACATCAACTAATTAATCATCAGAACACCCACATAGTATTTCTCTCCTCATTATCACACCCAAGAATGATGAGTTGCTTCTCCTGGACTACATAGTACAAATCACACTTAAAATTTTTCAGTTTCACACTTTTCCACAACATTTGCCTTTTTATGTAGAACTAATTTAATCACTGCTTTTGGTATTTTCAACAGATTCTATTGCCCCCATCAAATCCAAAATTAGATTGCTTGTTTGTAATTGATTTTCTTTGAAAATGACATCAGGATTTATTAAAAGAATGGCTAAACCATGGATGCTAAGGCTCAAATTCAATCTGGACAAAGTTCAGAATAGGTATTGGATAAATAAATAGAATATTAAAAATTTCTAGAAAATCTAAAGACAACATGTTTGGGTAATTTTCTTAGACTTTATAACATTACTGAATGACTATTTTCCAAGTACTCAGTAATCACCAAATCCAATGGCCTTTCTTAAAATGCTCTGAATCCCTTGATATTCACTAACATACTTTTGTCCTTGGCTTTCCATGACAATGTACAAATTAATTTACTCTCTTCACTAAGTGCTATTTCTTTCTTGTCACTGTTGCTTTCAAAATGAATGAGCTCCTCAAGAACACTTCATTGGAAATAGGTTCTAGAGCCTAAATTTGTATTCAAACTCTACTACTTACTAGTTATGTGAACTAGGGCAACCTCTCTATAGGATAGTCATTTAATCTATAACAAAGGAGATATTGGTAATAACTTTCTTTTAGAGGTATTGTGATACATGAGAAAATATATGTCAGATAGATGTACAATGTATGGCACATAAAAATAAGAACAAATGTTAGCAGTGAGGATGATGATGTTAATTTCTGTTATTACTATAATCCTTTTTATTTGTAATAACATTCAATTTTATGGTTTCAATAATACCTCCTTTATGAATGTTCTTCAAAACTAAATCTTGTTGACACGAAGTTTTCTGGAACTCTAATACCCATTTTCAACTCTCTGCTGAATATCTCCATTGTAGTGCCCTGACCACAGCACAAATTCAATAGACCCCACACTGAACTCATCACCACCGCCAAATTATTACTTCTTTTGTACTCTCTATCTCTAAATGGAGTAAAATTTCAAAATACAAGTTGTATTTTCTATTTCATTACTATACTACAGTATGTCACAACCTAGACAATTATTTTAGTATTACATATTAAATAAGGCCCAATTCATATTCTATTTAATAGTATATAATTTGTCTTACATTTTGGCTAAAATTATTGCTTAAATCAACTAGTAAATGTGCTGTGCTTTACTGATCGCAACATCACTTTTTATTCTAGTGTCCATCTGAACTAGGAATGCAACAAAATATTTATAGTAAAAAGGGGATGTTAGCTCTGATAGGAGTCAAAATCAATGTACTAAATGAGGAAGTATATCATGAAGTTCTTTTGCCTTTCTAGGCTTACTAAAGAAAGGAATATGTAGCTATTGGTTTATTTTAATATTATAGAAATTTTGAACATTTTATATACAAAGAATAGGACAATGATAATCATTACATTCTTCATGTAATGATTATCATTCTACTATTTTACAAATGCCTATAGTATGTAATTATTACAGAATCTCACTCAGTATATTGATTTCATATGTAGAAATTCTACACTGGAAATAAGTATATCAACTCCAATATTTTAAAAAGTTTTTTAAAAGTAACAGGGGTTAATTAACTCTAAGAGACCAGGTTCACACCAAGAATAAATTTAGCAGATCAGTTACAACCATGCAGTTGTATTTATAAAAGACATCAAGGAAAACCATACTTGAACAGATTATATTATATATAAATCCTAAATCCAAAACTTGAACCAGATCACTAATTGTAGATTCCTATTGTCCCACATATGCAATTTTGAAAGTAATACAATAATTTGATATTAAGAGAAAGATGTCATTATTTTCTCCTTGATCACTTCCCAACAATATACACCTATAGGTAAGAATCATTAGGCCTTTCATGAAATGAGAAAATGAGCATGTATAATTTCAGAAACAGAGGCTAAATATCACTTTTTTTTATATCTATCACAGATTAAACAACCATGTTTTTAGAAACAATTTAAAGCATCTGCTTTTACAAAATTTTGATGTCAAGGGTATTTTGTGTTTGAAGGGCATTATCTTCTGGATGGAGCCATCAAATTTTCTTGTTAAAGTTACAAGAGAATCAAACCATTATTTATAATATTCTTTGTAAGTTTTCCTGTTGATATACTTAATTTTATAACATAGGAGAGGAAACAAATTTGTCTATAAACAAGTCTCACAACCCATGAAGATTATTTTTTGGAGTATTGTCTTAAAAAGTGACCTTATACAAATGTCTATTGGTTGTATTTATTCCCTTCTCCCTCCCTGAGAATAAAGCACTGGAAAATTTTAGCACTTCAGAAGAAAAATCAGAGTGACTTAAAACATCTACAAAGTGATGACATAAATGTTTACGAGCAAAGATATTTATATATTTGAAAAGGTCATTTTTATAGACTTCAATGATTCTATAGTAATGACTATCCACGGTTAAAAATAATCACAGCATTCTGAAATGAGAATTGTTTATTAATACATTGAGATGTGTTCATGTTAAATCACAAAAACACGAAATGCATTAATGGCATGAATATAAATTTCAAACCATTCTAGCTGTTTTAAAGATAATGTTTCCAAGAAATATTAATATAGATTTCAGATCTTTATTTCTTTCTTCTTCTTTAACTAGGGAGCTTTCCAGGATCATGTCTCCTATAAAGTACAATGGATGAATGAGTTTTTCTCTGAGGTCCCTTCCAAATCTAATTTCCTATCCTAGGGAACACTTTAGACCAGGGGTCCCCAAACTACGGCCCGTGGGAAACATGTGGCCCCCTGAGGCCATTTATACAGCCCACGCTGCACTTCCAGAAGGGGCACCTCTTTCATTGGTGGTCAGTGAGAGGAGCACATTGACCATCTCATTAGCCAAAGCAGACTCATAGTTCCCATTGAAATACTGGTCAGTTTGTTGATTTAAATTTACTTGTTCTTTATTTTAAATATTGTATTTGTTCCCATTTTGTTTTTTTACTTTAAAATAAGATATGTGCAGTGTGCATAGGGATTTGTTCATAGTTTTTTTATAGTCTGGCCCTCCAACGGTCTGAGGGACAGTGAACTGGCCCCCTGTGTAAAAAGTTTGGGGACCCCTGCTTTAGACCCTAAAGAGAAAGAGTAATAACATGTTCAACACAATTGGGAACATATAAATCAAATTTTTCCAAGCAAAATTAATATCCTTAAAGAGGAAATGTATACATATACCCACACAGAGTTTTCAACTTCAAGCATACCAGTTTCTAGTAATTCAACTTATCATAAAAATGCATTCCATGCTATTAATTACTATACTTATTCTCAAATGACATACAAATGAATTTACATAGATTAATCAATCTGCTTCCTGATATAATCATGACAAATTTCTTTTTTTATACATAAATTTTTATTAATTTTAACAGGGTGACATCAATAAATCAGGGTACATATATTCAAAGAAAACATGTCCAGGTTATCCTGTCATTCAATTATGTTGCATACCCATCACCCAAAGTCAGATTGTCCTCTGTCACCTTCTATCTAGTTTTCTTTGTGCCCCTCCCCCTCCCCCTTACCCTCTCCCTCCTACCCTCCCCCCCCATAACCACCACACTCTTGTCCATGTCTCTTAGTCTCGTTTTTATGTCCCACCAATGTATGGAATCATGCAGTTCTTGGTTTTTTCTGATTTACTTATTTCACTCTATATAATGTTATCAAGATCCCACCATTTTGTTGTAGATGATCCAATACCATCACTTCTTATGGCTAAGTAGTATACCATAGTGTATATGTGCCACACCTTCTTTATCCAGATATATATATATATATATATATATATATATATATATATATATATATATATATTTAACTGTGATTAAAGCCTTTAAGCAAACTCTTGGCCAATACAGCAAGAATCCATAAAAGAGTAGTGTCCTTAACATGTTTACCAAGTCCAAGTTGGCACCAACACCATTCCAAATCCCTGCAAATGCAACCCAACCCCAGTTCAGTCCGATAGGAGCTGTCACAAGGAGCAGGAGTCCAGAAAAAGTTCACATTCAGGAAAAGTCCACATGGCACTGGAATTGTTGTCACAATTCTATACTTCGCAGCTCATGTCCAAGTCCCAATGATCGCTGCTTCAAGCTGGTAATGATTCAGGTAGACTGGAAAAGCCATCTGCAGCATATGTGGAGATGGAGCCTCTGTTCTCTGCCTGGAGAGATGAGATCAGGGTGCTCTTCCCTGGAGCTCTGCAACTGTGGCATGGTAAAGAGAACCTTGGGATACACTAAGCTGGGTGGCAAAGATAAATTCACAATAGAAGTTGGCAAAAGGGGGAGAGAGAGCTCTAAATTAGGAGTAGGTCCCGGCCTGAAATATGAGTGGGGCATTGAGGTAGGAAAAATAAAGGAAACACAATATATTAAACAAAGCAGCAGAAAATAGGACTATCAACACCCACAACAGAGATCTTCGAGGGAAGAATAAAAAAACCTGACTATTCAGGCAAGACATAGTTAAGTGGCCCTTGTGCAAATGAGATCAGTTTACCTGCTTCTTGGAAGAAATACCCTAGGCTCGTCCACAGTGTTGTAGATGGGGCCGACGGCCCTGGGCACTTTCAGCCTTCAGTGGCAAACCCCAGCATTCTGGGCAAGGTTAGGTCATAGATGGCTGGAGCAGGGCTGGAAGAGACTGAACCCTCCCTTAGAGGAGCGAGGGGGAAGCCTACTTTCCAGTGTCCCTTTTTCCTCACAGCAGAGGCATGTAAGCCTGGCAGGCTTTAGCTCAATGACCTTCCTTCTCACTATTGAAGCAGGACCCAGATGGAATCCTATGAGACCCCTTTGGGGCATTGGAGCCTTTGAGGGCATATCCTAAAAGCTGGTAGTTCACCTGATCTCTATTGGGCTTTTTCTGCTTCTTGGTACCTTAAAGGCCATGCTCAGAAGATCTCACTGAGGGGTTTGAGGATCCCCATCCGCCTATATATACCTTTTCCGTATATCTGGAGCTATTTGGAAAAAGATAAAACAGTGTTATTAGCTGGATCAGATGAAGGTAGAAGTTTGCAGGAGAAGAATATTTGGCATCTCCTGTTCATCCACATTCAAAAGAAATTTAATTTTTTTTTAAGTAAAAAGCATGATATGGTAGACTCGTAGGAGTTTCAAGATATGGCTCCCCCCTTTTAATTTTTTTTTTTAAATTGACCTTAAAATATTTGCTGGGTATGCTTTAAAAATACCTTGACTTTAACGATTGTAAGAAATGCCCACAATTTGAAAGGTTTGACAAAATACAGTAAATGCTTTTGCTACATATGCAGGAGCATTGTCAGTTTTAACCAGTTTAGGAAATCCAATAATAGAAAAATGCATACAGACAATGAGCTATAACCTGCTTAGCAGCCTCTCCTGTTCTGGCAGAGATTACTATGTATATAAATCCAGAATAAGTTTCCACTGTAAGGTGGACATAGGGCTGTTTGCCAAATGAAGGTATATGAGTAACCTCCATTTGCCAAAGTTGTCCTGGTAAGAGTCCTTGAGGGTTAACTCCAAATGAAGGGACAGATTGTAGTATAGGACACCTTGGACAGGATTTACCAATCTGCTATGCTCCTTCCCCAGAGAGTTGAAGCTGTTTACATAGGGCTGCAGCGTTCTGGTGATGAATAGTATGAGATTGAATTGTTCGATCTGTCATGGTTGCTCCAAATAATTTTCTTTTGGGTAGCTTAATCAACAAGGGCATTCCCTTGTGCTAAAGCTCCAGGGAGCATGGAGTGAGCTCGAATATGTCCTATAAAACATGGAGCTCTATGTTGATATACAAGTCTTTGAAGAAGGAGGGACTGCTGAAATAGTTTATCCGCAGTTGTCCCTAAGACAGCAGTCTTTATAGAGGAAACAACCATAAGTAAATATTTGCTGTCTGTATATAGATTAAAGGAGGAATATGGCAAATGCTGAAAAGCTATGATAATGGCATATATTTCTAGTCTTTGAGCTGATTTTAAGTTGACTGTTTCAGTATAATGTTGTTCATTGTTTTGCAAAAGCAATTTGCCTTTTAGTGGAAGTTTCCCAGAGCCATTGTTGTTGATCCTTTGAAAAAAGGAACAACAATAATTTTGAGGCTCAAAACCTATAAGCTATAAGGGTTGCCAATGCCCCTTGATAATCAAGGAGGCAACAAGATCAAAATATGGAAGTGTATTCCATGGGCTATTAGATGGTTCAATGTGCCCAAACTGTAGCTGCTCTTGTACCAATCGAGCAGCTGCCCTAAGTTCCTCCTGAGAAAGGGGCCATTGGTCTACTCATACAGGATTATCTGATTTCCAAGTAATTGGGTCCACACAATGCATTATTGGGGTAGCAGGAGCTACCAAGGCCCCTATGCTAAATTTTGATATCCTAATCCACACCTTCTGGTATTGAGTGCCATTTCTATGGGGGTGAGAATTCCTCGCTGTTCATTCCTTAGTTCCTTAGTGGGCAAAAATCCCTGATCAAGCATCTGAGAACTGACTAAACCATTAGGACTGCCAAGCAATGTTCCTGTATTTTTCAAAACATCTCTACCCCACAAATTAACTGGCCATCCAGGGAGCGCATAAGCCTTAAAAAAATCCAGAATGACCTTCTTAATCTTCCCAATGTAAAAAACTAGAACTTTGTTGAGGGGATTTACTCTGCCCTACACCTTGTAATTCTGTGGCTGCTGCATGTGTGGGCCAGGAAGGAGGCCATTGTAGCTTAGCAATAACAGATACATCAGCTCCAGTATCTAAAAGTCCTTTAAATTTATGCCCTTGTATTGTTAGTTCCATTTCAGGGTCTTCCTATTTTTTTTAATCCAATTGCAAAATAAGAAGAGCCAAATCGCCAATTTTCTTGGGGCCCCTTTCGCAGGATGTGGCCTGAGAAGCAGAAGTAGCATCCTTATGCTATTCTTGTAACTGCCTGAATTAGCCCTGAGAAAAATTCTTTTTTTTTTTTTTATTAATTTTAAAGAGATCACATTGATAAATCAGGGTACATATGTTCAGAGAAAACATCTCTAGGTTATTTGCCATTTGCTTATGCTGCATTCCTATCACCCAAAGTCCAATTGTCTTTCGTCACCTTCTAACTGGTTTTCTTTGTGCCTCTCCCTTCCCTCATCCCCCTCCCTCTATCCCCCCCCATAACCACCACACTCTTGTCCATGTCTCTGAGTCTCATTTTTATGTCCCATCTATTTATGGAATCATATAGTTCTTTTTTTTTTCTGATTTACTTATTTCACTCAGTATAATGTTATCAAGGTTCAGCCATGTTGTAAATGATCCAATGTCATCATTTCTTATGGCCTCATAATATTCCATATTATATGTACCAAAATTTTTTAATCCACTCATCCTCTGATGGACACTTTGGCTGTTTCCAGATCTTCGCTATTGTGAACAATGCTGCCATAAACATGGGGGTGCATTTCTTCTTTTCATACAGTGCTATGGTGTTCTTGGGGTATATTCCTAACAGTGGGAGAGCTGGGTCAAAAGGCAGTTCAATTTTTAATTTTTTGAGGAATCTCCATACTGTTTTCCACAGGGGCTGCACCAGTCTGCATTCCCACCAGCAGTGTAGGAGGGTTCCCTTTTCTCCACATCCTCGCCAGCACTTATTCTGTGTTGTTTTGTTGATGAGCACCATTCTGACTGGTGTGAGGTGATATCTCATTGTGGTTTTAATTTGCATTTCTCTAACGATTAGTGATGTTAAGCATTTTTTCATATGCCTATTGGCCATCTGTGTGTCCTCTTTGGAGAAGTGTCTATTCATTTCTTTTGCCCATTTTTGGATTGAATTGTTTGTCTTCCTGGTATTAAGTTTTACAAGTTCTTTATAAATTTGGGTTATTAACCCCTTATCAGACGCATTGTCAAATATATTCTCCCATTGTGTAGTTTGTCTTTTTATTCTGTTCTTATTGTCTTTAGCTGTGCAGAAGCTTTTTAGTTTGATACAGTCCCATTTGTTTATCCTGTCTTTTATTTCACTTGCCTGTGGAGACAAATCGGCAAATATATTGCTGTGAGAAATGTCAGAGCTTACTGCCTATGTTTTCTTCTAAGATGCTTATGGTTTCACGGCTTACATTTAAGTCTTTTATCCATTTTGAGTTTATTTTTGTAAATGGTGTAAGTTGGTGGTCTAGTTTCATTTTTTTGCAGGTAGCTTTCCAATTTTCCCAACACCATTTGTTGAAGAGGCTGTCTTTACTCCAATGTATGCTCTTACCTCCTTTGTCAAATATCAGTTGTCCATAAAGATGTGGGTTTATTTCTGGCTTCTCAGTTCTGTTCCATTGATCTATATGCCTGTTCTTATGCCAGTACCAGGCTGTTTTGAGTACAATGGCCTTATAGTATAACTTGATATTAGGAAGTGTGATACCTCCCACTTTATTCTTCCTTTTCAAGATTGCTGAGGCTATTCAGGTTCTCTTTTGGTTCCATATAAATTTTTGGAATATGTATTCTATATCTTTGAAGTATGTCATTGGCATTTTAATCAGTATTACATTGAATTTATAAATTGCTTTGGGTAATATAGACATTTTAATGATGTTTATTCTTCCTAACCATGAGCACGGTATATGCTTCCACTTGTTTGTATCTTCCCTGATTTCTTTTATCAATGTTTTATAATTTCCCGAGTACAAGTCTTTAATCTCCCTGGTTAAATTTATTCCTAGGCACTTTATTTTTTTGGTTGCAATGGTAAAGGGGATTGATTCCTTAATTTCTCTTTCTGACAGTTCATTGTTAGTATATAAAAATGCCTTTGATTTCTGAGTGTTAATTTTATATCCTGCCACCTTGCTGAATTCATTTATCAGGTCCAATAGTTTTTTGACTGCAACTTTAGGGTTTTCTATATACAATACCATATCATCTGCAAATAATGATAGTTTTACTTCTTCTTTTCCAATTTGGATGCCTTTTATTTCTTTTTCTTGTCTGATTGCTGTGGCTAGGACTTCCAGGACTATGTTGAATAAGAGTGGTGAAAGGGGGCACCCATGACCTTTTCCTGATCTTATGGGATTGCTTTTAATTTTTGCCAATTGAGTATGATGTTGGCTGTGGGTTTGTCATAGAAGGCCTTTATCATGTTGAGGTATGTTCCCTGTATTCCCACTTTGCTGACAGTTTTGATCATGAATGGGTGCTGGATTTTATCAAATGCTTTTTCTGCATCTATTGAAATTATTATGTGTTTTTTCTCCTTCCTTTTGTTTATGTGATGAATCACATTGATTTGCGAATATTGTACCAGCCTTGCCTCCCAAGAATAAATCCCATTTGATCCTGGTGTATGATTTTTTTCATATATTGCTGGATCCTGTTTGCTAATATTTTGATGAGCATTTTAGCATCTAAATTCATCAGGGATATTGGCCTATAATTTTCTTTCTTTATAATCCTGATAAATTTCTTAGTAACCTGTAAAATAATTAGTACAAGCAAGCATTTATTTAATGCTTATCAGGCATTGTCTTAAGATCATTACCAAACATATAATCTCATTAATACAGTTTTATGGGGGTTATTATCCTCATTAAACTTGAGGAAACTGAGGCACAGAAAGAAGACAGGATTCAAATTCAGACAGTCCTTCTCAAAGTCCTATCCTCTTAACCTTTTCTGTTTTGCCCTTCCTTCCTTGGACTTTCCTGAAAACTCCAGCTCCTGAGATTCACTAAGTATGGTCTCCTTACCCAGCTGTCTCACTCATTGCTGCTGAGAGGGTCTAAGTATGTTAATTCACTCCAGAAACCTGGCACAGGAGGGATGGAAAAGACAGAGTAAATTATAATAAAGTTAAAAAATAAGAGAAGAAGGATACATTCCTCATACTGTCAAGTAGTAAGACCTGTGTTTTTTGATAGATCAAGAATTGGCTCTATAGTTAATAATACATTGTATATTTAAAATGTGCTAAGAGAGTGGATCTTGAGTGTTATCACCACACATACATAAAAAAAATGATAAACATGTGAGCTGACAGATAGATAAATAGGTTAGAAGGGAAGGAGCTGAGACTGGTTTTTCCTATAAAATGCTTCATTAACACTGCAGACTACTAGAGATTCGCTTTTCCCTTATTGTGCTTTCTCAAATTTCCTTAATTCTTAATTCTGATCATGCCAGAATAAATGGTATTAGGAGGTGCTTCTTTCTTTTGCTGCTTCTTAATTTTCAATAATCTTAATATGGTCCTCCCTTCTACCAAGAACTAGATGAAACTTGCCTAGCTTTGACTCACAAATTCACTGGCAACCCATAAATTCACTTAAGTCAAATGCTAACATCAACCCCCATTGAGACTGACACAAATTCAAATACACAAAGTAGCATGAGGTTCCCTTCAGAGGGAGAACTGAGAGAAACAGACTGTATATATAAATGGGAATTAAGGAAAATGGTATTCTTGAATATCTACTACATATCAGGCATTATCATAGGCATTTTGCACACTATTTCATAAAATGAGCACAACAGCTCTATGAGATACTTCTCATTAACTTCTTTTATACGTAATACTGAAGCTTACAGAAACCAACATGTCCAAAGTAATGCAAAACTAAGACACAGATCTCTGAGATCAGAAACCTGTTTTATTCAAACACTTATTTAATGTCTGTATCTATACACTTTTCATATACTTATCCACTAAACTGCTAATTTTTATGTCATTCTATAAAATTAATTCTAGAACCAGAATGAGAGCAGGATTTTATTTATTTCCTCATATAAAATAAATAAAATAAAGCCCAAGGACATAAAATAACTTGCCTAAGATTACATAACAAGTTAATGGCAGAGCAAAACCTGAAAACTGTTAATATTTATAGTGAACTTCCTACCCTTTCATGTACACATTATTACTATCCAAATTTTATGAAGGAGAAAACTGAAGCAAAGGGAAGGTAAGTGGCTTATCTAAGATCATAAAGCAAGTGACAAATAAGAAGAGCAACAGAGATTTGTCTTCAAGCATGCTGGTTCCACAGCCTGTGTTCTTAGCCACTCTGCTGGAATCTACCTTTGAATCACAAATCAGATCTAATTCCCGTTCCAGCTCCCTTTACTGAGACTCAATAAACAAAAATGCCTGCCTGAAATTCAGATAAACTTTGATTTATGATGGCACATAAAAGAATCAATAACAGAAACATCAGATAAAAACCCTACTTCGAAAATTCAAACAGCTCCATTATTTCTATTAATATTAGATATTTACATTTTCATGCAACAAGTCGCTCCATTATTTCTATTAATATTAGATATTTACATTTTCATGCAACAAGTCAATTTGTGGAGATTAACAGAGGCTCAACTTTTAAAGCAGAACTTTCCCCAGCACTACTAATTTCTACACTTAGCTCATGCTTCCAACTCTACTACACGGATGTTTGTTAAATGAGCTTAATGATTAGAGCCTCTGTCCAGAATCATTCTAAATTGGAACCTTAATTGTTTCTGTTTCATGAGTCAGTGGGTGTAATATTTTATCTGTTGGTTTTTCTAAATGCCAGTTCCATCATGTTCTGAGCACACTCTTTTGCCCACTCAGTAGACTGGGTCACCAAGACAAAACTTTGGGATAACAGAAAAGTAGAGTTTTCTAACTCTTTAATTCTTCTATAAGCAACCAACAGACTGATATTTTCATGGGCTCATCTACCCCTCACTTTCTCTCTCCCAACCCCCATTTAACCAAGCCCAACTGATAAATCACACATTAGAATATTTTTTAATTTTTATTTTATTTATTCATTTTAGAGAGGAGAGAGAGACAGAGAGAGAGAGAGAGACGGGGGGAGGAGCTGGAAGCATCAACTCCCATATGTGCCTTGACCAGGCAAGCCCAGGGTTTTGAACTGGCGACCTCAGCATTTCCAGGTCAACGCTTTATCCACTGCGCCACCACAGGTCAGAGAATATTTTTTTTAAATTATTTTCAAAAATAAATCCCCCAAAGTCTGTGATTAGAAAAACAAAACAACAAAAAGGTGTCATAAATGTTCCCTTTTGCTCTCTACGAACTATCAAATTATAAAAAGAATGTGGTTTAACCATCACATGCCTATCACTAAATATATAAACAAATCACTTTCTCTAAAATTGACTAAAAAGAAAAATTTTGTATCCTGAACCCCACTTCCCTTTGGCAATCCAGTTTAAAATGAGAAATAAATTGAAGAGAGTGAAGGTTAGAAGACAGTTTTTTAGAGCAACTTAGGCAAAGAGCTCGTGAACCAAGAGAACCAGCAATGTAGTGCAGCAAATGAAAACACACATAGACTTTGAGGCCACGTAATACTAATTCTATCACTTCCTCGCTCTGTGGTGTTGGGCAACTCATCTCACTTCTCTACATCTAAATTCACTTGTCCAGAAAGTAGCTGGTGTGGCCAGGGTGATAGAGGGTAAGTCTGAAAGTCTTGGGAAATAAAAGCAGAAATATAAACATACTAAACAATGTTATATAGTGTAAATAAGGCAAATACTCATGCCAGGAGCTGACCCTCTATTTCAGAAACAAATAACTATACCTGTTGGTTGAAATCTGAAGGAAGAGGGCGGGACCAATAATAGCATGAGTAAAAATTTGAAATTAAAGATTCTTTTTCAGGGAAAATTTCAGGAAATACAGATCTTAAAAAACAACCATAAGCTTACTTGAGATTCTAAATATTCTTTAGTAGAGATACACAAAAATTTATAAGATGCAGAGGAAGGGTAATAATTCAATAAACAGTATTGGACGAGGCACTGGGCTAAATGTTGAGAAAATACAGGGTAGAAATGATCCCTCCATGGTTTTAAAGATGAAACAGGTAAATTACCAGACAATTACAAACAGTGTAATAAATGCCATGCTGGAAGAAAGAACAGTGATTGTTCTTCAACAGTGCAATGCGTGTCATCATGGAACAAAGAGCAGAAGAAGCAGGTGCACAGTGACAGCAGCCTGAAAGAACAGCATAGGTCTGAGTGGGCAGCAGGCAGGGCATGTGGCAGAAAGGAGGCTGAAGCAATAGAATGAAGCTGGTGGTAAAGGAACTTTTCCATTTGCCAGGAATTCACAGACCATTAAACAGAAAAGTGATATGATCAGATGTAAAGTTAGACCCATTTAATAGCAAACTGGAAGATGTATTGAAAGTAAGTGACCAATTAAGAGGTTCCTACAGTCATGCTGGTAAGAGGTGACTACGTGGCGGTATGTGGTTGCAGAGTGCAGGAGGGGTGAGATATTAAGAAATCAAGAATATCTACTGGATACTGAATTCAAATGCCAATCAAAACAAGCAAATTATATAGTGTATTTAGAGCTATAAGTTTGCTTTTAACTTGGGTCCAAATACTTGTTTTAAACATAAGGTCTAAATACTTGTCATATGAAAACAAACAAGTCCTTCCAATGAAAAGCTTTCATCCACAAAGAGCGCATCTTAAACAGGGAAATCTTTTCTTATTACCTATTTTTTGATCAGTGCTCTTTTGTGTGAACAGATGGGAAATTCCTTCTCTTAATCCAACTGAGGGCAGAAACTTCAAATGGTAAGAACTTTCTGGCATAGGTTTACAAAGAATGCTTAAATCTATTCCAACAACATAATGTGGGAGTATTTCAGCACAGGTTGGAACAGTTTCAGGTTCATTACCTCCTGAGAATACCTTTGATAAATAAAACCTTATAAAAAAAAGTAAGACTGAAGTCTCAACTCTCTTGACTAGACAGCAATGATTCTGTTTTGTTTTCAATCTTTTAATCCTTATGGGCATAATTCCCGCAGTGCTGATAACTATAAGTGATGCAACAAATATCCATTCATTACAATAAAATTGTATTAATGTTACGGCTTTTTGCTTAGTATTTTCACCCCTTGGGGATGTGTGTGGATATATAAGGGGAGAATCTTTCATTTTTAAAAATCATCTCTACTTCAAATTTAGTACAACTATTCCTAAAGCATCTTCCCAATTCAGTATCTTCACTTTCCTTTCATATTTCTTCTGTCTCCTCCTCCCTCTCTGTATCCAAAATAATAGACATTAGTGTGTGTGTTTGCTTGTGGAAGAAGTTAGTGAGAAGGCAGTGATCCAATTCCTTTGCTCCCATAATATCTCACACAAATCCACTTCAGTGTCATAGCCCAAATAGAGAAAAATTAATAATAATAATAATAATAATAATAATAACAGGGAAATGGGCAATAATAACAGGGAAATGGGAGGACAAAGAGCCAACAACAATGAAATATGGACCAAGATGAAGAAAGAACAGTACTATACTGATGGAGTACAGTTACCAAATTGAAAGGTACCTTAAAAGCTTCTAGTCCAACTATTTTGTTAACAATTTGACATAAAAAGCATTCTAGGAGACTGGAGAGTGTGGCGGGGAAATGACTCATTAAACCTTTCAAACCTAACCTAACTAGGAGTTTAGGACTGCTTGCACAAGAGATTTAGATCTGTTGGAATAATGACAGTATATTTAAAATTTGAAAAGGCAACATAAGCCCTAGGTGTAGGAGTATAAAAGTGTCAAGTATTACCAAACTTTTTCTAAATTTTTCCATTGTCTCAGAGTGGTTTCCAATGTCAGGGATGTTTTCTTGCCTAATAATTTTATTTATTGACTCTCATTTGAGAAATACAAATGGATTTTAAATGCATTTTAGCACACTTTACTATAGCACTTTTTCACATAGGTCTTTTTTATAGTAAAAATAATTTTTATTTTTTTATTGAGAGGAAAGGAGGCAGAGACTGACTTCTGCATGCGCTCTGACTGGAATTCACCCAGCAAGTCCCCTATGAGAGGGTGCTCTCTCCATCTGGGGCATTGTTCTGTTGCTCAGCAACTGAGCCATTTTTAACACCTGAGGCAGAAGCCATAGAGGCATCCTCAGTGCCTGGGGCCAACTCACTCCAATTAAGCCATGACTGCTGGAGGGGAAGAGAGAGAAAGAGAGAGAGAGAGAGAGAGAGAGAGAAAGGGGAGGAATGGAGAAGCAGATAGTTGCTTCTCCTGTGTGCCCTGACTGGGAACTGAACCAGGGACATCCACATGCCAGACCAACACTCTACCACTGGGCAAACCAGCCAGGGCCAAAAAATTTTTTCTATTGGAAGCAGATGAATCCTGAATAATCATTTCAGGTTTGATATAGGTAATCCATCAGAAATAGTGTTTAGAAATGAAATAAAAGAACTGGTCCTGCTCTCATGTTCTTCTTAAGCCATCCTCATACATTATTTGTCTAACAACTCTTCTCTGTTCCCTCCTCCCACAATCATATATTTTAAATCTGAAATCAGACTTTTTAATAATTACTGAATACAAATAAATAATCTATTAAAGCATGGTGGCTTTAGAAGAAAAGGGGATCTGCAAGGCACACAGAGTTGGGATTAGAAGCTAGGCTTCCATATTACATATCTGCTACCTGGCTAGGCTCGCTAGACTAGAACAGATTGGGTAGTTTCATTGCTCTTTCCCCACCACCACCTCCCACACACACCTTGGCTACATCCATATTGCAGTACCTTTTGTCATCAGATTATTGTCATCTCCATACGTAATAAACACTGTTTGTTAAAAGCTTATGAACAAGGACCTGGCCAGTTGGCTCAGTGGTAGAGCGTCAGCCTGGCGTGCAGGAGTCCCGGGTTCGATTCCCGTCCAGGGCACACAGGAGAAGCACCCATCTGCTTCTCCACCCCTCCCCCTCTCCTTCCTCTCTGTCTCTCTCTTCCCCTCCCGCAGCCAAGGCTCCATTGGAGCAAAGTTGGCCCAGGCGCTGAGGATGGCTCCATGGCCTCTGCCTCAGTCACTAGAATGGCTCTGGTTGCAACAGAGCAATGCCCCAGATGGGCAGAGCATTGCCCCCTGGTGGTCATGCTGGGTGGATCCTGGTCAAGCACATGTGGGAGTCTGTCTGACTGCCTCCCCGTTTCCAACTTCAGAGAAATACAAAAAAAAAAAAAAAAAAAAAAGCTTATGAACAATGTGTAATTTAGTCATCAGAAAATCCTAGGATATAGGTTCTTCAATGTAGAAAAGGCTAAAAAAAAAATCAGAAAAGAGAAGATGTGCTGGTAGTAAAGCATCAAACTACTTAAAATAAATTCAAGATTTTAGGCTAAATACTTAGCAGAATAGAAAACATGAAGCATATCATTGTTTTGCTCAAAAGCTGTCTTAGCCTAGAAGTGTCTTAGCTTGGCAGTCAAATCTCAAAACAATCAGTATCAGTCCACATTTCTAATCTCATTTCCCAAGCCCTTTAATGCTATGTTACACTTATTTGGGTCCCCTTTTATATGATATGAATGTAGTAAATTATGAATTAATGGGTTTTCCTCACTGAAAGTACAGGGTGCTTAAAAGCACAGAATATGTAAACTTCATGATGGCCACTATAGTTCTAGAAACATACCACAAACTCAGGAACAGTTGCTGACAGGAATGACAACCACAAGCATAACTAGAAATACCATCAGGAGGAAAATGGAAAAGCCTGCAATTAAGTTAGTACACCTGGATGTCTTGGTAACTGAAAAAACTTGATGACCTACTGGCCAAAGGAAGACTGGTAAGAAGAAGCTAGTTTATAGCTCAGGTATATAAAGTCAAAGGCATAGGCTCTTTTGTACAGAACTGGTAAAAACAGGGATCTAAAGCAGCATTACTAATATAAAGAATATAATTGGGAATAATTAGAGTGACCAATCTCACACGATTAAGTACATAATCCTGACAAGATGAAGAATTGGTAAGGAAACTGAGTCCAGATATTAGAGAGGACAAAGGGAAGCTGTGAGAAGAAGGGGGAGAACGGGTTAAGAAGTAAAAGGACAAACAAGAAAAATAGCAGGGAATGGTGATTTATTCCTCCTTAGTGAATCCTTGAAAAGGAAAATGTCCTATCTTTGAAGAGATCAGTATAAGATAAGATAATGAAGCTCCAACAACCTACTGAATTTAGGGTAAATGAATTTTTTTCCATTACATTTATACATTTCCAAGAATTCTCTGGATGTTTAGAATCCTTAATAAAACTCCAAACACCCAGCTCATAAGTTTCAAATTAAAATATACATACAGACAGACAGTAATGTGGTGTGGCCAATATGTGAGCAAAAAATAAAAATAGGTTTGACCTGTGGTGGTGCAGTGGATAAAGCATCAACCTGGAATGCTGAGGTTGCAGGTGTGAAACCCTGGGCTTGCCTGGTCAAAGCACATATGGAAGTTGATGCGTCCTGCTCCTCCCCCCTCCCTCTTTCTCTCCTCTCTCTCTAAAAATGAATAAAATCTAAAACAAAAAGTTAAAAAAATTAATGAAAAGAAAGTGAGGCTGAGTAAGAAGGCTAAAAAAAAAAAAATCTGTTCACCCTCAGAAAGGCCAGACTCTAACTGGTGATACTCTGAGACAAGAGAGTGTATAATCCAGCATTTCCCAAAGTTACACATGCAAAGCATTAAGTTCTTCAAGCACATTCACATATTCTTTGAAAAACAGATAAGGAGAAAAGAGGCAGGATGGGTATAGGGGGAATTCCTTGGTCACGTCTGTACAACAATGGGTTAAACAAAATTGAAAACATTTGGTTTTGCTAGCATTCATACATGCTAGTGTTCAAGGAGACTCTCCAAGAGAAGGTTAGGTTAGGCTATATTTATAAAACTTAGTTGGACATAAAATTTTTAAAACACCATCAAATAGACTTAAGGGAAAAAGAGTAAAAAAGATCAAATAGTTCCCTTTGTATTTAAACGTTTGCAAGGAGTGAGAAGAATAAAGACTATATACTGTATTTCAACAAATCTAAATCATACTGATCATAGGATGCATCATAAACCTTATAAACCCTAAAAAAAGATGCGGCCAATTAAGCTTTGACATGTCATCAATTGTAAAATGCCTCCCAATTTCAATCAAATAACTTCAAGAATAATATTTAAGAGGAAAGATTAAAAGATGCAGCACCCATTTATTGTCATATAGCTCATCTATCCTGTAACTAGATCAAATACTTTTCCTACATTTTCCTTTGGCATAATGCCCAAATCTGGCACACTAAAGTGCTGCCATGGATTGCCTAACCTGTTTGTTATACAAATATTATTGAGGACTCTGAATAAGTTATTAACTCCCTGGGCTTCGAGCTCCACTTCTGATTATGGGTAAGTATGTAATTCCCATCTCACAGAGATGTTGAGAGTATTTAAAGAAATAATATATGTAAAGTGACTGGAAATTAGGAGGCACTTAATGTGTAAATTCCCTTCTCTTTCTTGTTTTTAATTCAGTAATGCACCCTAGCATTTTATCATCTTGCCAGAACATATTTGATCTCTTCAGCCAAAATGACTTCCTGGTCTTGATTTCTTGTTTAATCTTCTGTAAACGTGAATCAATCCCCGCTTGCAAAATCATTCATACATGTGAAAGAACTTTCAAACAAATATGAGCAAACTGAAGAAACAGAATCTTTCAAAGAAACATCATTTTTAAAGAAATAAATTAAAGTCAAATTAATGCAATGTAAAAAATTTAAGCAAGAAACTTTTTATTAAATAAGATACATAGTGTTTAGTTGGAGAGTGGACTCTTATCTGACAAATCAATACACTATTATTGTATGAACTAGTTTCTGTGGAGCGTAAAAGACTTCTCTCATTCACTGATAAATTAGAAAGCTAAAAAGAAAATTGTATCAAGTCATTTTTGAGGGGGAAAAAGGCATCAAGCAAGGGAGAAATTGAACACAAATGACACAGGGTTTATGAAAGGACTTTTAAAAAATCAACATGGTAACTATAGGTCTATTCAACAAATTTAAAAAAAAATCTTCAAGCAAAACAAAAAACCTAAATACCAAAGAACAATTAAGCAAGTTGCCAAAAGACAAAATACTTTGGTGGGATGTCAATCAGTAACACTGAGCTGACAACTGTGCCTTAATTAAATTTGAAACTGTTTCCAATTAATTAGTATAGAACACTAGAGGCTTCATGCTGCCTGTGACTCAGTGCACTGACTCATCCACCAAAACTTTTCTTACAGAAGAAATATCCGAGCACCCGCCAGGATGCAAGATCAAAAGGAAAGAAGGTTCACCAACCTTCTTAGTTAAAGGCCTGTGATAAATTTAGATGACCGGAAGGATATGGAACAACTTTCCAAAAAGGTTTAATGGTCAGAAATAGCTTGAAAAGTTTGATTTGTTAACCAAGCAATAGAAATATATTACTTTAAAATCAGTTTTACAACTATGTCAATAAAGAATGCTAGTTTTTTAAAAACTACATGATATAAATAATATAACCCATGTTAGTGTTTAAATTCACCCATTCATCATATGAAAATAGCCCATATTTACTAACTCCTTAAAAAAGCAGTTAAACAAAATTTACAAACAAAAACCTAAAATCATATAGATTTATCCCATAGAAACTTTCTTATATTTTTTTTCAGATTTAGTTTATCCTTAATGTGATCCAAGCTGAACACTAGAATATAAATGCCTTACATGGTTCTTTAAAAAAACAAACAAACAAAAAACTACAAAACATAATATAAAAAAGAAGGTAACTAGCTTTCCTTGTTTTTAATTATAAAATTCACCTCTATCTAACTAAATATTTTATTAAGTCACAGAGTTTTAATATAAACAACTTTTTTTTCTATTTTACATACTTTAATTTCAGAACAAAATAAGTTAGAAAACCCACAACACACAACATCCCAACCCAGTATCAACTGTAAGGGAAGACTTGAGGCCCTTATAACATGCCTTAGGCAAAGACAGTAGAGAAAAAAAACCACTAAACATCAGCAGAGGAAACCAGGTGGGCTAGGGCCACTCAGGGCTACTGGGAGAGCCATAGAGACACTCCACAGAGGATACAAGGTCTGCAGATAGAAACTTCTAATCTACTTTTCCCATGTGAAAGGCATCCTTATCACATTGAGAGGAAGGGGGGAGGTTCATCAGGAACAGCAGCACTGGGTTCTTCTGTTACTTCATCTTCACCATGTCTGGGCCTAGCTTGACCGTGCAGTAGGTGTAGTTTCAAACAGCAACACACAAGCTCCTTGACACCCTTGTCATTCTTGTCTGCCTCCACCTTCTGCCAGTCTCCACAATGAGGTGGTTGGGGTTGATCTCCAGCTGCTTTTTGGCCATCATGTAGCCCATTGGAAAGTTATCCCGAAGGTCCTGGGCCTTCACGATAAGCTTCATGTAGCTATCCAGTTGTAGGTGCTGGTCACAATGCAGTGGGTGAAGACACAAGCCTACTGAGAATGTCCCATTCTCAATCTTCTTACCCAAGATTTTTTCATGAGTTTGCAGAGGTTCTCAAACTTGGTCTTGCTCTCTTCCATTTTCTTCTTTTCCTCAAGTAGCTCCAGACCCTCCTTGGTAAATGAGACCAAGCACTTCCCATCAAACTCCTTGACTGCTGCACAGAGTGCTCACTGATGATAGGCTCCGTCATATATACTACACCTTGAGGCCCTGCTTCCGCGTTCACTCCAAAAAAACAGAGTTGGAAACCTGCTCTTTGCTCTCACCAGTGATATAAAATAGATGGATTTCTGGGTCTCCTTCATGAGAGAGACATGTTCAGAAAGAAGAGTGATTTCATCTACACACTGGGAGGTTTGATAGCACAGAAGCTCAAAAAGGCATCACCGATTACTTGGGTCCTCATAGATTCCAAGCTTTAGGTTTGTAGAAAGTGCCTTATAGAATTTCTTAAAGTTCTCCTTGTCTTCTGCCTTCTGCCAGCTCGAGAAGAGAGTTCAAAACACTTTTAGCAATGTTCTTATGAATCACCTTCAAGGGTTTGCTCCGCAAGAGTCATCCCCATCAACCTCACAGCAGCACTGGGTTCTTCTGCTGTTCCTTCATCTTCATCAATGCATTGCTTGGGAGATGTTCAGGTGCAGGTCCTCAGAGTCAATCACACCATGGATGAAGTTGAGATACTCTGGTATCAACTCACAGCTGTCCATGATGAACATATGACAAACATAGAGTTTGATCTTCTTCTCCTTGTAATTCTCAAAAAGGTCAAAGGGAGGCCCAAGGGGAATGAACAGCAATGCCCTGAATTCCAACTGACCTTCTACAGAGAAGTGCTTGACTGCCAAGTGGTCTTCCCAGTCATTGGTAAGGCTCTCATAGTACTCTCCATATTCCTCATGAGTCATGTCATCAGGGTTTCTGGTCCAAATGGGTTTGGACTTGTTCAGTTCTTCCTGACAGATATATTTCTCCTTAACCTTCTTTGTTTTCTTTTTCTTATTTTTAGCACCATCATCCTCCTCATCTGAGCCCATGCCTTCAATCTTGGGTTTCTCCTTGTCATCTCTTCTTACTCTTCTTTCTCCCATTTCTCTTCCTTTGCTTCATCATCACTGATTTCTTTCTCTCATTCCTTCTCCAAATAAAGGATGATGGAATAGCCTATGAACTATAAGTGCTTCTTCACCACTTCTTTGACCTGCCTCTCCTCTATGTACTCTGTCTCATCTTCTTTAAGATGGAGGATCACTTTGGTACCCCAGCCAATAAACTCACACTAGAGAGCTCACAAGTGATGGAACCCCCAGCAGAAGACTACCAGGCATACTGCTCATCATCATGTTTTGTGGTCACAACCACTTTCTCTGCCACCAGGTAGGGAGAATAAAAGCCAAGACCAAATTATCCAATCATGCAGATGTCTTACCAGTCTGAAGAGCCTCCATAAATGCTTTTGTACCAGACTTGGTAATGGTTACCAAATTATTTATGAGATTAGCTTTGATCATGCCAATGACTGTGTCTACCAGTATCAGGGTGCATTCTTGGGGATTGGGGATGATGTCAATTTTCACCTCTTTACCACTGTCCAACTTGGAAGGGTCAGTCAGACCCTCATAGTGTATCCTGTCAGAGGCAAGATACCAATCAACTCCTGAAGGAAAATTTCCTTATTGGAATAGAAAGTATTGATGATGAGAGACACGAGTTGGGAAATTTCTGCCTGGAAGGCAAAAGTCTCCCCTTCTTCTTCTCCATGATGCCCTTCCTCAGGCATCATAAAGGTAAAGAGGTGCAAGTACTGAAAAGCAGGGTGGGCAGGGACTGTGTTCAGCTCACACACCATATGCAACGTGCACGGAGGTGACTCAAGAGAACTGGCAACTATTGTTTAAAATAATTTAAAAATGCTTTTGGTTTGGAGAGTGAATAAAGGACCAGAGAAAATAAAAATGAAGAACTATCCCCTTTATTCAGGAAATAGAATGTAGAAAAGGGGCTTCAGAAGCCACAGCCAGTCTCAACATCCTGAAGAGCCTGGATCCAATGAGAAAAGTCACAGTTAGTATCAAGTCAGTTTCTAAATAAATTGCCAATAAAAGATCCATTGTGCTTAGATGTCTACATGTAAATTTTTAATACCTTATGATTCAAAGAAAATTTAGATGACTTACAAAGATAAATTAGAACAAAAGGTAAAAACGTGAAGAAATGGAGAAAGAAAAAATTTTAAAAGTATAATTAAAATCAGTAGTAAGACTATTACTCAAAACATAGGACATGAAATGTTTATGCCCTTTAATAAAGCAAACCACACAATTTATCTGTTTCCTAGAAGCCAATGCAAAGAGAAAAACATGAAGTTATAACATTTTCCATATCCCACCAAAAAAATATTAACATACATACACACACACAAACCTAATCCTTCAAAAACACCTTGAAAAAATAATTTATTAGTCCTCATAAAGAAATTACAGTAAACTACTTCTTCCTCCTTCCCTAGAGTAAACACGAATTTCAAAGTTGTTACTTTTAATATTCCTCAATATAAGTGATAAAATAAAAAGGCAAACCATGATTCAGTAAAACCAACTGTAAGAATGTGAAAATGATATGTTCCAAGTACACTGAAGTCCCTCATAAATTTTATTTTCCCCAAACTCTTTATAACTATTTGGTGACAGAGAGTTTAAGGTCAGAATCTAAGACAAGAACGTAAAGTACAGCTATCTAATGTTGTTTGCTAAATAGTGGGTCTATATGTTTTGACAGTAAACCAAGCAGGAAATGTAGTTGATATACACATATGAAACCAAATGAGTCTAATGAGAATACCTGCCTGAATTAATTAAATGGGAGTGCCTAATGAGTCTCATTACATAAAAGATAGATGGTACGTAGTGGGGACACAATGGTGAATTTGTTCCGTCCTCCCAGAGGTTAGAATATTGAGGACTACATGTAATTAAAAAATAATTACAGAAATGATAAGAACAATAATAGAGTTGAGTGGCCACTGGAGAAGAACCTAGCTTGAAAATGATTTCATTTTCAATACAGGCTTTCCAAGGAAACCAGTTCCTAAGCCAAGACCTGAAGCAGCAGTTACTCAGAGGCTCCAGTCAACAATGAACATATAGATCCCAATCAGTCCTCTTCTAAGCTCATCTTCCATACACCAACCATTAAATGATGGAGCTACCTGAGGATCATGACGCGCTTTTGTTTACTCAATAACAAGGCAAAATAATCTAAGCCTGTGGCTTCAGTTTTTATTTACATGCCGAAAACTTGAAGACATGACAAAAATCATTAAATCGTCACTGTTTCCAGAAATGTTTCCCAACTGTCTTTTCTATAAGCCACCAAATAAAGTCTGACTTTGTGCTCCCAGTTCCATTCAGTTTTGAGAAATGTATAAAAAACTTGCATTATTTTGAAAAAAAAAATTGTTGTTTTAATGGACTGTGTTCTTTTGACAACAATATTCTTCGATGACTGCATCACATGGGTATGACTTCATAAAAAATAAATCTGACAAAATTTTGTCTCATGCTCAGACTGCTCCTCTAAGCTTCTAAACAATATATCTAATTAACTCTTGAATCTCTATTTTGGCCATCTTAAAGCATCTAAAAACATGTCCAAAATAAACTATAAGTTCTTTCTTAAAAAAAAATGAGTCTTTATCTCTCAGTGACAAGGTCAAACACGTACCTTAATAGCTCCTTCTCTCTGCATCTCTTATGTCTTACTCCTCACTACATTCTGTTTACAAAACTTCTCAAATATACCTACCTCTCTCCATCTAAACTGTCAACACTCTAGTCCAAACTAGCAATAGCTCTTTAAATAAATTCAGTTGCTTTCTAACTGGTCTCCTTCTATCCACCCATCCACAACCCATTCTCAGCCTACCATCTCTATTCTAATCTCCACAAAGCAATCTAAATGTTCTTTATAAAATATATATGTATTGTAGTTAACCCCCATTCCATGCTAAAACCTATTCAATAGACTCCTATTGCTATGAAAAGAAAAGCAAACTCCTTATTAGGGCCTCAGGCCCAGCATCTTTTGATCTCTCTGTCCTTTTTCATCTACTCTTTGCTCTCTACATTGATCCACACTGGTCTTCTTTAGGTTTCTCAAAAAATCCCTAATTTCTCTCACAATAGCATTTCATATGTTGTTTCCTCTCACAAATATTCTTACCCATCTTTTAGATCTAAGCTAATAAGCCTATCGCAACCCCCTGCACTAAACCAGAAGTCTGTTAGCCACTCTCATAGTAATGTAAACTTCTCCTTTATGTCAATTATCACAATTGAACTTCTGCTCTTATTTCTGTATATTACTTTTCTGTGCTGCATAACAAATAATCCTAAATTTAAGGGCTTAAAACAATAAACATTTATTATTATATCACAGTTACTATAGGTCATAAATACAAATGCAGTTTAAGCAGGTGATTCTGGCTTGGGGGGCTTTCATAAGGTTGTAGTCACAGTGTCAGCCAGGACGGCATTCACTTGAAGGGCCCATTTAAGCCAGAGGACCTGCTTTCAAGATGGCTCACTCACCCTGTGCAGGGCTTTGGCAGCAGGATTCAATTCCACCCTCTGCAGACCTCACCATGTTCTGATTAAGCATCCCAATGCCATGGTAATGGCCTCCCAAAGCAAGCAATCCCAGAGATAGCAAGAAAGAAAGAAGCCACACTTTCTTTTCTGACCTAGCCTCAAAAGACATACATCATCATTTCTGCAATATCATATTAGTTGCAATGGTCAACCCAATTTGTTGTGGGAAAGAACTACAACAGATTAAGAATATCAAAAAGTGAAGATCAATGGAAGCCATCTGGTCGACTTGTTATCATAGTCTGTTGACTGATCTTTTTTCAAATCTTCCCCAATACACTAAACTCCAGGTCGTAGACAGAGGTGACTACTGTAAGCCTGAAATGACCTTAAAGAAGACCTTGTGATAGATTTAATCTGAGTCACAACCCCTATCCTTAAGACACACTATTTCCTGCTATACTTCAAAAATTTCTCTTTAAAACATTGTACACCTTCCTCCCACCTTTCAACCACTATTTCCAGCCCAACTACTCTAAAAGACATTTTAAAATCAATTTTTGTCAAGAAAAACTTACAAAACCCTAAAAAACTTATGTAACCTAAGAAATACCTATTATCATTTTCTTACATCATATTACGTGCTCTCAAGTAATACTCCCAGAATAAAAAGGATTTTGTTCTTTATGACATATTTTAACAGAAATTACATAAAACTTTTTATTTTGTAAGATTTAGAAGCTACAATTGTTATATTTCCTTATGCGTCATATTCCAGTAGGTATGTAGACTTCCAAAGAAGAGGAGATGAAAATACAAAGTTATAAAATACACTTCTCTCTTATGTCAAACTTGTATTGATTTTTGGAATAAAAATTAATTCAATCTTTTATTCAAATAAGACATACTAAATTTATAATATAATGAAGTGAGAAAATAAGAGAATTTGTTGAAATTTGATTTTTTTTTCTTGTATTTTTCTGAAGTTGGAAACAGGGCGGCAGTTAGGCTCCTGCATGCACCCGACCGGGATTCACCCGGCACGTCCACCAGGGGGCGATGCTCTTCCCAACTGGGGCATTGCTCTGTTGCAACCAGACCCATTCTAGCACCTGAGGCAGAGGCCACAGAGCCATCCTCAGCGCCTGGGCCAACCCTACTCCAGTGGAGCCTCGGCTGTGGGAGGAGAAGAGAGAAACAGAGAGGAAGAAGAGGGGGAGGGGTGGAGAAGCAGATGGGCACCTCTCCTGTGTGCCCTGGCCAGGAATCAAACCCGGGACTCCTGCACGCCAGGCCGACACTCTACCACTGAGCCAACTTGCCAGGGCCAAAATTTGATTTTTATAAAATTCTTCAGGAACTTATCTGTGGTAACAAAAACAAACAAGTAGACAACAAAAAATTGTATTGATGTATCAAAGGTGAAAAAATAATTCTCAAATGATGTACCACATGCCAAATAAAATGAATTTTCAAAGGACAGATGACTGAAAAACTCCCTTTAGGGTAAATATAAACTCAATTATAGTTTCTGAAAATCTCATGAAGAAACCCCTCACAACATGAACTTAAAAGCAGCTGAAATTAATTTGTTAATTAATTTAATGAATTCCTTTTTAAGATTATTAAGGGCTCATGATAAAATATGAAAAAGAGATAAAAAACAAATTATTTTCTAATATACCTAAATAATGTACTAAGGTTAAAAAACAAGAACAAATTGGATTTTATTAAATATCTAATTTTTCTCATATAAAAATACAACTTAATAGGAGATGTCACCCATGCATATAATCACGATATAATTACATAGTGCCATTTAAATGAGCTATGACCATTATAGTGTTCCATTTCAAGACCACATCTGCTATTATGACCTTTATAAAACAAACAAAAAGATTTCAATTTTACAACTCTGACTTCTCTACAGGGATAATCAAGAAGCATAACAATTAATACTAATCATAATGATTTCCATAGCATGGACACTTCCCCCAGGAAACAGATTGACAAAATAAAAATATATCTCACAAAGCACATATACTTTAGGAACTATTTGTACATTTTACTATCAAGCATGGGGTTTACTCACTATCAAGACACAATATGGCTCCAGAAGCAGAGATGGATGTCTGGGGAGTGCTGTGCTCTCTGTGAGTCTCTGCCACCTCACGCTACGCTGACTGTGCAGGAAGCCATGCAAAGACTAACATCATGTTCCAGGAAGGAGGTTAATAAATGTATAGAGTGTAATAATTGCCTCACATTCTCTTTTAACGTAGAAATGCATTGTTTTTTCTGGTGGTCTAAGTAACTACTCACAATATGGTTTTACTATTAAATCCTTTGAAAAGGGACCCCATTCTGGGAGGGATGTGGATTTTGCCTGGCCTGCCACCCCAGAACAGCTGCTAATTTTACCTATTTTAAAGCTTTTGTGAATTGGGAAAAAAAAATAGGATGAGTCTTTACTTTACAAATAAAGCTGAAAATCCCACCAAATCTCATTTAATTCACTTAAATCATTTTTAGCACCTTAAATTTGTTTTAAAATGAAAAATATTGTTCCATATTACAAATGACACCTAATTTTAAATAATCACAATATCAAAATAGCACTTAATGTTAATGTTTTAAAAGCAACATTTTTGACTGATCAGGATCACAAGAAGAAACAAATAAGATGATTCTTCCAAAATAACAAAAACTATTAACATTGGGCAAAGGTAACTCTATTAAAACTTTATCAGTTTGAACAAAATGTAAAACTGCAATGATTCTACTGCATTTTAGTGCATTTGGATATGTTTCAATAAAATATAGAAATCCAATTATTACGTTTTAATGCAATACATTCTCTGCTGACAAGAATAACATAGAAATAAACATTTAAATGGGAAGGATCAGGCATTTTTAATCTGTCTTCATATGGAAAAGAAATGCTAGGAAGTGTAGCAGAAAAGAAGAAAAATGCTCATGCAGTTAAAACAGAAGTTATGCCAAAATTATACTCTTCACCAAATCCAGTCAACAATTCTTACTGTGCCAGGCCACCAAGTGTTAACATAACCTGGCTACCAGCTACATCAGAGCTAGGGGTGGACTAGGGGCAGAAGTTAAAAAAGATAGGAGACTGAGATGGTAAAACAAAAAAACAAACACAAGAAAACATTTGAGTATCTTGAACCTTTGCAACGGATTTTACTTGACATTTTGTTGCCAATTAATATCCTTCCTAGTATCTCCATGGTTCTAGATCACTGTGTAAAACAGTCCCCTTATCCCTGGGTCTAATTAATCCACATCCTACTCTGTGACTTCGTTCCACTAAACCAGTGGTGCTCCATGGAGGCATATGAAAATGTGATTAGGCTGTAACAAAGACTTGGAGAATGTTGCTAGCACTTAATAAATGAGGTACAGGAATGCTGGATGACCCTCCTGTGCAACACAGTGCTGCAAAATTACCCAAGTTCTACAGGACATACAGTTCATAAAGGTGAAAAGGAGAGAGGGAGGACAATCATCTAAGAAACCAAACTCTATTCTACATATCACACAGTACTTTTCATGAGGACTGAATTTTACATTGAAGTTTCTAGGAATGGAACTACTGTGTAAATTGAGAGAAACTTTACCAAGAATAGCCATGCATTTCAGAAAATTAAGTCACATTTAGCAATGTCACTTGTCATATTTAAGCAGTCAATAAAACACTCCTTTGTCAGTCTATATGTGCAGATGTTGCATTCAGTCATTCTGTTTATAAGTATAGACCTCTGATACTTTGGCAATATGTCCATCTTAAATCCAGTGACCTTCATATCTTACAGTCAGTTGCTGGACCTTTCATCAGCTCAACATATTCTAACTAAAAATTTAAATTCAAATACTCTAACTACAACTATTCTAGTTCTTGGATGAGCATGTCTACTTATGTTCTATTTTTGCTCTCCCTCCCCCAATCAAACTACTTGTTCACTGTCTTATCTCTCATGTTTCAAATATACAAATAAAAATAAAAAATATAATTTATACAGTATTTACTACATTCCAGACACACTTTACATTTATTAACCCTCACAAAATTTCAATGAGGTAGGATGAAAATTCCAATGAGATTTTTAGATGAAGATTGAGGCAAAGAAAATTAGTGTAACTTGCCTGTGATATCACAGATAATCAATAGCGGAGTTCCAGACCATTACATGCTCCAAACCATTACACCACACTGCCTCATTTCTCAATGACTAGTCCCCATCATTAAGCAATTTGAGTAACCTACATATAAAAAATGGAAATTTAACCACTTCTTATCTTAGAACTCTTTAAAGATTCCTTGTTGTCATAAGAAAAACTGCATGCATCTTGATCCAATTAGCTTAATGGTATTCTCTACCAGGATGATGACTTAAATAAAATTGTTGAGCTCTTGCCAATTTCAAAGTGAGGAAAGGTGGTATGTACACATGCATATATACACACATCTCTAAAAATTAGCATACAGACCAGTTGTAACTAGTGACAATTAACATTCGCCAAAGAACTTAACATGTGGTCCCTTCCAGAATATTTTTCATTTTATAGGGACTCGTGATGATGCTTAATGGTAGTAAGTCCTTTAGATAAAGAAATTGGTACAAGTCATTCTAAGAGAAGAGAATGTTTCCAGTCAGTTCTGGCAAGAAAATTAATTAATTAATTAATTTAAAGGTGGAATATTCAAAGTTGGTAATTTGAGACTTAGAGTTTAAGTAGAAACTATTTACAAAGATGAGGACAGAGTTGAGGGGATAAAGACAGTGGCCGGCACATAGTTCCTGAGGGTCTTGCAAAAGCAAGAGACATTACCATCCTCTAGCCTGATGGACAAGAGGAGTAAGTGATCACCAGAATCTAGACAAATCTAGAGAGGGACAGTTGGACAGAGAGAGCCTCCAGAGCTCTGGCTTTCTGGAAGAGAAAAGCAGCCAACTCAAGGTAAAGTAAGACAGGGCACTGGGAATGAGTACTATGACTTCACTTGCCCTCACACTCTGATCTCCAGCTGGAGTCTCCAACTGCTATAATCCAATCAGAAGCCAGAGAACAGGGGAGCCAGATGATATAGTTGGTAAAAGTCAGCCTTCCCGGACACACGTAAGGTGGAGAAGGGGAGACAGTGCTTCTGCAAAGATAAACAGAAGACAGCCAGCTCATTTATGAAGTTAACTCTGATCACTGCAAATAATTTCTTACACTTTGTAAGAGCCCTTGAAAAGGATATACGACAGTTAAAAAATCTTCATTTTCCATATTAGGAACTGAGATCTAGTACATGGCTGCCAAGGTGCTGTGCTCCTTAAATGAGAGAATGTCCACTCCTCTCAATCCCATTAATTCCAAAGCTACTTCACACCTGGGCTCTTTCTCCACCAATTCTAGACTTAGACGCTCAAACTGTGTTCAGTGTCTTATTAATACAGTTGACCTTGAACACTAAAGGGAGGGGGGAGAGAGGCCTATGTCCTATGCAGATACAGATGTTAGTATAACTATGGTGGCCTCTCCATATACAGATTCAGAACCACAGAGTTGATCCTTGAATAACATGAGTTGAACTGGGGGGGTTTCTACATACACGTGTACCTGCACTGTTCAAACCCATGTTGTTCAAGGGTCAACTTCACTTGTACTTCACAAATACAATAAGCCTTTAATTAAAAGATAAAATCTTCAGGGTATTGATTATTCCCTCCATATTTATTCACCCACTGCATTTGTTATACAGTAGAAGCTCAATAGATATCTATTGAATAAGTGAGGAAATGATCTCATTTGCACATTAAAACTCAGAACTAACAGCTCACTGTCATTTTTTTACTTTTCCCTATACTTCTTTCTCTTTACCCAATTATTTCCCATATCTATCTCCTTGATGTCTCTCTTACCAGTACCTTCCTTTTCATTCCTCTATTCAGTACTTATTCCAATAAATATTTATGGGGCACCTTCTATGTGACAGACTTCGGCATTGAATATACAAGTTAAAGAAACACAAAAATCCAAGCTTCCATGTACCTTATATTTTGGGATGCAATGGAGAAATGGCATAGCAGAGGGGCAACAGGACAGTTAAGAAGCAAGATGAAAATGAAAGAGATAGCATATTAGTGGTACATGCTAAGGGAAGGAGTATATCAAATATTGGGGGATAATAATTGACATTTTAGATAAGGTGCTCAGGGAGAATATGTCTGAAAAGGTATCATCTGAATAAAGAGCCAAAGTAAGGAAGACAATCATGTGGATATCCACATGAGTATTCCAAGTTTTTTTTACTTAATAGCTGTGATATCTACTTCTACTTAGACACTTGCCAATTTGCTTAGCTTAGCTCTTTTGGAAAATTTCGTGGAGATGACCTTGCTAGAACTGGGCATACCAAAAAATAACCACCAGCAGAAAAAATAAAAAAGGTACTCAGTAATATATAGCCATGCAAGGATTTAAAGAAGAGAAAAATGAAGACACTTGGAATGAGAATGAATACTCAAAACTAGCCGACAGTGGATTACAAAATACAGCTGATGCCAACCCAAGAACACCAAAAAATAACACAACTGAAAACTGGAGGTAGACAACACCAAGCCTAGACTCAACCAGCCCTACAAACAACACACTCAAAAACACAGACATAATGAGAAGACAGAGAAGTGCAATCCAAATGAAACCACAAGAGAAACCTCCAGAAAAGGAACTGAGTGATATGGAAATAACCAAACTATGGAATGCAGAGTTTAAAATAATGATTGTAAGGATGCTTAGGGACCTTAGAACAACAATGGATGATCATTATGAACACCTAAATAAAGATATAGCAAGTATAAAAAAGGACATTGAAATATTAAAAAAGAATCAGTCGGAGGTGACAAATACAACATCAGAAATGAAGATCACAGTGGAAAGAATTAAAAGCAGGATGGATGAAGCTGAGGATCAAATCAGCGAGTTAGAGGATAAGAGGAACAAGGGCACGGAAACAGAGCAGAAAAGAGAAAAGAGACTCAAAAAGTCTGAGGAAACTCTAAGAGAGCTCTGTGACAACATGAAGAGAAATAACATCTGCATCATAGGGGTTCCTGAAGAAGAAGAGAAAGAACAAGTGATAGTGACTTTGTTCAATCATACCATAGCTGAAAACTTCCCTAAGTTAATGCAGGAACAAGTCTCACAAGTTCAAAAAGCACAGAGAACGACATTAAAGAGAAACCCAAAGAAACCTACACCAAAACACATCATAATTAAAATACCAAAGCTAAGTGATAAAGAGAAAATATTAAAAGTTGCTAGAGAAAAAAGGCTATCATCTACAAAGAGGCCCCCATAAGGATGACATCCAACTTCACAACAGAAATACTCGAGGCAAGAAGGGAATGGCAAAATATATTCAAAGTAATACAGAATAAGAATCTACAACCAAGACTTCTTTATCCAGCAAGGCTATCGTTTAAAATGGAAGGAGAAATACAAAGCTTCCCAGACAATAAAAAACTCAAGGAATTCACTACGACCAAACCAATGCTGCAAGAAATACTAAGTGGCCTGTTGTAAATAGATCAAAGTGGGGAAAGGATACAGCAAAAGAGGAACACAGCTTTAAAAAATAAAATGGCAATAGACAACTACATATCAATAATAACCTTAAATGTAAAAGGATTAAATGATCCAATCAAAAGACAAGGGTAGCAGCTTAGATAAAAGGACCCATACATATGCTGTCAACAAGAGACACACCTTGAAACAAAAGATGCACATAGACTAAAGGTAAAAGGATGGAAAAAAGTATTTCATGGAAATGAAAGAAAAGCTGGGGTAGCAATACATATGTCAGACAAAATGGACTTAAAACCAAGGCTACCGTAATAGATAAACAAGGTCACTACATAATGATAAAGGGAGCAATCCAACAGAAAGATATAACCATCATAAATATCTACGCACCTAATATAGGAGCACCTAAATATATAAAGCATACTTTGATAGATATAAAGGGTGAGATCAATAGCAATACTATAATAATAGGAGATTTCAATACCCCACTAACATCACTAGATAGATCCTCAAGAAAAATAATTAACAAAGAAACAGCAGACTTAAAGGACACACTAGATCAACTCAATTTAATAAATATCTTTAGAACCTTTCACCCTAAGGCAGCAGAATACACATTCTTTTCAAGTGCTCATGGTACATTCTCTAGGATAGACTACATGTTAGGACACAAAAGCAGTTTCAACAAATTTAAGAAGATTGAAATCATATCAAGTATTTTCTCTGATCACAATGGCATAAAACTAAAAATCAACCACAATAGAAAAATTGAAAATACTCTAACACATGGAAACTAAATAGCATGTTATTAAATAACAAATGGGTTAACAATGAAATCAAAGAAGAAATAAAAGAATTCCTAGAAATGAATGATAATGAACATACAACAACTCAAAATTTATGGGACACAGCAAAAGCAGTCAGTCCTGAGAGGAAAGTTAATAGCACTACAGGCATTCTTTAAGAAGCTTGAAAAGCTCAAATAAACAATCTAACCCTTCATCTAAAAGAACTAGAAAAAGACAAGTAAGTCCCAGAGGTAGTAGAAGGAAGGAAATAATAAAGATCAGAGCAGAAATAAATGAAATAGAGTCTAAAGAAACAATATAGAGGATCAATGAAACTAAGAGCTGGTTCTTTGAAAGGGTAAACAAGATCAGTGAACCTTTAACCAGACTCACCAAGAAGAGAGAGGACTCAAATAAATAAAATTAGATATGAGAGTGGAGAAATAATAACCAACACAAAAATACAAAATATGGTAAGAAAATACTATGAATAACTGTATGCCAAAAAATTAAACAACTTAGGTGAAATGGACAAGTTCCTTGAAACATATAATCTTCCAAAAATTAATCTGGAAGGATCAGAAAACCTAAACAGACCGATTACAACAAAAGAAATCAAAACAGTTATCAAAAAGCTCCCAAAATACAAAACCCCTGGGCCTGATGGCTTCACTGGTGAATTCTACCAAACATTCAAAGAAGAACTAACTCCTATCCTTCTCAAACTATTTCAAGAAATTCAAAAGGAAGAAACACTTCCAAGTTCCTTCTATGAGGCAAGCATAATTCTGATTGCAAAATCAGGCAAAGACAACACAAAGAAAGAAAATTATAGGCCAATATCCCTGATGAATTTAGATGCTAAAATCCTCAACAAAATATTAGCAAACCAGATCCAGCAATACATGAAAAAAATCATACATCATGATCAAGTAGAATTTATTCTGGGGAGGCAAGGATGGTACAACTTTCCTAAATCAGTTAATGCGATTCACCACATAAACAAAAGGAAAGAGAAAAACCACATAATTTCAATAGATGCAGAAAAAGCATTTGATAAAATCCAGCACCCATTTATATCAAAACTCTCAGCAAAGTGGGAATACAGGAAACATACCTCAATATGATAAAGGCCTTCTATGACAAACCCACAGCCAACATCATAATTAATAGACAAAAATTAAAAGCAATTCCCCTAAAATCAGGAACAAGGCAGGGGTGCCCCCTTTCACCATTCTTATTCAACATAGTACAGAAAGTCCTACTACAGCAATCAGACAAGAAGAAATAAAAGGCATCCAAATTGGAAAAGAAGAAGTAAAATTATCATTATTTGCAGATGATATGATAATGTATATAGAAAACCCTAAAGTCTCAGTCAAAAAACTACTGGACCTGATAAATGAATTCAGGTAGGTGGCAGGATATAAAATTAACACTCAGAAATCAGAGGCATTTTTATATACCGACAATAAACTGTCAGAAAGAGAAATTAAGGAAACAATCCCCTTCACTACTACAACAAAAAAAATAAAGTACCTAGGAGTAAATTTAACCAAGGAGGTTAAACACTTGTACTCAGAAAATTATAAAACATTGATAAAAGAAATCAAGGAAGACACAAACAAGTGGAAGTATAAACCATGTTCATGGTTAGGAAGAATAAACACCATTAAAATGTCTATATTACCCAAAGCAATTTATAAATCAATGCAATACCAATTAAAATACCAATGACATACTTCAATATTATAGAACACATATTCCAAAAATTTATATGGAACCAAAAAAGAACACGAAGCCTCAGCAATCTTGAAAACGAAGAATAAAGTGGGAGGTATCACACTTCCTGATATCAAGTTATACTATAAGACCATTGTACTCAAAACAGCTTGGTACTGGCATAAGAACAGGCATATAGATCAATGGAACAGAACAGACAACCCAGAAATAAACCCACATCTTTACGAACAATTGATATTTGACAAAGGAGGTAAAAGCATACGGTGGAGTAATGACAGTCTGTTTAACAAATGATGTTGGGAAAATTGGACAGCTACCTGCAAAAAAATGAAACTAGACCACCAACTTACACCATTCACAAAAATAAACTCAAAATGGATAAAGGACTTAAATGTAAATCGTGAAACCATAAGCATCTTAGAAGAAAACATAGGCAGTCAGCTTACCGACATTTATCGCAGTAAAATATTTGCTGATTTATTTCCACAGGCAAATGAAATAAAAGACAGGATAAACAAATGGGACTATATCAAACTAAAAAGCACAGCTTGAACAGAATAAAAAGACAATATGAACAGAATAAAAAGACAAACCACACAATGGGAGAACATATTCGACAATACATCTGATAAGGGGTTAATAACTAAAATTTATAAAGAATTTGTAAAACTCAACACCAGGAAGACAAACAATCCAATCAAAAAATGGGCACAAGAAATGAATAGACACTTCTCCAAAGAGGACATACAGATGGCCAACAGACAGATGAAAAAATGTTTAACATCACTAATCATTAGAGAAATGCCAATTTGCATTTGAAACCACAATGAGATACCACCTCACACCAGTCAGAATGGCGCTAATTAACAAAACAACACTGGATAAGTGCTGGTGAGGATGTGGAGAAAGGGGAACCCTCCTGTACTGCTGGTGGGAATGCAGACTGGTGCAGGCACTGTGGAAAACAGTATGGAGATTTCTCAAAAAATTAGAAATGGAACTGCCCTTTGACCCAGCCATCCCACTTATAGGAATATATCCCAAGGACACCATATCACCGACTGAAAAAAAAAATGCACCCCCATGTTTATGGCAGCATTGTTCACAATAGCGAAGAGCTGGAAATGGCTGAAGTGTCCGTCAGTGGATGAGTGGATTAAAAAGCTGTTGTATATATACAATGGAGTACTATGGGGCTATGAAAAAGAAGGAAATATTACCTTTTGCAACAATATGGAGGGACCTGGAAACTATTATGTTGAGTGAAATAAGCCAGGTAGAGCAAGAAAAATATCATATGACCTCACTCATTTCAGGAAACCAAGGAATAATGAGAACTGAGGAACAGAATTGAGACAGAGAAGGGATCAAAGGGACCAGTGGAAAAGAGGACAGAGGGAAAGGGGATGATAGGATGGGATAAACCTGAAGGGAAGGGGAGAGGGCACTATGGGGATGGGGGTAAGGGAGATGTTGAGGGGAATATGGGGGAGGAGGGATGCATTCGGGGTGACCCTAGAACTATGTAAACACAACTAATTAAATAAAAAATAAAAAAATACTCAAAACTACAGTCCTATCTTAAGTCAATCAAGAAAAGCTTAATTTAGATGCATATACTCTAAAGTAAGTTTACATTTTGAAAAAATAAATTTTAGGAAACTTTTTATCCAAAATTCAATACAAAACAAAAGAAATGAACAAAAGCAGTTATATAGCACCTAAAGTGCTAAAAGGAATATGCAAACATCCTAATTCAAAATCAAATGTCAGTATTAAAAACAATTTAGTTTTCTCATTTAACTAATTAATTCTTATTCTCCCATTATCACAGAAGTAAAGTGAAGTGTCAGAAACCGGCAACACTGTGGTTAACATCCTAAACTGACAGAATTAGAGAGATGTAGTATTTGATCCTATTTAAAATGTAAATTAGCACCTTGCTTTTCATATCATAATGCAAATGAATATCTACCTTTTCATATCATAAAATCCTCTACTTTATGGATATAATTATATATTATTAACTAAATTAGAGTTTACTCCTCTTTCATCAAACTGAACATACATAAAATGGATTGCCTTCAATATATCATTTACTAATAGTTCTGTACCAATATTGATAACATAGTTTCCAAGCCTACAATCCAGGCTGTCTCTCCTTTACCTTCTTTAAAAACTCTTAAACTATTTTTGTTTGGTAACAGATGATATTCTATTTTTGTTGCCTCAAATAAATGAAAAATAGTATGTATGCTGCAAAGGTCTGGATCTTTGTGTTCCCCCCAACCCCCTTACCCACCAAAAGCCATATGTTAAAATCCTAACCCTATAAGATTATGGCATTAGGAGGTGGAGTGTTTGGGACATGCTGAAATCAAGAGAGCAAAACCCTCTTGAATGGGATCAGTGCCTTATAAAAGAGGCTCCTGAGAGATCCCTATCCCCTCCACCCTATGAGGACACAGCAAGAACGAACCTGCTATGAACCAGGAAGAGGGCCCTCGCTGACCATGCTGGCACCATGATCCTGGCCGTACAACCTCCAGACCAAAGGAAATAAATTTCTGTTGTTTGTAACTACCCAGTCTCTGGTATTTTGTTCTAGTAGCCCGAATGGACTGAGACATACTCAGTGGGTAGCCATAAACAAAGAACATTTTGATATTCACGGTTACATCTTCAAAAAGAATATTTCTGACAAAATTAATGCATTAATAATTTATAAAAACAATTACTTTTTGGATTTTTTCCATATTTAATTATAAAACCAAATGTGTCAAGTGAGACTGCTTGTGTGTAAATAAAAAGTTCAGAACAAAACACAATGAAAGCAGAAATGAAATGAACAAACAAAAATTTCAGATTTTTAGATGGATATTATTTATCTTTATCCAATTGCAAAAGGCTCAGAAATAATATATACAACATAATCAAACCACAGGAGCATCAATCTATATATAAAAGACCTTACAAGGAATGGAGAATTTGACACTAACACACTTCTCACCCCTGGCTTTCAGAAGGTCTAGTCACATTAAGCAAAAATGACTGAATGTCCTTCATATGAGTTTCTCAAAAAATTACTAATACTTTAAATAAATTCAAAAATTATTATTTTTTATTTTGTATGTTATCAATCATATGTTTAAGCTTATGGATCTTCGGGGGAAATTTTAACCATAGAAAAATCTGGGCAGTTTCTATTACTAACAGGATGCTACAAAAATAAATATTAAAACAGGAAACATTATAAAACATTTCTCTCAGTTATCTTCATTCTCCCCTTTGAAAAATCTTACTCTGTAGAACTACCTTATGACCCAGCAATCCCTCTACTGGGTATATACCCCACAAACTCAGAAACACTGATACGTAAAGACACATGCAGCCCCATGTTCATTGCAGCATTGTTCACAGTGGTCAGGACATGGAAACAACCAAAAAGCCCTTCAATAGAAGACTGGATAAAGAAGATGTGGCACATATATACTATGGAATACTAGTCAGCCATAAGAAATGATGACATCGGATCATTTACAACAAAATGGTGGGATCTTGATAACATTACATGGAGTGAAATAAGTAAATCAGAAAAAAACAAGAACTGCATTATTCCATAGGTAGGTCGGACATAAAAACAAGACTAAGAGACATTGACAAGAGTGTGGCGGTTGGGGGGGGAGGGAGAGAGGAAGGGGGATGGGGAGGGGCACAAAGAAAACTAGATAGAAGGTGAGGGAGGACAATCTGACTTTGGGTGATGGGTATGCAACATAATTGATTGACAAGATAACCTGGACATGTTTTCTTTGAACATATGTACCCTGATTTATTGATGTCATCCTAGTAAAATTAACAAAAATAATAATAAAAAAAGAAAAATCTTACTCTGTATTTAAATTCTAAAGTTTCTAGAAAGAGAAGCTGGTTTCATGTTCATTCATTAAGGTAGTTCAGAATTTTAATAATTTTAAATGGAGCCAAATCAAAGCTTTCTAATCAAATATGTTGGTTTCAGATACATTGCTCAAAGAAGTTATCCTGGTGATAATATTCTGTACTGGTGGAAAAGTTAAGTCTAAATAGGACCCTTATGAAGGTCATTTAAAAAGGGGGGGAGGGGTGACAAAATTTAGTATAATTCTCTCATGATTTCTGCAATAAAGGAAAAGGAAAAGGAGAAGCCTTGAGAACAGACATGTGGAAGTGAGGCGCTGGAGAAAGACAGAAAACACAGAGAAGATGGAAATTCATGAAGTCTGTTTGTGGTCCTTTATGGTATTAATATTGTTCCTCCAAAGCATCCTCTTACAGTTCCTTTCCTTGACAATACCTTTTCCATCTATCTTCACTTAATGGCTCTCCTTAATTTATTCTATACCTTTCTTTGAGCAAGTTACCTCCCTTTCCCATCATAATGGTAAGGTTTCCCTGCCTGACTGAAAGATCAATCTGGGAACAAGATTTGAAAAACCTTGTGAGCTGACCAATGAGATGGGTCTTGACTCCTTTCTAGTGTGTTGTGATGTGATGGCAAAAGTAGCATAATGTGCTCCATAGGATAGAGCATTGAAATAGCTCCCAGTGCGCTGTGGAGGCTAATTATCTACTCTCCAAGGACAAAGCCAAACTGGCTAACCTCTGGAATTAAGGGGCCTAATACACATCCTGATGATCTTGTAGGCCAACCAGTAGACACTTAACAACTAACATTAACAGTCTAGGAAGAAAGCTCACTGCAAAATCTGATTATTAGCTAGAAACATTCAATTCCAACCAATATCACTTATTACTATATGGTTCCCTAAGAACAAAAGCACTGGAAATATTTCCTCTCCTTCTTCCTACAGGTAACATGATACTTTGTACAAAATGCTTCTGAGATCAATACTAATGAAAAGCACAGACAATAACACATGAAAGTGCTTTGCAAACAGTAAAATTTTATACAACTCTGTATTATTATTTTTAATAATATTCTTCCCAGCATACATTGGCCTCATGTGGAAAATCCTCTATCTTTATGAATATATTCAATATCCAGAGTTAATTTCTTTTGCTTTCCAGAAAGGAAAATATACACAACAAAAGAAAAAATTAGGTTCTATATGAAAATTTAATTATAAACATAGAAAAATACTATATACCATACAGAGAAAATGAATACAAGAATAAAATATACATTTAAATTAGTATATATAGTGATATAACATCTCATATATCAAAGACAAACAAATCAAGTAAAAAGTTTATAAAGAACAAGAAAGAGAAAGTAAGTTGCTACGAAAGTGTACATAAATACTTTCTAAGACAAAATTCATCAAAGTAGAAAAAAATTTTTAATGTGCACATTACCTCCTGGTAAATGGTATTTGTTTCACCCAAAGGAGACAAAAGCGAACACCACGAAAAAAAAATGTAAGAGAGAGAGAGCTCACAGAACATTGTAACAAGATGAGTCACCATAAAGCTTTGCAACTTGGTTTATTATAAAATAACATTTTAAGTATGCTACTTATAGCTCAGCAATTTGTTACATGAGGAGAAGGTAGTGGAAAAAGAGTAAAATAAAATGTTATGAGAACTCACAAGGTCAAGGTACACTTCCTACCTCCCTTAACAAAAATAATACAGGACTTAGAAAAACAATAGGAAAAGACAAAACCACTGGCCCTCGCCTCTTGCAGTAACAATGATTAGACTATTGATCAGGGACTAGTGCTGACCTAAATAAAGAGTAACCAGTACCCAGGATGACTCATGTGCTTTGTAAACAGAAAAACCTCATTTGTTTCTCCCTTTTTCCTTCTATGAGACTCCTTTACAGAAGAGATCAGTTTTCTTCCTGGGTCTCTCTTTACTGAACTAAAAAAAATAGCTCTTAAATAAATTTTAAAATTCAGTATATGTGTTGGACTTTTAGACATAGAAGAATATCATTTTTCACAACCATGATACCACATTTATTTGAGGTTATATTTGGACCAATGTTTTTTAAAACTAATTTAAGTTACATTTTAAACAAAAAAAAAAATTAATCCTTATATTTTCATAGTAAAAATGAAGTACAGAGTCAGCTTCTGAATGACAAAGTGACCAAATTATAAGAAGATAATTTAAAGACACTGGCGAGTCAAAAGAATCACATAAGTTATTGGTCTTATTTATCCATATCCTCCATTTATAATTTGCTTCTAAATTCTGATGAAGAGAATTAAATATAGTTTTTAAAATGCATCAATTCCCTGACAGGAAAGCAAGAATATTTTCATGGATAGTCAACTGACTGAAAAGGTTGGGTATACATTCAAAAAATGCATTGAAATTCTTTTCAAAATTAATATAAGTATACAATTATTTATTTATATAAAATATACATATGTAAAATAATATTTTTAACAGTACTACATCACTATGGAAAAATAAGCATGAACATTTTTTTTTAGTTACGCATTTACTTCTAAAACTATAAACAATTGTTAAAAAAATTAAGTAACGGGGCTTTTTTTGCAAGTGAGAAAGAGGGAGGAAAAAAGCGGGAGAAAGGAAGAGAGGAAGAGAGAGAGAAAGGGAGGAAGGGAGTGAGGAAGGAAGGGAGAGAGATGAGGAACATCAACTTGTAGTCGTAGCACTTTAGTTGTTCACTGAATGCTTCAACATATGTGCCTAGACCAGCAGGTTCCAGCTGAGCCAGTGACCCCTTAGTCAAGTCAGCGATCTTGGGCTCAAGCCAGATACCTTGGTCTTCAAGCAAGCTCCCTTTGGGCTTAAGCCAGCTACCACGGGGTCATATCTATGATCCCACTACCAAGTGCGTGTCCCCGTGCTCAAGCTGGATGAGCCAGCACTCAGGCCTGCGTCTTCAGGGTTTCAAACCTTGGACCTCAGCATTCCAGGTCAACACTCTATCCACTGCGTAACCACTCGTCAGGCAAAAGTTAGGGCATATTGATCGAGTAGTTCATTTAGCTACAAAGACCTTATTTCTTTATATATACTAAGTAAAATTTGAAAAAACCAAAACACTCATTTCTACAACAATTTTTCACATTTCTTATAGCATGATATAAACAAGCACTATAAAAGTGACATTAATTATATACACTTCCATTAGAAAAAAGATGCTATATTTACCAGGGATATCCATTCTCCCATATGCTTAGTCCCAAAACTTGATGAGGAATTACTAAATTTGATACTTTGAATGAATAAGATGGGATTAACTACAACAGATACACATTAGTGTTTTGGTAAAGCATAATTCTTATAACAAAATTATTTGATAAAAAGTTTTATTAAATAATCAAATATAAGAATTCCATATTTAATCATCTAATTGTTAAGTTTACTACTGTTGACGTTCTAAAAGATTTTAAATACCTTAACAATATATAAAATATTCATACATCACCAAGTACTGTAGGCTACTAATAAAGCTATTAATAGCCCAAATAACAGAAACAAAATAAATGTCATTATCATAATATTGCATATCATAAACATAAAGTTAATCATGAAATCCAACACTAATAGGGTTTTTTAATATATATATTTAAAGACATACTTCAGAAGTACACATAGAAAAATCTACAACAGAGAATCTGTGACAGTACACTAAGAAAGCAACAAGATTTATTGTACTTGAATGGTCTCATATAATTAAAAAATAATCATCTATGTCCAGAAACCATAAAGTAATAGATGAAGAACTTTATTTTCCTCAAAAAGGTAACTTGCTTTTTAAAAATTTATTGTGGTAGGCCCTGGCCGGTTGGCTCAGGGGTAGAGCGTCGGCCTGGCGTGCAGGAGTCCCGGGTTCGATTCCCAGCCAGGGCACACAGAAGAAGCGCCCATCTGCTTCTCCACCCCTCCTCCTCTCCTTCCTCTCTGTCTCTCTTTTCCCCTCCTGCAGCCAAGGCTCCATTGGAGCAAAAAGTTGGCCCGGGTGCTGAGGATGGCTCCATGGCCTCTGCCTCAGGTGCTAGAATGGCTCTGGTTGCAACAGAGCAATGCCCCAGATGGGCAGAGCATTGCCCCCTGGTGGGCATGCTGGGTGGATACTGGTCAGGCGCATGTGGGAGTCTGTCTAACTGCCTCCTTGTTTCCAACTTCAGAAAAAAAAAATTATGGTGGTAAAATACACATAACATAAAACTATCTTAACCATTTTTAAGTGTACATTTCAGTGGTATTAAATACATTCATTGTATATAACAAGTATGTCATGCGACCATCACTACCATCCATCTAAATAACTCATATCATCATGTCAAACTGAAACTCTATACCAAACAATAGCTTCCCATTGCCTTCTCTCCCCCACTATTGGCAACAACCATTCGACTTCCTGTTTCTATGATTTTGCCTACACTAATTACCTCATATAAGTAGACTACCTCATATATATAGCTTATGACATATATTTTTCTGAGTGGCTTATTTCATTTAGTGAAATGTTTTCAAGGTTCTCCATGTTATAACATACTGCAGAATTCCCTTCCTTTTTAAGGCTGAATAATACTCCATTGTATGTATATAACACATTTTGCTTATCATTCATCCACAAATGAACACCTGAGTTAATTCCACATTTTAGCTGTTGTGAATAATGGTGCTATGAACACAGGTGAACAAATATCGTGAGACCCTTCCTTCAATCATTTTGAGTACACAACCAGAAGTGGAATTACTAGATCATATAGGAATTCATTTTTCAATTTTTTGAGGAACTGTCACACTGTTTTCCACAGCAGCTATACAATTTTAATTTTCAACAACAGTTCACTAGGGTTCTAATTTCTCCATATCCTCACCAATATTTGTTTTCTGTTTTGTGTTTCTATTTATTTATTGATTGATTTCCAAATTGTTACTACAACTTACTTGTCTGTTTTGTTTATTTTATTAAATTTATTGGGGAGACACTGGTTCACAAAATCCTAGTTTCAAGTGTACAACTCAATAAACCTCATCACAACACTGCATTTTACACCCATTACCCCAAGCAATGGTCTCTGAGGTGACCTGTAAAAATGGTTCACTATACACTCGACCCAGAAAACTACACAAAACCATGCAAGTCAAGAGGTGACTTACAGAGTTCATGGGCGAAGTGACCCACACACGAGCTCTCCCTGCCACACTGAGAGGATCCTTATTGAAAAAGATCACAGTGCTCCTAAACCAGGAGAGGAGGCTGAATAGAAAAAAGATATCCCAGAAGAAAGTGAAGAAATAAAAACTTGACTTATAGCCTGGGAGTCAATTCAGTAGCAAATAAATGCTAATAAAAAAAAGAATGAAAAAGAAGCACTGCATCTAGACAGTCCATTTCATCTGAAATTTTATAGTTCTTTCTCTAAAAATAGATCCATCTCCCTACTACAGCATTGGTTCTGTCTTTTAGAAAAGTTCCTTTTTCAATAACTGAGTTAAAATAAATTAAACTTCTTTCTTTGTGATCAACATTTAAAGAGAGCAAACATATAGTCTCTATGTTTACTCTCCATTAAAGATTATAAAGATTTTTAAGTAAAACAGGTGAAATACTGCTACTAATCTTTAAATAAAAAACCCATTATACAGAGCACAATAAATTTTTTTTATAAAGAAAATGATCATATCTGGCATCATGTATTTGTAAAGTTAATTAATATGTAGTAAACTAGCTATGCAGAAGAAATTCCCAAAATCAATTATTTTCTTTAGGTAAGTATCTTTTAAATATATATATATATATATATATATATATATATGAAAAGAAATACCTATTAGATGACCAAGGCCTCACTCAAAACTGCATTTAGATATTATTTAAAGTTCCTGTCATGCTCAAAAGTTTAATGTATAATTCACCATTGAAGGTGATGTGAAAAACAGTAATTAAGTGGGTGACTGATACAAGTGAGGGTGTGACTCATAGTTTGCAAAGGAAAATAATTTTTGAGAAAAGGCTCAAGAAGAAAAGAAGCAAATACTGGGGTCTGGAAGAAATTGCAGACCTTTCTTGTTCAAGGACTGTCACTAGCTCTTTATTACTGAAGATTAAGGGAACAGTGAATAAAGCTGTCTGGCAGACAGCAGAAAAGGTAAGGAATAATATTGTCTTTAAGTGTTCCTCACATGTAAGTTTTCAGATATAACATTCATGAAATTAAACTTTCTATAAAAAGTTAATGGAAAACCCAACTCAGAACAATAGAAATGTCAAAATAAAACACTGCACTTGTCAGGAACCTGAACAGACTGAAAACAGCAGGGTAGCTCAAGTTGTAGAATTATCTCATTTTATTCCATTTTGTTTTAGAAAAAAATCACAGATTCAATACTGATTTACTAAGACACTCAGTGGGGTTTGTTTTGTTTGGTTGCTTTTCTACTTCACAGGCGAGTGCAAGATAAATATATGTTTTTCACTACTAAGATTCACCAAATTTATGCAATGAGCTTTGGTTTCTCATTCCAGAAATCAAACACAAGCCACTGAGTTGAGTTCTATGTTTTTACTAACTGCCCCTCCCTTCATATACACACACACACACACACACACACACACACACACACAAATATATATATATCTCAAATACATCATATATATTAATATGTACTTTAAAAAATATTTAGGTAAGCACAATAATTGTTATCTATGCATTATGAATCTTTAAAGATAGTGAAGAGAATTCCATTGTGATGAAGTCATTTTGAACAGGAAGTTTCATCCCACTTAAGTTTTTAATTTGCATTTTCATGTATATTGTGGAGTCCCTACTATGTGTCATCATTGAGCTACATGTTTAATACATATATCTAATTTAAGAATATTAGATTTTTTGTTATGTACTGCCTGACGATAAGGTAAACAGTGTTTTTATGATGAAGTGACCTAAGTCATATCACGGATGGCTTGTATATGGAGCAACATTGAGCAATCTAACATGCCATAGGCATATATCTCAGAACTTAGTTTATGAAAATATTTCCAAAAAAATGAAGAGCTGCATGCATATATGTGCACACAGGCATGTTAGACAACAGATTGAAACCTAGGCAGTCCAATTATAGAATCTTTGCTCTTAATCAGTTAAGTCATTATATGTTGGCAAACGAAGCAAGATATGACTTTACAATGAAAATAATTGATTTCAGTAATAACAGTGGTTTCTAGAATAGGAGATCATATTTCTGAAGTCAGCAAGTTAAAAAGGATCAGCTTTAATTATAAATACCCATTTGAAGAATATTTACTATAATAAAGTTATTTTTGTAAATGTGCTTAATTCTCACAAAGTTTCTAACTTTTTGTTTTTGGCTATTATATCACCTAACATTTTTGTGATCTCTTTATAGATATTAAAGTATTTTCATATCTTAGACTTTATATAATCCTTCCATCAACACTATAAATAATGCAGGTGTGATGATTAATATTATGTGTCAACTTGGCTGGGCTACAGTGTCCAGATATTTGGTCAAGCATTATTCTGGATGTTTCTTTGAAGGTATTTTTAAAATGAGATTAACATTTAAATTGTTTGAGTGAGTAAAGCAGATTAGCCTCCATAATGTGGGTGGGCTTTATCTAATCTAATGAAAAGCTTTAATAGAAAAAGACTGACCTCCCTGCAACAAAGAATTTTGCCAAAAGACTGCCTTTGGACTCAAATTGTAATTCTTACCTGGTTCTCCAGCCTGCAACCCTATAGTGCAGATTTTCGGTTTACTAACCCTCTATATTCATGTGAATCAATTCCTTAAAATCAGTTAATCTCTCTTTCTCTACACACAAACACACACACAAAGTCTAAGAAAATACACAGATATCCAGACCTTTACTTTGTCTCTCTAGTCATTCCTGAAAAGATAACAAAATTCTCAAGAAGATAAATTAGAATTCAGTTTCCATATACCCTACCACTTAACCAATACAATGTTCTTTTTCTTTTAAAGCAGTTATCTGACAAAACTAATCAACTCTGGAAAACAGTTTGGCAAATCCTCAAAAAGTTAAGCATAGAGTTATCATCGGATCTACTCCCAGGTATACACCCAAGAGAACTGAAAACATATTGTCCACATAAAACTCTGTCCATGAATGTGCATAGCAGTATTATTCACGATAGCCAAAAAGTGGAAACATAACTGTCATCAATTGAAAAATAGATTAAAAAAAAAGAAAAGTGTCATATCTAATATATAACAAAGTGATTCAGGGATAAAACAAAATAAATTAGAGATCCATGCTATAACATAGATGAATCTTAAAAACGTACTAAGTAAAAAAGGCAGATGGAAAAGAGCACATATATATAAATCCATTTATGTAAAATGTCCATGTTAGACAAATCCCTACATAAAAAAGATTAGTAATTGACAGGAGCAAAAAGAGAGAAAGTAGAGAGTGAATGCTAACTAGTATTGAGTTTTCTCTTTATGAGGGTGGTGAAAATGTCCTTGAACTAAACAGTGGTGATGACTGCAAAATCTTGTGACTATACTAAAATCCACTGAGTCATACACTTTAAAATTGTGAATATTAAGATAAATGATATCTCAACTTAAGTGTTAAAAAATAAAAACCAAATCAACTTACCTGCCCTTTTTGTGGTGCCAAGCACTGAACAACTTCATCCACCATTACTGGAATATGTAATTTAGTCACAACTTCAGAATCTCTATACTGACATCTGTGACACTCCTGATCTCCAGTCTGATCTGTTTGCTCCTGGGTTTCATATTCATCACATCTTCCTGCTGTAGCATGTAACTTTTTTGGCCAGACACCTAAATTAAATATGCCAGCTTCCAACCAGCATGAAAGAAATTCTTTATAGGTTCTATAAAAGTATGGATATCGAAGCATTCTGTAGTTCAACAAATCTAGAAAAAAAATTGTAAATATCATGATTGTAGGATTTTTAAAAAGAATGTCATAATACTAGAAAGAAATATATAATATTTAACACCAAAAAAACTATGTAAGACTCATCATCTCAAACAAGTGTGGGTAACTAATCTCCTTATGCAGAAAGGAATTCAAAACAACCCAAAAATTATCTGAAAATATAATTTTCAATGTGGCCTAGTTAGCTCTAAGACTTAATATTTTAACCGTCAGAAATGTAAAAACTGATTATTTCATTGTCATTTTCCTCAAATATTCATTTCTAAATTTTAATTGATTCTAAAGCATAGATTTAATGCATTAGAACTGTTTATTTGAAAAAGGTATCTGGATGACTAAAGGGATTATAAATATTTCCCTATTTTAGTTTTAGGTGGTCTTTTATTTCAAGCTCTTCTACTTGTTTTTCTTATAATACTAACCCTTCATCTTCTTTTTAACTTTGAGAACGTGCACCTGGAAAAAGACCATGCAGCCCTGGCCGGTTAGCTCAGTCGGTTAAGAGTATCGTCCCAAAACAAGGTTGTGGGTTTGATTCAGGGTACACACAGGTAGCAGCCAAAGAATGCACAAAATGCACAACTTTGGAACAGATATGAACGCTTCCCTTCTCCCTATCCTCTCTCTCCCTTCTTCTACATCCTATCTTCTATAAATAAAAACCAATCAATAAATAAAACACTGGCAGGGTATGTGGAGCATCCTCCCTGCATGGAGGCTGCTGGTTTGATTCCCAGGTCAGGGTACATACAGGAGCTTGATGTTTCTCTCTCTCTCTCTCTCTCTCTCTCTCTCTCTCTCTCTTCTCTTTCCCTGCTTTCAAAAAAGAGGAAGGAAAGAAGGGAGGGAGGGAGGAGGGAGGGAGGGAGGGAGGGAGGGAGGGAGGGAGGAAGGAAGGAAGGAAGGAAGGAAGGAAGGAAGGAAGGAAGGAAGGAAGGAAGGAAGGAAGGAAGGAAGGAAGGAACTGAGACCATGAATGTTCACCCAGAAAGAAGAAGGGGTAATTAGTCTTCCTAAAAGGTAAAACACTTATAAACTTGTAAATCATCTCACCATAGACTATTTCAGGATGTATTTTTCAATTCAAACTCTAACTTTATAAACACTCAACTGAGCATATTTTGCCTATTCACACCCACCATTGTTTTAATTCCATCCCTTGCCCCCCAAAACAAGCAAATACAAAGTTGATATATCCTTTACTTTTTCATACTTGCTCCATTTTATTCTGCAATCTGTAACTCTTTAAAATGCAGAAGAAATGTAAGTAAATTAATAAAAGAGCTTTCTAAAACTATGCTTTTTATCCAAATGGTTATAAACAACACCTTTGATATGACATACTACAGTAATTACCAAATTAATACTACTCTTCCTTACTCATGGATTATGAGTCATTTAAGAATAAAACCCACACCTTCATATCCACAAAATCAGATGCACGCTAGATGCTTAATAAGTGTTTTCTGGGAAAAAAAATGGATGGATAAATTCTAGATTCTACAGAATTAACATTTTTATCCAAGTTTGCTTTAGGAAATTTCACCTGACCAACCTTACAAAAAAACACTTTCTCAAAATACTTTAAGAAACATATATCACACTTAAATATGCCTTCTTCATTTTTAAAAGAGATAAAGAATAATGTTGAAAAATTAATCACATGTAATGTCTAGAAAAGAAATTCAAATATGTCTATCTCTCTATATATATTTAATATTATACAAATATAATATCAACAAGATATTACCTTGAGGATAATACATTAACTTTACCAAATACAAAAGAGACAAAATTATGTGGCAAATATGGTACAGGAAATATATGGAAAAAAAAACATAGACTGTAAATGAGTGTTTTAAGTAAAATTTGATTGTTCGGCAGTGACAAATTAGCCAAATAAATAATTATAATTATGCTTTATATTTTCCAGTTATACAAAGTAAACTCAACCACCCTTTAACTTAGTTATTTATAACATTTTTCAAAATAAGAGCTAACATTTATTGAGCACCTACTAAGTTCCACTTATAATCCTAAAGACATCACATGCACTAACTTATTCAATCCTTACAACTCTTAGAGGTAGGAAATATTATTTCCATTTTAAAGATGAGGGAAACAAACACTGTGCCAAAAAGTTACATAGCTAGAGGGCCATTAAGCTAGAACTGTAACTCCAGCATTCTAACCCCAAAGCCTGTAATTTTAACCTCTATGCTATAAACATAGAGCCCACTGGTTCTATTTTATAAACCTTGGTCCTACTCCAATTGGAAATACAGTATACTATGGGGTATTGAAAAGAGGACATACATGTATAGGCTTAAATAGTGCAATCTGGAGTATTTAAACAATCTAAATTCTATGTCCAGATTTTGTTCATTTCTTGAAAAACAAGCAAAAAGCAAACAAACAAACAAAATACACATCAATTCCAAAACAGGAATCAGAACCACATGGAAAAATAAGTAAAATAAATAGAAAAAAATTTTCTGCCTTCTCCAGCATTTATTTTCTTCTGTATTCAGTTTCTATGTAGTTACTCAACTATGTTGAAGGTACAAACCTTAATTTTTTATTATTCACTAATTGGCTACTAACACGGGTCAATATGGAATAAGGGCCAAAACAATTTTCCTCTTTGGTTGTTTCCTTGAATACCTAAGGAGGCAAGTTCAAAACGGAGTTCTTCCTTGTCCTCAGCAGCCCAATCTCCTACCAGACAACCCAGAAGCACTCCTGTAGTCAGCTAGGAATCAGACACCCTAAATGACTTAAAGGCAACTTACTGTTATGTTCCCTCTGGTCACAGAAAGAGGCACAGAGTCCGGAAACCTGGCCCTTAGAGCCAATTCTGTGGTTTTCTAAGTAAGGTAAGTCATTTAACTTTTCTCTGCCCGCAAATTTCAGTTTAAGCTGTTGAGACCACGGAATTGGGCAGGTTACTCTTTTAATTGTGTCAACACATAGGTGAGCGACACCTTTGAAAACCTCTTTCTCAATGGTCCTAACGATTACCATCATTGCAGTCAGCTTTCCCCGCAGAGAAAATTTTGAAAACTTAATCCTAAAGCCAATATCCCGACCTGGATGCTGGCACCGAACCCAGAGAAAGCGAAAGTTCTAAAAGAAAGGGGGAAATACATCCTTTGGCCTAAGAATTATACTCTAACGAGGTAAAACTGTTTAGGAACTTCTAAACTCAGGATGAATGAATGAGTGTGGAAGAGAGGACGCAAGAGTAGCGGGAGCGAGAGCGTGCTTCCTTTGTCCTGGGCGAAGTGGGCGACCTCTGGCAGTTCCCCTAAAGGCGTAGAAAGAGCTCCAAAAGAGCTCCAGGGACTCAGCCACTTTCCCCTCACCTGAGGCACGAAGATCCCTCAGCTGGCCTCTACCTCGGGCCACCGAAGACCACTACGGTGCGGGAGAACGTGAATTTGCCGTACGCTTTGGTCCCAGCCCTGGGGGAAACTTGAAAGGACGGACAAATTGGGTCTACGTCCCGCCCAGCAAACGAGGAACATCTGCCTTTCGTTCCGCTGCTTCCAGTCCCCAGCTGCCAAAGGGTCTTGCAGGAGCTGGGGTTTCCAATGATGCTCCTTCTTGGGGACCGGGTAGGACAGGAGGGCAGTAATAAGACCCTGCCATTGCCAAGTTTAAATTAACTTTTACTTTTTTTAACGTCCGATGCAACTCTAAATCTAACTTTCTAATGTATCCTGCTTTCCACTCTTTTCAGTTTACTACGAACCTATGTTAGATATCTGTGTTCTAAATAATGCAGTTTATACACCAGTTTCTTAAAAGAGTGGGAATTTTTGTCTCCTTGGCACTGTGTTTCTAAAGTTTTGGTTCTTTTTCTTTCATTTAGATATAAAATGCACCCGTTTCTGATCTTTTCTGGTATACTTCCTAACATCTTGCCAACTTATAAATACAAAGAGCTGACACAGTAATGCCATTGATTGTAATGTTAAATTTTCGCTGCCTTGACGAAATATACTATATATTCCTTAAAAATTCAGAACTCATGTGAATCCTTAATGGCAAGTGTAAGGCAGAATTTAATGTTAAATGTAAAATAAGTGATTTTGTGTGGAAACCCTTGATAGATTTGTGATCTTTGTACAATGTGGGTGTCAAAAACGATAAAATTTAAGACTTCTATGTTCTTAGTTACCAATGATCAATGCATTTTACAAGAAATTGGTAAAACGTGCCTTTTTTCGGACTGAATTAAGATAATATCGTAATATCACTTAATTGGAAAGTATTTCAGAGCCAAATTACTCAATTCCGAATTAGCTGGTTTGTACACTTCAAGAAACATATTTTCCTTTAGGGATTTTCTCAAAACTTCAGTTTTCACTTCAGTAAAATATATAGTACCCATACCTCATAGACAGTTTTGAGAACTGAATTGCATAACATATGTAAAGTTAATAAAATGCCTGGGACATCATAGGTAAGGTATCATAGAGTGAGTGCATATCTGAAACAAAATAAAAAGGCTTCTCAGTTTTATTATTAAACCAAGCATTACACACACAGAAAATATAACTATTGTATTTGCTAAGATATATGTAATACAATAGCTTTACAGTATATACAATACAATACAGTAACTAATAGCTTTATTGATGCTCTATCCTGTGTTCAGATACCATCAGATGACATGCATCATATACAATACACAGTGCTTCTGATGTGTCCCAGAGGAAATAAACGTCCATCTTATGGGAGTTTTCCAGACATTAAAGTACTCTGCATTGGTGATGTGCCATCCTATTTATATAGTGATACTGAATCACCAGAATATAAGCTCCAAGAGGGCAGAGATGTTGACACAATTATGTGCTATTATGTCCCTAAAATCTAGAGTCAATAATTGCTGAATAAATGGATACAATAATGGTAATACAGGGTGGAGCAAAAGTAGGATTACAGTTGTTTGTCTGGAAATAATACAATAAGTAATAAACAATAATACAAGAATAAACTGTTTCACATACAACTCTAAACCTACTTTTGCCCCACCCTGTATGAAAAACAATAACATTCAGATAATACTATTAAAATTTTCCTGACAGAGTTATCTTAGCAAACATATTTCCCATTTTTCCAGGTATTTTCTTCTTTTTAAATTTTACATTCTGAAATAATACCTGAAACCTAGTACCTAATAAAATTTAAAAAAACTGTGGAAAAAAAAAAAATCCACTATATCCAGTAATGAACTAGGCCAATAAATTTAAATGCATTTATTTTGTAATGCCATCACTATAAAGAAATGTAAAAAAATAGCCAAATAGTTTCACAATGAGCAGTAAAGGGATTAGGCCTGGGAGCCCTGAGAAATAAAGCCTAGGGCCTCAAACCAAAAGCCCTGGACTTTCAATCATTTGAATCTTATTGATCCCGATTCGGTCCAAGTGAAAGTGGCTGGAAGGAACAGGCCCTCACACCTTTCAGGGCTCGGGACCCTGTGCCTTTAGAGGCCTCAGTAGTCTGAGGAGAAAAAGAGAAAATAAACGCCCAGAACTCATTAATCCACACCCAACAAGCTCCGCCTCTCCCTCTAGCAGAGGCTACACGCCAACCCCTGCCCGCACCGGTCTCACTCACACCCTGAACCCTGGGACCGGGCCCCGCGCCCGCGCGTCTGAAGGTCTGAGAATCCTAGGTGGCTGACTCCCACCTGCAGCTCCGGCCTAGCCCCGCCCACCTCGGCCACCGCCTCCGGAAACAACCGTGCGCGTTGCCACGGAGACGCGGAGCCGGGGAGCTTCCGCTGAGCCGCGCGGCTGAGACTTTTGGAGCCCAGCCGCCGCGCGCCGTGGCAACGTCCGGCGTGATGGCGTCACGAAGACGGCAGCCAATGAAAAGAAGCGCTGTGGAAGCTGGCTTCGGTTTGAATCTTTTGGTTGAGTATGAGTCGCGGGGAGGCCGATAACGAAATGAAGAGTCACGGTATCCAGTCCTGGTCCTGAGGTGAGGAAAAGATACTGGTGGAGAAACTAATCTCGGGACGTTCCTTTTTGATGATCTGTCTCACTGGAAGTGGAGGGGTCCCGCCGCCTCACGCGTAGAAGATAAGGTGGGCTTGTTAACAGACAAGGAAGCCTTGAGCTGGGGGGTGGGAGTGGTTAGGGTACCTGAGGAGAAAGATAAAGGAAGAAGGAATGCGAGAACCCCCTAGATATGGCGCTGTCTGATCGGAAGCCCACGACTGATCAGCAGGAAGGACAGGGATCTCTTGCCGTAAATTCTGATGAATTCTAAGTTTTAAAGGGCATGCTGGCCCTTTTCCCAGACCTTGGCAGAACGCTTTTCCAGCGTTTTATGGTGTAACTTACTTCCGGACTCCAAATTTAGTGTTTTGTTTCAGACATTGATGCACGTGTAACTGACTTAACTATCAAATGAGGAAACTTGGTACACCAATTGATAAACTTTTTGTTCTGAGAAGTTGTGCTTGTTAGCCTGGCAAAAGGCATTCGGGAACCTGCCCTGAGTCCTGATCATCGACGCAGCACCTGCCAGCACTGCCCAACGGGGCTTGCTGAGGTTCAGATGAGATATGGAAGAGATACTGGCAAGTTGCGAATGAAAGGGACTTTAAGCACTGAGAAGCAAACCCTCCTAACGTCTGTTCTTAGTGTCTGCGAGACTTCTTTAGGCACTATTACAAAGAGGTCAAGGCTGACTGCTGTTTATAAGAAGAGATTTGACCAGATCTGAGTAATTTCGCTATATATAGTACTGTATGTGGTTGAGGTTAACTGTTAATATTAAGGTAGAAATGTGTTAGGCATTCTACAGGTTTTAGTTGGTAGTGTTATTCCACCACATTCAGCCCCCACCTTGAATTCTGGGAGGTATAAGTGGAGTTAGATGGTAGAGAATATAAGATTCAAAGAGTAAATAGGGCTTGTTACTAATTTTCTATTCATTTGTACAGACTGTTTAAGTAGAATGATTATCTACCTTTAACTGTAGTAAAGAATCTCTCCTGTTATTAAACAACTATTTAGAAGTACATAAAATGATCAGTTTAAAAGTGCCTTTTGTCCCACTATAATTATATCCTGAATCAATTAAGGTACACATAAAATGACTTTTATGCTGTCAACTCTATAAAAACTAGGAGGGAAAAATAGCCCAGATGTCAGTGTTGCCCTTCCCGGCATTTGAAATTTTTGTTCCTTGATGCTTATAAGTAAGTAAAAGCAGTTGACTGTAACAAAATTATTTCCAAAAAGAGTTTAACTTGCCTAGGGATAGTAAATGATAGTGTGAAGGATAGTTCTGGTCCTAAAAACTGCTTGTTGGATCTGAATCTAATTCAGGTTTGAGTTTTTATTTAAGAAATAATTTATAACTGTATCACTCCACATTCAAGATGATTTGTGCAGCATTTCTGTTTCACTGTTTGAAAGCACTCTGTTCTGATTCCAGTACAGTGTAGTTGTTAAGAACATGAACTTTGGATTTGGACCTGGTCCACATACTGACTCCTCACTTACTGGCTGTGTCATCATGGCAAATTATTTCTTCTAAAGCTATGTCTGTTTTTGTAATATGGAGACAAAAATAGAATATGCCTTGTATAATTATTTTAAGGATTGAATGAGATGATGGATGTCAAATATTTACCATAATGCCTGGCTTATAGAGTGTCTTAAAATAATAATTGTTGTTTATTATTACTGATTATCACTGAATAGACGTAATTTAAGAGGTCTCAATATTTGCTGAGAATAGAAACTGTTGATATCCAACAGGTACTGAGAAATCATAAACTTTGTTTTATTTGAATATTTGTTCAAGAGCTCCTGTACTAGGCCTTCAGGTTTCTATCAAAAGTAGGCAAAGGTCCTGGCCGGTTGGCTTAGTGGTAGAGCATCAGCCCAACTTGGAGAAGCGTCTATCTGCTTTTCCTCCTCTCCTTTCTCTTTATCTCTCTCTCCTCTCCTCCTGCAGCCAAGGCTCCATTGGAACAAAGTTGATCCAGGCACTGAGGATGGCTCCATGGCCTCCACCTCAAGTGCTAGAATGGCTCCGATTGCAACAGAGCAAGGCCCCCGAGAGGCCAAGTATCACCTTCTGTGGGCATGCCTGGTGGATCTTTGTCGGGCACATGTGGGAGTCTGTCTCTCTGCCTCCCTGCTTTTCACTTCAGAAAAATACAAAAAACAAAAACAAAAAACCAGTAGGCAAATAAATATTTTTAATTTTATAAGAAAATTTCTGAGGATTGTGTATTTATATCAGAAGGATGGCAGTTAAACACTTGAGTTTTAGATTAGCTTAGTCTGAGTTCAAATCTTATGTCTTGTGTTTTTAATAGTGTGAGTTTAGCCAGTTAATCTTTCTGTACTAGTTTCTGTCTCTATAAACTAGGAATGATAATAATATTCCTATATCATAGGATTGTTGTGGGGATTAAATAAGAAGTATGTAAAGTGACATGTTTGTAGAATAAAAACTCAATAGGAAGTATTCCATAAATAGAACTTAGTGTTATTAAATGTTAATTGTGTTTAAAGTAAATTTAATCGTTTCTTGTTTTGTTATTGAAAAAAATGCCTAGACTTGTTTAAAATTCAAGCCATATAAAAGAATATAAAGCAGAAAGTAAAAGTAAACCTGCCTGTCACCTAGGGCAGTGGTCCCCAACCCCCAGGTTGCAGACCGGTACTAGTCCGTGGGCCATTTGGTACCGGTCCTCAGAGAAAGAATAAATAACTTACATTATTTCCGTTTTATTTATATTTAAGTCTGAACAATGTTTTATTTTTTTTTAAATGACCAGATTTCCTCTGTTACATCCATCTAAGACTCACTCTTGATGCTTGTCTTGGTCACGTGATACATTTATCCATCCCACCCTATAGGCCGGTCCGTGAAAATATTTTCTGACATTAAACTGGTCCATGGCCCAAAAAAGGTTGAGGACCACTGACCTAGGGCACCCTAAGGCAACTGGCATCATTATCAGTTGTGTTCTCTCCTTAAGAGAGCCGATGCATAGACAAATATGTCTGCTATTCTGTACTTGTGTTTTTGCATGCATACCTTGATAATCTGCATTAATTTATTTATTAATTTAGTCAACAAGTGGATAATGAATCCTAAATGTTTGACAAGCCCTATAATACGTTCTGGGTACAGATGAAGACCATGTTTTCACAGTGCTGACATTATAGAGGGGAGACAATAAATATTATATATAACCAACTAATACATGTATCTTTTAGTTAGTCTACACGCTTAGAAGAAAATTAAAGCAAGTAAGGGATTGGAGAATCAAAGGCAGAATGATACTATTTTGAATGAGATCTTTAGGGAAAGTTTCTGTAAAGTGACATTTAAAGAGAGATCTGAATGATATACATACTGATATATTAAGATTTTGCAAATGTCTAAAGGTAGAGCCTTTCAGGCAAAGAGAATAGAAAGTGTAAAGGCAGTAAGGCCAGAACAAGACTGACATTTTTTTAGGAACACTAAGAAGGACAGTGTGACTGATCAGAATCAAGGGGTAGGATAACATTTGAAGAAAAGGTCGGAGAAGTAGGTGGGCCAGAAGTAGAACCTACAGGACATGCTGAAGAGTTTACATTTTATTCTTATGTTGGGAAGTCATTCAAGAGTTTAGAGCAGGGGGAATGATTTAAGATGCATAACATAATCTAATTGCTTTTGAAGAAGAGATCAGGCCTGACCAGGCAGTGGCACAGTGGATAGAGCATCAGACTGGGATGCGGAGGACCCCAGTTCGAGACCCCAAGGTCGCCAGCTTGAGTGCGGGTTCATCCCATTTGAGCAAAGCTCACCAACTTAGACCCAAGGTCGCTGGCTTGAGCAAGGGGTCACTCAATCTGCTGTAAACCTACGATCAAGTTACGTATAAGAAAGCAATCAATGATAAATTAATGCTTCTCATCTCTCTCCCTTCCTGTCTGTCTGTCCCTATCTGACCCTCTCTCTGACTCTATCTCTGTCTCTGTAAATAAATAATTTAAAAAAAAAGAAATCAGTACATACAGTCAATGAATTAAATAAAATTTATTATACTTGTATTTATTTGTATTAAATAAAATTTATTGTATAGTTTGGGGTGAATCTTTAACTTAATTGACTTATGTTTTATTTAGAGTAAACAGTAGCTAGATAAAGTGAAGGATTTGCCTGTTTCAACTCAATTTATATTATCTTGCAATTATCAAAGAGAATTAGGTTTTAACACCTCTGTGTTAAACATAATAGAACAATGAGTTCAACGTAAGTGAAACTCCCAGAAAATTGGATGTTATCCTTGTTAAAGGATAAATTAAGCACCCTCGATGATTAGCATGAAACATCTCATTTTCCTAATTGTGTATAAAAAGAAATTGGGTACTTTTTTTTGATGCCTCAGGGTCCTCATTGTAATTGCCTGTTATTGCCAATCATTGAACTTTACTGTAAATTATTGCTTTCTTAGATGCTGTGCCTACTTTTATAATTTAATTATTTATTCATTAATCAAATATTTGAAAACTTACTCTGTACCAGGTTCACTACATGCATTTGTCATATCTACTGCTAAGTGATAGTTATTGAATGGAATCAAAAGAGCAAGCTAGTAGGATTTTATTGCTGGGACTAAATCATTAAGATAAAGAAGAAAGAAGCCCTAGCCGGTTGGCTCCGTGGTAGAGCATCGACCTGGCGTGCGGGAGTCCCGGGTTCAATTCCTGGCCAGGGCACACAGGAGAAGCGCCCATCTGCTTCTCCACCCCTCCTCCTCTCCTTCCTCTCTGTCTCTTCCCCTCCCGCACCAAGGCTCCATTGGAGCAAAAAGTTGGCCCGGGCGCTGGGGATGGCTCATTCAGACGCTAGAATGGCTCGGGTTGCAACAGAGCAACGCCCCAGATAGGCAGAGCATTGCCCCCTGGTGGGCATGCCAGATGGATACCGGTCAGGAGTCTGTCTGACTGCCTCCCCATTTCCAACTTCAGAAAAATACAAAAAAAAAAAAAAAAAGAAGAAGGGTATTTGTTTAGTCTGGAGATACTAACTATGAAAAAGAATAACAGAGGAGCTAATGAAGGAGATTTTTGTTGACAATCTATAAAATGATAAGGTTGGACTGTGTGATACCTAAGGTCTTTTCCTAACTCTAAAATTTTATAATAATTGTATATGATTAGGAAAGGGTATAAGAAAATGATGAGAAATAACAACCTATGAAGCTGTATTTTTTTTTTTTTGTATTTTTCTGAAGTTGGAAACAGCGAGGCAGTCAGACAGACTCCCGCATGCGCCCTACCGGGATCCACCCAGCATGCCCACCAGGAGGCAATGCTCTGCCCTGGGGCGTTGCTCTGTTGTGACCAGAGCCATTCTTGTGCCTGAGGCAGAGGCCATGGAGCCATCCTCAGCACCCGGGCCAACTTTGCTCCAATGGAGCCTTGGCTGCGGGAGGGGAAGAGAGAGACAGAGAGGAAGGAGAGGGGGAGGGGTGGAGAAGCAGATGGGCGCTTCTCCTGTGTGCCCTGGCCGGGAATCAAACCCGGTACTCCTGCATGCCAGGCTGATGCTCTACCACTGAGCCAACCGGCCAGGGCCGAAGCTGTATTTTTTTTACCTGGTTGTAATTATCCATCCTTCAGCTCTCAACCCATCATTTTCTCTATGCAGCTCTCCAAATATATACATAACCCCCACCTCCGTTATAGTCTTACATAGCACTGTTCACCTTTACCTTATAACACTTGTCACAGTCAGACTTTTACATTTTTGGGTTACTATTTTGTTAATATCTGTTTCCCTCACTGCACTCTATAACATTATAATACTAATGTTCATAGCAAATATTTGTAGTGCATACTCTGTGTCAGGCATTGCTCTAAGTGCTTAATCCTCACAACTCTATGAAGTAGGTATTATTATTAGACCCACTGTACAGATGAGGAAACTGAGCCATAAGGAGTTTAAGTAACTTGTCCACTGTTAATGCCAGTAAGTAGTAGAGCTGGGATTTTAACCTAGGTTGAATGGCTCCAACATCTAATAATTGACTTATTGACTTGATTAGTTAATTCATTAACAAGATATACTTTACAACCTTGTAGTTCTGAGGTCTATTTTTAAATAATCACCTAATGTTTTATAATTGTTTAATTAACAGTTTCATTTGTATATATTTTTTTCTATTTCTGCCATTTTAAAAAGTATATCAGTTAAAGTCAAAGCATTGTTGAATACTTTTAGAAATGTGAATGGAGATTAGTTTTTGGTATCACAAGAAATGTGGGATTCTACAAACCTCTAATAGACAGGGGTCAGAAATGCTAAATATCCTATAGTACATGGGACAGTTCCAACAAGGAAGAATTGTCCTACCCAAAGTGATAGTCATAAGCCTAAACGCTAAAAAGACACACTAAAAAGATAGGTCAGTATCTTTGGGAATAAGAGGCATGAGTGGTGCCAGATAGTGAAGAGAATTGACATTTATTGAATTCCTTAATACCTGTTATATTCTTTAGCCTTTACATCAGTACTATGAGGTATTACCTCTTTTATACAAAAGAGAAACCTGAGACTCAGTGAGGTAAAGTAAGTAGACAAAGGTCATAGAAGTGAGCTATAGATGCTTTGTGGGACTTGGCTAGACAGACGCTCAAGGATGAAGAAAGAGCAGAGTAGTAATTCACTTGGGACCTGACTGTTAGAATCCAAATGATCATCTTTCCTCTTCAGCATTCTATTTTTGGGGAAGGACAGAGTCCTAAAAAGGGAGTGCTGTGTCCACTGTCTTCTGCTTTTAGATTGCTTTTGGTCTTATTTGAATTCTTTCCAAAAGTATGGTTTTATGACATATTTTAGCTTTATCATTGCTGTTATTTTTTTCCCATTTAAAATTTTTTTTTCTTTTTTTAACCCATCTTCCCCCTCCGTCCACACCATTTCTTTGCTCACTTTTGCAGGAGTAGTTTCTTTATTCATTCCGAATCTTCTCCCATTCAGACTTTTGTCCCACCATTCCCCCAACATTGCTCTTCTCCTTGGCCTCTGTTTTGCTAAATCCCATCATTACTTCTTAAGTATTGAGCATATTAGCTATATTTAACACAATAGATCATTCCCTTCTTGATTTAAAGGCATCCTCCAAATCTTAATGCTATATGAAGTTTTAAAAACTTCTAAAAGCTTCAAATTGCATTAAGACTCTTAGGGATAGCCCTTTCTTTCTTAGCTTGGATTATAACTGCCTCATCACTTCCACCGGGATGCCTATTAAAATTTTCATATTTAAGACATCCAGAACTGAACCCCTGATCTTTCCCCAAAAAGACCTGCTCTACCCTCTGTTATTATTATCTCAGTTAATGGCTATTCAATTTTTCCAACATTTAGGCCAGAAAATCTGGAGTTATTCTTGAATCCTGTCTTTCTCTCATACCCTACATTGGTCTATCAGGAAATTCTCTTGTCTTGACCTTTAGACTACATCTGGAATCTGACCATCACACTGTTCTGAGTTGACATCATCTCTTGTCTGTATTACTTCAGTGACCTAACTGGTGTCTATCCCCTATAGTATGCACAGCAGTAAGAGTGATTGGATCATGTCACAGTGTAAAAAATTAAATGCCACACATGTACAAAGTCCTTATTAATCTCTTTACCTGAAATATTAGTCAGACTCTGGCCTTTAACTTAAACACTTCAGCTAACCCATATATATATGGGTTAGCTACCCAAAATCACAGGTAGGCTACCCAAAAAATCCTAGCTTTGATTTTTTCTGAAGGCGCCAGCACTATTTTAGTTTGGGTCATAGGAATGAACTGGAAAGGATTTCTCTGAATTGTATCAAGGTAATGAGGGAGAGCCTCGGCTTATGAACTATTTTTAGTAAAATGATCTTGGCTGCAAGTTTTTGAATGGTAGAAATTGATACAACCAGGCTCATCTCTACCTGTATCTCAGACTAATTGGGTTAAAAATCATGCTAAGGGTACATTAATTAGCTAGCTAGGTATAAGGTTATGAAGATGGTATATACCCATGGTGAGCTTAGTCTCTGAATATAGATCCTGGTTGCTGCTCTATAATGATGCAAGTTTAAGGTACATCAGTGATAGCAAGTTGAAAAAGTGTGCTCTGATTATATGACTGCCTCACAATTAGAAGAAGAATAAAAATAAACTAACAAAGATCAATAATGTGGGAGCCTCCACAATCAAAAAATAATCCAAAATCTTAAAATTAAGATTATGAAAAACAAACAAAAGGATTCACTAATTCATCAAATATGAAATGTCTATGTCATATGACATAGTGTCATATGACAGGCACTGTCTTATGCTCTTGGAACACAATATGCAAAACAGATTTTTAAAAAGTACATGCCATTAAGAACTGGTTTAAATGAAAGAGAGAAAGTAACAAATGCATAAATTAAAATATATATTTGTATATATTCTATTTGGAGATTGTATATACTTTGGAAAAAATAGAGCAGTATAAGGGTGATTAGGAATTGGGCACGCAATTATTTTTAATATAAATCAATATGATCTTTTAAATTTTATTCATTTTTTATTAATTTTAATGGGGTGACATTGATAAATCAGGGTACATATGTTCAGAGAAAACATCTCCAGGTTATTTTGACATTTGATTATGTTGCATACCCATCACCCAAAGTCAAATTGTTTTCCGCCACCTTCTATCCGGTTTTCTTTGTACCCCTCGCCTTCCCCCCTCTCCTCTCCCCCTTGTAACCACCACCCTCTTGTCCATGTCTCTGAGTCTCATTTTTATGTCCCACCTATGTATGGAATTATATAATTCGTAGTTTTTTTTTATTTACTTATTTCACTCAGTATAATGTTATCAACGTCCATCCATGTTGTTGTAAATGATCCGATGTCATCATTTCTTATGGCTGAGTAGTATTCCATAGTATATGTACCAAAGCTATTTAATCCACTAGTCCACTGATGGACACTTGGGCTGTTTCCAAATCTTTGCTATTGTGAACAATGCTGCCATAAACATGGCGGTGCATTTCTCCTTTTGGAACAGTGCTATGGTGTTCTTAGGGTATATTCCTAACAGTGGGATAGCTAGGTCAAAAGGCAGTTTGCTTTCTAATTTTTTGAGGAATCTCCATACTGTTTTCCACAGTGGCTGCACCAGTCTGCATCCCACCAGCAGTGCAGGAGGGTTCCCTTTTCTCCACATCCTGGCCAGCACTTATTCTGTGTTGTTTTGTTGATGAGCTCCATTCTGACTGGTGAGAGGTGATAATCTCATTGTGGTTTTAATTTGTATAATATTTCTCTAATGATTAGTGATGTTGAGCATTTTTTCATATGCCTATTGGCCAGCTGTATGTCCTCTTTGGAGATGTGTCTATTCATTTCTTTTGCCCATTTTTGGATTGGATTGTTTGTCTTCCTGGTGTTGAGTTTTACAAGTTCTTTATAAATTTTGGTTATTAACCTCTTATCAGACGTATTGTCAAATATGTTCTTCCATTGTGTAGTTTGTCTTTTTATTCTATTCTTATTGTCTTTAGCTGTGCAAAAGCTTTTTAGTTTCATATAGTTCCATTTCTTTATTCTGTCTTTTATTTCACTTGCCTGTGGAGGTAAGTCTGCAAATATATTATTGCAGAGATGTTGGAGAACTTACTGCTTATGTTTTCTTCTAAGATGCTTATGGTTTCACAGCTTACATTTAAGTCTTTTATCCATTTTGAGTTTATTTTTGTGCATGGTGTAAGTTGGTGGTCTAGTTTCATTTTTTTCCATGTAGATGTCCAATTTTCCCAACACCATTTGTGAAAGAAGCTGTCTTTACTCCGTTGTATGCTCTTACCTCCTTTGTCAAATATCAGTTGTCCATAAAGCTGTGGGTTTTTTTCTGGGTTCTCTGATTTGTTCCATTGATCTATATGCCTGTTCTTATGCCAGTACCAAGCTGAATTGAGTACAATGGCCTTGTAGTATAACTTGATATCAGGAAGTATGATACCTCCCACTTTATTCTTCCTTTTCAAGATTGCTGAGGCTATTCGTGTTCTTTTTTGGTTCCATATAAATTTTTGGAATATGTGTTCTATATCTTTGAAGTATGTCATTGGTATTTTAATCGGTATTGCATTGAATTTATAAATTGCTTTGGGTAATATAGACATTTTAATGATGTTTATTCTTCCTAACCATGAGCATGTTATATGCTTCCACTTGTTTTTATCTTCCTTGATTTCTTTTATCAATGTTTTATACTTTTCCGAAGACAAGTCTTTAATCTCCTTGGTTAAATTTACTCCTAGGTACTTTATTTTTTTGTTTGCAATAATAGTAAAGGGGATTGTTTCCTTAATTTCTCTTTCTGACAGTTCATTGTTGGTGTATAAAAATGTCTCTGATTTCTGACTATTAATTTTAGATCCTGCCACCTTGCTGAATTCATTTATCAGGCCTAGTAGTTTTTTGACTGAGAATTTAGGGTTTTCTATATACAGTATCATTATCTGCAAATAATGATAGTTTGACTACTTCTTTTCAAGTTTGGATTCCTTTTATTCTTCTTGTCTGATTACTGTGGCTAGGACTTCCAGAACTATGTTGACTAAGAGTGGTGAAAGGGGGCATCCCTGCCTTGTTCCTGATCTTAAGGGGATTGCTTTTCATTTTTGCCCATTGAGTATGATGTTGGCTGTGGGTTTGTAATAGAAGGCCTTTACCATGTTGAGATATGTTCCCTGTATTCCCACTTTACTGAGAGTTTTGATCATAAATGGGTGCTGGATTTTATCAAATGTTTTTTCTGCATCTATTGAAATTATCATGTGGTTTTTCTCCTTCCTTTTATTTATGTGATGAAACACATTGACTGATTTGCAAATATTGTACCAGCGTTTTCTCCCCAGAAGAAATATCACTTGATCGTGATGTATGATTTTTTTTCATATATTACTGGATCTGGTTTGCTAATATTTTGTTGAGGATTTTAGCATCTAAATTTATCAGGGATATTGGCCTATAATTTTCTTTTTTTGTGTTGTCTTTGCCTCGTTTTGGAGTCAGAATTATGCTCGCCTCATAAAAGGAACTTGGAAATCTTCCTTCCTCTTGAATTTTTTTGAATAGCTTGAGAAGGATAGGAGTTAGTTCTTCTTTGAATATTTGATAGAATTCGCTTGTGAAGCCAGCAGGCCCAGGACTTTTCTTTGCTGGGAGTTTTTTGATAACTGTTTCGATCTCGTTTGTTGTAATCGGTCTGTTTAGGTTTTCTGATTCTTCCAGATTAATTGTTGGAAGATTATATGTTTCAAGGAATTTGTCCATTTCACCTAGGTTGTTTAATTTTTTGGCATACAGTTCTTCATAGTATTTTTTTTTTACAATATTTTGTATTTCTGTTGTGTCAGTTGTTATTTCTCCACTCTCATTTCTAATTTTATTTATTTGAGTCCTCTCTTTTTTTTTCTTGGTGAGTCTGGTTAAAGGTTCATCAATTTTGTTACCTTTTCAAAGAACTTGCTCCTGGTTTCACTGATCTTGTGTATTGTTTCTTTAGCCTCTTTGTCATTTATTTCCGCTCTGATCTTTATTATTTCCTTCCTTCTACTACCTCTGGGCTTTACTTGCTCTTCTTTTTCTAGTTCTTTTACATGCAGGGTCTAGTTGTTTAGCTCCTTAAGGTATGCCTGTAATGCTATGAACTTCCTCTAAGGACTGCTTTTGTGTGTCCCTTAAATTTTGAGTTGTTGTATGTTCATTATCATTCGTTTCTAGGATTTCTTTTATTTCTTCTTTGATCTCATTGTTAATCCATTTGTTATTTAGTAACATGCTATTTAGTTTCCAAGTGTTTGAGTATTTTTCAGTTTTTCTATTGTGGTTGATTTCTAGTTTCATGCCATTGTGATCAGAGAAAGTGCTTGATATGCTTTCAATCTTCTTAAATTTGTTGAGACTGCTTTTGTATTCTAGTATGTGGCCTGTCCTAGAGAATGTACCATGAGCACTTGAAAAGAATGTATATTCTGCTGCTTTAGGGTGAAAGGTTCTGAATATATCTATTAAATCGAGTTGATCTATTGTGTCCTTTAAGTCAGATGTTACTTTGTTAATTTTCTTTCTTGAGGATCTATCTAGTGATGTTACTGGGGTATTGAAATCCCCTACTATTATAGTATTGCTGTTGATCTCGGCCTTTATATTCATCAAAGTCTGCTTTATATATTTAGGTGCTCCTATATTAGGTACGTGATATATATAATGGTTATATCTTTCTGTTGGATTGCTCCCTTTATCATTATGTAGTGACCTTCTTTATCTCTTACAATAGTCTTGGTTTTAAAATCCATTTTGTCTGATATAAGTATTGCTCCCTCAGCTTTTTTTTTCATTTCCATTTGCATGAAATATTTTTTTTGATCCTTTTACCTTTAGTCTATGTGCATCTTTTGTTTTAAGGTGTGTCTTGTAGGCCTCATGTGTATGAGTCCTGTTTTCTTATGTACACAGCTACCCTATGTCTTTTGATTGGATCATTTAATCCATTTACATTTAAGGTTATTACTGATATGTAGTTGTTTATTGCCATTTTATTCTTTAAAACTGTATTCCTCTTTTGCTATATTCTTTTTCTTCTTTGATCTGTTTACAACAGGCCCCTTAACATTTCTTGCAGCACTGGTTTGGTTGTAGTTAATTCCTTGATGTTTTTTTTTGTCTGGGAAGTTTTGTATTTCTCCTTCCATTTTAAACGATAGCCTTGGTGGATAAAGTAGTCCTGGTTGTAGGTTCTTGTTCTGCATTACTTTGAATATTTCTTGCCATTCCCTTCTGGCCTCAAGTATTTCTGTTGAGAAGTAGGATGTTATCCTTATGGGGGCTCCTTTGTAGGTAGTAACTTTTTTTTCTCTAGCAGCTTTTAATATTTTCTCTTTATCACTTAGGTTTGGTATTTTAATTATGATGTGTCTTGGTGTAGATTTCTTTGGGTTTCTCTTTAATGTAGTTCTCTGTGCTTTTTGAACTTGTGAGACTTGTTCCTGCAATAATTTAGGGAAGTTTTCAGCTATAATATGATTGAACAAAGTTACTGTCACTTGTTCTTTGTCTTCTTCTTCAGGAACCCCTATGATGCTATTGTTATTTCTCTTTATGTTGTCACAGAGCTCTCTTAGAGTTTCTTCAGACTTTTTCAGTCCTTTTTTTTTTTCTGCCTTGCTTCCATGCCTTCATTTATCTTGTCTTCTAACTCATTGATTCGATCCTGGGCTTCGTCCATGCTGCTTTTAATTTCTTCCATTGTGGTCTTCATTTCTGATATTGTATTTGTCATTTCTGACTAATTCTTTTTTATTATTTCAATGTCCTTTTTTACATACTATGTCTTTATTTAGGTGTTTGTAATGACCATCTATTGTTGTTCTAAGATCTTTGATCATCCTTATAATCATTATTTTAAACTCTGCATCTGGTAATTTGGTTATATCTGACTCATTCAGGTCCTTTTCTGGGGATTTCTCTTGATTCATTTGTGTTGCATTTCTCTACCTTCCCATTTTGTCTGTATAAGAAGGTTTTAGCTACTGGAGTCCAATGGGTGTGGCCTCTGTGTTCCTTAGGTGTGGTCTTGGGTACGTAATTTTAATGAGAGTTTTAGTTTAAATGGAATGAGCAAAGGAGAGAGCAATAAAACATGAAGTAAAAAACATAGACCATTAAATAACTTCAACTTATACTCTGTATAAGATGAAGAACCATTGGAAGGTTTTATATCCCATATATCAGTGAAATCGTATGGTTCTTAACTTTTTCTGTCTGACTTATTTCACATATAACTTTTGACTCTCCCAAAACTTCGTTATTAGCCTACTGTTGATAGAACTCTTACTAATAATATAAACAGTCAATTAACTCATATTTTGTATGAATCATGTACTGTATTCTTATAATAAAGTAAGATAAAGACAAAATGTTAAGAAAATCAAAAGGAAAGAGAATATGAATTTACAGTATTTATTTTTAAAAACATATATAAGTGGGCCATACTGTACAGTCCCTTGTTGTTCAAAGGTCAACTGTTTATGTATTTCCAGTAACATTTACCATATGAGTGGAACAGAACTAACACTTTTTTTAAATGACTACTACATGCTAGTCATTTTTTATACAAGTAGAAGTAATATTAATACTTTATTTTTCTTCTTCATTTTAGAGAAGTATTTATGCATTCATAGAAAACAAAAGAATCAAGATAATCAGCAATGTCCGTCGTAGAGGAAGACTTGTGTCACCACATGAAAGTAGTTGTTCGTGTGCGTCCTGAAAATGCAAAGGAGAAGGCAGTTGGATTTCATAAAGTGGCCCATGTTGTAGATAAGCATATTCTAGTTTTTGATCCCAAACAGCAAGAAATCAGCTTTTTCCATGGAAAGAAAACTGCAAATCGAGATAATACAAAAAGACCAAATAAGGATCTTAAATTTGTATTTGATGCTGTTTTTGATGAAACTTCAACTCAGCTGGAAGTGTTTGAACACACTACTAAGCCAATTCTTCGGAGTTTTTTGAATGGATATAATTGCACAGGTAATTATTTCAGTTGGGGTTTAATTTTCCCCTCTGATTTTAGTTTAGAGACATTGACTTGGCCCTTTCTTGTAAATATAATCAATTTTAAGGTACATGTTTGCTAAAAGTTCTTAAGTTCAGAAGGTTTTCACTGTAAATACGAACTTTATTTGAAATTTAGTCATCATGTATAACATCATTTTTGAAACTTTCTCTTTCACGGTCTTGCTACAGTCCCTATAGACAATCATTGTTTCAATATCTTGTTGTAAAGCAAATGCTTATTGAAATTGATACCAGATTTTTCAGTTTGTACTTATAAGTACTTCTACTGTTTGCCCAATCAGCTATCTATTCCTGTGGAATAGTCAGACATTTCTGAACACTTGGCATTTTCTTTATAGCACCATTTTATTTACAATATCTTAAAATAAAAATGTTAAAAGCCCATGTTGATTGGGTAATCTTCAGCCCAAAAGACATGTCTAGTACTCTTGATAGAACTATAATGATTTGTCTTTCAAATGGTCATGTTGATCTCCTAGAAAGAGATATATGCAAAAGACTGGTATTTCAAGCTTAAGGCACTTAACCCCATTATTAATAGCTTACATTTTGATATTGCCACAATCTGACATTTTCTTTAAGACACACCAAAAATAAAACGTTTTACTGTCTTTCACTGACTCATTTGGGATTATTTTGTTGGTTTTTTTTAGAGAAACAGGCAAGGAGAGAGATGAGAAGCATCAACTCATAGTTGTGGCACGTTAGTTGTTCATTGATTGTTTCTTGTACATGCCTTAACTTGGGCTTAAACCGAGCCAATGACCTCTTGCTCAAGCCAGAAACCTTGGGCTCAAGCCAGCGACCTTGGGATCATGTCTGTCATCCCATCTTCAAGCCAGTGACCCCGTGCTCAAGCTTGTGAGCCTGTGCTCAAGCTGGCAACCTTGGGGTTTTGAACCTGGGTCCTCAGTGTCCCAACTTGAATCTGTGTCCACTCTGCCACCACTGGTCAGGTTTACTCAGTTTTCTTACAGACTTACCCTCTTGGTCAAGCAAGAATGGAATGTGGTTTATTGATTATAAGTGCTGTGATTCTAATTTTTAGCATATATTCTTTTTCTCATTCATGAAGCTTGGTATTTTCTTTAGAGATTTAAAAAAAATATATTGACACTAATTGAAAAACTACCAAACTACTACTGAATCTTTGGTTTCTTCTTCGACTTGACTTTATATGTATATTCTTATCCAGCTGTCTTAAGACTTCTTGATATACTATGGGCTTACATAAAATAGAACAAAATGCGACATACATCAGTTTAATTCATTCTACTGAAGAGTATAAAGTTTGTTAACATTTAGCTTAACCAAGAGATTTAACTTATACAAATATTCTCATAAGTAATAATATGAGGAATTACTACATTAGCTGCATATTGTGATGGGTATTTACCGCATGTGGACTTTTTTTTTTGCATTTGATTTTAAAAAATCACCTTTATTTGGTACTAGATAGGATTGTTAAAATAGTAATTTGTGTAAAATTTGAAAAGGAATTTTATAAATAGTTTGTATCTAGAACTTATTTCACTCAACAAACGTATACTGAGTACCTGTTTTGCACCCGGTGGTTTGCTGGGTGCAAAGAATATGTGATCCCTGTCTGGGTAGAGGTCACAGTTGGAAATACAGTGTGATTGTGCTAGAATAGGAGGTTGTGTGGCCTACCCGGAGGCTCAAATGAGGGAGTAGACATTTATTTCTACTGTCAGGGGGAGACACAGAAAACTGATATTTGTGCTGAATATTTAGAACAGATGGAAGTTTCCCAATTGAATTAACTAGAGCAACTTTCCAAGACAAAGGCAGTGGAATAGAAAGGGAACAGCAGCAAGGAAGAAACAGACTAGAGAGACTGTATTATTCATTCCATAAGATGCACCTGACCAATAAGATGCACCTAGGATTTTAAGGAGGAAAATAAGAAAAAAAAAATATTCTGAACCAAATGGTTGTTAAAATATCTAATAAAATATACCACAATAATATTTCAACAATGTAAACTCAACAGCAGTATTAACAATCATTAGCACTGTAATTAACAAATGAGAACAGACTTTTTTTTTTTTACAGAGACATAGAGTAGGAGAGAGGGACAGACAGGAATGGAGAGAGATGAGAAGCATCAATCATCAGTTTTTTGTTGCGACACCTTAGTTGTTCATTGATTGCTTTCTCATATGTTCCTTGACCGTGGGCCTTCAACAGACCGAATAACCCCTTGCTCAAGCCAGTGACCTTGGGTCCTAGCTGGTGAGCTTTGCTCAAACCAGATGAGCCCACGCTCAAGCTGGCAACCTCGGGGTCTCAAACCTGGGTCCTATGCATCCCAGTCTGATGCTCTATCCACTGCGCCACCACCTGGTCAGGCGAGAACAGACTTTTATGTTCAAATACTCTTCTAGTTGTCTGGGAACCCGCAGCAACTAAAAAAAATGAACATTCCCTCCATAAGATGCATGGGCATTTTCCTCTCCACTTTTGGGGGGAAAGAAATGCATCTTATGGAGCAAAAAATATGGTAACCAGGCACCCTCTCTTAGAATGCCTAATAATATTCCAAGGCGAGGAATTTGAACTTTCTCATGTAGGACTGTGGAAGTATTAGAAAGATTAACATATTCAGATTTTATTTTTCATAAAAATAACTATGAATTCTACATGATGGTTTAAAGAAGATTGAGTCTAACAGTGACACTGATAATTGATCACTTAAAATTTGTAAGGTTGCCGAATTAGCAGGTGGGGGGAGGTGCAGATGGGTGAATGATGGTACCATTAATCAAAAGAGAGAATACAGAATTAGGAGTAGATTTGTGCTAACATTGCCAGGTTTTAAAGATAAGGCTATAAATTAATTTTGGATCTGTTGAGTTTAAAGTTACTGTTCAGCATAGCCAGATGGAACGATCCGGTAGACAGTGGATGTAGTAATGGTCTATGTCCTAATGAAGAGCTTTGATCCCTTTTCATAAATACTCAGTACTTGCATATGGTGCCACTGGAGCTGGGAAGACTCACACAATGCTAGGATCAGCCACTGAACCTGGAGTGATGTATCTAACTTTGTTAGACCTTTACAAATCCATGGATGAGATTAAAGAAGAGAAAGTATGTACTACTGCGGTTTCTTATCTGGAGGTAAGTTGGCAATATCATTCTATAGATTAATCAGTAGTACTGAGAAATCTTTCTTTAAGAAGTTCCATTTTCATTCAAAGTATTCTATCATACAGGAACTTTCTCATTAATATATAACTTTAAAATTTTTAGTCTTAAGTACCTAAGATGTATCTTATTTTTTCCTGTTGTTTATTTTGAATAATTCTGGCTTACAGAAAGGTAGCAAGTACAAAGAGCTTCCAAATACCCTCACCCCAGTTCCCTATAAGTTAACATTCTACTTCTTTGCTTTCTCTCTGTGTAAGTATATGTGTTTCTTTTTCTTTTTTTCTTTTTTTTTTTTTTAACTACATAAGGTACAGACTTCTAGATACTGGAAATTTCCTTAAGTAACCACTAAATGACTATCAAAATCAGGTAATTAACAATGATTCACTGTTATCTAATTGGTAGGCCTTAAAGGGAGTTTGCAAGTGATTCTAATAATGCCTTTTATTGGAAAAGAAAATCTCAGATCCTTAGTTGCATTCAGTTGTCCTAGCTCCGTAGTCTGGATTTCTTTTTTATATTTTATGTTGCTGTCATAAACCCTTAGTTTGGGTTTGTTACAATTAGATTTGGGTTATTCACTGGCAGAAATATCACAGAAGTGACTTTGTGTTCTTGTGACATCCAAGAGGTTTATATGGTTAGTTAGTCCCATTACTGGCTATGTTAACTTTGATCAAATTCATTATACTGGTGGCCGCCAAGTTTCTTCCCTGTCAAGAGACTACTTTACCTGTTATATTTATTAAGTACATTGTAGGGAGAAAATATAAGTATCCTCTTACTCAAACTTTCATCTATTAGTATTGCTTCAATCAATTGTCATGATGGTACATGATTTCAGATTTCATCATTTCTTCAACATTCATTTATTGGCTGTCCACTGTAACAAAGATTCTCTTTATCAGTGTGGACTCATAGATTCTTAACATTTTTCAATAGATTATATTTCGTTTCTGTAATTATTTATTTGTATGCTCAAATTGTGCCAGATGTAGCCAGTCAAGGCTTTCATGCTGTCTCTTTGGGTCCTTTTGACATACCCCATCATTCTGGGAGGCCTCTTAACAATAGCTGATGTTCAACAAATCATAACTTAATGGCAGGCATTCTCACTTTCCATTCAGATAGTGTTTCAAAAACCAGTGCAGAAATATAAATCCCTGCTTTTTACTGCCTATTCATTTGTGGTGTCAGAGAAAATTCTACTAATCACAGCTCTTTTATTGATATCTTATAGTTAGGTTCCTACTGAGAGAGTTCCTTCACATTTCAACATTCATTAAAATTATATATGTTGCTAAAAATTTTCTTGTCAGTCTATAGAACTTGAAGATAACAGAGAAGTAAAACTCATTTTGTATAGTTAAGTATTGAAAAGAATTGACCTGAACATAATTAGGAAAGAGCATAGCAGTATTCATTATTTCTTCCTTAGATCCCCTCATAACTGGAAAAATTGTTTTTCCTATCTTTTAATCTACTTTCATTTTATTATTGGTAAGATATTCTCTAATCTAATGGTTTTCCACTCAGGCTGTGTACCAGAATTGGCAGTGGGGCTTTTTAAAAATAGACATGCCTGGGCTCACCCCTTGTACATTTTAATTTAATAGGTCTGGACTGTGGCTGAGGCATCTGTGTTTTTTAAAAGCTCCCAGGTGATGCAAATGCATAGACTGGCTTGAGAGTAATTGTTCTGTTTGTATTTTTTGTATGATTTAAGTGGGTAAGGGGACACATTAGAAAAGTGACTGCTGCTTCAGAAAAATAAGAACCAAAAAAAAAAAATCTCAATATTTTACTACTTTTAAGAGTTTGTTATATTTAATAATGGTTATCATTGTAAAAAGTTTTACTAGTGCTATTTATTATAACATGGAAATACCAGTTATAGTTGTCATTTGGTTAGCAAGTAGAAAACTTAGTACCTTAGTAAATCATAAAATTAGGTCAATAATACTATTTGTATACATTATTTTGTGTGTTCAGTCCCCATGCAGTAGAGCAAGGGTATTCGGGCTCCAGTCTCTGCTCTGCTACTCTCCTTGTGACCGTGGATAAATCACTGACCTTCGTAGGGCCTCATTCAAATGGTGGGATGGTGGTCCCATTATGGAATTTATCATTAAGAATTACATGTTAAAATTAAGTAATTAAAGGGTAAGTGGTATAAATATCATTCATCCTTGAGTGTGGGTTTTCTTTAACTTTTGACCTGTAAAATTTAAAGTTTGGATTACTTGGGCATCATGAAATAAATCTCTTTTCCAGTGAGAACCGTACTACCTCCATATAACTTACATTTCAGAGCCACTAGAATTTCCCAAGACTGTGTGCCCTGTGTATTTCCAGGAAATAGGAAAAGGCAATTCCAGCTATCTTATTTCTGTTTCACCAAAATCCTTGTTAGGAATTATGGGGTAACGGTATAATGACTCAACTTTACGTTTCGATTTCAATCCTCGGTAATTAAACTCTTCTATTTTCTCAGAGGGTAGAAAATTAATGTTAGCATGAGATAGAATGGATGAGATGAACTAAATGAGCTGCTGTTCTTTAAGATAAAATACTAGTCTTTAAGATAAAATACTAGTGTAAACCTAAATCTGCAATGTATGGCTGTAAGTGATATTATCACTATTGTTTTAACATCAGTGCTAAAGCAGTTTTTTTTATTATTATTTTAAGGTATATAATGAACAGATTCGTGACCTCTTAGGAAATTCAAAGCCACTTGCTGTCCGGGAAGATGCCCAAAGAGGGGTGGTTGTTCAAGGCTTGACTTTACATCAGGTATGTTCAAATAGCAAGTGTGGTTTAGCCATTTACTTATTTTCCATTATGTTTGAGAAAGAAGAAAAATAATGCTCCTGACCGATAGTGGCACAGTGGGTAAAGTGTTGACCTGGAATGCTGAGATCGCTGTTTCGAAACCCTGTGCTTGCCTGGTCAAGGGACATACGGGATTTGATGCTTCCTGCTCCTCTCCCCTTCTCTCTTTCTTTCTCTCTCTCTCTCTCTCAAATGAATAAATAAAATCTCAAATCTTAAAAATAAAAGAAAAAAATAATGAAGTGCAAAGATAAATAATCAGTATATCTTTAATCTCATCTTTGAAATAATTAAATGAGCTTTTCTTTTAAAATGCACTTTAACATTTAATATCATTTATTATTCTACTTAATACATTTATATTTTATCTCCTCAGAGGACAAGATTTTATCTTTTATTTCTCATGTAACACCTAGAGTACTAAGCAAATAATATATAGTCAATATTTAATGGGATTTAAATTATAGAAAGTATTTTTTTACCTTCTATTTTATCTTTAAAAGTCTTCTTGCTTGTTGAAAGTTTATTTAAAATGTTAAGGACAGATGTCTAATTTATGTATATATATATATATTTTTTTTAAACTTTTGTAGCCCAAATCCTCAGAGGAAATTTTACAGTTACTGGATAATGGGAACAGAAACAGGACACAACATCCTACGGAAGTGAATGCTACGTCTTCTCGTTCTCATGCTGTTTTCCAGGTAACGGCCACTACACTACCACTCATAAAGTTAAATTGGAAATAAATGAAGCCAAATTCATGGTAATTATCACACTTTAAAAAAATGTCTTCATCTCTCATCTCTGAACTTTTCTACTTGTCAGCTCTTTTTTACTTTGCAGTTTGGGGAAGATTCTGTCGAGAGTATTTAGAATTGAGGTGATGTGAATCAGAAATGTGTATTTTTATTGTGTAAAGATGTGGGATAAAAAAAGTGGAATGGAAGTGTTAGAGATTTATTTCTTGTGTATTTTTTTCTACTTTTTGTGACAGACAGAAAGAGACAGAGAGAGGGACAGATAGGGACTGATAGACAGGAAGGGAGAGATGAGAAGCACCAATTCTTTGTTGGGGACGTTAGTTGTTCATTGATTGCTTTCTCATATGTGCGTTGATGGGAGGGGCTACAGCAGAGTAAGTGACCCCTTGCTCAAGCCAGCAACCTTGGGCTCAAGCTGGTGAGCCTTGCTCAAACCAGGTAAACCCGCATTCAAACTGACGACCTGGGAGTTTCTAACCTGGGTCCTCCACATCCCAGTCCAGTACTCTATCCACTGCGCCACCGCATGGTCAGGCTTGTTTATTTTTTTCTTTAAGTTGGTGAAAATATTTAACATTTCTAAAACATATTCTTATATTCAGAGCAAACTTTCTCTTTATAGTATGATGACCAATCGTCCTCCTTTAGTGAGGACAGTCCTTCTTTTGTAAGTTCCGTCCTCCCTTGAAAAGTGTCCTCCTACATGTCCTCCTTTTTGATATTGGAAGACTAATCTGTAACTGACCGTGTTTGATTAATGCAGAGTCGATCCATTGCATATGATGTATTTGTATCTAAATGAGTACTTTTTCTTACAATTATTATTAAAAATTAATAGGCATGTAAGCACAATTACAATATAAAATATTACAAATGTTTTTATTATGCATTTATCATAGTATATTGTTGCAATGAATAAAATGTTTCTTTTATTTACGATATTGTTTTCTTCAATTTATTTTTGTCTTTTTATTGTAAAAAAGTTGGTCACCTTATTTATAGATCTAGATGTACAGAACCAATGAATTGGAGAGTTACCGATTCACTATTTAAAAGATTTCATCACAATGACCATGTAAAGTAGTTGCATCCCTTAAGGAACAGCCATTCAGTGATCCAGTGCTTTTTAGGGATATAATTCTAGAAAGAACTAAAGCATAGGTTAGATATTATTTCTTACAGTTTCTAGCCCTGTTAAAACAAAATGATTATATAGCTTTATTCTGGACTATGCTATATAGAACTCATTTTATAGAAATTGTTACAGTTGAAAGAAGTCATATCTGAGGCAATCAAGTCATTCAGAAAGTCTACAGCCCACAAAATTTTATTAATCTTTTCTATTCTTACCACTGACTCTTCATTTATTGGTAGTCTTGAGAGAAATGTCTGTGACACCAAGTTTTCCAGATTGTCTTAGACCCTGCTTTTTAAGAAAATTTAGCAGAAAGGTTTTATAAAGGATTAGTAGCTAACTTTTCCCTCCTCTTTTACATTTGCCACCAAATTTATTTCATTTAAAGGACAAAAAGTACCTTTAAATAATTGAATAAGTTATGCTTTGCTCTAATGGACCATTGAACAATGATGAGTATTCTTTATTTTGCTATCTTTTATGTTTCCCTTTTTAATTAAAATTACAACAATATGGGGAACTGGAGTAAATTTACTCTTTAATATGGGTCAACATTCGAATTCAGTTTTCCTTTGCGAACAGTCCCTGCAGATATGCAAAGCATTCTGACCCCTGCCTTTAGTGTTTTCTGAGGAACATTATTTCTAGAAGGACCTTGCCCCACCATCATCTTTGGTAATCTCTTGTTCTGATTCAAGGGTTATGAGGATATAAATGATAGTTTTTTTACCTTTTGTCGGGCCATGAGTTATTTGCCATCTGGTGCACATTTTATTTTACAAGTTTTCTCAACTTTGGTAATTATCAGCCAAGTCAGATAATACCTTGTTTGGATCGTTTTAAAAAGGAAAATAAGTTTGATTTCATGCTCTTTTAAAAATAAAATATTTTTTTCTTTTAATTTTGTAAAATCTTCTCCTGTTCTCCATTCTGCAATTTCAAAAAGATTTATTTGCGACAACAAGACAAAACAGCAAGTATCAATCAAAACGTCCGAATTGCCAAGATGTCGCTCATTGACCTGGCAGGGTCTGAGAGGGCCAGTGCTACCAATGCTAAAGGGACCCGGTTTATAGAAGGCACTAATATTAATCGATCACTTCTAGCCCTTGGGAATGTTATCAATGCTTTAGCAGATACAAAGGTAAGAACTATATGTTTATTTGTTTAAATATTTTGAAATATTGAAGTATGTATAATTCCCAGAAAAGTACTATTTAATATACTAATTTTGTTTAAAGGTCTAATATTAATGAAATTTTAAGAGCATATCAATAATTTTGCTCAATACAGAGCAAAGATCTCAGAGAGCCTAGTACGCCAAATAAAGCTATGCTTCCATCTTTTTTTAATTTCTCATTTTATAACCAGAATTTGTTTAATGAAAAGTATTGAATATCAGATTGATAGTTAATATTTGATTGTACTTTTTTATTTCTTATTTTTAACTTGATTTTTAAAGTTAGCATTATACACAACAAGCATAATTGAATTGGCACCAAGACACAAAACACTTTTTAGGAAAACTAAATCTCTCTGGTTAGTATTTTATATACTGTAAAATTCTGTTAAATATTAAAGAGTGGTGTTTTTTTTTAGCGAGGAAGAGGGACTTAAGATATAAAATATAATTACCTAAGAGAATAATGTTTACTAGATGCCTTTGGGACATTTAAAGTATTTTACATCCACTATATACCAGACATGCTTACTAAAAACAGCATATTTGATGATTTCTTGATTTGTAAAAAAAGATACTATTTTGAAGTTAATATATGATTATTCTAAGTTCAAAACAGGCTCCAATGCTTTAGGAAAATTACTGTAAACTCTTTAAAATGTTGCATTTTAATTTACTATGGAATATTTTTAAATGATTTGAGGACCCTTTTGAAAATAGACAAGTTACAATATCGCACGAAGATTATGAAAGCCAGATGACTTTTATATTCTTAGTTCAAACATGTAAGCAAACAACATGGTATAGAGACTTTTTCTAAACTTAAACTATCTATTGTATTTTTTATATACTTACTTAATCTTTAATAATTGACTCCTATCAAGTCATTTATGAGTCAGTGTTTATTGCATGTGTTGTATGTGTAAAGTCATTCCACGTTTTAGTGGTGCACATTCCACAGTTTGGAAAAGACTTCTGTGATGGACAGCACATTACTAGTAGAAGTTGGGAGACTTAGGGCCTATTTCTAGCTCTGAGTAACCAGCCATGTGACCTGAGGCAAGTCATTTCACTTTTAGCTCAATTTGCCTCTTCTATAATATGGAAGATTTACCTGGATAACATAAGGTTGCTTTTAGCTTAACTTTATAATGCTCTGTTTTCACACAGAAGTTTTTTTTTGTTTGTTTTTTGTTTTTTTGTTTTTTGTTGTTTTTTTTGTTGTTTTTTTCATCTTTCCGAAGCTGGAAATGGAGAGACAGTCAGACAGACTCCCGCATGCGCCCGACCGGGATCCACCCCGCACGCCCACCAGGGGCGATGCTCTGCCCACCAAGGGGCGATGCTCTGCCCATCCTGGGTGTCGCCATGTTGCGAGCAGAGCCACTCTAGTGCCTGAGGTAGAGGCCACAGAGCCATCCCCAGCGCCCGGGCCATCTTTGCTCCAATGGAGCCTTGGCTGCGGGAGGGGAAGAGAGAGACAGAGAGGAAAGCGCGGCGGAGGGGTGGAGAAGCAAATGGGCACTTCTCCTGTGTGCCCTGGCTGAAAATCGAACCGGGTCCTCCGCACGCTAAGCCGATGCTCTACTGCTTAGCCAACCGGCCAGGGCCACACAGAAGTTTTACATCTTGGAAAATTAGTTACTTTAAAGTCAGAACTGTATCTTTTCAGTAAAAGAATACCTAGAAAAATTAAGTTCTTTTAGAACTGTGTTATGCTTTTCAAAGAAGAATCTGTAAAATTGTAATCCTAATTTATTTTGTATCAATGTTAAATGATTAGATAGAAGCAGCTCTATGCCATGGGGAGTTCTTATTATTTCTCTAATATATTTGTTTAGAGCATATATTACTTTTGTGTTTTAATTTCTTATTTAAAAATGAAGATTTTTTAAGTAGACATTTTTTTTAGTACTTTTAGTTACAGAAAAGTTGCTAAGATACTACAGATTTTGTGCCCCATACTCAGTTTCCCATTGATATCTCACAATAATATGGTACATTTACAACTAATGAACCAATATTGACATTTTATTCTCTAAAGTTCATATTCATTCAGATAGAGATTTAATCTTTAAATAGGATATTTATTTTATATAGTCATTGAATAGTCCCATAAGATTCGCTATAATCATTTAGATCCTCATTTATGCCATATGTCTGGGCAAAGTTGGGCAGTGTTTAAATTCTTAAAGTAAAGTGGTAGCAGGTTTGCATTTAAATGTGGAAAATGACATAAGAATTCTTTTTTTTGTTCTTTCAGAGAAAGAATCAGCATATTCCTTACAGAAATAGTAAGCTCACTCGCTTGTTAAAGGATTCTCTTGGAGGCAACTGTCAGACTATAATGATAGCTGCTATTAGTCCTTCCTCTATGAGCTACGATGACACATATAACACCCTTAAGTATGCTAACCGTGCAAAGGACATTAAATCTTCTGTAAGTGTGTTCACTCTGCCTTTGTTGTAAGGGTATTAGGTTAGTATTATTATTATTGATTTTGAGAGAGAAAAACATCAATTTGTTGTTCTACGTCTTTGTGCATTCATTGGTTGACACTTGTATTTGCCCAGACCTGGGATCAGACCCACATCTTTGCCATATTGGGATGGTGCTCTAACCAGGTTAATGCATGTTTATTTTTATAATTTTAACAAAATATTAATTTAGAGTTGTATTTCTACTAATGGTTTAGGAAACAGTGTTAGAAATGTCTTTGCAGTTAAGATTAATTAAACGTTAGATAACTAAACCATTGAGCATCTTGATTATATGTATAATATATACCCTTATTTAGTCTTTTGGGATCTTAAGCCCGTTTAGTGCCTTTCCTGCCAACCTTTTCACATTGTGGCACATGATATTTTGATGGCACCCTGGAGTGATTGTGAACTTGTGGCAGCCAAGGATGGCAGTCTGCTTTTGCCTAGCGCCAACACTTTCTACCTGACAACCTTGGACATGTTAGCTAGTTTAGCTAAGCCTCAGTTACTTTTGCTGTAAAACAGATATAATATCTGCCTCAGTTTATGAAATAAATAGCCTTTTAAAATCATTTATGATATTGATGTAATCCATCTCTAGCTCCAACAATATAATGCTCAGTTAGGTCAGTATTTTTGAAAATAATTTGGATAATTAAAAATATATATAAGTCAGACATAATGGATGTTTAAAATCACAGGATCTCGGTTTGAAAAGACCTAGAGTTCAGCTGGTGTGCTGGCTTCTCTGCCCACTTACCCTCTGCTATTCTAATTGAATGAACATGAGGGTGTTATTGTCTTTCTTAGAAAATGTACTTGTACTGTGTATACATGTAACAATTAGTTGTTAAAGGTTGTAGAATTTGGGTATAGAAAGGGTTTTTTTACACATTTTTCATGTAATCCTTACATTAACCTATTGTGAAAGACATTTTTAGCTCTACTTTACAGTTAAGGAATCCCATGTACTGGGATTCATTTAAGTGAGAGGTGAGCAGGGCCTAGAAATCAAGTGTTTGGACTTCTGTGTTTAATGTTCTCTCCACTAATCCATAGCTGCCAAGTGGCCCATACTGTTTTGTACAGGATAAATGTAATAACTCATTAAACACTGGTTGAATTTAGAAGTGGATGGATCTTAAAATTATCTGTGAATTTCTTAGAAGCCAGGAAAAAGAAAATAGGCAATTTTTATTATATTGAGAATGAATGCTTTGCAAGTTCTTCAAAATATGTTTTCTCAGATAGTAAGGTAATCTCTTTATCATTTCATTTACATTATTAATGCCCTCAGTATGTTCTCTTGTCATAGATTTTAAACATGAACATAATTGATCATGATTGTACATGCCACTAATTCTGAATTCATGGAAATGAATGAGGATGTAATGCCACTTTGCTCATATGATTATGATCACTTTCTCTCTACATGCAATCATAATTTCTCTCTTTAACAGTTGAAGAGCAATGTTCTTCACGTTGACAATCACATAACTCAATATGTAAAGATCTGTAATGAGCAGAAGAAAGAGGTATGTCTACTCTTTACATTACTATGCTAGTATCACTCAGTTCTTCATTTATGAGATTCTATGATTGTAATTGTCTAAAAATTTGACATGTATTTTTATTACGATTTAAATCTGACTCGTTCAGTTATTTTTCACAACTAAAGTGTTTCTGTGGTCATCTATAATAGAAACAAATAATTCGTTTTGTATTTTAACTAATGTTTCTCTCTACTAGATTTTAATGCTAAAAGAAAAACTAAAAGCCTATGAAGAACAGAAGGGCCTTATTGATGAAAATAGCACAGCAAAGTTAGTGATTTCAAACCCGCAGAAAAAAGAAATTGAAAGGTAAAATTGACATTAAGATCTCATTTTAAGATTTTTATGGTTTTGAAATTCTGTCGAATATTTTGTTATTTGTTATATAAGTATGTCTATATATATTCTCAACTGAATTCAGGGGGTCACTAATTGGTTTTTATATTATATACTTTGTAGATCAATTAATTTTAGTTGTGACTATGCAGATGGGGAGGAGAGCCAGGAGTTAGGTATGATATAGAAAAGATAAAGCCCATTATGTCACTATGAGATTAATTTTTAGTGGTTTATTTTTCTTCTCAGGTATGTTAATCTATTTGAGCTGCTGTTACAAAATATCACAAACTGGGTGGCTTTATAACAAAACATACATATGTGTGTGTGTGTGTATATGTGCGTGTGTGTATATATATGTGCGTGTGTGTGTGTGTGTGTATATATATGTGCGTGTGCGTGTGTGTGTGTGTGTGTATAAGACTAAGAAGTCCACTGTCGGGGTGCTAGCATGGGTTGGGTGCTGACATTTCAGATTGTAGACTTCTTGAATCCTCACTTGGCCAAAGGAGAGGAAGACCTCTGTGGAACTTCTTTTATTATGGCACTAATCCCATCCTTAGCTCTCTGTCCTTGTGACCTAATCACCTCCCAAAGTTCCCACCTCCTAATCACCTGGAGTGTTCATTTTCAGCATGAATTTTAGGGTACACATTCAGGTGATTGCTTCTGGCTTTATCATTATTTGTACAGTTCATGTAAATTTTATCTACCTTTTCTTGGCTATATATTACTTATAATAATCCACTTAATGAGTTTAAATAGCTAATTATTTGAAAGAACATCTCTCAATGATGTAAATAGATACAGAATTTTGATAGGTTCACAAGAAGCTCCTTCATAGGTAAAATTTAGAAGAAAAGAGAGCTGTTAAGGATGTACTACTCAAAAGTACATTTCCTCTAAACAATTAAGACAATTTTCCAAATTTTCTAGATGTTTCTAAGGCTATGATTCTTGAGTAGTACTAAGAAGACAGTAAGGAATTCCTGAATCAAACAAGTTTGGAAATTACTCCTAAAGGAATCTAAAGGATTTCCAAAATATATCAGCATAGTAAAGGCTCTGAGAGGTCCTGCAATAGAGATCTATTCAACTTTGATTAAAGTTCAGTAAAATTAAACTTAGTTGACATTTCCTAGAGCCAGTTTTCATAACAGAAAATATTTTATGAAAACATGTAACAGAAAACATAATGATAACACGTTAGACTAGAAAACTAAGCACAACTTAAACCATTGGTTATTAACTCTGTTTTGGGACTCTAGATTCGTAAAGGTTGTGTTGGTATACATAAGAAAGACTAATCAACAGTGACCTCAACTTAGTTTCAAGTGTGACACCCTTTTAAACTTGGATTTGTATGTAGAATTTATATGAAATATACTTGATTTGGGGGAAAAAATTCTGCCTTAGTTTACCCCAGGTGTTAAGATAACTTCTAATAATAATTTTTTGTAGATAATTTTATAGTTTTTGGTTAATGTTAAGGCCATGTTAATTTTATCTGATCATTACAACAATCCTTTGAAATGTGAAGTGGGATATTGTTTTTTCTCATTGTCAGATAAGAGTAAGAACTATTAAAAATCATCTCTTTTAAATCTTAATCCATTTGCTCCCATAATATGCTATTTCACAAATATTAAAAGAATTAAACAGTTGTTTCTATCAATGACAGTGAATCAGTTTTTCATCTAGTATAAAGTTAGCCTATGTTGTTATAGTATAAGAGCTCTGTTTATACTGGAGATTTTCTAAAGTGTTTAAATTATGTTTTTAAATTCCGATAACCTATTGTCAAAATAAAATTGTTTATTTTATTAGTCTTATGATGCTTTTTGTTATATCCCACCAATTTATCTTAAAAAAAAATAACTTAAGTAAAAGTGATTCTTTATTACTGATTTAGTCTTATCAGAGGAAGCTTTTAACTAACATACACATATTATTAGTAGTTCAGCTATTTTATTTGTTAATCAAACGTGGAGTTGGTCCTCATGCATCCAGTTATCTCTTTGTTGGTGCAAATTTCATGGAAATTAAAGAAGTCATCAACTGCTTGGAGGACTTGGAGTCACCACTTGCATGGAACTGGCTCAGTACTGATGAACCAAATCTGGTTACCAACTCACACCTCACAAATTAGTGGACTTCTAGAGCTGATTGCTTCCACTGTTGAACCTTTAATTCTTGTAAAATGATTCAGGAGGGAGATGGCCTGAGCTATGAAATAAGCATTTATTTGGGTACTGTTCACATTTCAACCTAACTTAATCAACAATAAAAACTTTGAGTTTTAAAAAACGCAACAGGTGAATAATTTACTTGTATTTATAAAGAAGATAATGATAGAATAGTATACCCCATAGCCTTTGTAATTTTCCTTCAAAAGTAACTATGTTCTAGAAGAATTACATGAAATAACTTTATCAATCATACTGTTACAAAGAACATTTTTTAATGTCATGAATTTGCAAAATGTCTTTAAAAATTTACATATTTATGAATTTTAAATACATAAAAAGGGAAAAATATAGAGTTTTTTATATCTATCAAAGCTATTTGTAAAGATAATATTCAAAAAGGAAATAGGATTGTTCTTTATGCAGAGTAATTAGAAAACTTGTGACTATACCAAGAAAATTGTATAAATTTAATATTCAGCATGTGTCATCTAAAATTATTAACAATTGGTCTCTAGTTACTTGAATGTTTTAAATGACTAGAAAATGGTTGTCAATCCCTTAAAATGCTGTTTGTAAATGATAGCTTTTCTTTTTTAGGGAGCTCTCTAACAACCTTTGGTACTAATTTCCTTCCTTTCATCCTAATCACTAAACACCACTGATTGAAATAAGCCTGCCCCCACAAAATTACAAAATTAACAAACATTTAACTGTGTCCTTTTGTAAAATGTTAAAGAAAAACTAAGAAATTATCTTTGGCTTTAACCTAAAGATAACTTATCAATTCATTTACTGGCATTAGCATTGTTGTAATATAATACAATGAAATTGCGATGTCTGTACATACTTCCTATGAAATATTTATCAGTTTGACAAAACTGCAGCAAAGTCAATGTGCTGTGGTTTATATTCATTCCCAATAGAGTTTCATTAAGGACTGCTGACGTAAATTGGTAGTGTTTTTACCACAGATCTTTACAAATATATCTAAAATTTGGCCATAGTATATTTGATTTCAAGTGCATATACTTTGTTACAGTTTTATTTTAAAGGCTTCACCGTTAATTTTTCTTTGAGAAGTTTTTTTTATATGCAACTATACTGTTGCTATAGCTTAGAACTGATCTATGACTTAAAATGTAAATATTTTTTTTAGAAAATTACAATATTGATGTGACAAATGTTCTGTTGACCCAGAGGATGCAGGATTTCAGGGTCATCGTAGGGCTTTCAGAGTTTTTCAGCTTGAGGTCTTTATGCTTTTGGAGGAGATAGTTATCAAACCCCCCAACTTTAAATCTCTAAATCTATATTTCCCTTTTGAGGAAACACACTATAGTGGCTTTTCTAGATTTACCACATTGTAAATTTGGACGTTTTGGGTCATGGCCAGTGTCACTGACTCGTAACCACGCTGTAGGTGTACCTAACCTCATGGTGTGTTTTTACTCTAACAAATTCTAAAGCGAAAAACTGGGTATCTCACTTTCCCTAGGGGGCAATGGAGGCACCATATGATTATGCCATGCACTGCTAACTTCTTCACAGTGAGCCAATACCAAAACAACACGCAATACTGTGACGCCTTTGCGGCCTTATGAATTGAGATAGTACAGGTCCAGATTATCATCCATTTCCTAACATTAATATTTTAGCTTTGCTAAGCAAAATACAGTATGTAACTAATAACAGAGACCTTATACTTATATCTTCAATAACATGGTCTATCTTGAAGGAGAGAGAACCAATGTAGTAAAAATAGTTAATAACCCTTTTCCACCATTTTTATAATTTAATAGGAAACCATCGCTTTAACCTGTTTGCCTTTAATCATTCTCACTATGAGTGGGATATCTTTTGTTCATTTGTTTCATTAAGTAAACATCGTCTATTACAAAATTAGTGGCATTCTTAAATGTGTTTTATTTTTTTGTAGATTTCAAGAAATTCTCAACTGCTTGTTCCAGAATCGAGAAGAAATTAGGCAAGAATATCTGAAGTTGGAAATGTTACTTAAAGAAAATGAACTTAAGTCATTCTATCAACAACAGTGCCATAAACAAATAGAAATGATGTGTTCTGAAGACAAAGTAGTAAAGGTATCTAACAACTTTTACATTTTAAAGAATGTAAAAACATGGGAACTTCCAGTTCTAAAAATTTGATAGGCAATGTTACTTTATCACCCATTCTCTGTAACCACCTGGATGTTCTGGAGCAGGGTTAGTCAACCTTTTTATACCTACCGCCCACTTTTGTATCTCTGTTAGTAGTAAAATTTTCTAACACCCACCGGTTCCATAGTAATGGTGATTTATAGAGTAGGGAAGTAAATTTACTTTATAAAATTTATAAAGCAGAGTTACAGCAAGTTAAAGCATATAATAATAATTACTTACCAAGTACTTTATGTCAGATTTTCGCTAACTTTGGCAGAATAAATCTTTCTGAAACAACTTACCATAGTTAAATCTATCTTTTTATTTATACTTTGGTTGCTCCGCTGCTGCCCACCATAGAAGCTGGAACGCCCACTAGTTGGCGGTAGGGACCAGGTTGACTGCCACTGTTCTGGAAGATATGTAGCAAACATTGTTTTAAAGGCATAGTTCAGTGTGTAAGAAACAAAATCAGTGGCTACCTGTGTCTGTGAGGATTGGCGAAAGGCTGAACATGCATGAAGTTAACAAACTCAAGTAGAGTTGAAGACCGAAGGTGGGGCCGTGGGAGCAGTCTACATCAGATGCAGACAATGGCTTACAACTTAGAACAATAGCAGATTTTTTTTTTCCCCAAGGAAGAATATTTTATCACTGACATTGTTAGAATTTCCACAGCATGGTACTAAAACATGCAGACCAACTTGTAGTCGGTTTTATTATTTAATGTAAGTAATACACTGCCCTCCTTCTCCACGCTCTCAAACCACTTTTACTACCCTGGCTTTATTGTACACCAATACTTGCATAACGGACCCAGGGGAGAACATGGGGTTACACATGACAGTTGCACATAAAGCCAGGAACCTCAGAGGCCTGTACCCTTCAAATTGGGAGTACGCCAGGAGAAAACATGATACCAGCTAGCACATGAAGACAGGGAACCAATCCTGGGTACAAAAAAGTCTCATTGGAAGACTTTCATTATAGATTTACTTTTCACAGGATTTGAGATTTGAATTTTTACAATCCATGTGTTTTGTTAAGCAAATTTCTAAGGTGAGAAATTAACATAGAAAATGGTATCAGACCAGTGATAAGCTATGGGGAACTGGGCAGAACCAGTGCAAAATAAGCCTACTGAAACAAACCCTCAACTCAAACCACCAGTGAGAACTTACTGCCCAAAATTCCAAACACATGGTAGAAGAGTTCTCCATAAGTAAATCAGACTTAGCAAATATGGCGGAATAGCCAAAACATGAGGTAATAGAGCAGTCTGATAAAAACTATGAAAACGAGTGACTTATCAAAAGGAATTAAAGATAAATGAATCAAAGATAGAAAATAACAACCATTTCTGAGAACAAATGAAATTTTAAAATGTTCTTTATAGTTTCAGTACTAGGCAGTGTTTTAAGCATTGTACATATATTAACTCATTTAATTTTTTAAAAATTCTATGTATTATTTAATATTTTTATCCTCATAATTATGGTAAGGAAAAAAGGCGCATGGAATTTATTTTGCCCGAAGTCACAGAGCTCATAGGTGCCAGAACTACGATTTGAACTCAAGAAAGCTGATTCCAGAGCCTGTGCTCTTATCCTTGTGCTTTTTGCATGGTAGATAAAGCTGAAGAGAGAATTAAGGAAATGGGACATCTGAGGAAATCACAGGATAAAAAGATAGCAAATGTGAACAAGATGTTACATGAAAGATAGACTGAAAATTCATGCATTTCTCTAATAGATAATCTGACAGATATATTAGTACAAAAGGGCAAACTATAATATGAAAAATTTAAAGCTCAGAATTCTCTGGGAATAATAAGATGTAAATTCAAGAAGCAAGAGTTTTAAGCATGATAAAAATAAAATTGTATACCAGGACATGTTCAAAGCCATCATGAAAATCAAAAAAATAAACTTGAAAATACTAGATTATTATTTGCCTCAGTTTTGGTGTTCATTGATGATAAAGGTTAATTTTTGTATTTATATATGTAATTTAATTACACAGGTAATGCATGAGATACATTCAGATATGAAAGCTTTCACTTGTAACTTCCAAGTCCTCAATGCCACCCCAAATGTGTTTTCTTCCTTTTCTATTTTCTCAGAAGTAATAATTATATATAAAACTTTTTATATTTTTAATGTCTGATAGCTGTCAAATTTTAAATAATGCCTTAAAATAAGTAGCCTTTTAGTTTTTTCTCAGCCTATGAAATAGGAAAGATGATATACCAAGAAATTAATCATGAAGTATTTATCAGTGTATCAGTGATGCCAGTTTATTAGCTGTTAAACTATATTACCAAAATTAGTTTATTTCCTGAGTAAACATTAATTATTACTTATCTAATGCCATAGAAAAAAGACCTTATTAAGGAGTGGAGGTTGCCAGACCAGGGTAGAAAGTTTCACTTATGCAAGACAAGTATGTGCAAGAGAAAATATTCAGCATGGTGCCTATTTTCTATATTTTATAATAATGTATTGAATGCAGAAAATTTATTTCTAATTCTGTATTCAAGTTGCATTTAAAATGTGCTCACATCCTTTAATGGCAGAAAAAAACTGAACTTATATCTTTGAGATTTGTCGCTGTATGTGTACTTTAACTTTCTTGAACAGCAAAATACGTGCCAGTGTTTTTGATAACCTCAATGACTTCCAAATAACAGAATAAATGATATAGTTAATATATCAGTTTGTTGTGAACCACTGTCAGATGTTCACTAAATGGAATTCTGAAATAGTGCTATATTGTATAATTATCTAAGAATTATGTATTTTATCTCAATTATTTGCATTCGTAGATTAACTTTTAGCAGGGATTATAATTTTTTCAATTTTGTTTCAGTATCCATAAAATAAATGTCATTTATCTGAAGGTGTAATTATCTGATTTGTTTCTTGGGGGCAAAAAAGGAAAATTCAATCATGGGAAGCTGATAGTGACTTAATAACTTAACCTTTAACAACAGGTTTTATTAAACACTTGTTTATTGAAAAGCCTTATAGCCGACACAATATAGGTAAAGAAAAGTATGAAACATTGTATGTTCTTAAATTATTTATAAGCTAGTTGAAGCAATAAAATAATATAAAAATAAGGCACTAAATGATTGTCATTTAAGTAGTAGAACTGCAAAAATAAAAAACAGCTAGTATTATTGTCTACTATTTACCAGACACTTTCAAGTCCTTTGCATGGGATGATTCACTCAGGATGTTTCACGAGTCTGTGAGGTAGAGCCCATATATCACCATTAGTGAACAGCAGAGGAACTGAGAATTCAAGTGAGTTGTCTAGGTTATATACCTAATTAATGTGACTGAAACAGTATGAAACCTTGGCTGTGTGGCCTCAGAGTCTGCACACTCTGCACTCTTAATCATTCTGCTCTGCTATAAGTACTATAAATGCTATAGCTATTCAAAGGAGAAAACAGTGGCTTCCAATTATGGTGGTTAGGAAAGGCTTGCTGGTGGAGAAATGAGATACGGGCCTTGCGTGAGAATATCAATGAGGAAATAACCAAAGGAAATAGTATATTCTGGAGAGGATATCAATTTGACCAGAGGACAGTGTTTTTGTGGGACTGTGTGTATAGAAGAATTTAACTTATCAAAACTTCCTGTCAATTCCCGGTCCCTTTGACTGATTGCCATATTCTTTTTCTCTATATCTGAAGTTGCTAGAGCTAACCACTATGAATGGATTGGGGATGACACATGATATGAAACATATTTGTAATATTGGGAATTATTGACAAGCAGAAAGGCTAGTCAGTGGGTCAGATTGTGGGAACGTTAGTTGGCAGGAATTCTGTAATTTATTTTTGTAGTCAAAACCCAGTCTTTGCAGCCTGACTAGGTGGTGGCACAGTGCATAGAGCAGAGGACCCAGGTTCGAAACCCCAAGGTTCCTGGTTTGAGCCAGGCTCATCCAGCTTGATAACAGGCTCACCAGCTTGAGCACAGGGTCACTGGCTTGAGCATGGGATCATATACACAACCCCATGGTTGCTGGCTTGAGCCCAAAGGTTGCTGGCTTGAAGCCCAACGTCGCTGACTTGAGCAAGGGAGACACTCGCTCTGCTGTAGCGCCCTCCATCCCTAGTCAAGGCACATCTGAGAAAGCAATCACTGAACAACTAAGGAGCTGCAACGAAGAACTGATGCTTCTCATCTCTCTCCCTTCCTGTCTTTCTGGCCTGATCTGTCCCTCTCTCTGACTCTATCTCTGTCAGAAAAAAAAAAAAAAAAAAGACAATCTTTGCAGCAAAGGAGTAGTGCATTATTGGGGCTTAGAATCAGACTGTGGGATTTTAAACATTTGAGTATTATTTAGTACACTGAAGAAATTAGGTCTAATCCCAAACTAATTTAAATAATGTTATTTTACTGTTTTACTAACCCCACTGAATATTGAATATTGAATGTCAATAGAAAGATTGTCAATTGAATGCTTAGAAAGATTAAGACACAGTGGTAGAATGGGTTTGGCTCGTTTCTTTCATTTTTTACTGTTTTCATTTTATTCTTCTGCTTAGTAGCCTTTTTTCAACCCACTTGTTTTTTATGATTTCCTAGGTTTGGTCATTTCAAGCCACATGTTCCAATTCTTATAGGTATTTTTATGATTCTAGATAAACAATGGAGATAAAATCTCTTAAGGTTATTGGTTGTAGTTAAACTATTAAAAAACATAGGACAATATCTAGAGGCTGTGTTTGTGTGTGTGTGTGTGTTTTGTTTGTTTCTTGTTTACTTTTACACAACAAGTGTCCAAGTTTACTCTTATTAAACTGCTTGCTAAAGTAAGGACTTTTATATCGCTCTTGGACCTTCTCCAAAAAGAGGTTTATTATCAGAAGTGCTAAAAGAATCTCATAGCATTAATGCAACTGGAAGTGGTTCTAGAATATGGACTCTGAGATTAATATTCAAGTGAAGCTCCTGGCTAATTTTATGGCCATGTTAAGATAATCTGCATATTATTTTTAGTGCAATAATGCATTTACCATGTTTGTGGTACTTTTGTGCAAAGCAGTAGTAACACCCAAATTTTAGAATAATATGCTCATGTTCAAGACCTTTTGTGGAATTCTGGGAATTTTGTTAATATGTAAAGCTCTTTGAAATCTTAATGGGAAATATTTCACTTTCATGTCAGGGTTTAACACGCATATTTTAGAATTTATTTCCAAACACTTCTTCTTTACTTTAGAACAGTAGTTCAGTTGGAATACTCTGATGGAAAATGTCCTGAAAGAGAACTACTATGGAGGATACATTTGATGAAAAATACAAGTAAATACTCAAAAATATAATTTTTAAGGGGTTTTTTTGGTATTAAATATTGACTGCCATCAGACCCACAGATCATTTCTTGCCCTGATTTCTAAGAAAGAGTACCTACAACATTTATAATTGTTGAAACAAAATAAGGACAAGTTGATTTAACTGCCTTTCTTCAGGCTGGCCGGTAAAGTTCATTTTTCAGATGAAGTGACTGATACCCACTGAAATTGATTTGCCTACACTTTCAAACCTGTTAATTAGAAGAAAGTCAAGAAGGCACAAGTTATAGCAGTGGCTACAAACTTTTTAGCTTTCAGGATTCCTTTCTGCTTTAAAGAAATGATTTGGGACCTCAAAGAGCTTTAGTTTCTGTGGATTCCATCTACCAATATTACTATATTAGAAATTAAAACAGATTTACAAAAAGACATTATTTTAAAAATAATTATGCATTGGGCCGGTTCAGTTAGCTCAGTCGGTTAAGATTGTCAGCCCGAAACGACAAGATTGCTGGTTCGATCCCCAATCAGGCACACATGAGAAGCTACCAAAGAATGCACGACTGAGCAAAACAGCAAATGAATGCTTCCCTTCTCCATCCCTTCTTTCTCCCTTCTCTATGTCTCTCTAAAAGTCAATAAAAATTAAGCCCTGGCCGGATAGCTGCACTGGTTGAAGTGTCCTCCTCCTCCTCCTCCTCCTCCTCCTCCTCCTCCTCCTCCTCCTCCTCCTCCTCCTCCTCCAACTCAGTGTTTCTGCCCTTCTCACAATGAATGAATGAATTCTTTTTAAATAAGTTATTTTTAAAATAAATTTGTGTTAATTTAAAATAATTGAGTAACCCATTGCATAACATAAATAACACTTTAATGAAAAATAACTGATTATGTTTTCTAAAACAAATAGATTGAGAAGAATGATGTTCCTTCACATTTTTGCAAATCTCTTTAATTATTCACTTTTCCCAAAAATGTCAATACATCTTTTATAAAAAAAAATAGTAAGGAAAAGAACTTAGCTCCTAAAGAGAGGAAGATCTTTTATCAAGTTCAAATGTAGTTCCTGCTATTTTTTATTATTCTTATTATTCATGTAATTTCCAACTTTCAAAATCAGCGGCAGAAGCCTGACCTGTGGTGGCGCAGTGGATAAAGCATCGACCTGGAATGCTGAGGTCGCCAGTTCAAAACCCTGGGCTTGCCTGGTCAAGGCACATATGGGAGTTGATGCTTCCTGCTCCTCCCTCCCCCTTCTCTCTCTCTCTCTCTCTCTCTCTCTCTCTCTCTTTCTCTCTTTCTCTCCCTCTTCTCTAAAAATTAATAAAAGTTAAAAAAAATAAATTAAAAAAAATATAAAAAAAAATCAGCGGCAGAATATGTTTTAATTCATTGGAGATTGATTATCTTGGGTCTGGCTGTCATGTGATGATTACAGAGTTCAGTGTCTTTTCTGCATATAACCCAGAAGGTTAAGCTGCTCTAGCCCACAGTGCCTATGATATGCAAGAACCGTAGAGTAAGGAACCAGAAAGCTAGTTTTGATCTCGTTTCAGGTCTAGGTTAAACACCAGAAATATTCCAGATATCCATTATGCATCAGGTAAGATCTGATATTTTTGACCACTCCGATATAAGTTCTATTTTCTATCATTTTCATCAGCCAACCTAAAGGCCTTACAGGCAAAACCAGAGCAGTGGACCACTATTTCTTCACCTCTTTCAAATAGGAATGAAGACAAGAACAGGGCATGTGTCGATTTTAACTTTTAATAAAGAAATCATGGAACTTATCAGATCATGGATGGACTTTTCAAATGAAACATTCGAAGGAGTGGATTTTAGCACACACACATAAACAAAAGTTATAATCTTCACTTTGACCATTCTGTTTCTTAAAGCCATAAACTCTCAACATGTAATTAATAGACTACACTAGCACCTTGTGAGAAAATGTACTACTTTACTAATACCACATGTATCAGTTATCTTGAAAATTAGGTTGACTTAAATGCATTGTTTTTTCAGGCCACTTGCAAACGAGATCATAGACTTGCAATGTTGAAAACTCGTCGCTGCTACCTACAGAAGAAAAGAGAAGAAGAATTGAAGCAATTTCATGAGAATACTAATTGGCTCCATAAAATTGAAACCGAAATGAGATTCTTGAATCAAAATGGTCATATTCCAAAGGTACAGACAGATTTATCCATGCATACCTTGGAGATACTTTGGGTTCATTTCCAGTCACCCCAGTAAAGTGAATATCGCAGTAAAGCAAGTCAAACGAATTTTTCCCAGTACATATAAAAATTACGTTTATACTCTATTGTAGTCTATTATGTGCAATAGCATTATATTAAATATAATATGCCTTTATTTAGTAATTTATTGCTTAAAAATGCTAAACAGCATCTGAACCCTCATTGAGTCATAGTCTTGCTGGCAGAGCAGGTTGCCTCAGTGTTGATGAAAGGACTGTATCTGGAAAAGCGCATACAGAAAAACAAGGTGCCTGCATATTCGGATTTATTAGAACTGTGCTCTTTGAACTCAGTGTCGTTCTTCAGTGAATATCTTTCATAGGACAACTGTTGCTCCATCGCTGAGATTTAATTGACTAATTTTATTGAATATATACCTACCTCGCTAATTATCTACTACGTTTGCCTTTTCTCTACTTTCAGAAGAGTGAAGTTACTTTTAAGTGCTGTTATTCTAAAGTGATTGCATTCTTTTATGAGGTGGCTCTTGAGTTCAGCTAATTATATTTCAAACTATACTTGAGGAATAATCATTTAGGTAATTTTAGTTTGTTTTAATACTTGATATTTTGTGCAAAAAGAATTTAGATGTAGCCACTGTTACTGGTCTCATGGCTAAAGAAAGCTGGTTTGAAAGCTATTTGCATGTATGAATGTACTAAACTGAAGATATTCCACCTAAAGTGGCAAAAGATTATATTTATAAAAAGTAGTGATGGGTAATGATGATTAATGGCTAAATCAGGAAAAAATTGTGTTCAGTCACAAGGTTACAGAAACCTTATTTTAGAATCTTAAAGTTAAGGTTATATTTTGCTTCCTTAACAATAGTAAGTTTTGGGAATATGCAGGTCATTTCTACTACATTACTTCCAAAATGTCATCAGTGTCATCATTATACTTGTCATGTCATAGTTGCAATATCACTTTTCTATCTTCAGTCTCAAGTTCAGACTTAGGTTAAAAGAAAAGGAAAGAAAGAATGCATGAAGGAGGAAAAAAAATATTTTTTAAAAATTCCTAACAGATCTATCTTAATAGCTAGAATTGCCACACAGCTATCACTGGCTACAAAGGTGTTTGGAGCAGTGACTGTTTTTATGGGACACATTTATCACCCAGAGCAAAATTAGAATTCTCTTAATAAAAAAGAAGAGGTAAATAAATGTTGAATAAGCAACTAGCAGACAGCTGCTACAAAATAACTAATTTTGACTAAATACTTAATATTTTAAAAGAACTTCTTTGCACTCTTTTTTTGTCGAGGAGGAGCAACTTTACTTTGATGTTGCTTTTCTGAAATTCTCTGTCAGCTAATTGGTATCCAGTCCTAGAATCTTCAAATTTCTAGAAAAGCACTACACTGAAACAGTGAAATAAAGTTTAAAATATTAAGTAACAAATGGATGCAGCTAGTGATCATTAATATTCAAAGGTGTCAATATTTTTTATTATAATTCAAAGATATTAGCCAGTGAATCATGACCAGGAAAATGGATTATCTGATTGCATAGAAATCACTGTACTGGCCATTTGTGTGTGTGTGTGTGTGTGTGTGTGTGTGTGTGTGTGTGTGTGTGTTTTAAAGCTCACACTGGAAACAGGAGACTAGCAAGAGTAGGTAACCACGAGCAGCAAGCAGCAGACACCCTGTTTCTTAAGAGTAAGGCCAAAGACAAACAGAAACAGAGAATGAATAGTTTCATAGTGTGGAGATTCACTGAGAGCCAGCCAACAATGTAATCTATACCTCCGTAATTCTAGAAGTCTTCAAAATATTTGCTGAAAGCATACCTGTCAGTTCAGTAGATTAGGAATTAAATGTAGTCCAGCATGTACTTTAATGATATTTTATAATATAACTTAATTGATAAAGCACTTTAGAATATTCCCTACAGAGAGCATGTAAATATTGGAAAGAGGATACATTTTGGAGTTGGAGTGTTTAGTAATTTCTGTTACTTGATAGTTATGTTGAATACTAACTCTAACACTAATTGTATGATTTGAGGCAAGTTGTTTTAGTTTCTCATCTTTAAAATATATTTAAGATGTGAAATTAAATACTGTGTGCAAAGGCCTAGTATCACTCAACACATAATAGACGGTTGATAAATAACAGTTCAATCATATCCTAAGTAACGCTAATAGACATCAATAGCTAATGAAGGTGTACTAAAGAAGCGCAGCAGAGTAGGCTGTTATAAAATCCACTTCCTATTTTTCCTTCAAAACAGTAATTCTGACTTTTTGCATTGTGGATACCTTTAAGAATCTTATCAGAGCAATATAGATCTTCTCTCAGGTGGGAGTTTGGGAAGGTCACATTCATGTAATTTTGCCTTTTTTTAAAGACATCTTTCCTTTGCTACAACATTAAGAATATCTATTTTAGACAAACATAAACACATTTTTTTAATGCTCTACTCATTTTAAGGAGGTACAATGGACATATTTATATGACTTAAAAGGAATAAGCCAAAAAAAAAGACAATAGTTAATCAATAAGCTATAATAGGGAATATCTAGGTTAGAAAATGTAACTTTTGAAATTCCATGCCAGGTGTGAGGCATCTAAAACTGTAGAGGCTCATCACAGAGTGCAGTAGTCTCCATCAGAGCACCCAAGCCATGTTCTAGATAGAAAGTGTTCAGAGAAAACGGCTGATTCTCTGGCCAAATGAGTGTTTCTCATTCAATGTACAAGAGCCAATTCTCTTGAAAAGTTAATAGACACTGAATGTTTATAGTAGCTTTTGGTTTGTTTCACTTATTTGTTAGAGACCATGTATGTCTAAAGTAGTCATATTCTCAACACAAGCGTTGTCTAAATCAGTGATTCCAACCCCCGGGCCGCGGATCAGTACAGGTCCGTGGGCCATTTGGTACCGGTCTGCAGAAAAAGAATAAATAACTTATATTATTTTCGTTTTATTTATATTAAAGTCTGAATGATGTTTTATTTTTAAAAAATGACCAGATTCTTTCTGTTACATCTGTCTAAGACTCACTCTTGACGCTTGTCTCAGTCACGTGATACATTTATCCATCCCACCCTAAAGGCCGGTCAGTGAAAATATTTTCTGACATTAAACCGGTCCATGGCCCAAAAAAGGTTGGGGACCACTGGTCTAAATGACATAAAGTTACTAAGATTTTAAATGTTAAAGTGTTAAATTTTTGACATTATTTTAAAATAACTATTAGATTCTTTAGTTTTCTATATTACTATTACTTATGGTCATGATGTTCTGATAGAATATTTAGCTCTTCTAGTGAGCAAAAACTTTCTCATGAAAGGTCTAAACATTTTGCATGTGGTAAATAAAACATAAAATTTACCACTTTTACTATTTTTAGGTGTACAGTTCAAGTGGCATTCGTACATCCACTTAAAAATAATATATATAGTTTTTAAATGTTATTACTAGAGTATTTTCACAATAGCCTTAATTTATTTATATTTATATTATAATTTAATGTTTGTATAATTATTCTGGTTTATGAACCAGCTTCAACTAGAGAAGTACTTAAGAACTTGTTTAATATTAAAGATGAAAAAAAAATTATAGAAATTAACTAGTTTGCCTTTGCTTTCCCATGTTTATCATAATCTCCCATTTTAAAAAAATAGTATGAGGCCCTGGCCAGTTGGCTCAGCGGTAGAGCATCGGCCTAGCGTGCGGAGGACCCGGCTTCGATTCCCGGCCAGGGCACACAGGAGAGGCGCTCATTTGCTTCTCCACCCCTCCGCCGCGCTTTCCTCTCTGTCTCTCCCTTCCCCTCCTGCAGCCAGGGCTCCATTGGAGCAAAGATGGCCCAGGCGCTGGGGATGGCTCTGTGGCCTCTGCCTCAGGCGCTAGAGTGGCTCTGGTCGCAACATGGCGACGCCCAGGATGGGCAGAGCATCGCCCCCTGGTGGGCAGAGCCTCGCCCCTGGTGGGCGTACCGGGTGGATCCCGGTCGGGCGCATGCGGGAGTCTGTCTGACTGTCTCTCCCTGTTTCCAGCTTCAGAAAAATGAAAAAAAAATAAAATAAAATAAAATAAAAATAAAAAAAATAGTATGTTATTCTTTTTCAGCATTATTATTCCTATTTTGTTTTTTCCTTTTGGTCTACTTAGTAGGATTTAGAAAGTTAATGTTGCTCGGGTTGTTTTCAATAAATTTAATTTTTAAATATAGTCAAATCTAGCAATATGTCTTCTATAACTCTCTTAAGCAGAACTTCTCCACACCTAAATATGAATCTAGAATTGATGCTTAGGTCCTGTGTTTTAATGCATGGTTATAATTTGAAAAAAGTTAAGTTGTTTCCATTCTTGTCAGCCTAATTCCACTCACAGTTCATTTTTCTGTGGCTGTTTTTATAGCTAAAATAATTAGCTATTTACAAGGTGTTATATCCTACATAAGAAAGCTGAGATACAACTTTGTAAAAGGACTTATCCACAGTCATACAACTCTGGATGCATACTCAAATACTGTGACTTTCGAATTGGTGCCCTTTTTTGCTGCACCCATCCTACCCCTTAACCTCTCACATCTATGCACTTCTCTCTGTCTCCCACTCCACTACCCTAAATCAGACTTCCGCTTCCATTAGTGAACTGCTACATTTGGTCTTTCTGCCTTCGTTCATATTACACTGCAATTCATTCGCTCTACTGCAACTAAAATGAGCTTTCTAAAATGTAACTCTGATCGTATCACTGTTCAGTGCTTTCTCCCTAATATAACCTCTCTATTATGATTTCCCAGGCTTAGCATGACACCTCAATACCTCTCAAGTTTCATGTATCACCTCTCATTATATTTTTCACTTCAGACATTACTAACCTACTTGTAGTTCTCAGAATTGGCTCTGCTCTTTTAATCATTGGCATATCGAAACAAGAAAGGCCTCAAATTGTAAACTTGGTTTTTCAAAGGTGACAAGCTAGCCAAGGCCCATAATTGACTAATATAATTATACAATTAAGTTTTGCCTTTTTTAAAGAAGTGTGATTCAAAACAATAAAGGAATAAGATTGACAGAGGAGGCATATAAAGAAGGGATTTTTGTTATTAAAAAGAAAAGATGGAGTATTTGGCAAATATATTTACACTATAAGGATCATTGAATTTTCTAACTCTACAACACTAAAGAGATCCTATAGTCAAGCTCTTAATTTTAATCAAAGAAATTAATCTCCATAAAGACCTGTTTTGGGCGGTTGCTTTTGTGTTATGGCTGAGACCATCTCTAAAATCACCTGACAGGCCAGTATTCTAACCATATCATACTGACTCCTAAAGAGTGTTTTCTCTAAAATACTTGCAGTATTTCTTGAAATATGAGTTGTATAAATAAGCCCCCACTTTAATATATTTAGGACACAGAGAATGAAATTGTTTTCCTGTCATAGTGTCTACCACTGGCATAGGAAGTATTTATAAAAAAGGAAAGAAAAAACAACTTTAAGCTTTTAGAGAATTGATGGTCAACTGCAGGTTGTGAGGAATATTGAAAAGCTGAAGTGGATTATGGGAATTGTCCCCAGGAAGGTGTTCCCAGGCACAGCTCTCTTGCTTTACGGTTTTGTTGTGTCCGCCCCTCACTTCCTTTCATTATACTGTATTGAGAATGCTATTGGATTATTACCAGTATATCAATGTAACCACTTAGCTGACATTTTATATACTCAGTTTAGTTATTTTGTGGAAAGATAAGTAATTCTACGTGGTAGGATAGATAGCACTTGGGCCTACCCACACATGAATGAGTCTTAGGAAAATAGGAGCCTACAAAAAACCTCTTCACACTCTTGCTGTAGGAGGCTGATGCCAAGATTTAGTTAAAGCAAGAAATTGTTATTACCTGGAACTCCAGACTCTGTAAAGTAAGGCAGTAATTCTGAGCTAGTCTGACACAGCCCCTGTTCTAGTGTAAACCTTGCAGTCTAGCACCAGCAGACACTATATAAACAATTACTGATCAATGCTATGACAGAGACTATTGGGGATGGACAGTATCTGTCTTTAAATGTAGTGCTCAAGGAAAGCCTCTGTAAAGAAGTAACATTTAAGCAAAATATGGTTATTTCATGGTATTTTCACAGTATTATGAACAAGTTAGATAGACCAAGAAACTGTCACCATAAAAAATTTTTTTGAGTTCCTGACCTTCTGTTTCTGAGGAACCTTAAAACTTATCTTACTTGTAAGTTACAGACACCTGTACCAGAACACTTATTTTTCAAACTCTTTCTAAGCATATCATTACATAGGCAAAAAATTAAATCTATTGACATCAATATAAAATAAGTTTTATTAAAATTGATTTTATTTTTATATTCTTAAAGGAATCTGATGTATAATTCATTGTTTCCCCCAGGAACTCGATACAGATCTTCACTTTCACCATTTGCACCTCCAGAACAAAGATTTGAAAGCCCAAATTACACATATGCTGGACCTAGCTTCTCTACAAGAACAGCAACATAGGCAAACTGAGGCGTAAGTAGTACATGTACTTACCTATTCTACAAATTTTAACACTGTAGCTTAGGAACTGAAGCATAGAAGTAGCATAGAAGTTCACTTTTCCAAGCCAGAAAACTGAGTATTTACATGGTATCATATTTAAGTGCCTGTGAGCATCAGAACATACAGAGTTAGAAAGAATTGAGAAAGTCTAAAAGAGGTGGTTTTTCTACTCTAAGCTATATAATTTTTTATAGTGCTTTATAGTTTTGAAAACATTTTTTCAAATTAATTATTTTATGCAACAGATACCATTTACTGCAAAATTCCAAAGATACCTATGTTGTGAAAAGGAATCTTTCTGTCTTCGAGCTAACCATTTCTCCTCTTAGAAGCACTCACTATTAATACCAAGTGAATATTTAAATAGGTGGTGTTTAAGCATTCTTAGGTCTAGAATGATATTTTGCTATTGTTCAAATGAAGTTACTAAAAATGTATATATTTTATATCTGTCCAATTTTTATGTGTTGGTTCAGTAACTTATGTTCTCTCTACTAGATCAGTAGTAACATCATTTTAGTCTGTAGTAACATAATATTTAAAAAGTGTAACAGTGTTTATTTTTGTTACTTTGCATATGTTGCTTACCTCTAGGTGTCAGTTTCATGCTCTGGAAAAATGAGAAATTTATTTTTGTTAGGGCTTTCTATTAGTCAAAAATTCTACTGGAGTTCTAGTAGTACTCTCAAATAACTGGTAACTAATTGTCTATACTTTTGCTATAAGGGAAATTATAATAAGGAAGTTATTTTTAAAAATAAGAAAAGGAAAAGCTTTGTGAAGATATTTTTTTGTGAATACAAACTCATCCTAATCTCCACGTACAATCTATATCCATACCATAAGCAGACATTGATTATTAACTAGCATTTAAACCACCTGCAAGAGCTAAAATTATAAAAGAAACAATAATTTATTTTAACCATACTGTACTTGCTATATAATACAAAGAGATGAATACATTTAAGATAAATTTCTTCCTCAAAATAGATCAAAAAATTCTCTTTACTTATTTAGGAATTTGATGAACTAACACATTATAAACAAAAGCAGTACCTCATAGTAAGAAAGAGTGAGTTTTGACATTAATCTTGAATTCTTGTGTGTATTACCAATATTACCTTGCATAAATTATTGAACCCCACTAAACCTTATTTTTCTTATATATAATATTAAAATAGATTATAACACTTATAACTTGAAAGGATTAAATGACATAAAAAGAATGGAGGTGTTGAGTATCTTAGCAGGATATTGTAGAGTGGAGGCAAAAAGCTGATTTAATATGTAATTGAAGTGCTATAAGAAAAAAATTTTTTCAACCAAGAACATTTTACCCAGTGAAGTTATTACGAATTAAAGGAAAGATAAAGAATTTTCCTGACAAGCAAAAGCTAAAGAAGTCTTTAAGTAGGCTTTAAAATAAAGATTGTATTAAGAGACAGAGAATGTCATTACATAATAAAGGGGTTAGTTCAGCAAGAGGGTATAACATATGTAAATATTTATGTACCCAACATAACAGCACCTAAATATATAAAGCAAATATAAGTATACATAAAGGAAAAAGTAGACAGGGCACTTGAACATACCACCTACTTCAGTGGGTAGGTTATCCAGACAGACAGTCAATAAGGAAACATCAGCCTTAACTGACACATTAGGGCATGGACTTAATAGATATATATAGAACGTTTCATCTAAAAAAAAAAAAAAAAAGACACATTTTTCTCAAGTGAAAATGGATAAATTCCCTGGGATAGATCATATGTTATCCCACAAAACAAGTCTTAATAAATTTAAGAAAAATGAAATCAGATCAAATATCTTTCTGACCAGAGTGATGTGAAACTATAACTAAATTATAAGACAGAAATGAAAAATTACAATATGTGGAGATTGCACAACATGCTACTGAATGACCAATGAGTCCAGTAAGAAATCAAAAGTGAAATAAACAGTGGCTTGAGATCAATGAAAAAAGAAATACAACATACCAAAATTTATGACACAGCATTAACAGTTCTAAGTTGGAATTTCATAGCAATAAATGTCAACCTCAAGAAAGAAGAAAAATCTTAAACAACCTAACTTTGTGTCTCAAGAAACGACAAAAAGAACACACAAAACCCAATGTTAGTACAAGGTAATAACAGAGCAGAAATAAAGGAAATAGACTAATAAAATAATAGAAAGGGTCAATGAAACTAAGAGTTGGTACTTTAAAAAGATAAAGTGGACAGACCTTTAGCTAGACTTACCAAGAACAAAAAGAGAGAGGGCTTAATTGAATAAAATTAGAAATGAAAGAGGAGACATTACCACTCACAAAAGAAATGAAAAGTATCATAAGAGACCACTCCACACAATTTTATACACCAACAAATTGCACAGCCTTGAAGAAATTTCTAGAAATATACCAAGAATGGGTCATTAAAAAAGGACAATCTGAGCATATTGATTACTACTAGTTAGGGGTTGGAATCACTAATTAAAACCTCCCTACAGACAAAAATCCAGGACCAGATGCTTTACTGGTGAATTCTACCAAACATTCAAAGAAGAGTAGTAATTCTTCTCAAACTCTTCTAAGAAAAATGGGAGAGTCTGTTGTATGAAGCCAGCATTACTCTTATATCAAAACCAGACAAGAACAACACAAGAAAAGAACACTGCAGGCTGATATCCCTGATGAACATAGATGTAAAAATTCTCAACAAAATATTAGCAAGTCGAATTCAACAATATATTAAAAAGATCATACACCACTATCAACTGGGATTTAACCCAGGAATCCAAGGATGGTTTAACATTCTTAAATCATTCAGTATGACATATCACATTAACAAAATAAAGGATAACAGTAAAATAACCATCTCAATAAATGTAGAAAAACATTTGACAGAATTCAACATTCATTTATGATAAAACCTTTCAACAGCATGGAACATGCCTCAACATAATACAGGCCATATATGAACGGCCCACCAGTAGTATCAATCCTAATGATGAAAAGCTGAAAACTTTTCCTCTGAGATCAAGAACAAGTCAAGAATGCCGACTATCGCCACTTTTATTCAACATAATATTGGAAGTCCTGCCCAGAGCAATTTGGCAAGAAAGAGAAAAGGCATTCAAATTGGAAAGGAAGAAGTAAGACTGTCATTATATGCAAATGAAATGGTACTATATGTGGAAAATACTAATGACTACCAAAAAACTGTTAAACCAAATAAATGAACTCAGGAAAGTTGCAGGATACAAAATAAAATAAACGTATGGAGATTATTTGTATATATAATACAATGAACTATCAGAAAAACAGTGTAAGATAATTTTATTTACAACTGCATTAAAAATAATAGAATACCTAGGAACAAATTTAATGAAGCAAGTGAAAGACCTGTACACTGAATCTATAGGACATTAATGAAAGAAATTGAAGACACAAATAAATAAAAAAATATTCTGTGCTCATAAACTGAAAAAGAATTAATATTGATAAAATACCCATACTACCCAAAGCAATCTACAGATTATTCCATTTCAATCAAACTTTCTGTGTTGCATGTGCTGTGATAGCACAGTGGATAGAGTGTCGACCTGGAACATTGAGGTGGCCAGTTCAAAACCCTTGGCTTAACTGGTCAAGGCACATATGACAAGTAAGCAATGAACAACTAAAGTTAAGCAAGTATGAGTTGATACTTTTTGCTCCTTCCCCCACCTCCTCTCTTTGTAAAAATCAATAAATTAAATTTTAAAAAAATTTAATGTCATTTTTTACAGAAGTCAAAAAACAACCCAGGCATATATTGTCAATTAATTTACAACAAAAGAGCCAAGAATGGGGAAAGGACAGTCTTCAGTAAATGGCATTGGGAAAAGTGGAGGACAGCCACTTGCGAAAGAATGAAACTAGGCCCTGGCCAGTTAACTCAGTGGTAGAGCATCGGCCCAGTGTGTGGATATCCTGGGTTCTATTCCCAGTCAGGGCACACAGGAGAAGCGCCTATCTACTTTTCCACCCCTGGCCCTCTCGATTCTGTATCTGTCTCTGTCTCTATCTCTTCTCCTCCTACATTCATGGCTCAATCCAAGCGACTTGGCCCTGGGCCCTGAGGATAGCTGCATGACCTCTGCTCAGGCACTAAGAAGAGCTTGGTTGTTGACCAACAGAGCAGTGCCTCAAGTGGGCAGAGCATTGCCCCCTAGTGGTCTTTCTAGGTAGATCCCAGTTGGGATACATGCAGGAGTTTGTCTCTGCCTCCCCTCCTCTCACTGAATAAAAAAAAGAAAAAGAATGAAACTGGACACTATCTTACACCACACACAAAACTCAACTCAAAATGGATTAAAGACTTTAACATAAAACCTGAAACAATAAAATCCTAGAAGAATACATAGGTAGTAAGTTTCTTGACATTGAACTTGGTGATTTTTTAGAGTTGACAGCAAATTAAATAAGTGGAACTACAACAAACTAAAAAGCTTTCACATAGCTAAAGCAAGCCATCAACAAAATGAAAAGCCAGCCTTCTGACTGGAAGAAATATTTGCAAATCATATTTAAAATATATAAAGAACTGAAAGAAAATAGCAAAACAATCTGATTAAAAAAGGAGCTGCTGCTCTATATCAGGGGTAGTCAACCTTTTTATACCTACCGTGCACTTTTGTATCTCTGTTAGTAGTAAAATTTTCTAACCGCCCACCAGTTCCACAGTAATGGTGATTTATAAAGTAGGGAAGTAACTTTATAAAATTTATAAAGCAGAGTTACAGCAAGTTAAAGCATATAATAATAATTACTTACCAAGTACTTTATGTCGTATTTTTGCTAAGTTTAGCAGAATAAATCTTTATAAAACAACTTACTATAGTTAAATCTATCTTTTTATTTATACTTTGGTTGCTCTGCTACCGACCACCATGAAAGCTAGAACGCCCACTATTGGGCCGTAGGGACCAGGTTGACTACCACTGCTCTATATAGACATTTTTCCAAAGGAAGGCATGCAGGTGACCAACATCACTAATCATTAGAGAAATGCAAATAAAAATCACAATGAGATACCACGTCACACATGTTAAAATGGCTAGTATCAAAATGTCAAGAAAGAAGTGTTGGCAAGGTTATGGAGACAAGGGATCCCTGTTCACTGTTGATGGGAATATAAATCGGTACAACCACTATTGAAACTAGTATGGAGGTTCCTCAACAAATTAAAAATAAAACTAACATATAATACAGCAAATCCACTTCTAGATGTGTATCTGAAGAAAATGAAAATACTAATGTGAAAAGATACCTGCACATCCCCGTGTTTATTGCAGCACTATTTTCAATAGCTGGGCTGTGGAAACAACCTAAGTATCAGTGGATGAACTGATAAGGAAAAAGAGTATAAGGAATATGCTATATTATTCAGCTATAAAAAAAAAAATGAAATCTTGTCATTTGCAAAAAAATATGCATGGACCTTGAGAGCATTATGCTAAGTGTAATAAGTCAAACAGGAAAAGACAAATACCATATGATCTCACTTATATGTGGAATCTTTTAAAAAAGATATCCTCATTGATAAAAGAGTCCAGATTGCTGGTTACCAGAAGCTGAGAGTGATGCATGAGCAAAGTAAGGGAAGAGAGTCAAGAGATACAAACTTCCCGTTGTAAAATAAATAAGTTACAGCATGGGGGTGTGTAATATACAGTGTGATGACTTCAGTTAATATTACTGTGTTGCATATTTGAAAGTTATAAAAAGATTTTTAAAGTTTTTATCCCAAAGGAAAAAATTTCTGTAACTACTTGTGATGGATGTGAACTATACTTCTTATAAGGATCATTTCATAAAATACATATCAAATCAAAAAATAATGAATGAATGCATAAATACATTTATACATGCATACAAATATAGCATATGTTGTGGCTCCCCATGACCACCACTAGACTTGATGATTTACTAGGATGACTCACAGGACCCATCCTGCAGCTATACTCATAGTTCTGATTTATTAAAGCAAACGCATGCAGAACAGAATCAACAAAAGGAAAAGGAGAATGAGACAACGTCCAAAGAAAACCAAACATAAGCTGTCAAGTATCCTCTTCCAGGGGACCCACACAGGATGTGCTTAAGTCCTCCAGCAAAAAGTTGTGACAGCGCTGTGAAATGTTGTCTACTTTGGAATCTCATTAGACAAACACTTAGTGCACTGGGTTTTTATTGGTAGCTGCTCATATAGGCACCCTCTGCCTAACATGTGCCAAAAACAGACTTTCTAGAAGGAAAGCAATTATTCAGCATTAACCACATTCTTTGTACAAACAGTTAAAAGCATAGTGAGAAACACCAATTCTGAAAATGGTGAGAACCCTGTTAAAATCTAAGGTTCAAGATGCCAGCCAACAGCCAGCCTTGCTAGTAAGCCTTTCTAAACATAGCAGTTAACTCTTCTCTGCACAGCAACTGATTGGTATATTCAATAAATAATTGTTTTTATTGAGTTTCTAATTAATGACTTTTTCCTATAGGTTCCTACTTGTACTCACCAAAATGAAAAGTATCACAAACTACTTATTAATACTGCTATCTAAATATTTAAGACTTCTAAATAATAATGCAATTATTTCCTTCCGTGTTAAAATTAATGCCTATTCTTTTCCCACTGACCTTTTTATACTTCAAATGGTTCTATTCTCCTGGATGTTGTAAGTCAACTGGAACGAGGACTGAGTCATTTTAAGATTACTCATGTTGTTTGACGCCATCTTCCTTGATTTAAAAGTTAGGTACCATTGATTGAGTGTATAAATTTATAAATATTTAGCTGTGGCATTTCCTCAGTGAACACCTACATGGAAGTCTAATACATGAAGAAATAATTTCAGTACTCTCTGACTGACAGTGATCGGGAAGATTTTGAATGAGAGCCGAGAATCTAGTGTCCGATTGCTTCCCCAATCACACCATTCTTGTCCACAGCTTTTCTCCCTGTAACTCCTTGGAATAGCTTTGAAAGCAATTGCTTTAGCTCATGAAGAGCTAACTGAAAGGAAAATTTGGGGTGGGGGGTGTTGTTGTTTTTTAAATGCTATGTACCTAAAATTAGTCTCATCATTTGACAGTGTATTAATTTTTTCATTTTAATCTCATGGTATTAAATAGCAATAACAATATCTTTGGTTTGTATATCAAGTTATGCTTTACAAAAAGCTTTTATATGTATTTAACTTATTCAATTATGAAAACAATATATTATAAGTAGTGGCTGTCCAATGGATCCTCCCATAGTAGCGGAGAAATCTCAGGTGTGCCTCATCTGAGATCATATAGAAGCAAGTGAAGACTAGCGGAGACCACAGGGCTGACGCTCGTAATCCCCATCCAAGATGCTTGCCACGCTGTAGAATGTATTAGGACTATGTTGAGGTAGTTGATTGAAATATTCTAAAATGAACATATGAACAGGGAATCATTTGAATGACCTGCTAATACTTAGGATGTTACATAGAACTGTAATAATATATTTATAATTTAGTATTTATCTCTCCTTTTTTTGTTACCTTTTGTGTATAGAGTGTTGAATGCTTTACTTCCAACCCTAAGAAAACAATACTGTGCACTAAAAGAAGCTGGCATATCAAATGCTGCTTTTGAGTCTGACTTCAAAGAAATTGAACATTTGGTAGAGAGGAAAAAAGTGGTTGTTTGGGCTGACCAAACTACTGGACACACCAAGCAGAACGATCTACCAGAGGTATCTGTCCTTATGACTTTTCCACAACTTGCACCAGTTCAGACTACTCCTTGTTGTAAGTACACTTTTATTTTATTGTTAATAATATGTCTAAAATGTAGCAGCTTTCTTTATATATCAATCGACAGAACAGTTAAGCTTTTAATAAGTTTGGCTATTTTGTGAGAATTAATGGGGAGATTATCTTCAGAATCATTTCCATTAGCCAGTGTCTTTTGCAGTTCTGAGAGCAAATATGCTTGATGTCCTAAACTGTCTGTAGCAATGGAACCTTTAAGTTGTTTCACCCATTTTTGATTGTTTCTCCTTTAAAATGTAACATATGTGAAGAACTGGTGATTATAATTAATTCTATAAAATTACCTCTATTACTGTGGATTTCTCTATTTTGTATCAGTTTTCTATTGTTGCCCTAACAAATTAATATAGCAGCTTTCTTTTTTTTTTTTCTTTTTTTTTTTTTTTTTGTATTTTTCTTAAGTTGGAAACGGGGAGGCAGTCAGACAGACTCCCGCATGCGCCTGACCGGGATCCACCCAGCATGCCCACTAGGGGGCGATGCTCTGCCCATCTGGGGTATCGCTCTGCCGCAATCAGAGCTATTCTAGTGCCTGAGGCAGAGGCCATAGAGCCATCCTCTGCGACCAGGCAAACTTTGCTCCAGTGGAGCCTTGGCTGTGGGGGGGGGGGGGGGGGGGAGAGAAAGGAAGGAGAGGGGGAGGGGTGGAGAAGCAGATGGGTGCTTCTTCTGTGTGCCCTGGCTGGGAATCAAACCCGGGACTCCCGTACGCCAGGCCAATGCTCTACCACTGAGCCAACCAGCCAGAGCCAACATAGCAGCTTTCTTATCACAGAGTTCTGTAGGCCCAAAATCCAGCAGGTTTGATTGGTAACCTGCTTCAAGTCTCATAAGGCTAAAATAGGTGTGAGCCCTCTGAGTCTCTTACTTGGAGGTTCTGGGGAAGAATGTGCTTCTAGGCTCATTCTGATAGTTAGCAAAGTTCAGTTCTGTATGGCTATAGGGCTGAAATATGCCTTTTCTTGTTGGCTCTTGGTCAGGGGTCATTTTTGGTTTCTAGAGGTCACTGATTTTCCCTGACATGTGACCTTCTTCATTACTTCATCTCCTAGCCAACAAAAGCAATCTCTCTGACTTTCCCTTCTGCCTCATGTCCCCTGTCTACAGTTAGCAAAAGTTGTCATTATTAGATTGAGCCCACTGGGTAATCGACGACAGCGATTTTCATTTCATGGCATGCATAAACTAATCATGAAAATTCTGCAGCACACCAAAAATCTATATTCTGCCAAACTACTAAAAAAAAAGGAGGTGTATTTTGAGTCACTCACACTGGGTGGCTATTGTTGTGTTGGTTGTCATTCTTTTTTTTTTTTTTTTTTGACAGTCTAAGGAAAAAGAGGTCGGTACCCCTGATTAAATAGTCAGGTATTGCATGTTTTAAAAATTCTTGGGGCACACCAGTTGAAAATAGCTGATCTAGAGTAATCCTTCTATTTTAAAATTTTGGCACAGTTAATAATTGTGTTTCTAGGTTAAAAATCCTTTTTATTGCACCTATAATAGTACTGTGTATAGCATGGATCCTTGAGTTACGGGTTAAAAAACATAAACTGGTAAATTTTAGGCTTATCATCAAGGCTTAATAAAATTGTTTTTTAAAACACTTGAAAAAATTAAAGGATTTGTTTTATACTAAAAAATAGAATTCCGTAACAGTAATTACATCTGCCAAGTCCCTTTTGCCACGCATTATCACACATTCACAGGGCCTAGGGGTGGGCCGTGAGCAGCTTCGGGGGGAGACGGTGTTCTGCTTTTCGCACGTTACCCTGTTTGGTCCTGTCCAGTTTTGCTTTTTTTTATTGAAAATCTCAGAATTCTTATATCTTTTTTTATAAGATACCCTTTAGTAATTTTTTTACTTTTAAGTTTACTTTGTGTAATATTAATACAGCCGTGCCACTTCTTTTGCCTAGTGTTTTCATGGTTTGTCATTTTCCCAAGTCTTTCAAAGTAGGCTTTTCTGTATATTTATTTCAAACATCTCTTATAAACAACACAACAATCATAGAGTTTTTCTTTTTTCTGTTCATCTGTCTTTATATTTTAGTTAATGTGCTTGATGAATTCATTTATCGTTGGGTTGAAACTTACCATCTTATGTTTTGCTTTCTAATTGTCCTACTCTTCCTAAATTCCTTCCCTTTTGAACTTGCCGTTGAAATGATGGAGTAGTATCTACTACCCCATATTTTCACCTCTGTGAACTTGGAAGCTCTACACTCTTTATATTCTTTTAGTAGTTACCCTTTGAGTAACAGGTATTGTTGCTTTATCAAAGTCTGTATATCAGAGTAACTCGTTACCTCAACCCTCTTCTCAGGCAGTGCTAGAAGCTTAAAATTCTTTAACACCTTTAAACCCTTCTTTAGATATACCATCATTAAAATGTACTTTATTTTTCTTTCTATGTTAAACCCATAAGATTATTTTTATTGTCTATATAATCAGTGTTCATATTTACTTTTTTTGTTCTGTATTTTTCTGTATTTTCTCAGCATCTCTGTGTCTTCATCCAATTCCTTTTCTATTTTATTTACAGTGGCTATACTGATAATGAATTTTTAAAATTTTTATGCATCTAAAGATGTATTATTCATTTTACTTTTCTCTTAAGACTATTTTGCTGGGTATAGAATTCCAGTTAAGTGTTCTTTTCTTCTGGCACTTAAAAAATGACTGCTTTCTGGCTTTTCTTGTTGCTGTCGAAGTCTGCTTTCATTCTACGTGTTGCTCCCTTGAATGCAAGGACTTTTAGCTTACTAAAACATTTTCTGTATGTCTTGGGTTTTAGTAGTTTTGCTATATTGGCCTAATATAATTTTATGTCTACTTCTTTTACTTGGGTTCATAGGACTTTCTGAATTTGTATCTGGGTTCTCTTTCATTAGTCTTCTAAAGTTCTTAACCATTATATCGTCAAATATTATTTCTGCCACTTTTGCGCTCTCCTTTACTTCTGGGAATCTGATTGTATCTGATGGTAACTTCCCATTGTCTTATCTATACCTTTTACTCTCTCCTGTTTTCCATTGTTTTTTTCTCTCACTGGAAATTTGTTTCCCCATATTTTGTAGTTTACTTTTCAACTGTGTCAAATCGTTTTTAAAACCACTAAGTTTTTAATTTCAGTTAAATTCTTTGTCTAAGAAATCAGAACTCTGAACCCTCTGGGTCTTTTATCTCTTTCTACTGGCTTTCATTCACATGATTTTATTTTCTTAACTTCATGCTAAGTTTTGTTTATTAGACATGTATTTGCAGAATTGTTTGTATAAATACTTTGAGTCTTCTAATAATAATGTCTCCCTTCAGGGAGGATTACATTTGCCTCTTCCTTTGGTATTAGCAATCCAAAATCACTTCAGTTCAGTCTTAGAGACGAGATCATTTGAAACCAAGCTGCTGCTTCTCCCAGGGCCTGCCTACCCATGATTGATTCCCTAGAGTTTAGCTGTTCAGGGCACCAACTTAAAGCAAGGAGGTTTTATGAACAAGTCCTCTCTGTGGGCCCTAGGTTCCAGTTTCAGCACCCCAGATCTACAAAGCTCTCAACAATGTTACTAAGCATTTCTGCCCCCTCCTCCGGCATCAGCAAACAACCTCAAGGGGACAATAGCCTCAACTACTTCCTGATACTGCCTATAATTCTTCACAATTCTGTTAGCTCTCCTGTGCCTTTAAGCATATGTTTTTATATGTTTTTTCCAGATACTTTAGTTGCCTTCAGTAGAGGTTGGTCTGGAATTACCTAGTTCTCTATTATTAAGTTCCTTGTATTACATATTTACATTAAGATGACAGAAAAGTTGGGTGTATATAATTTTTTTAAATAAAATGTTAGAACTAACCTAGTTGAGAATTTGGGGGGAAAACTTAAAATCTTTTTTTCAGAGTCTTTCATACCTTTTCAGCCTTGATTCTTTTCATATAATGTATTCAAGATGTTGGAGAGGAAATACGGTTTAACACCAAGACTGAGAAGTACTGACCACCTGCTATATGACAGTCATTATTCCTTATTTAAAAATCCATATTTCACTTACAGTGTAATTGCATAGCCTGTAGTTGTCAACAGTAAAACATTGATTTGGCTCCTAATTCCTTTTTAGAGTATTTTGAAAAGGAAAGACAATTAAAATATTATATTATATAAATATGTATTTTTTTGAAAGTGGATCTGAAGGTAGGTTTTGTTTTATTTTTTTTTCTCAATTAATATTTTGTTCACATGATTTCCTAGATAAACTGTTTGATTAATATGCCTTCTGGTTCCATGAATTGTCTATGTTGTATCTGTTATTAATAGAGAGTCAAAGATGAAAACAGGCAGTGGGTATAAAGTAATGCCACTTACATTTGTTTTTCATAGTCTTAGAATATTGAAATACTTCATCTTAAAAAGTATAAATAGTAAAATTTATATTTGCATTTTTGAAGACATGAGGCCATACCCAAATGGTATATATTGCTAAAATTATACTTAAAATGGCAATCTTAACAAATTTCACAAGCAAAATTGAAGTGATTTAACTTAAAGCAAAACATGAGTCAGCTGTGTCTTCATCTTTCACATTTATCATTGACTGCCTTTTGCTGTACTCTTGTAAACAGGTAATGTCAGGTGGTGTTGTTAAATTTCAAATATTCTAAATGCCGTGGGATTTGAATGTTGGTTTTTTTTCCTGGTGCTTTACGGTTTTTTAGAGAGAGTCTTTACTAGGTCAACTGAATCCTTTGTTTTTAAAACACTCACACTGTATTTTAAACATCTCATGAGATTAACCATAATTAATTTGCTTGGTACTCTACTGTTAGACATTTAGATTGCTTAATAAATTTCTATTATTATAAATAATATTGCATTAAGAAATGTATATATTTATCATTGTGCTCATGACTGATTGTTCCCATGGTAAATTTCTAGAAGTGGAATTTCTGGCTCAAAAAATATGCACATTTTAAAAAAAGTTTATAATGTATATTGCCAGCTTACACTGTCTCCCCACGTGATTATACCAACCTCAGCTCCCATTGGCATTATAGGAAAATCAGCTTGCTTGCTTTTTTGCCTCACCAACTTTTGGTGTTAACATATTTTCTATTTTTAATTTTTAGAAAGTCATTTTCAAAAACATGTAGAAGTCCAACAAATACTATAATGAGCCCCACCGTGGCTTTCATCACGCCATTTATAGGTACACTGGAATATTTTGAAGAATACCTCAGATACCATACTATTTTTTCTGTTTACATCTTAGTGTCTCTGAAAAAAGTCAGTACCTTCTTCACACCTAATATCATCAAATATCTAACCAGTATTCAAATTTATCTCATTATCTTAAAAACGATTTCTTACCAGGATTCACACAAAGCTCTTAATCTTGGTTGATATATCTATTAAATCTGTGGTCCCTCTTATATCTTTGCTAATGACTGATTAGTTCTTTCCCAGTTTAGTAATCACAAATCTTATTTTTCACTTTTTCTTTCTTTACTAATATAATTCAATATTTTTTTTATCTATTTAAGTATCTATTTATAAGAGCTTAAGATATGGATATTTGTTCACTCGTTCAACAATATTTAACTTTTACTGTGTATCAAACACTTATTGATACTAAGGATAGATCAAAGTACAAAACTTACCCTTATGGAGCTTACATTCAAATGCAGGGAGAAAGACAATAAATACAATAAGTAAATTAAACAAAATCTTGGGAGGTGGAACATGCTATGGAAAAGAAATAGAAGGAGTTTAAGACAGATTGGGGAGAGGCTGCTCATTTAAATAACATGGTCAGGGAATGCTTCACTGATACAAGTTGATGGAGTTCACAGAGTTAGCCATGTGGATAGCTGGTAGAAGAGTCGTGTTCAGATAGAAAGAACAAGCATTGCAAAATCTCTAACACAGGTGTTTACATGGAATGGCAAGAAAGATACACGTATAACTGGTATAAAGGAGAAGAGAAGGAAAGTAGATGGTGATGAGATCAGAAGGAAGGAAGGAAGATCACTTTGAGCATCAGAAATCATTTATAAGGACTTGGGCTTTTACTCTGAACATTACAAGGATTATGACATGAACTGAGGAAATCATGTTTTTAAAAAAATTGGCCTGACCAGGTGGTGGCACAGTGAATAGAGCATCGGCCTGGGATGCTGAGGACCCAGGTTCGAAACCCCAAGGTCGCCAGCTTGATTGTGTGCTCAGCAGTTTGAATATGGGTCACTGGCTTGAAGCCCAAGGTTGCTGGCTTGAGCAAGGGGTCACTGGCTTGGCTGGAGCCCCCCCCCCCCCAAGACACATATGAGAAAGCAATCAATAAAGAACTAAGGTGCTGAAACTATGAACTAATGTTTTTCATCTCTCCCTTTCAGTCTTTCTCAAAAAAGAAATATAATAATAATAAAAAATAAAAATATATAAAAACATCCATCTGGCTACTGTATTGAGAATAGATTGTAGTATGGAGTTGAAACAGACGACTACTGCAGCCATCCAAGTAAAGAATGAGGTTGACTCAGACCAGGTTGGTAGCAGTGGGAGTGGTGAGAAGTGGTCAGATTCTAATATATTTTAAAGGTAGAGCCAACAGAATTTCTCGACAAATTGGATTTGGGATGTGAGAGAAAGAAAGGTCAAGGATGACTCTAAGATATTTTAATTTAGCAATTGAAATAATCAAGTCATTTTAGATGGTGAAGACTTTTGGTGGGTCAAGTTTATAGGGTGGATGAGGTAGAAGATTAGGAGTTCACTTTGAGACATTTTAATTTTCTCTGTGATGCATCCAGGTAGAGACATGTAAGCAGTTGAATATAAGAATCTGAAGTTCAGGGGGAGAAGTCTAAATTCAAATATAAATTTGAGAGTTGTTAACATTTAGATGGTATTTAAAGCCATAGGACTGGTTTAGATCATCAGGGATATTAACTCTTTCCTGTAAGATGTATGTTGTAAATGTATTCTTCAAGTTTATCATTTACTCTTAACTTTGTTTGAGATGTCTATTTTAAAACTTTTATGAAATAAAATAGCTTCGTTTATTTTTTCTTTCTTTGCCTTTGGAATTATTGGAAAGGCCTTTTCATTCATAATTTTTTTTTAATTTTCACTTATATTTTCTTCTAATTTATTTTAATATAACAAGCAAGAAACTAATTTATATTTTTCCAAAGAGCCTATCATTCTTGTATAATACATTGACAATCCATCCTTATGGCACCTTTGTTTTACATAATAGTAAGTAGTCATATGGAATTCTGTTTATTGGATTTCTAGCCTATTTTTTGCCTGTTTATCTATCCTAGAGCTAGTAGTTATTTAAATAACTAATAATTTATAATATTATATGTATAGCAGTGCTAATCTCCGTTATTCTTTGTTTTAAAATGTTCCTGACCAGAAATGAATCTTACAATTTTTCCAATTCCAAAGAAATAAAATATTTTTAAAAATATATCAATTAATAATTTTTTCTTCATTTTTCATATCAGATCTTCTCCTTCTAGAAGAGTTTGTCTCTCCATATTCATATATTCATTTTTGTTTTGGTGTGTGTGTTTGTGTGTGACAGAGAGAGGGATAGATAGAGAAATAGGGACAGACAGCGGACAGATAGGGAGAGAGATGAGAAGCATCAATGCTTCATTGTGGTGCCTTAGTTGTTCACTGATTGCTTTCTTATATGTGCCTTGATGAGAAGTGGGGAGGGCGCAGCTACTGCAGAGCGAGTGACCCCTTGCTCAAACCAGCAACCTTTGGGCTCAAGCTAGCAAACATGGGATCACATGATCCCACGCTCAAACCAGCCACCCCATGCTCAAGCTGGTGAGGCTGCCCTCAAGCCAGATGAACCCACACTCAAGCCAGCGACCTCGGGGTTTCACACCTGGGTCCTCTGGGTCCCAGTCCGACGCTCTGTCCACTGCACCACCACCTGGCCATACTCTCCATGTTCATATCTTGTATGTGCCTCAGCAAAGTTTTAATTTTTCTTCACATACATTTTTTATATTTGTTATTAAAGACATTGCTAGATATATTTTTGTTATATGGGCTATTTTTATTTTTATATGAATAAGACCATATTAAATGTTAAGTTGAAACCAACTTTTCCCATTTTATTAATTTTAATACTTCACCAATGTCAGTACTTGACTTGGGAATTGATATTTGACTTGAAATCTTTTCCTGAAAACTATATGTCTGTTGACTTGGAATAAAGCATGTACCTATTTTAGGTCCAGAAAACAGAAAGTGCACTCATTCGCTGGGTGCCATACAGGAGGGGGTGCTGGCAAGAATTATTTATGGAACTGATAAAATTTCTGACATTAAATGAAAAGTCAAGATTTCCTCATTATCCATCTGGAAACTCACAGTTAGTAATATTTCTGTCTCTAACCTTTCCTTTTCCTAAATTTTGTACCCCATGTCAGTGGTTTTATGTTGAAGTACAATAAAAGAAAAGATACTAGTAGAACTATAGTACAGTCATTCTGATTGAGTATAGAGTTCCGATGTAAGTTTAGGTTTCCCCTAAAAACTACTTGAGCAGGAGGAAGTTTTATTTAAAAAATAGGAAACCTCTGTTTTAACTCCTTATAAATATAAAGCAACAAAAATATTTAGACAAACTAAATCCTCCGTATATTTTCCTATTTGTCAACATAATTAAATCCTTACCGGTAACAACAGTAGTCATGCTGTGGCCCTAAGTACATTTCATTTGGACCGTAGTTTTATACACAAGACTATGTTCAATTATTCATCTGTAACTGCATATGTTATTGTAAATTAAAAGGTTCTTTGAGCCTGAGCAGGCAGTGACGCAGTGGATAGAGCGTCAGACTGGGACACAGAGGACCCATGTTCGAAACCCCGAGGTCACTGGCTTGAGCGCGGGCTCATCAGGTTTGAGCACAGCTCACCAGCTTGAACCCAATGTTGCTGGCTTGAGCAAGGGGTCACTTGGTCTACTGTAGCCCCTCAGTCAAGGCACATATGAGAAAGCAATCAAAAAGCAATCAGTGAACAACTAAGGTGCCATAACAAAGAATTGATGATTCTCTTCTCTCTCCCTTCCTGTCTGTCTGTCCTTATCTGTCCCTTTATCTCTCTGTCTCTGTCATCAAAAATTAAAAAAAAAACTTAAATAAACATGAATACTAGAAAAATAAGACTGAGAGGAAAACATGGTATTTGCTATTTCCCACAGAGACAGGTATCAGGAAATTATTTATTACTCAGAGTGCTGGATTAATTTAAAGGACTATAATACTTCTTAATGCGTGGGAAAATGTATTCTTTGTAATATTTGTAAATTACTGATATTATCTGTATAGACATTATTACTACAATAGAGTCTTTTGAGTACATTATAAAATGTTTATTAGTTTGGTTAATTCAGTAGAACTTAAGGTTACATACCTTTTAAATAGTTAAAATGTATTCACCTTTATCATCTGCAACTCTGAATTCCATGAGTCACAGGGCTGTTGAAAAGAATCCAGATTTATGATTAGTACAGTAATTGTATCAATCATTTGTAGCCTAGAAGTGTTTATTGAAATGCATATATTAATATTTGATTTCACTTTAGAACTTTGCCAACTAATTTTAATTTAGCATAGCTTCCCAAAATATCTTCTCGTGCACATATTAACATGAGTGCTAGCAAAAGAAAAATCCTTGCCATCATTACCGTACCTCAATTAGATCTTATCCCATTCGTCAATGTCTCCCTGTCATGAGTCCTACTTTGCAGCCAATGACTCATGTTTGCTAAATATTGCATTCTGGTTGTTACACTAACATACAGAACTATATAGTTCTATAAATCTTTTAAGATTTGTAGTCTTAAGCTTTTGATAAATGAGTTCCTCTAGGTAAAATCATTGAGGACACATGATATGGAACATCAAAAGATGACCCCAGAAGTCCTGCCCATTTTTTTAAGAGAGAGATTTTTAACTCATTAGTGATAAATTATGTAGTCTCTTTATTTAAAGGAACCATCTGTGGAGTATTTCAAAAAGCTAAAAAATAAATATGAACCCAACCTACCTAAGAAACCACATGAAATTGCCAGTTAGTACTTATAATTTAAAGATTTACTTTAAACAGAGACAGACTAGAATGTGGTTTCTTAATTTTACTTATTCTAAAACATACTGAGAAAAATTTGATATAAGAAATAGATAATATGGTGCTGTCTACACTATTTCCAATTTCTGTCTCTCTCCTTTAAAATCTACCCTTCCCTCTTTACTTAGGTGAGGCTTCAAAGGCTTTCCCAGTTCTTTGTCAAGATGCAGACTCACTTCCACATGGCACTCGGTGTCCCCAGCTTCTCCTAAACATGCTTTCCGTATCTTGCCTCTGTAGTTTCCAGTCTTTTCCCTCAACCTTGAGTGCTGCTTTCTCTGGCTCCATCCCGCATACTTGCCTGTTAAAAAAATCTTTATCCTCATTGACCATCCAGTTTAGTCTACAAACCTTTCCTTTAATGAGTCTTCTCCCCTTTACCCACACATACCCTTTTCCATTTCTACTGTATTCTATTTTATTCTGTTGCTGCAATTATTATACTTTCCCTCTCCCCAACAAATTATAACTTTATTGATAATTGAAAACATTTTTCAGTAATTTTTTATTACTCCTTTTACTAATGTTTTAACTTTGTAATTACCTTAATAAATTTTCATTTATTGTAATTTGAAAAAAAAGTCATGCCAAAAGAAATAAAATGTGTTTCATTAATTTCTATTAATATTTTATTTTAATAGCTTATTGGACACTTTTTTGGTTAAGCATGCATATGTAGTTTGGTTTTTTTAAACAAAAATTGAGATGTCACATATACAGTTGATAACCAGCTTTTTTTTCACTGACCCCCTTGTAATACTCAGATTTTTCTATTAAATATAAATTTATGTCATTTTTAATAACTATATTTACCTAGTCCCCTACTAATGGACATTTATGTTTTTTTCAGTTTATTACTTTTATAAGCAAAACTCCACTAAACATCTCTGTGTGTGTATATCTTACAACTTGTCTAATTATTTCCTTAGGCTAAACCCTTAGAAAGTAGAATAGCTAGATCAAGGAGTATGTACATTTTTAAAACATTTATTATGTATTGCCCAACTATTGTCCAGAACTGTTATAACTGTACAGTCTATCACCATAAATGGGTAATGGTGGTGAACATTTTTTCATGTGCTTTTGTTCAGTTGTAGTTCATTCTCAATTAATTACCTGTACATTTCCTTTGTTTTAGAGTTCTTTTCAGATTGATAGAGTTATGACCACACACATGGACATACATACATACACGTAGATGAGTTCTTAACTTTTTGCCATATATGGTGTATTTTTTTTCTTTTCTGTTGTGATGGTGAATTTTATGTTACCCAATTTAAATTATAAGGGTATCACATAGTATGCACATTTATGTTCTCTTTCTAGTAACAGTCAGGAGAGATAGTATATTAGTTTTGGGGTAGAGAAATACACATTACCTTTGATTCATATTTTTTGGGTCTGTGAAGAAAAGTTTACATTTCTAAGTCTTCAATGTAATTAAATGTTATTACTTTGTATTATTTGGCTTCTTTATATGACTTCCCCCTGGTAAATTAACAAGAGACTTCAGTTCTGCCAACAACAAATATGATTGATATTATGACTTTGAGCATGTCACTTTCTTGCTGTGAACAACAAATTTAAAAATGAAGTTTAACCATTAAGATCATCTAGTATTAAATTCTGGCTCTGTGACTTTCCTGGTGGTATGTAATTAATCAGGAATTAGAACCTTAATTTTAAAGTGGAAATTCAGTAAAATATATAGATTGCTACACTACATGATTTCTAGAACATAGGAATGTCATAGTTAAAGTACATAAGAGTTTATATCACTTGGGCCTTCCATTTTTTGCCACTAGGAAATACTGATGTGTACGTTTTAAGTTATCTTTCCTCTATAACAGGCATTCAATTTAAAATTATTTGAATGTGATTTGTCATTAATAATTTGATTTAAGGTCATTTTTTTATAATTGAAAGAATCATTTAAAAGTAAAAGTATATTAATGTTTCTTGAAACTACTTTTAGGAAAATAGACATAAAGCCACTTGGTTCTTTCTTCTATTTTTTATTAAAATACATGCTGGATAACTTATAAAAACCTTGTAGTATTTACCTAATATTTCTTACAGTGCTCTTTCTTGATTCATCTGTGGTTAGATGTTATCAACATCTCATGCTCAGAGATAAAGATTTAGCTCATTAACACCATTGGTTTATTTATTCTTCCTGATTTACTAATGTTTTATATATATCTTATCTTTTAGCAAGATTGTATAAGAAATAGCATATATTATATGTAATATAACATTTTAATCTATGTAACATTTAATCCCAGCCTATTTAAGGAAAATTTTTATAATAAAAATTAAACATTATTTTCGGAAATCTTTTAAAAATAATACTATACTGACATTTCTTTTTAAATAAAAATAGAAATTAAATTTAGAAATTAAATTAAATGTGGTAACATTGATCAATAAGAGTACATAGGTTTCAGGTAAACATCACTATAGCGTTTGAACTGTTGATTACATTGTGTGCCCATTACCCAAAGTCAAATTATTTTCTGTCATTATGTATTTGTCCCTTGCCCCTAGTAACTACTTCACTTTTGTCTATGTCCATGAATCTCATTTTTTTTCCTACCTGTGTATGAAATCATATAGTTCTTAACTGTTTTGATTTACTCATTTTATTCAGTATAATGTTCTCAAGATCCATTCATGTTGTCGTGAATGACAATATGGCATCATATCTTATGGCTGAGTAGTATTCCATTGTATATACGTACCACATCTTCTATATCCAGTCCTCTATTGAGAAACACTTGGATTGTTTCCTTGTCTCGGCCACTATGAATAATGCTGCAATGAACATGGAGGAGGGGTGTCTTTGCATGCCAATGTTTACCAGTTGGGGCGGTAGATGCCCAGTAAAGGGATTGCTGGATAATATGGTCATTCTATTGTTAATTTTTTGAGAAACCACCATACTGTCTTTTGTAAAGCTATACCAGTTTACATTTCCACCAGCAGTGAATGAGGGTTCCTTTTTCTTCAAATACTGACATTTCTTAAAACTACTTTTACAGAAATAGACATGAAACAAATGTTTGTTTTCTCTACTGGAAAAATTTTAGTGTCCCTAGCTAGATCTGTGGAGTAAACTTATTAGAGAAATGAAACATTTAAATAATAGAAATAGCCTGGCCTGTGGTGGCGCAGTGGATAAAGTGTCGACCTGGAACGCTGAGGTTGCCGGTTCAAATCCCTAGGCTTAACTGGTCAAGGCACATATGGGAGTTGATGCTTCCTGCTCCTCCTCCCCCTTCTCTCTGTCTCTCTCTGTCTCTCTGTCTCTCTCTCTCTCTGTCTCTATTCTCTAAAATGAATAAATAAATTTAAAAAAAAAAAAAGAAAGAATAGAAATAGTCAAGTAGACTAGATTGTGCTCACAAGTGGACTTAAACAGCTTAAAGAACATAACAGCCAAGTTTTAGATGTTTCTGTTGAGGTACAGGCAGTCAATTTCTTTAATGTCTCTTCACATACTTCTTCATGAGACTCCTATATTTCTTAACAAAATCAAAATATTGATGCGTTTTTACTACATTGCCATTAGTTGATCATATTCCTTTAAAATCCCAAAAATTTGGGGGGGAAAGATAGCAAATGTCATAAACTTTGTTTACTTCATTTATCACTTAACCAATATCAAACATTTAGTCATAATTTGTTTTAATAACTTAGCAAACTTAATTTAGTGGACCAAATTAATTCTAATTCCACATATGATTTTTACTGTTTTTGTTTTTATTTTAAGCTTACATTAATGTTTTATATTATTAATGTAGCACATTTTATTGTATATACATAAACTACACAAATATTAATGTATGTATATTGTAACCAGGTAAAATTGTGTTAGAATTTGGACTAATACTGATAAAAATTGTATTTTTACCTCCATCTAATCCATGGCTTTAGTGCTTGCATTTAGAGTTCATTTTAAAAGTGGTTTTGATACTTAAAAGTCTTTTGAAAGGCTTCTAAAACTTGGCAGTCACAACAAAATGTTTTTGTCTGACTTCCTTTTTAAGTCTTTCTATGGACTTACAGTAAACAAAACTTTTTGAAGCAGGAATTTCTAGCCATAATGCAGGAACAGATGAATAGAACACTAACCACTTTATTCTGAAATGCACATTTTCAGTTGTATATAAGATGCCTTAAAGCATCGTATAAATATTTTAAGATGTTTCCTAAACTATTAGTGGATAAGTATTACAAAGACTAAGATTGAATTCATTAAACACAACTTATTATAGGGTTGAGAAGAAAGGCTCTTGTCTGATCACTTTTAAAGTCCTGGTCTGAACTATAGCACATAATCATTTTGAAAATTATGTTATATGATCATATAACCTCAGCTGCCTACCTTCTTCCCTAAACTAGGAGTTTATTAATAAGCTTCTAGCATTGTATATGCATTTTGACTAAATTGTCATTTTTGAGAGATCAGCTTCATGACTCAAAATGGAAATCGAGTGCCAAAAATTTTTATTTCATTAACATGTGCCTTCAACTATGTGAGGTATTTATAAGTCTCCCCCATCCCTTTTCCTAATCTAAGGGACTTCAGTGACATTCTGCTGGTATCTTTTACTGAACTCCCAGGAGTTAGCATGTAATGGTAAAATAGAAGAATATTGTTAAGTTTTTCTCCATGCCTCCCTTTATTCTAGTTCTATGTATACAATATCTTTATAAATTTGTTGGGTATGCAAATGATATGCTTCTCTTATTACAAACACAAGGGCAACGTCTTCTGTATCCACTATATGGTCATTCTGAAGGGAATCTGGAAGAGGAACTAGATGCCTCTGCTTAGGTTACCATCTTGGCTAAAATTGTCTTTTTCGTAATTTACCTTCATGTCCCTTCTAAAGCAAGACAAATATGGTGAAGCCAACCAAGTACTAGTTCTTCCAGTGAGAAGTTCTTGAAGTATTCTGTGCCTTCCTATCTTCCTCATCTATCAAAAAGAAAAGATTCTAATACTATGTATATTGTATATTATTTGAGCAAAGCAGGTTTTACAGGACCACATTTTGCATTTTCAGGCTTCATTTTATGTATTAAAATGTGTTGATTCCTTTTTAAGGAATTGAGTGGAATAAACAACAAAGTTTGGGGAGTGGAGCAATCCGCTCTTGTATATTATGTCTATGTCTAGAATGGGAGATAAAGAGTTTCAGCTGTTGGGCCCTGGCTGGTTGGCTCAGCGGTAGAGCGTCGGCCTAGCGTGTGGAGGGCCCGGGTTCGATTCCCGGCCAGGGCACACAGGAGAAGCGCCCATTTGCTTCTCCACCCCTCCGCCGCGCCTTCCTCTCTGTCTCTCTCTTCCCCTCCCGCAGCCAGGGCTCCATTGGAGCAAAGATGGCCCGGGCGCTGGGGATGACTCTGTGGCCTCCGCCCCAGGCGCTAGAGTGGCTCTGGTCGCAACATGGCGACGCCCAGGATGGGCAGAGCATCGCCCCCTGGTGGGCAGAGCGTCGCCCCATGGTGGGCGTGCCGGGTGGATCCCGGTCAGGCGCATGCAGGAGTCTGTCTGACTGTCTCTCCCTGTTTCCAGCTTCAGAAATAAAAAAAAAAAAAAAAAAAAAAAGAGTTTCAGCTGTTGAAGGATGTCTAGGGATGACTTTGCAGAGAATATTGAGTGCCTAACCTAAAGGAGTTGCTCTTTCCACATCATCCTGTTAGCTTAATTCTACCCCTCACATAGCCTTTTGCCCAGCTTCCTAGAAGTCAAAGTCCATTGCCATTCTTGTTCTAAAACCATATTCTACTCAGGCCCACTCTTCTTTCCTTTTCTCTGTCCCAGCATGATAGTGACAGCCATCATCTTTACATAAGAAATTATATCCTCAAACGCCAAAAGGAATCTGCTGCCTTAAGTCCGTGAGCATCCACGCAAGAGGGAGGAAAGCAGATTCCGCACAGCTGCATTTGCTTAGATCGGACCACCACTATAGAGGACAGATCCTCAAGCCTGTTGGGCGGAGGTGAGGGAAGGCACATCAATAACAAGAGAATGCCAGATTTAAGGGAGTGACCTTTAGGACCTTTGTAACTTTTCTTTTTTTTTTTTTTTTTTTTTTAATAAAATTTTTTTATTTATTTATTCATTTTAGAGAGGAGAGGGAGAGAGAGAGAGAGAGAGAGAGAGAGAAGAGACAGAGAGAGAGAGAGAGAAGGGGGGAGGAGCTGGAAGCATCAACTCCCATATGTGCCTTGACCAGGCAAGCCCAGGGTTTTGAACCGGCAACCTCAGCATTTCCAGGTCGACGCTTTATCCACTGCGCCACCACAGGTCAGGCCTGTAACTTTTCTGTAATTATCACGTGGAAAGGTTCATGGCTTCAAGAAAAGTAGTCTGTTTCTATTGATTAAGTTGTATAAAATTAATATGTACTTCTTTGTGTGAATGTCCTTTTTATCTTTGTTCCTGATTTTCAGGTAGCTGATCATATATATATATATGGTAGCTGATATATATAATTGGGTATGTTCTGGATTTACTTCATGTAGTTTTTAGTTGATTATTTGATCAAAACACCTTTTCTACATCTATCACTACTTGAACTCTGTTTCAAGCTCTATTTCTTACACGAGATATAGAGATAGTATATAGATAAAGATAACAGCAATATCTGCTGTTTTCTCTCCTCCCCATTCATATTCTGTTCCCCACACAATAATAAGCAAATCTTTTTAAAAACAATACATCAGATCACATCATATTCATGCTTAAAATCTTCCAGATAACCCTTGCACTTGGAATACATCCAAACCCTTATCTTGTCCATAAATCCTAACACAACGTGGCCTCTTCTCACTTCTCCTCTCCCTCTGACTCATTGCACTTCAATCACACTAGCTTTCTCTCTGTTCCTTCGTCTCAACAAAGTTATATTTCACTTGTCATTTCCTCTGCTTCTTTCCCCAGATCTTTTTAGGGCTGCCTCCTTCATGGCTATTCACGCCTTAGGTCACATAATACATCTTTAAAAATCACCTTTACTGGCCATCATAATTAACGCTTCTCCTATCTCCCATTGCTCTGCTCCATTTCACTGTTTTATTAGCTTTGCAACTCATTTGTCATAATTATCTTACATTACTAAGATAAAGTTCTTAACTGTCTTATTTTCATTATCTGCTCAGTACCTAGAAAGGTCTGAAGCATGGCAGGTGCCTCATACTAGGTGGAAGAACAAACTGAATTTTTTTTTCATGCAGATGCAGTGGTCTTAGACTGTTTCTCCTGGACCATAGCTCACTACACCCTTTTTTGATTTTATAAATAAAATAAACAATGATTCTGAGTTGTAAATAGTAGTAGTGACTTCTTATAAATGTCTGAACACTTGTGGTTATTGTTATGGTTTAGACATAAATTTCAACAAGTCATATTCACTTATGACCCTTGAGTCATAACCATTTCAGGACAGTAGAAATGCAGTTGACCTACAATATGTTGGAGAGCTAAAGGCCCTAGAGTTTGTCTAGAAATAACAAAATTCTTCAGACCATGAGATACATTGCTACCTACTACGTCCTGTACTCAAATATATTGCAGGGGCTGGTTCCTTAGATGGAGAGGCCCTGGAGAGAAAGCTTGCCATCCTTCCAAGTAGCTGCCAGTCTTTTCTATTCTGATTTACAAGAGCCTATGTTATAACAATTCATTTTTAAGTTTCTGTCCCCTCCTGTGAAGAACACATATTGCTGATGTATTTCATTGACTACTATCATCTGTTGGACTGCCTTGTTCTGAAAGTCCTTAACTACATGATTTATTTTCTCATTTTAGTTTTTATAAAGGAATTATGATCAACCTCCAGGTTTTCTCTTTAGCATTTCCACTCTGTAGACGCAAGAATTACAGAAGCTTGTTAGATAGTATTTTCCCAGGCTGAATCAAGGGAAACTACAACTGCCCCAAGCCTGCTCCTCTGGAAAGTTACTGTAGATACTCTAATGGAAAAGTACAGCAGGTCTCTTTTATAGACATAGAGCTAGTGTATTCAATGGTTCTTATAGCCCATTAAAATTTACACTAGAATATATGGTACCTAAGACCCTCCAGTTTGCCATACCCATTTAAAGTACTCCATTACCTAATGAGCTAGAGGAGAATAATTATTTATTATATGTTTATATTTTATAAGTCATATTCAGGGTGAAATTTCAGTTGCTTATTGTGTTCTTTTCATTTTCACGGATAAGTAGATTCATCCTTTGTAGTCACAGTGGATTTACTGTTTCGTTTTTTATTACATCTTTAAAGCTTGTTTTTGCTCTGGTTATCTCCTGAATTTTTCTTACCAGCTAGTCAGCCTAAAGTAGTCTTGAATTGACCATCTGTATTGTTCTCTTGTTATTTTATCTGTATTAAATGAGAAGATAAAAGGAAGGAACCATCTGGATTTGTGTTCTGTATATGCTATGTGTCTGTAACATTTTTTTCTTCCAGGCCCAGTAACACACTGGTATGTGTGTGAATCCACATTAACTGCTCCACAGTGATGTTTCTACTTCAAGTTAGCATATCCTGCCAGGAAAGCAGATTTACTGCTAAAGATATATCACTGTGACATCACTATTGCTCTCACTGACAGTTGTTACTTAGTCTGATCATGTCAGAATCTAGTGTTGGGTATATGTTCATGTTATCCCGGAGAATAGATGGATAATTCTGCCATATCTCACAAAGACCCCCATTTTCATGTTCTTTACAAGCAGTAGAGAAAAAATGCTCTACCATTATGGAAATTTGTCCGGTGCCTGTCCAGAGATTATTTCTCTCTAGATTTGTGAAAGAAAAATAGTGACTTGGGATAATCCTTATCCCTTGCAATCTCATGTGTCATTTTGTTCAATGTTAAATAACACATATGCCTTCTTTCACAATTTCTTTATGTTACAATTTATCATCAACACTGTTAAAGTGGGTATCTGATAAACTGAAAGTGAGACATTATTTCAAATATGTTCTTTTAGTTTTAACAGTGAGTTTGAGTATTGATGGAATACTAGAAAGTCAATTACAACTTTCCCTATGAAATACATAGTAATGCTAAAAGTTGAAGCATATTTATATTTCTAGAGTCTTTCTTTGAACCCTAAGTATTTTATAGATATTAACTAGTGCTAGAAAATTTTCTATACATAAAAAGGTAGTATCTCCTTTTTTTTAGAGGGGGTATTAATGCCCACACCATTGAAGTGAGTTGCCCAAGGTCACTCAGTGAGTTGTTGGTGAAGCCAGAAATAGAATCCAAGTCTCCTGACTCCCAATTCATTTCTTTATCCTCGATATAGTTTTCTATCCTCTATATACCCCTGCTGCCTCTCATGGGAAAAGAAGTTAATCTTCCAGCTATTAATAGCCACCAAATTGGTGGTAGCAGCACAGTGGAGAAAAGTAACTGTCTTTATACTGCAGCATTAGTATAAAAATATCTGGTAATGGAAAATTTGACAAATGTCATGTTAAAGGGAGTGGAAAATTATTTTAAGATCTGGATCTCATTTATCTAGTTCTCAGAAAAGTAATATTTCTTAGTAGAACAGGGATCATATTTTTCTTCCTGTTTTTAAATTGTATTTCCTAGAGGGTAATTGTCAACCCAGCGATAGCAGAGCCTGTTGTCAACTAACTTAATAAGAATAATGCACATACTGTTGGTGATTGTTATAAGTGTACTTTCTAACTTGGTTGAAAGTTTGAATTGCTTTATTGAAATATATAACATTTGATTAAGCTTTCAGTGTTAATGTTGTATAATAAAACAAATATAACATCAGTTGGGCGTTTTATTGCATGATTTGAAAATATGGGCAAAAATACACAGTTTCTTCCCTAGACAATACACTCCAAGCAAAGTTACTTCTTGTCGGGCACCATGAAGTTCACCAGAATGAAATAGGTAGAGCAGGAAAATATATGATAGTTAACTGAGAAATACAAAATAAGCACACTGGAGCCAATGAAGTTTACTGTTATGTATGTAATCAAGTAATTACTTTGTACATCAAAAGTGTTTGAAAAGTGTATATGTACTTAAATATTAAAACATGTCTAGTATGGTGGGAAGTCACACTTAAGTTCAAATAAAACAATGTGTCTCTTCATTTTAAGCCAATGAACAAGAATTCTCCTACTGAAAATCTCAGGATATTATGTTTCTGAGAGGAATGACACGATCAGAATTATGTTTTAAGTGTGTAAGTGTTAGCAAGGTGGGATTGGTGGAGGTTGGGAAATATAAGGAAAAGGTAAAAATATTCTTCTTATTTGAGACCCAGGTGATTGGGAAGATAGTGGCAAGAGGATAATGTGAAATAAGAGAGTGTAGTATAGGAAAAGTAGAGGGTCAGCTACATCTCTCTGGGGAAATGTATACACTTACTGGATGGAGGAAGGAGAAGGTAGCGTGCTGGACAAGTAGTGGGGAAATCACTTGGAAAAGCTGCAGATGTTGTAGGATTAGAGCTAAGAAAAGTTATTAAGCTTGGTGACTTCCTGACATTTGGGAGACTTGCTTTTACAGAGAGATAAGGGTCAAGTAAGAGCACTCTGAATTCTTCAAATTACGTTTATTTATCTTTGGTATTACTCTAATTTTTGCAAGCCTAGAAATTATGTACAATACAGTAAACAAATCAGTCTACCAGCATGCTTAATTAACTACTATTATATGGTATAGTAACAGATGCAATTCTTTCATTCACCTTGGATTTCATTTGTTATTGCCATTCTTATTACCTTAGAATAGACGTTCACACAACTAGTAATAAACTGATATTTTACAGTAAAACAAGTTAAAAATCTCTATGGCTATAAATGTTGACTACTTTTTTTGTTATCTTAAACCTAAATCAAACGTGAAACCTGGAAATTGCCTGTGAATTTCATTGGAATTGGTTGGCAATTATTTTTGTGACTACTCAATATCATAAGATAGCTATATCTAAAAATTTATATTGATATTAGCCATTTATTGTTTTCTATAATAAAAATCTCATTATGAAGTTATTAGTAATAAATGACTTTTTTTCCTTTCCTTATTTTTTTGTTTAATTTTTATCATTGGCAGAAAATGTACTTTATTATCAATGTTATTTCTTAACTGATTAGAGTTTTTGGAAAACTTTGTTACACAGTGCAATAATGCAGATGAGGTTTCATAGAATTGTACACTTGAAATCTACATAACCTTATTAACCAATGTTACCCTGATAAATTTAATTTAAAATAAACAATTTAGGCAACATTATTGAGCTTCTTTTTAATTTTGTCGAACAGGCACATCTTCAAGTGATTCCAATCTGCTTAACCTTCCTTCACAAGTAAGAACTCGAAGAAAACTAATGCCTTCTCCCGTGAAAGCAGCACATACCCAAAAGTCTGCACTGGCTGAAAGGGTGCAGCTCAATGACTCTTTCAGCAAAGAACTTCAGCCGATTGTGTATACCCCCGAAGACTGTAGAAAAACTGTGCAAAATCTACCTACAGTGACCTTATTAAAACCATCATCAGATACTACAAGTTTTCAGGCCATCAGCTCAAATATAAACAGTGATAATTCTCTGAAAATGTCATGTGAAGTGGATATCCCTGTCAGCGGGAGAAAAGAGCATAAGCAAGAAGATTTGGACTCCACGTTTGTTAAAAGTGAAGACACCAGGAGACTGGACAGTAAATTACCTGATCAACAATCAGTACCAAACGGTAACATTTTACAAAGGTACAGAAAAAGAATACTTAGTACTTGTCAATTCTTCTTTTTTTTTTTAGTAGCCGTTAATCTATTACCTTTATTTTTCTTTTTTAGCTATATTGAAAGTGTATTTTATAGACCAATTTTAAAAGTCTTTAATTCTTAAGTCGATTAACTAACCCTCATTAGGCTAGATGCCTTAAGTTTGTTTTTCATACTAAAGCCGTCATTGGAAGATGACCATGTTGACTAATTCATTAATATCTTCAATAAAGGAAATTTCAGTTTCTATTATTATTTAGTAAACTTTATCTTATTCTGAAATAGTCATGCATCTAAGGTATGGTTGACTGCATGTCATTCAAGCAGACATATCCTTCTTATTTTGTGTGTATTGTCACAGCTAGTCTAAATACAGAAAGTATGATACGATACCCTCACTTTTCTATGGTGTTGGGAATGCAGAAATCTCTTGATAGCAACTCTATCTATGGTGAAAAATGACAAGACAATCCCAGCGTAAGAAAGGGACGTTTTATAGAATCATGTTTTTCTTTCTGTATGAATATAAAATGGTATTTCAGGTATGGAAGTGTGTGGCCCCTCTCCTAGTACAATCAAAGTTGCTTTTTATTTTTCATCATTTAATATACAGGCTTGCCCCTTCCTCGTTGTCAACTAAGCATCCTCCGCCTGTGCAAAGCTTGGTACCATCCTACATGGCAATGACAACTGCTGCCAAAAGGAAACGGAAGTTAACAAGGTACGATTAAACATAACTGATACAGTCTTTATACTCTCATGAGACAAACTTTATACTTTGTTTCCTAAAGTTCTTCTTTATTTCTTATAATTAAACTGTCAATTCATATTTTAGCATACATACAATAAATTGCTCTGAAGCAACACTGGGTTTACAGTGGTACCTTGAGATACGAATTTAATTCGTTCTGTAACCAAGCTCGTAAAGTCAGTTAACTCGTATATCAAACTGCCGATACTGGACCCGTGCGCCAACGCACCAACTAGCGGCAGCTTCCTGAATCACAACTCGTATCTCGGAATTTCACTCGGATCTCAAACAAAAATACGGACTGAGTTGCAGCGCGTATCTTAAAAAATTTGTATGTTGGTCTGTTCATATCTCAAGGTACCATTGTATATTATCAAAGGGAGATCTCGGTAAAGCCCAAGTATTTCACTTGACGTTTGCATAAAGTGTTCTATATTTCAAATTATTAAAAATCAATTTAAAAGTCATCTGGCCTTCAAAAATGCCATTTAATTTTAACTTTTCTTTTGGTGACAATTTTTATTCATTTAGTAATTTTCCTTTTAGACATTCCTGAATTTCACAGCCCTAAAATTATATTATTTTAGTGGATTTTGATATATAACTAAAATGTAATAAGGGAAGAGACTTCTGTTTCTGACTGTGACACTGTAGCTTGTATCAGACCAAGCTACTCATCAAGAAAAATTATAAGTTGATAAAATACAATTAACACCTGCTTGAAGTCACAACTAGGCCGCCAGGATTCAACGGTCTGAGACCCCAGAGAAAAGGAAAACAAGCTCTAGAGAGCCTAACCTTCTCTACCTCTTTTTTCCTTTTAGCATTTTCCAATTCGTGGCATTATGTGTAGAGGCCAAGCGTAAAATGGAAGCCTAGAGCTTATCAGCAGTCTCACTGAGCTAGGGAAACAAAATTGTTCTGTATAGCTTCTGCCCTCTAGATATTTATTTACCAATTTTTTAACTGAAGTAAGAGTTCAAGAAGCCAAGCTGAAGGCAGTGCTAAAGGCTTTTGTTAAGCAGAGTCTGGGCATTCTCATGGGACTGGGGCACAGAAATTCCTGTTCAGGGATCATCCTGTTAAACACCAGGGTTTTATTTGAGACCTGAAGGGCTGTGATCCAACAATAGGGCATGCTGGAAATAGAGCAGTTCTTAAGCCTGAAACAGATCTTAAAGCAAATTAATCCCTTTTTGGATCAAGATATCTATCTCTATGCTGCCTGCTTGCCAGAAGAAATTTAAATCGTCTCTGAAAGAATGTACCATCCAGAACCTCTACAGGTTTTCATATGCCGTGTTAATACTTATGGAAAAATTAAAAAGTATGCCAGGAGACAGGATGAAATAACTGAAGATCAGGGAGAAAAAAAAAACAAATTAGGCTGTGACCCATAATTGATGCAGATATTGTGATTATCAGATAGGAACTTTAATATTTTAACTGTGGTTAATAAAAAGTTAAACTAAATAGATAATTTCACAAAAACTAGATTTTTTTAAATGAATCAAATGTATATTCTAGAACTGAAGAAATAGAATTTACTGAAATTAAGAACTCAATAAATTATTTTAACAGATTAGGCACAGCAGAAGAGAGTATAGTGAACTGAAAGATAGTTTGATATAAAAAATATTTAAACCCATTACAAAAAGATAAAAAGATAAAAATATAGAGAAACCTAAAAGAAAAATGAGCACATTTAAAAATATGGGACACGATTAAAAAGAAATATGGGACACATGTATATATTAAGAGTCACAGAAAGAAATGAGTAAAACAAGTATTTGAGATGGTATTGGCTAATAATTTCCAAAACTGAGAAAAGTTAAGTCACAGATTCAAGAAGCATTGCTAACCACAAGCAGCAGAGTGTAAAGAGAGATATGCCTAGGTATACAGCAGTAAAACAGCGAAAAATCACAGACAAGGGAAAAATCATAAATGGACTGAGTAATACAACATGAAATCCATTATATATACTCTCTATATCCTGCAACATTAAATGCAATGACGAGATACAGTGAATGGTTTTATTGTGAAATGGATCTGACTTGCTTTCCCTTTTTTTTTTTTTTTTTTTTTTTTTGACATGAGGAAAAGAGTATAAGATCTTAAGATAATTATTTTTGTAAGTTTCTCATTTTCCATCATAGACCTGTTCTCATCTGGGCTAGTGTAAACAAATTTAGCTGTTTATTTGGGCCACATAAAGTATTATCTTATGCATTTCAGGTTGGTCCTTTCCTCTCCAACCAAAGTTCAGCAGACCTTTGGAGTATGTACATTAAAATTCATGGATTGGTTTTTTTCTGAATGTTTTTGACTATCCATGACATTTACAATTTTGTATTTTGCTATGGCACGAGTTTGAATTGTGCAATTTGTCTGGCTCATGTACGGGAATCAGTCACCATCCTTTGTGTCATTCATCTCAACACTAATCGTCATGTGTTGATTGTGTTATTCTTTTAATTAATGTTGATAGCTGTTCTTATTTCTTAACTGGTAGTATTCTCTGTTGTGTTAACTAAGTTGTCCCAACATTTTGTAGCTAAGAATAATTTTAAATGTAACATAGTCATTATCAATCAAATGTCCAGGTATGTAAATGTGTATTTTGAGTGGGTTTAGGTGAATTAAAAGGCTTCTACATGAACAACTAATGTTATAAAAATATTAAAGGACATATAAAGAAAGTAAGATTTCTCATTGCCTATTAATTTTTCTATTGCATTCCCCCTGGTATCAATAATTAGATCCTGCCATTAACTATGGTTAAAAGAGATTAATGCTACAAATGTACATAATTACTTTTTTTTAATCTTCCTCTTCCCCAATTAAATATGAATGAGCTTGAAAGTAATAAACTCTGGTATTTTCCACTTAGCAACTTTATGTACGTGTTTAGGTATGTTTATAATCTAATACAAATACAGTTTTTAAAATGAAGAGAAGGCTTTATATATATAGTTATTATATTTCTTCTGTATCAGTATTTTGCTCTGAAAAAAATATATTTTAGTCCAAAAACACTGGATAGTCAAAAAAACCTACCAATCTGGATTTTTTTTAGGTACTAGTTAAATTGAGAATAATGGATTTGTATTTTCAATTTATTTAATACCATTGTAGCAGACTGTTTTAACTAACTTAAACAACGAAGATGATACCAATATAATATATACATATATAAATGTTTATAAGTTATTTTAAAGTTTGGGGTTTTGTTTGTTTTGTACTTATTTGATTGGTTTTTTTTCTGTTTGTTTCACAATCTTTCTTAGTATCCAGAAATGGTCTCAGACCTTGCCATACATTTTTTATTTATTTTGAAAGATAACCTAATGATTTCAACTAGACATTTTCTCAACTGAAAAAATATTAAATGCATTATGTCTCTTAAATAGCATTTTTCCAATGTAAGGAACAAAAGACTGAATTCTAACTTGTATTAATATTTATGGAGAGATATTAAGCACACAACTAGAAGAGTCTTTAGGTTCTCAATATAGTCACTAACATAATTTGAATTTGGAATCATACCAATATTAGATTTTTTTAAAATTTTATGGTCTAAGAAATTTATAACATAAATGTTAAATATTTCATCAGTGGACTATTTTATATAAGTCCTAAAAATATTTTAATGTATTTTACTTATATATAAATATACAACTTATTTTATTAGGCTTTAGTTTCACTGCTAGAAATATGAGTTTATTTTAAATAGATTGACTCAAAAGATCTGTGAGTAAAAACAAAGGCCCTAAAACTAACCAAAGTGAAGGATCATACCATAAAATAAACACAATTTTAAGATAAATTTTAAGGAAAAACATCATTCATCAAAATTAACCAATGACACTCACTGATCTTTATATTTAAAGAAAGAAAATCACTAAACTACCAAAAAAGAATTTTTGCCTTAAAAAACTGATATGCATAGTATCAGAAAAGGGTGTTTAATATTCTTTTACAGAATTACAGTACACCAGTTTATTTAACACCATTTAAGAACAGAGAATTTCTACAGCTGAATTGGCTTACTTTCTAACACCTCTTTGTAACCATTTTGGGTCGATAGCATTTGCATTCTTGAACAGAGTAGGCAAAATCACTCTTAGGAATACTATAACCGTATCTTTTACAGGCTTTAGAAAAATGAGGTAAATAGTTATTTTTCCCAGCATTCTGTGTGCTCATGCCGTGCCTCTTTTTCTTTGCTGTCATATGAAATTGCCATTTTGACTTCTTCCAGTGAGCATACAACTAGCCCATCTTCTCCATATTCCATAAACAATACACCCACATCAGTTAGCCCATGGATAGGATTGCCAGAAGAGCAAGCTGTTGCCATAAAAAGGAAGCCTCCAATTGTTAATCTAACTATCAAATTAGTATCAACGTGTAAAATGGTATGTATCTTTATTAGCAGAAATTCCCTAACATTCGCTTATTTGAATCAGTGTGGAGTGAGGACGTTTATCCCATGCTGGAGCCCCAGTCCTACCTTGTTAAAACTGAATTCACTTTAGGGCTTCAAATGTTTGGATTGCTCTTTTTCCACACCCAGGTCAAACTCGTCTCATCCCCAAAATATTCCGTTTTTCTTTCTTCTAAACTCAGGAACCTACAGCTCCTGTAGTTTGACAACCTGTGGCACTATTTTTCAGTCTCCCTTGTTTTATTTTACGTATTTGTCTCGCTCTTCCTCCTCCCCACCGTATATGCACTGTGTAAGTTTTCAGGACGGGAGATGTTTGTGCCTTACTTATTTTCGTCCTGTAACATGAGGCCATAATAGATATTGAAATATGTCAATTCAAATCAAATTAGAAGTTTGACCCATTACCAATGTGAGATAGAAGTTTCTGATGATAAAACAAATGAAAATAGGTCACTCTTATAATTGCAATAATTAGAGAGACTCTTAGTCTATTGCAGTATTTTGATTTAAAAACAAGGTTTCCAAACAATTTCACTATTTTTATATTGTCAGATTAGGGTTCTTGCTGCAAATGTGTGATGTGAGCTCAGTTTTTCCCCTGCAGTGTGCTCCTTGTCACTACACTTTGAGCAGCAGGACTTGCTGCTTTTGCAGCACAGCCTCCAGAATCATTACCTCCACCTACACCCTGCACACACCTTCAGTCAAGAGCTCTGATTTGAATAAACAGTATTAAAATCACACAGAGCTAAATTTCCCTATGGGCCAAAAATGTATGTAGTACCTCCAATTACTCCTGTGGGATTTTACAACTTAATATTTTACTTTTTCTTTGGTCTTTATTGCATGTAGAATATGTATTAGAACTTAGAACTATAAAACATGCTTAACTACTTAGATGAATCACAAAGACCCAGGATCTCTCTTCCTCTACCACAGATCTGAAAGTTAACTTCTGCAGTTTGTAGTGAGGCCCCAGGAGAATGGAAAGAATGGAGAATATGTCCATGTGTGAAAGTGTATGGGTATATGTCAGAAGCGGGTGACTTGGATGGGAATGTATGCACACGTGCATGTGCAGAAACATAAACATGCACTTGTATTTTTAAGTGACAGTAGTGAGAGAGATAATATACTATCTATAATGACAGTATGCCCCCAGGCACTGTTATTTTTTATTATTATTATTTCATGTATTTAATTCTTAAATAAGAACAATAAAAGAGGTACACAAAACTAGATTGTAAGAGTTTTAAAATATTAAATAATACCTGAAAAAAAACAATAAAACTGTTATTTAAGATTAAAAAAAAACATGCTTAACTAAAATAAAAAATTTTCCTCTCAAGCCCTGCATCCAAGACTTTATTAACTGCTGAAGAAAATGCTGGATTTGCCAAACGTGTTCGACAAGATAGTTCAAGCAATAAGCACTTTGAAGAAAACGGACCAGCAGTGGGTATGTCTGAGCTCTTACTGTTATATTTAGGAGGGTGATTACCTAACACATGTGCACTACCTTACATTTTCTATAGTGTTTTCATAAGACTCTCCTTTTACCTACTCCTCACCTTTATTACATGCTAAGTGTGATTATCCATGTTACCAATAAGAAAACTTAAGACACAAAATAGGAAGCACTTACCGAAAGTCACACAGCAACTTCACAGGGGAGCCAGAACTCAGAGCTACAGCTTCCAGAGCGGTGTTCTGCACCCTTTTGTTATCTGTATTGCTTCACGTGGCAGGAGAATTGGGTAATAATTTAACTAATTGAAATAATTAGCTAAGTGTATTATTTAATAGGGTAGTGATTAAATATATTTCATAGATAAACCAAATGTACTTGAAATGTTTCCATTAGTCTATTAATAATTTGACGTATGACTCATCTATACATTTATCACCAGGTTCCAGTCTGTACCATGTTACAGTCATATTATATCGATAACTACCATTTGCAAGTTAAAAAAACGCTAATGGGGTAACCACATCCTCATTTACATATTAGGGGTGACCTGAGTCCATGTGGCCAGAACCACGTCTTCCGTAAAACTGGAGCTGTGTAGTGAGTGCCGCCGGTGTCTGGGCCTCTGGCCGGACTGCCGTTTCTCGGGCACTGGAGTTCCTGTGACTCACTCACTGTGTGCTGGGCTCTGATGAACACAAAACTCATTAAGACCCAGGCTGGTTTCTTCTCTAAAGGAACTGAGAATTCTGGCACTTGGAATTTAAGGGGGTTTCATAAGATAATGAGTGTTTCTAAGAAAACGTGAAAACTATTGTTACTTTTTTCCATCAGTGCTCTTTCACTGCAGTAATACAAAATTTCTCCATAGCTTTGCCAAACTGTTTTGATAAATACTTACTTCTCGTGGTAGCCAGTGTCAGCTTTTTACCTTAAGTTCAATGGAAATATCTTTTATGCAAATTAAAAACTCAGTAAAGTCCTGAAAAGTAGAATTTACTATGATTATTTGGCTTAACATGCCGTATTTAATAATGCTTAACAATGTGTATATGCAGTCTGTGTAGATATGTACTGCCCCGAGGGTCCCCTGAAAACACTCTCCAGGAAGTCATAATTCTGCAATAAAATAATAAGTTTATGCTAATTCTTAAATCATAAAGATTTGGTTTTTTTAATATGCTTATTTTCTAATAATATAACATGCATCAAATATCTCATGTATAAAAAGAGATTAATTAAAAATATATACTGTGGAGAAAATAGGAGGTGATACTAAACTACTGTGCTTGCCAAAGAGGAAAGGGGAGCTAAAGCGAGGTTAAAAGAGTATGTTTTGTGCCTGACCAGGCAGTGGCGCAGTGGATGGAGCATCGGAGGGGGACATGGAGGACCCCAGGTACAAAACCCTGAGGTCACTGGCTTGAGCATGGGCTCATCCAGCTTGAGTGCAGGTCACTGGCTTGAGCGTGAGATCATAGACATGACCCTATGTACTTGGCTCAAGCCCAAAGGTCACTGGCTTACAGCCCAAGGTCACTGGCTTGAGCCCAAGGTTGCTGGCTTGAGCAAGGGGTCACTCACTGTGCTGTAGCCTCCCAACCCCCGGTCAAGGCACATACGAGAAAGCAATCAGTGAACGACTAAGGTGCTGCAATGGAGAATTGATGCTTCTCATCTCTCTCCCTTCCTGTCTCTCAGTCCCTATCTGTCCTTCTCTCCGACTCTCTCTCTCTCTGTCTCTGTCATAAACAAACAAACAAACAAAAAGATTGAGAGAGTGTTTCATTAAGGAATAATGGAGCACTTAGAAAGAGATTAGTTTAGGTACATTAGGATATCCAAGTGAAACCTGAATACCCATCAGGCATTACTGGGAAAGTAGAGCTGGGACTGGCTTCCTTACACGGTATTCAGCTGAGTTCTCTAACGTGTACAAATAAAGTGAAGGAGTGGAAGTGGAAAAGAAGGTAACTGCTATCTACTGAGCAGTTGGAGAAATGAGAGAGAGTGTCGAGAGTATGTGCCCCTAAAACTGAACCTTAATGTCAGCAAGAAAATGGGTAAGGGATTAGACAGTCATTGTGAAGCCTGAAGACCAGAAGACTGGGCAGAAGTAGAACCCATTGAGAGGTGGCGGTGAAAGAGCTATGGGATCAGGACTAGCACTTTTAGAAGCACAAGTGTTGATGATACTTCTGAATTGGAAAAATAGAGGAGTAGAAAGCCCTAGGAAAATAATCCAAAGTATGAGAAAAAATTTATAATGCAAAAAAGAAAAGGAACAAAGCCTGTAGAACTAGTCTTTCATTAATTCATAAAGTTCATCAATATGCATGTGTGTGCACATGTGGGCACGCTCGTGTGTAATACAAGTTCTCTTTGCAGTATGGAAAAATGGATTTCTAAAAGTTGAATGGTGAGTATTCTTTTTGACTGATGCTTTTATCATATTTATGACTTTTCTTATTTCTTCTCTAGAATATAAAAGAAACACCCATAAAGTAAAGCACAACATGGTCAGAAAGTTTGGAAGAAGTATTTCAAAAGGAAAGCTAAGATAAGTCACTAAAAAATCAAGAGAAAGTAAATGGACAGCTCTGTTCGTAAAATGCTTTGTTGCCGGTGCCCTTGAAGAAACTTAAAATTTTTAAAGAAGACTGTCTTAAAACCAAGTTTACCAAAATAGCTTCAGCAAAAGAACATGAAATTCTTTCACTTTTGTTCTTTTGTATTTTAAGCAAAAGAAACAATTAAGAGAAAAAGTTATGTCTTACGTTCCTAAAGTATTGTCTACCTTTTCAGACCCCTCAGTCAGCATAGTAGTAGCTCAGTTTTACTATTCTGCAACAAGTCAGTTAGGATGTTTTAGAAACCAGTAGTGAGCTAAGATAGCCTTACTGTTTTGTTTTTCTTTTTTAAATAAGAATTCAAATGCGATAAAATTCTGCCCCAGGATATATTTGGTCTTACATTATTTTAATCATATATGTGACTTTTCTTTGCAAAAAATACTTTGATGTGCAAATGTACATATATGTTCCCATAAAGTTGTTGTGAATATTATTTAAATGGTCTTCATGAATAAAATACTAATATAGTTGCATGCTAATTAGTATATTAAAGTCATAAACTTTATAAAGTTTGCTTTTGTGTCTCTTTACTACCCCTTATACACTTTGAACTATTTTATATAAAATGTGAATTTTGTAGGTTTGTATTTCAAATCAGATCAAAATATATGGCACTGGAAACTGAATAATTCACTTTCCTTGATGATAATGAGAGAATGTTTTAATCATTCCTTCTGCTCTAGGAAGTACATGGAGCTGCAGCTTAATTGTATATCTCTGTTCACCTGCCTTCTTTGGCCTTTTTGTCTAATGACTGCAACAAAGAGAGGGGGTCCTTGGGTTACACTCGACATACGACATTTTGAGTTTACAATGCCCACTCATAAAAACTTTTAAAAATTAAGACATATTTCAGCTTATGCCGTTAGCATCATACTTACAGACCACGTGGGCAAACTAGCATGGTTGCATATGGCGGAAGAACACGCAGTAATGCCGCATATGAGTGAGGGAGTTGGCTCTCCCCTACACCTACCTATGCCATTTTGGACTGTTAAAAGCGCAAGTGTTGCCCTGGCCGGTTGGCTCAGCGGTAGAGTGTCGGCCTGGCATGCGGGGGACCCGGGTTCGATTCCCGGCCAGGGCACATAGGAGAAGCGCCCATTTGCTTCTCCACCCCCACCTCCTCCTCCCTCTCTGTCTCTCTCTTCCCCTCCCGCAGCCGAGGTTCCATTGGAGCAAGGATGGCCCGGGGATGGTTCCTTGGCTTCTGCCCCAGGCACTAGACGCCGGGAGGGGCAGAGCATCCCCCCTGGTGGGCAGAGCCTCACCCCTTGTGGGCATGCCGGGTGGATCCGGGTCTGGCGCATGCGGGAGTCTGTCTGTCTCTCCCCGTTTCCAGCTTCAGAAAAAAAAAGAAAAAGAAAAAAAAAGCGTAAGTGTTTAGTTTGTGTTAAGGGTGTGTTTCAACTTATACCAAACTTTGGGCTATGTTATCGTCATAGGAATGGAACTGTGTTGTAACCTGAGGACACCCTATATTTGGTTATAAGAACTTTTCATTTTATGTGGCCTAGGAACTGCCTCATCAAAGCAACATTTAAACGTTTTACTACATAGATGTTTATGTCTAATTATCAGGTGTTGTCCTAGATCGTGATGGCGAACCTTTTTGTAAAAACCACCCACTTTTGCAGTGCTGGTCAACCAGGCCCCTCCTGCCCACTAGTATGCGGTCCAGCTTTCATGGTGGGCAGATCGCTGCACCGTTTGGTTGCTCCACTACCGCCCACCGTGAAAGCTGAAAGCTGGAACGGCCACTAGTGGGCGGGAGGGACCAGGTTGACCAGCACTGCAAAAGTGGGCGGTTTTTATAAAAAGGTTCACCATCATGGTCCAGTACTGGCGGTGATAGATAAGAACAATTCACGTACTATATTGCCTTTTTAAAACTTGAATTCTAATCTCCTAGCCATAAGTATTTCAGATGTTTGTTTATAGACAACATATATCGTTTTTTCACTAACCAATAAAGAAAGCTCTTGGAAAAATTAAATAATATGCCTAAGATCTCATAACTAGACAGTGGCAGAGTTGAGATTTTGAACTAAGGTTGATATCAAGAGTTGTTGTTATACAATACACTGCCTCCATCTGCAGTGGACTAATATTCTGCATATGGATACCTATACATAAAGCATCCACTATAGAAAACAAATTCCACTCCCATGGTCACCTGTGCTTTGGTAATTTAATTGTAAATGAAGTTCAGCAAATTGATTATATTTGTTAGAAAATTCATTCAATGTATTTTATACTGATAAGTAAATTATATTTAGTTCATATTTATATAAAAAAGCAATTTAAATTATTAATAAAAAAATTCTTATTAGTAAAGTATTATTATTAATAAAATGTCTTTAGTATCACTTAATATATTTATAAATCCTATGGATTGAATTTTCAAAAACTTCTTTGAGTTTTTTACAATCATACCATCACATTTCTTGTTGCATACTCCTAGCTGGCTCATAAGTTGTAGGCAGTTATTCAAGATATATTATAAATCACTGGTTAAGACTCCAAATTCAAAGTCTGAAGACATGACTTAGACACTAAGAGAAATAATAATCTTGTGTCTCAGGAATCAGCATAGGACATTTGTTTTCAAAATATATGTGTAGACTGCTAAATTCTTCTCTTCCTGTAACTTTCCCCAAAAGGCAGTAGTTGACAAATTGTCATACTTCTCAGAGTGAACATTATTTAGCAAACCACTCAAAGCTTGCAAATGGCAAGTTCTATGTAACAGCCACTATCGGGATTAGTCCATCAAGTTAAGAGCTGTCAGGAAAGGTTAGTTCTGAGATATTTCTGTCACATGTACGTGTGTAACTAAAGCACACTGTATGAGACAAAAAAAGCCAGGAGTCATAATTTTTTTAAAAGTTCATTCTCATACTTTCAAACAGATGGAAAGTGGAAGATGTCTCTTTGGTATTATTAAGATTAGTGACATGACAGGAAAACAATTCTATGACCAGGACTTTGGGCAAAAATACAATGTCAGCTCCGTTTCTTGCCCTCTGCAAGCTACTTTTCAAATATGAAATGTTAGGAATCCTTCCTAATACCACACGGCTCTGCTCACGTCCTTTTCCTTTACCATTCTCCCTTCGTGTGGCTATTTCAGAATCACAGTATTTTTTTAATTATTATTCCCAAAACAATTATTCATGTAGGTTCTTAACTCCTTCCCCAATTATGACTCAGTTAAAAATGCTACTTGAAAATGGTTCTTCATTCCAAGTACATTGCTCCCCTGAATTCTTCAGATCAAATAAAAGTACTAATGTATTCAAAGTCTGGAAGTTCACCACCTGACTGCTGTTATTATATATTCTCCTCTCTGCTTCCTTTGCATTCTCCAGATAAGTCTACCTTTTCATTCCATTTCCCCATTCAATCTCCAGTCTCCTGAAGGAGTTTATTAGTTCCCAGTTAGCTCTGCCCACAGCTCAAAGAGAAGTCCACACTCAAAGGTACTTTCTTGTGCCACAGAACACTACCTAAAGGCCCTCGACTCAGAAAAAAGTCCCTAAGTTCCACAGAGCTTAATAGATAATCACAGTGGGGGGTTAACTCATTAAACAGGTAATCTTCTAGGTGTGAGTACATAACTGTCTCTTTAAATATTTGGAGTCAATGTTAGGGGGCCTCTACTTTTTTCTGGAACTTCAATTTAACCTATTTTATGTATAAAATTTTAATTTCTGATATGATTTAAAGACCATAGTCAATTTCTAATTTTTATCAACTAAACTTGCATGCAATGTTGAGATTTATTGCCATATATCTTGAGACCGTGTGTCTTGTAGGTCTTTAGTTCATTATTAAATATTTTTCCATCTTTCCAGACTTTACATTTCTTCCTCCAAAGATCCATAAAATTTAGACCTGTAGCCTTAGTTCTTGTTATGCTATATAAATATTTAAATGTCTTGCAAGGAAGATTATCTTCACAAAGTTGTCATGGTGACAGTTTAGTAATACAGAGGGCATTTGTTGTTTTGCCTGGCTCTCCTAACCTGAGTTTGATGAAACCATCTCACCTTTTCTCTGGGAAGCCACTCTTTCTCAGTGAGGTCCTGATGGAGCTATCTCTTTTATCTGTTTACATACACACACATACTCTCTCCGCCCATCATGACCACTGTGTATTCCATCTTCCTGGCAACAATGATTAGTTCCAAAAGGGCATCTGATCCAAAATTCAGTCTTCCCTAAGAATGGAGGAGAATTTGTCTCCTTCCTACATTACAAATTAGGACCATGTAAGCATAGATGGATGACATCTTCCCTCAGCTTCATGGGGAAAACTGCAGAATGAAGTCAACAGAGGCGATCCGGACAGCTGATGGCATTGCTTGAATTCCACATAGATTTGCCTGAAACTAGCCAGAGTCAAGCCCTGGAATACCCAGTTTCATAGACCAATTCAACTGGTATTTCCTTTTCCATTTGAGCCACTTTTTTTTCTTTTTATTTTGAGATAAGAGATTCTAACAAGGTTGCAAAAAATACTACAGAGAGTGTAGTATTTCTTGTGTACCTATCAGCCAGTTTCCCCCAATTGTTTTTACATAACTATAGTACAATATCAAAACCAGGAAACTGGCAATTAGTACAGTAAGTGTGAAATAGTTCTCTCTCATCTCACGACAGGAATTTTCATCTAACCACCATTGCAGCTGAGATGCAGATCTATTCTCTCACCACAAAGACTTCCCTCGTGCTAATACTTCTTTATAGCCAAACCCACCAGTCTATCCGCTGTCCCTTACTTTTGGTTATCACTAATCCCGTAGCTCTCAAAGTGTGCGCCAGAGCACACTGGCGTGCCCTAGAAGATTTCCAGGTGTGCCCTATGGTATTCCAGAGAAATATGTGCCTGTTGGGGACCAAAAAACCAACAGGGTTTTTGGAGTTTAGATTTTTGGGGGACAGAGGTAAGGGGAATTGGCTATAAGCTGACAGTCTGTCCAACCCTCACCTCACTTGCCTGATTAGGTTGCAAAAGGCTGTTAAGTTGTGGTGCTGGATTGTTTACACTACCCCCCAGGTTCCCCAGAAAGACTGGAGGCAAGTTTCTTCTATCCTTTGGTGTAAAGTTAAGATATGTATGAATGAAAAAACAACACATTTGTGCCGGGACCTGCCGAATTTACTAAATCTTACTGAGAATGTATCTATATATATATATAAAAGATAACATTTTTGTCGGTTTTTTTTTATTTTTTAAACCCCCCCTTTTTTTTTTTAAATCATCGTTATTTATTCTTTTCTTTTTTTTTAATTTTTATTTATTTATTCATTTTAGAGAGGAGAGGGAGAGACAGAGAGAGAGAGAGAGAGAGAGAGAGAGAGGAGAGACAGAGAGAGAGAAGGGGGGAGGAGCTGGAAGCATCAACTCCCATATGTGCCTTGACCAGGTAAGCCCAGGGTTTCGAACCGGCGACCTCAGCATTTCCAGGTCGACGCTTTATCCACTGCGCCACCACAGGTTTTTTTTTGTATTTTTCTGAATCTGGAAACGGGGAGAGACAGTCAGACAGACTCCCGCATGCGCCCGACCGGGATCCACCCGGCACGCCCACCAGGGGCTGACGCTCTGCCCACCAGGGGGCGATGATCTGCCCCTCCAGGGCGTCGCTCTGTCGCGACCAGAGCCATCCCCAGCGCCCGGGCCATCCTTGCTCCAATGGAGCCTTGGCTGCAGGAGGAGAAGAGAGAGATAGAGAGGAAGGAGGGGGGGAGGGGTGGAGAAGCAAATGGGCGCCTCTCCTATGTGCCCTGGCCGGAAATCGAACCCGGGTTCCCCCGCACACCAGGCCGACGCTCTACTGCTGAGCCAACTGGCCAGGGCCTTAACCCCTTTTTTACGAATTTTAAAAAGCATAACAAAAAATGTAACAAAAATGCTTTTTAATGTCAGAATAAATTTAATTTTGTCATATTTATTTCATTTAATTACCATAAAAGCACACTTGGACTTTATATATATTTTTCTTTAATATTTGACTTAATTATTAAAACATATTTCTCAGAAATTTATATATAGTGCACCTACAATTATTTGTAGGATTTTATTTTTTAAATAAATTTTTATTAATGGTAATGGGATGACATTAATAAATCAGGGTACATATATTCAAAGAAAACATGTCTAGGTTATTTTGTCATTAAATTATGTTGCATACCCCTCGCCCAAAGTCAGATTGTCCTCCGCCACCCTCTATCTAGTTCTCTGTGCCCCTCCCCCTCCCCCTAAATTTGTAGGATTTTAAATGCGCCCGACTTCAAAAAGTTTGAGGACCACTGCACTAATCTGTTCTCCAGCTTTATAATTTTATCATTTTGAAAATATATAAATGAAAGCATATACTGTATGACCTTTTGAGCTTGGCTTTTTTCACTCAATATCCTTGAGATTCATCCAAGTTGATACATGTATCAATAGTTTATTTTTGTTGCTGAATAGTACTTCATGATATGCATATACCATAATTTTTTTTAACCATTCACTTTTCGGAAAGTTATTTTGTTGTTTCCATGCTTTGGCCATTAATAATAAAACCACTATAAAACATACATGTACAGGGTTGTGTGTGTTGAGCCACTTTTAATTGATTTTCTGTCACTTGCAACTGAGTTTTGAATAATACAAACAAAAAAATATCTGAAGAGTGTAGGAAGAGAAATTTCCTCTGTTGTTAACTTATTCATCTACCCACAATAAAAATGTCAACATCTCTTAAAGGAAAGAGCTGCTTCTTTTTCCACCTTTTTCCTTCCCCAAGAGTAGGAGAGGAAGGAATTTTTCCAGTCTGGGACAGTAAAACCCCAACAGCCTTTGTTCCGCATTGCCTTACAGGGTTGGGTTAAAGTGTAGAACGTTACTTCTATAGTTCAGGTACAGCCTGTTCTCTTGCTACATTTTCTTGGAACTTTGCTTGCCTTATATGTTCTCTCAGTGTTTATTCTCATACAGTAAATAGCCAATGTCAGGACACACACCAAGAGTCCCACTGTCCTCTAAGCATTTCCATTCTTGTGTGTGCATTCAAAGAGCATTGGGCCAGCCATGTTCCTTCATGGGGCTGGCTGGATAAGAATTCTTAGATCTGGCCCTGGCCGGTTGACACAGTGGTAGAGTATTGGCCCAGCATCTGGAAGTCCCGGGTTTGATTCCCGGCCAGGGCACACAGGAGAAGTAACCATTTGCTTCTCCACCCCACACCCCTCACTCTTCTCTTTTCCTCTCTTTTCTCCCTTAGCCATGTGGCTTGAGTACATCACCCGGGCACTGAGGATGGCTTCATGGAGCCTCTGCCTTGGGAGCTAAAGATAGCTCAGTTGCAAGCATTGCCCCAGATGAGCAGAGCTTCTGCCCCAGATGGGGGGTTGCCAGTTGGATCCTGGTTGGGGAGCTTGCGGTAGTCTGTGTCTCTATCTCCCCTCTTTTCACTTGGGAAAGAAGAAAAAGAAAAAAAAGAAGAATTGAGACAGAGGACCTGCTCCAGGAAGGTAGCTATCCTCCTAGATAACCATAGTCTAAATATGAAGTAGGTGTGATAGACAGGGAGGAACTTGGCAAGGTCCCTTTGATCAAAGTCCTCTCTGTGTTTCATTGTTAAAGATGGTCCAGCAAATGTGTTTCCCGAACATTTGCTTTCCTATCCCCATGTGAATGTCTTTCTTCCCCTTTGAAGTCCCAAGTCACTATCCCCTCCTCTCCTTAGCTCAAGATGGCATAGAAGCATTAATTACCTGATCTGTCCTCGGGCCCCATATTCTTATGGAACCCCTGTATGTCCATACACAATTCAATTTGCTTATTTTCTCCTGTTAATCTGTCTTATGTCATTTAAGTTATTTGGCCTGCTGGAAGAACAAGAGGAAAGTGGAAATGTTCTCCTCCCCCATAGTATGTACCAAAACTTCAAACACGGTCCTCTGAGTTTCTAAGTAAAACCATGCCCATGTACAGGTGACCCATAACGACATTATCTAAGTCCACTTGATTCCATCTTCTGAGTACCAATCTTAGAGTTTCCCTCCTCAGTTCAAACACACTCACCTTTATTATAGTGATCAGTGCTGCCACATTTTACATTTTTAACGTATTTATTACTGAAACATACAATTTTTATATGGCTGTGCTTCACCTATTTATCTTACAACATTCCACCAATTTCCCCTCATAAATATTCTTCCATCTTTCCCTAATATACTTTAAAAAAAAAAAAAAAAAAGACTTGAAATCAACAAAGCTTGCATTTCTCTGCGTGGCAAACAGCAAAACCAGGAGATAAAAGGTATAAAAAAGAGATATGCATGGTGGGAAAAAAAACATCCATCAGTAATTATAGTAAACAGGCCCATGTATCTTGGCCATCTTTCATGTGGATTTTTCCCAAAAAATCAGTGTTTAACTCCAAGCTAATGCTTCTGCCAAAGTTGTTTATTTGGCTGTTGATTTGATTAAGTCGCCCTGAGACTGGACTGTTCCACTAGAGCTGTGATGGTGAACCTTTTTATAAAAACCGCCCACTTTTGCAGTGCTGGTCAACCTGGTCCCTCCCGCCCACTAGTGGGCGGTCCAGCTTTCATGGTGGGCCAATTGCGGTGCCCTTTGGTTGCTCTGCTGTTCGCCATGATGGCACTAGAGTATAAATCATTCAAGCAATTGACTACTGAGGATCTCAAGACCAGAATCTTGCCTTCAAAGCCTTTATACTAAGAATGGCATCCCTCTTGCCTACCTATTTTGTTTTAAAGCCTAATTAGCATTTTGTGGCACCCAGCCAGATAAAGATACTCTCTTAAATACTTTAAATACTCTGATGATCTTGACTCTTGGAAATGTATTGGTGCTGTTCTCCATTTCATAGGAAGATTTAAAAGACCAGCCTTCAGCACTAATGGAACTAAATAAACTCTGTGCAGGTAAATATTAGTGCTCCTTTTTAACCAACACAATTACTAAAGATTCCTGTAACAACAATTTTTCCTGGGAGAATGCTTCCTCATGACTCTTAAGTTTAATTTTGTAGGAAGAGTATAATGAACTTCTGGCTTTATTTAGTAGTCAGTATAACTCCCTAGATCGACTCATTCTCCTTCCCAAAAAAGAAACGATGGATAACAATTCGTGATATTAAACATCTTTTGTAGGTATTGGGTAGGTTTCATCATCTTTCCCACTATCGGAAGTTAATTTTTAACTAAGGGTGGTGGGAAGTGATGGCTGTCAGAATTAGTTGGAACTCATTTTAAAATTCTCCATCTGTCAGTAGTTCAGCATCATTGCTCATAGGCCCAAGATAATGCAGTTGATTGCATAGAAATGGCATTTCCAGGTGAAATCCATTTACAAAAGTAAACTAATTCCCAGCAACGGCCTTAATGACCATTAGAGAAAGTCCCTTCTCAATCAAAAGTGAGCTGCAAAGGGGTGATGAATGCAATCATTCATTTGGCCTATACCAGATATGAAAACTTTTTACTTTTTTCCCCAATTCATTTAATGCTCATTTAGAAATACACACCCAAAAGGACTTGATATTTAATTCCTTTATAAACTGTAAACACACCACCGTGGTATTTGGATATCTTACAGACTTTGTCTGTAAACAGACATTGCTTCAAGGCATATTCCAAATACTCGCTGGGACAAAATTTTAGATGCTTAACAAGTTCTTCAAATGGATGCCAATAATTATTAACATTTGAATAGGAAAAGCATGTTCAGTACAGTGAATGTCATAAATGTTTACCTTTCAGTGACCATCACAAAAGAAAGCTATCTATAGGATCGACACATTTGTGATATGAATCCTGAATTATGGACAGTTTCATGACACCCTGAAGTATACCTACAGGAAGAGGCAAAAAAGAGTTCATAGTTGTTCATATGGAAAATAAGATAATAATTAATAAATAATAATACAAGAATAGAGTCTGTTTCATGTACTCACAACTGTAAACCTACCTTATCCAACCCTGTATATCTGATACATATCTGAACATTCAAGATTTTGCAATAATCATATGCCAGAAGAAATGAAATCTAATATTGCACAGTGTAGCATGACTCAGCAATACAAGTAGGATGGATTTAGAATATTTCTCAATTAGAAGTGTCATTAGAAAAAAATGCTAGGGTGAATTTTCCTAAATAATCAGTTCTTCAGACTTTTATGTTGATAAAGTCAGTTGTATCATTAATAGACATTTTGTATTCAAACATATATATTTATGATGGGGCCAGTCAGCCTATCTACAGGCGTACATTAAGAAGCATTCATAGCTGGTTAAAATGTCAAAAGAAATGGAAAGAAATTGTTGATGCAAACATGAAACTACCTGTACCTTAGATGAAAGCAAAAAGGTATATACAAAAATACCCACTGTAAATATTTATGAGGCAATCACACATCGAAACTGTAGATTTGACATTATAAAAGAACTTTATATACTTAAGGTTTAGAATTGTCATTTATATTTATTAAATATAATTAACTAAATTTATATTAATATAAATTAACTAAAATCAGAGCCCATAGTCTAATAGGTTTGTATAGCTATAAATGGTGAGCAGAACCCATTGGCTTATTTGTTAATAGCTTGGATTTCTTGGGGGTGGTTTCTATTTAGAGTGTGTGTAATTCTGGTGGCTGAGGTCAGGCAGGTCAACATTGGATTCAGGCAGACAGCAGAGAAACTGCGGGGCCAGAAATTGCAAGGCCATTCCCGTTTAATAGAGTCTCACAACATCGGATGGCAGATGAGCAAACAGGCAGGGGAAACCCTCTTCTCACAGCAGCAAGCAAACAAACAGCAAAACAGCCCCTCACAATGGCAAGCAAGCAATGCACCATTCCCCCTCTTCAATCCACACTGAGAGCAAGCACCCATAGCCTTACAGAGGCTCTGCCAGGTGCTCACACACTAATCAAGCAAAGTGCTTGCAGCTGGTGAACCAGTGAGCAAGCCAAACACAGCTGTTTTCCCAACAGTGTGAGAAAAAGGAAAAATATTATTTCACTTAAAAAGAATAAATTAGACCTGACCAGGTGGTGGTGCAGTGGGTAGAGAGTCAGATTTGGATGCAGAGGACCCAGGTTTGAAACCCCGAGGTCGCAGGCTTGAGCATGGGCTCAGCAGCTTGAGCACAGGGTTGCTGCCTTGAGCTTGGGATCATAGACATGACCCCCAGGTCGCTGGCTTGAGCAAGAGGTCACTCACTACGCTGTAGCCCCCCAGTCAAGGCACATATGAGAAAACAATCAATGAACAACTAAGGTGCTGCAATGAAGAATTGATGCTTCTCATCTCCCTTCCTGCCTCTCTGTGCCTATCTGTCCCTCTCTCTGTCTCTCACACACAAAAAACATTAGTATTTCATATTTCACTACATTTTAGTCACGTGCTATTCATATCAACAAGACTACAAATTCTATGCTATCCAAGGTCATGTTCACCCCCGTACCCCAACATCTAACGCGGTACCTGGTCCTGTGTTTTCCTGTGTTCAAGAAATACAATGAGAGCGCCTGTGATGGTTCATGTTTGGCATTTCCTAGGAGAAAGCAAACTGCTTAATTTAGAGGTTCCAAAGTTGTACAAATGGCACAATGAATATTTTTTAACCGGCAATAAAAAAGGTCATGTATTTCTCACAATGATCTTTTGAAATGCGTTCTGACTTCTCCAGTGTGGCTTGGGCCGTGTGTTCCATATCTCTCAGGTAGCGAGTGAGCCATATAACTTGAGTGGTGTGCGGCGTTTCCCCCTCTGTGTGGGCAGCGGGATTTGTGGCTATGCCATTCTCAGTTAAGTCTCTCATTTGAGCCCAAAATATTAAAATTTTGTTAAAAAATAACTTTTGTTGAAAATTTTAAAAGTCACATCTTAATAAAATAGAGTCTCCTATATAATGTCAAGATTATCAAATAACCACCTAGCATTATAACTGCAATTGTTTGCAGAGTACTTTTAGCTAAAAGTAAAGAATTCATGTCTTTTGCTGAATTGAAACTTGTGCTACACATTAGAGAACGTATAAATCCTGTGTAAGTTTATCCGTTCAATATTTTAACAGTCTAGGTTTTGTTCTATAGTTCCATTTTCCCAGGTCTACTGACCTACAGAGGAAAGAAAAAAACAATCACATTTTATATAGAAATGGAATGTTTCATTTTTCTGAGTAGGAATCGAATGAAACTATTAATATTATCTCTAATTGCCCAGTATAATATCAACCAGACCTGAGTAACTTGGGGTGCTGTGATTATTTGAATTTGGGATTTAACAGTTTTAAAGAAGTTTTCGATTTAAAGCCTTTTTGATTTTGACACTCATTGTTGAAAACTGATAATAGAACCTTAGAGTAAGAAGGAATTTTAGGAGTTTCTCATCTTTTAGGGCTGGGATCCCTTCTTTGGTGTTCCTGCCTCTTCCTGACATTTTTAATGGGTGGGAAATTCATCCTTTGGCAGAGATAGCTCACTCCATTAATGTAATACTTCGTTAGTAAGTTCCACCTCTGGGGGCTCTGGAGAGTTCCAGTTCAAGTCCAAAGGCAGTCCTGCTGGGGAATTCCTTCTTGTTTAGCTACCAAGGCAGCCCACCCACATAATAGTAGGCAATCCATTTTACTCCAAGCCCAGCCATTTAAATGCAAATCTTATCCAAAAATACCCTCACAGAAACATCCAGGATAATATTTGACCAAATACCTGGGCATTGTGGTTCAGCTATGTTAACACATAAAAATAACCATCACAATACCCAACAAGAAAATATTAAATAAATAAATAAATAAACTACACAGTATTCCTAAAACTTTCTGTGAGGAAGTCTTCTGAATCACATTCCGTCACTGATGGTACAGCATTTCCACAAAGATTCCATAAAGAAACTAAAAGCCATTAGTGGTGAGGTCTCAAATCGGCTTTGAAATTCTGTAGAAAGAGCCTACTACTGATTTCTCTTTGGAAAAATGCTGTTAAACGTACCTGGTTAAATCCTTCACCTCCTCCTCAAAACCATTTGTCTCCTTGCTGGTGAAAAGAAAGCTCCACTGTTGTCACTGAGATTGTCTCCAAGCCACTGCGCGCCCGCTGCCCCTTTCTGAAAGTTTTGATGCTTTCACTTAATATTCATAGGCACAGGTGATGAGAATTGATAACTGCTGCCAGCTACAGCAAAAATGAGACACCATCAATTGGAAGACACATCTTGATTTTAAAAAAGATAAAATGTGAATAAATATGCATCATGGCATCAGTGACATAATCAATAACCTTTACCTTTTCTTCCTCTTCTCTCCTTCTGGGACTCCAATTATATACACACTAAACCTATATATTGAAACATTTTTCTCCCCTTTTTTCTTTTATTCTTTTCACTGCTGGTAAATCAAACATTGGGTCCTTAATTTTCCTTATTGAATCTTTCCATTCTAGCATTTCTAGTTGATTCTCTTGCAAATCAGCAGTATCCCGATTTTTCCAGTCTCCAGTTACTTGCTGAAATGTTCAGGTTTGTCTTTTATCTCCAGGAGCATTGCAGGTATTGTTTTGCAGTTATATTTTATGAAAGTACAAAGGGCTTTTCTGTGGTTGACTGAATGTACTCTGTGGAATAAAAACCATATTGTATGACTCGCAACTACATACAGGATACTATAAATACACACAACAGATCATAAAAGATCCATAATGGCTTCTGCAATCAGTTTCCTTTTTCTCCCTGCTGAGGAAGTAGTAGAGCATAGTGGTTATAAGCAAAATCAGTTAGACATGTGTTTGAGTTCTGGCCATGAAATCTTGGTGAGTTACTTCTCTGAGTCTTGCTATCTTTATCGATACAATTAAGGTAATAACAGTAGTGCTCTCACAGGGTTGTCTCGGAGCCAGTTCAAGTAAGATTGAATGGAGCGAGTAGAGTACTAACAAACATAACCCCTGGGACATAGTCCACACTGAATAAAAGGTTTGCTCTGTAATTGTAAGGAAACTGGTGATCACCATCTCCTTAACTGGGACAGTCTTCATCTTCCTCCCAGAGGCTTCCTCCCAGGCACATGTGTGGCCCTGGTGCTGTGAAGTCTGCTTCTTGTGGGATCTTGCCCCTGAGTCTTGGGCTTTGCTAATGTATTTGTCCAAAAGTTTGTACTTAAGGTATATCTTTGATTTCTAGGTCTTGGTTCACCTAGAAAGTTTTATTTCCTTCCATCCAATGCTGGCCAGGCATCATACTGCAATTTTGTTTTTCCAACGGGAGTTTTCTTGTCTGCAAGAGCCTTGGCAGTTGAGGGGATAGAGAGGAGTAAGAGAGCAGTGGGAGAACTTGGAAAAGAGCATATACATTCTCCCTGGCAACCCAGATCACTTCCTGCACAGGGCCCAGATTACAAACAGGTCCTCCGAGACACAGAAACACGGGTGCTGATACAACTCCTGATCCATTTCAGAACGCCTGACCCCCAGGAGAGGTCCACAGGTGTTTCTGTTGTGTTTTTTGTTTATATAGACCTTTCAAATCTCCAAGGGGAAGGGGCCGTGTGCTCACCAGTACAACCAAGGGGATTGTAAGGGAGCACTGTCCATTCCAGAAATGGGAAGTGTCAGTTGCTCTGTGGAAGACTGGACACGCTGTGACTGCCCCTCAGGAGATGCCCCGCTGTTGTGAAAAATTCACAATACTCAAGATGACCTCATCTTAGTTGCTTTCTTTCCCCTTAAACTTGACTGCAGAAAAGTTCCAATTAGTTGGGTTTAGGGTAATAAAATATGTAATTTCTGTGAGGATAGGGCTCATGACTCATTTATCTCTGTGTCCCCAGAGCAAGCCCTGTGCCTGGAACATTATTGCTGTTTCTTAATGCATACACAATAGTATCGTTGAATTGGTCTACTCCAAATGACTTTGTTTATGACTAATCCATGTTTAAAGGGAAGTAACAATACATGCTTTGTTACCTAAACATAACTTTGGATGAAGAAAGAATGAAATATTTCTAAAAATACTATTAGATAATATCAAGATACTCGCTGCAAGTACCATTTATATAACTGGAGACTGTTAGCAACTCATTTCTCCACTGGAGCTGTTCCATTCCACATTATGTAGTAAAGATTAATATTGTGTGAAAAATTATAATTCTCTCTTAAAAATTCATATTCAGTTTAATCTAGAACATAAACACAGATCCTGGTCCCAGCCCTCTTGGAGGAAAATTCATTATGATTTTTCTTTCTATTACAAATGTCTTTCCCAGGCCTTGTCTTGGAAATAATCACCAGGAAATATTTAGTGCCTGGCTGTGTGTGTAAAACTCTAAAAGAAATGTGCTGACAGTCTTTTGGGAGCAGAAATTGGATCCCACTTATTTTTTAACCTTCCCCCTCCCCAGGCCTAATCCCTCCACCTGTGCTCCTGTCCCCACCCCTCCGGGCCACTCCTGAAACACAGTTCTCATCAGGTGTACCTATTCTAATCCTTGCCTCTCTAGCTTTCTTCTCCTTTAAGATCCTTTCTCGCCTGACCAGGTGGTGGTGCAGTGGATAGAGCGTTGGACTGGGATGTGGAAGACCCAGGTTCGAGACCCCGAGGTCGCCAGCTTGAGCGCGGGCTCACCTGGCTTGAGCAAAACTTCACCAGCTTGGACCCAAGGTCGCTGGCTCAAGCAAGGGGTTACTCGGTCCACTGAAAGCCCATGGTCAAGGCACATATGAGAAAGCAATCAATGAACAACTAAGGTGTTGCCATGCGCAATGAAAAACTAATGATTGATGCTTCTCGTCTCTCCGTTCCTGTCTGTCTATCCCTCACTTTGACTCTCTCTGTCTCTGTAAAAAAAAAAATAAAGAAAAAAAGATCCTTTCTCATAACATGGTTCTTTAGTTTAACCAACTTCCATTAAACACAATCTAAATGGCACAAAGCTAGGCACTGGGGTGGGTGCAAAGTACATTAAGACATTGTCTTGCCTTCTAGATGCTAAAAGCTCACAGTATTGTTCAGGAAGGAGATGTGTAAACAAAATATCGCCATATATCCATACATATGTGTGGTCACAGAGGCATCGAAAAGTTGTCATGGGAGTAAATATGGTCAGGGAGCTCCTATCTGACCTGAAGTAATTGCAGTCTGCATTCTTCCTGTTACTGTAAGCTTCTTCAAGACGTATTAGCACATACATGAACGTAGATTTCTATGTATACTTGGTATTTTATCTACATTATCTCTTTATTTGCACAACAAATTCAGAACTAAGTTCTAGTATTGTTCCCAGTCAGCAGATGAGGGAAAGAAGCAAAGAGAGAGATTCCATATTTGCCTTAAGACCACACAGCTACTAAATAGTACCTACCTGGGTTACTTAAGGTGCTTTTAGTTTCAAAGAATAAAAAGGAAAGAAAGAAAGAAACCCTCTGCTGAGTTAAGCAATCAAGGGAATGTACTGGTTTATATAATGAAAGTTGTAGGATGAGCTTCAGGTAAAGTTTGGTCCAGCAGCACAGTGATGTCACCACAGACCCAGGTTCTTCCCCCCCCCCTTTTCCTTTCAACCTATTGGCTTTATCCTAGAGCTGAATCTGCTGGTGATAGTAGAATGACTGATGCATATTTTGCACTACATGTCTCTTGCTTCTTGTCCAGAAGAGAGAAGCCTCTTTTCTAGCCATCAACCCACTACGTTGGGCTTTCCTTTGATGCTGTCACTTCTATCCCTGAACCCAACACTTACTTTAGAAGAATGAGATGCTGAGAGTTGTTGGGAGGATTTAATGAGACAAAAATATTAATACTTAGCACAATGCTGGCATATAAAACTGCTCATAGAGGTTAGCGATTAGTAGCAGGACTACTCATAGTGATAGTGTTAGCTACTTTATTACACATGGGTAGGAATGGCCTGTTAAGGATGATTCTTGTGAGGGTTCAGAAGAAAATGCTATGATGTAAATGCCTGTGTCCCATCCCCCCCCCCCAAATTTATATAATGCCCTGTGTGTGGTATTGGTAGGAAGGGCTTTTGGGAGGTGCTTAAGTCATGAGGGCAGAACATTTATGAATGGGATAAGTGTCCTATAAAAGAGGCTTCAGAGAGATCCCTGACCCCTTCTGCCCTGTGAGGACACAGCAGGAAGGTTCTGGCTCTGAGCAGTCAGGAAGAAGGCTCTCACAAGGAGGAAACCATGCTCATACCTTCATCTTGGACTTTTCAGTCTCCAGAACTGTGAGCAATACATTTCTGTTGTTTAAAACCAACCCAGTATGTGGTCTTTTGTTATAAAAGCCCAAGCAGACTAAAGCAGCTATTATTATTATTATTATTATTATTATTATTATATCATCATTATCATTTACTTTCTTATATATTCATGTAGTCAACATTTATCTATTCATTCAACAAATATTTATTGAGCACCTTTATGGTGGCAGGTGCTATTCTAGGTGCTGAGGATACAGCAGCAGACAAAACAAAGTCCCTGCTGTCCTGGAGTTGACTTTCCAATTGAAGAGCAACGGATAAATGAACACATAATAAAAAATAACAACTGAACAAGTACTGCGAAAAAGAATAAAGATGAGCATGTGGATACAGAGCAATACGGGTCGGGGGTGCACTTTATAGAGAGTGGTCAGAGCAGACCTCACTGATCAGTGACATTTGAGCTGAAGCCTCAAGAAGTGAGCCTGAGAACTATGCAGGCATCCGAAGAAAGAGCATCCCTAGAAGGAACGACACGACACGTGCTTTAACTCCTGTGTGTGCTTCTATTGTTCAGGGAGCCAGGGATGCAAGGACTATTGGAAAATCCTATCCGTGTCTCCGGTACCAAAGTAAATGGTTCACAGCAAAGTGCCTGGAAGTCACCATAGCATTTTGTGTATCTACAAGACCACACGTCTCTGTCACTGTCTGCAAGACAGTAACATAGCTTCAGCTTTTTTTCTTCTTTCCAACTCTGCACACTAGGGCTGTAGTGGAATCTATACTCATCCTCTGCTAGTGAGATCTGAAAAAGGTAGTTTCCGGTATTGCAACCCTTTCACTACAGAGGAGAGCTTTGAAGGGGGAAAATGGTGCTGAGTTGTCAAAGACATCTATGAGCACCATCATGATGCTGTTTTAGACATCTTGTATGTGGATCCTAGAGGGTTAGATCCGAGAGTGAGAATATGCCTTTTATACTTCTTTTAGGAATACCATTTTCACAGCTAAGATTTTGATGGGAACTAGGTTGTAGTCAGTTTAAATCTTTGTGCATGCCTGGGACCTGGAATTTGGGGTGAATGAAAGTTTATCAGTTTTTAGACCTAGCTGTGAGAATGACAAGGCCAAGAGTCTGTTATAAGAATGGAAAAGTAGCCTGACCAGGCAGTGGCGCAGTGGATAAAACATCAGACTGGAATGTGGAGGACCCAGGTTTGAGACCCAGAGGTCGCCAGTTGAGCGCAGGCTCATCTGGTTTGAGCAAGGCTCACCAGCTTGAGCCCAAGGTCACTGGCTTGAGCAAGGGGTTACTCAGTCTGCTGTAGCCCTCCCCCCGTCAAGGCACATATGAGAAATCAATCAATGACCAACTAAGGAACCGCAACAAAGAATTGATGTTTCTCTTCTCATCTTTCTCCCTTCCTGTCTGTCTGTCCCTCTCTCTGACACACTCTGTCTCTTCCAAAACAAACAAAAAAAAGAACAGAAAAGTATTGCCAGTGGTCTCAGTTGTCAAGCCACTCTACCGCCGTACTATAGGTGTGCCAATAGAGTTGGAGTAATGTCAATGCTGTGCCAACACTGGCCAAATGTCAGGTGTTAGTCTTGCTGGGTTATGAAAGATTGTGAGCAGGTAATACCACTGCTCTTCAGGTGTGTGAACACAGTAAAGTCCGTATTGATGACAATGAACAGACCAGGTTTATGTATGCACTTGACTCTGTAATCAGAAGATGGTACCCTATGACATGATAATAACACCACTTACCTGATTATTGCTACTTGTTGCTTCCTGACCTGAAAAAGATGATCCTCCATTTAATACCAACCAAATAAGATTGATTGTTCTGAAAGGGGAAGACTGCCTAGGCTTTTGAGCAACTTCCCTAAGTCAATGCCACTGAAATTAAGGGTCCTGGACTGCAACATGATTTGTGTTTAGCATTTCACCCTATAACCCTTTCATTGACGAGTGGAAAATTCGTTGCTAGTATCTTGACAATTGCATCCACATTCCACATCCATTGTTTCCAACAGCAGAAGGCCAGGTCTTAACTAACCATATAAACAAAGACTCCAGAGAAAACACTTGTCCCCCAGCTTGGTATTTGCCACCAAGAAAGGCAAGTCAGACACTAGACTGTCAGCCTCCTGAAAAACTCGAGGCCCAGTTCAAATGTGCCTTCTTGCTGAAGAGCTTGCCACCTCTTAGGCCGATACTAGCTCTCTTATGTCACTGACCATGCTCACGATCACAGCGGTGGTAGAGATCGTTGACATAGACTCAGATGCAGACCTGTGCTACAGATGCTCAACCTCCATTACCATAACTATAACATGATTGCATTTTGATTTCTTTTTTGTTACTAAATATGAACTCTATAAAGAGTTTATTTTTAAAAGTTCTGCATCAAAACAGTTCTTAGCACAAACTAAGTCTTTAATAAATAAATGTTATATTATATATGATTGAATAAGTGAAGTGTCTGTCATCTGAGTGCCAAGGAGAAACATGAGGTTTTCCCACTTGGACTGGGGACATAAATGAGTTTAAAATTCCTGTATAGAAAATCGGTACTTCTGATCTCTGCTCATTGACCCAGACGTGGCCTTTTGACTTCTCTTCAATCCTCTTGCTACCGGATATCCCTTAGGAAACAGACCTTGAAGGGGAGAACCGGGCAAAGGGCCTGAGGCAAAAAGTGGAGGGGAACAATATTATGGGACTAAATCCTAAAGAATTGGTAGGTATCAATTATTTGAGAGAAGAAAAAAAATGTCTCAATTTCAAATTTGGGGGATATCAGTGCACAGAAGAAGATGATGTTTGGGAGTGCTTTTACTAGTCCCAGTGCTCTTTCCTATCTGTGGTCTTAATTTTACTAAGACAGAAATCAGCTTCCCTGTAAAATAGAGGCTTGTTCACAAAGAGCTAGCATAAAGAAGGCAGCTGAGCATTTAAAAAAAAAGAAAGAAAAAAAAGAAAAGAAAGCAGCCCTGGAGTGGGAAGATTGGGGTCTGATCCCAGCTCTGCCCATTGGTAGCTGGTGATTTCAGAGAATTTACATTTGCTTCCTAAGTCTCAGTTTCCTCATCTGTAATATGGGGCTAGATTTCTAACTAACAAAACTGTCATAAGGATTAAATGATATATAAAATGTGAGAAATACCTTTCAAATGATAAAGTTCTATATCAACATGAGGTCATTTTTTTCTCGAAAAACATGAGAAAAATTAAGGCAAGCAACATTTTTTATAAATGATACATATCACTTTAAAAGTCAAGGGGAAAAATAAGGTTTATTATACCTTTCTACATATATGTACCTAGTATAAAGTCAGTCCATAAGCTCAGGAGCATAAAAATACACTTTTCTGGCCCTGGCCAGTTGGCTCAGTGATAGAGCATCGGCCCCCCGGTGTGTGGAAGTACCGGGTTCTATTCCTGGCCAGGGCACACAGGAGAAGCACCCATCTGCTTCTCCACCCTTCCCTCTCTCCTTTCTTTCTATCTCTTCAGCCAAGAGATTGAAAATTGATACCTCTGATCTCTTCCCCTCTCTCAGCCAAAGCTCTATTGGAGCAAAAGTTGGCCCCGGCACTGAGGATGGCTCCATGGCCTCCACCTCAGGTGCTAGAATGGCTCCAGTTGCAACAGAGCCAAGCCCCAGATGGGCAGAGCATCGCCTCCTAGTGGATTTCTGGGTGGATCCCGGTCGGGCGCATGCAAGAATCTGCCTCTCTGCTTCCCCACTTCTCACTTCAGAAAAATACAAAAGAAAAAAAAAAGAAATATACTTTTCTTATAACTGAACTCAATTCAACTTTATGGCAGGAAAGTTAATTTTGGTCAATTTAGGGTAAACCACTCAGTTCAGTGGTTGTATATGTGAGGGAGATGATGGGGTGTCACAGCATTAGAAGGCATGCGTGGTCATCAGTTATCTGCTGTCCCTGCTAACAGCCATCTACAAGACACGTGTCACCCATTACCATGCTCATACCTGGCTTCTATTTACTGAAAAAGCCTATTGACAAAAATACATCTACCTTGCTCTACGTGGTGAAAACTTTATGGGAACATATTCCACTGACTGTTCAAACACAGGCTAATCCTAAAATTTATGTTATCTAGAAGAAAACAGGGATATTTTAGACATGCCCTGGAAAGCATTGACCTTCTCCTGGTGGACATGGGTCCCCTGATTCTGGGCCCTGATTCCCTCTATTAACCCATCAGATACTATGTGTGCTACTGCCAGAGAGAAACCAATTAAATAGCCACTCATCAGAGTTCAAGGATACAGTTATCCCATAAATACATAGTGAGGGTTTTTTCTGATCTTTTATTTAAATGACAACTACAACTTGAGTTTTCTTTGGAATAATACTTATATTATTGGTTTGACTATTCTGAAATCTTTTGTAGCATATGGTGGGTTATAAATATATATAAACACATGCGTAACTGAATTTGTGTTCTGAACACAAGCTAAATCCTTACAATCGAATGCAATGCAATAAGTCAGTTAAATCCAACAAACTTATTCTGAGTCCATGGTAACAAACCCTGGAATGGTTTCCAGATCTACACAACACTAATGCAGCCCCAAAATGCAGATAGTGCAGCACAGACTTCTAGAGAAGTCTGTGTGCCATTTCTAGCCAAAAATGGGGCATAGGATACTATAGTCTGTGGGAATGAAAAAGAGAACATTCAAAACTACCATTTATTGAGGACTAATGAGGTACCCAGCACTGATCACTTGCTTAATCCTTATATTAAGCAAATATATGGAAGGCTCCAGAATATTGCTCCCCAGATTCCCCTCAAAAGAGATCAAAGCAAACCTTATACTTCAAAAAGCTAAATACAACTTTTAGTGCCTCCTGAGGCAAGATGTTTCTAATACAATCTATTTCCTTCAAAGTTGGGATGGAGAATATGGGTGTGTGGTCTGGGCAACGTATTTTTATTTTTTCATTTTAACCCAGACTAGAGACCTGGTATTTCATTGCCCAATCAATCAAGGACACATTTATTACTTAGCATTATTTGAAATAATATCTACAACATTAAAGGTTTCAATTGAAAACATAAACGCTTTTTTCAGCTCAGAGTCAAAACAAAAACACAAATACAAACGCATTTTATGCTTCGTTAATAGAGGCACAATAACTGTGTCTATTGATGAATCTCTCTCTCTCCCCTTCTTTGTTGTAAGTGGGGAAAATGTCTTAAATTATCTCTGAGTAACTGAATAGAACTATTCATGTTATGCTTGTAAATAGTAGATGTTGGTGAGGCTTTTTGGTTCCCACAGTTGTGTATGGGTTGAGTTATTGGGCGTTGATTCTCAAAAGGGTAATTCGATTGGGACGTGAGTAAGGGTGCCGTGGTTGTCCTTTGTTGTGTGGAGGGAACCAGCGTGCACTCACAGCCAAGCCTTGAAAACAATGGTGGTGGAACATAAAAACGAGACTAAGAGACATGGACAAGAGTGTGGTGGTTACCAGGGGTGGGGGGAGGGAGGACATGGGAGGGAGGGAGGGAGGGAGTTAGGGGGAGGGGGAGGGGCACAGAGAACTAGATAGAGGGTGGCGGAGGACAATCTGACTTTGGGCGAGGGGTATGCAACATAATTTAATGACAAAATAACCTAGACATGTTTTCTTTGAATATATGTACCCTGATTTATTAATGTCATCCCATTACCATTAATAAAAATTTATTAAAAGAAAAAAAAAAAAAAGAAAAGAAAACAATGGCTGCTGCCCTGCACTGAATGCCAGCCGTGTGCCAGGCACGTCACCAGCTCTGCCCTGTGTGATCATTGTAAATGCCCCTAAGACTCTAACAGAGCTGTCTCAGAAGCTGAACAAATGTCCAGAAAAGTCAAATGACTAGCCCAAGGTAACAGAGACTGTAGCTCACAGCCATTCACACTCATAAGGACATTCAACAGAGGCTGCCTTGATTTCGGACTTCTAGACTCCAAAATTTTAAGAGAATATACATCTGTTACTTGTAGCCACTGTTTTTGGCTATTTGGCAGCTGTAGGACATGAGGATAGTTGGCAAGTCTGGGAGCCCAGGCCTAGACAAGTAGAGTGAGGCTGGACAGGCCCAAGGTGGAACGCTTGGCTTTGGCCTACTTTGTAGTCTGGGTGAACTGAATGGATTGAAGACTGTTTTCTTCCTGTGTCTTAAATACAGAAAAGTCTTTTGTTTTTCTCTAACTCCTTGTCTGCTCCTCCACTCCCCTCTCCCCGCCCCGCCACATCTCACCCGAAGCGTGTTGAAAGCAACATTTCCCTGCGTGGATGCTCTGACTCACTCCTTTTCAATAACACCGTCTTCCTTGATAAATCAATATCCTGACCAAAGTGGTGGTGCATTTAGGTCATTAAGCAAAGTAGCTATGGCAGGAGAAATGTGATTCAGCTTCGTTTCCAAGGTAGTTTTGCTTTTGGTCTTAGTTTCCTGGATAATATAGTAAAAGTACAGTCTCTAAACACTAAGAAGAAAACGAATTGCACTGAGCTCTGGCAATTGAGCAAGGAAGCCAAGAAAAGGTGGAGAATGAGCTTTCACAGTTAGTCATGAATTAGACAAATCACATCCCCTCTCTAAACTTCAGTAGTCATGGAATAAGGGATGGAATAGATGTTCTCTTTCTGAATCTTTGCTCTACTGTTCTATGACTCCATTGTCTTAAAACTAAAATGGCAATGTCCAAATAATATGCAAAATCCTAAAGCCTCAGGTTTGCTCCTTTTCCGGGGCTTGTTCATTAAGGACATGACTATCCTTGGACGGCTTTTGTAAATCCTGTGGCACTGTGGACATTGACTAAGCATGTCTCCTACCAGAGATGCAGAGAAGCTACAAATGGCACTGTCACCAATAAACCAAAGCACAGAGAGCCTCAGGTAATGATACTTCAAGGACTGCTATTAGGAAAATTTGAAAGCAGATTTTAATATTCTATCCTTTCAATTCTCTCTCCTTTTTCTCAGTAAAATACACTTTATTAAGTTTTATGTAAAATTATAAAATTCAGATAAGCAAAAAAGGAAAAAAATCAAGAAAATTTTATAACCTCACCACTGAAAAGTAAATACTATAAGCAGTTTTGTATTTTGCTTTTGAGTGTTTCTCAGCGCACTTGCAGGAATGTGCTTATATGTGTGTGTGTGAGAGAGAGAGAGAGAGAAATAAAACTTCCAAATTAACTTTTCAGAAAAACATAAAATTTTTTGCGAATGTTTATGAACTTTCAAAGTGTTTCAGGAGTACAGCTTCTTTCCAGTTAGATATACTCAAAGTCAATAATATATTTTAATCAGTGCCAACAGCGCTGTATTTAAGGGGTCTCTGAAGAAAGCAATTTAAATGTTGATCTTCTAGAGGAAGACCAGATGAGCATCTTTGCACAGGCCATGTGTGGTTTAGGGTAACCAAAATAGGTGGACAAATGCTTCATGCTACGCTACAAAGGCAAGAACTTTCAGTCCCATGATTGGTAGACAGTATTTGAACAACTGCATGTACAACCTCATTTTCTACATGCTGGGATGACAATAAAAGTATGGTAAACTTTTCCCCCTAAAGTGTAAAGTTTTTAAGAATTAAGTTCTTTTTTTAAAGTTAATTTTATTGGGATAATACTGGCTAACATAATTATGCAGGTTTTAGGTGCCCAATTCTACAATACATCAAAATATAACACAATAGTGTGTTCACTGCCCCCCAAGTCAAGTCTTTGTTCATCATCATTTATTCCCCCTCCCCTTTCCCCACCCTAGAAATCACCATACTGTTGTCTGTGTCCGTGAGTTTTTCTCTATTTTGCTCAATTCCTCTACCTCCTTCACCCAGCCCCAACCCTGACAGCTGTCAGCCTGTTCTCTGTGTATGAGTCTGTCTCTATTTTGCTTGTTAACTCATTCTGTTCACTAGATTCCACATGTGAGTAAAACCCTATGCTACTTGTCTTTCTCTGACTAGTTTATTTCAGTTAGCACAATGCTCTCCAGGTCCATCCATGCCATCACAAAAGCGAAGGTTTCCTTCTTTTTATGGCCACGTAGTATTCCACTGTGTAAATGTACCAGAGCTTTTTTTCCACTCATCTAAAAATGGGCACTTGGACTGCTCCCAAGTTTGGGATATTATGAATAAAGCTGTGAATGAGATTTTCTGCATTAGCCCTTTAAGAGTGTGCCTGCACCTCTGTGGACTCCTGTCTCTTTCTGGCAGATAGAAACCCAGAGGCACATTAAGATTGGTTGAGGGCCCAAGCACAGAAAAAAAATACTGGGTCCCTTAAAAAAAGAGAGACAGGGAAAATAAAAATACATGTTAACCATATTTTTAAATAAATAAAAAAGATTATGTACTATTAATGTTAAAATTGCACATATGAAACCAAACTTGATGTCATGAGAAAACAGTGTAAAGTTGGGGTTTTTCAGGGCCTTTCAGAAGTCGGGGCCCAGGGCACACACCCGGTGTGCCTGCTGTTAAATCTGCCTTTGTAGAAACCTCACCACTTTTCACAACTAAATGCTACATGGACCACTCTTCTGGGGTCTGGTGCTCTAGGCTCGGAGACCAGCTTGGGGTTTAGGCCCCACTCTTCTGAGGGTTACCCCCTGCACTGAGACCTCCCTCTGGAACCTCAACCAGCACTCCTGGCAGCGGGACATCCCTTTTCGTGTCTCCACCCTTCCTACCAGTCTTGATGTGGCTTCTTCTGTGACTCCTTGGCTATAAAACTCCTCTTCATTTATTCTTGAATTGTTTTTTCAGGATGATTGTGCTTTAATTTGATCCTGGGAGGAGGTGCATGTAACATCCACCTACTCTCTGCCTCAATCTTGGATCATAAAGTGACGTTCTAGCACCCACTGTTTTCAAAATAAAATCTTATGCTAAAATTCATATATAAAGTTGATCAAAGCTGACTGTTCTGGAGGACACATAGGTAGAGAAATCTGAAGAGCCATCCCTAAGTTTTTCCCAGGTCCCTTAAGGACTCCACAAACTCCAGCATGAAAAACCACATCTCCAGACGGCGCATGGACGCACAAATGGGTAAAGGTGTGTGATTACGAGTGTGGTTGGTCGTGGTGAGGAAACCATGTGAACATGCTGCCTCTGTGAGCTGGGCACTCTTCCCGTCAATGTCACCCTCTATCCATCAATGCAGCCCTCACAACACTCTGGATACGTGGGTAGAAGTGTTCCTATTTGATGGCAAAGGAGCCCAAGGTTTGGTTCTTTATATCTCACAGTGGTATTTGGCAACCCTGAGAGTCAGACTCAAGTCCAGCCGATATCCGTGACAACTCTCACACTTAAGAACGTAAGATGTCCACACCCTGTTGGCGGGCCTGACGCTGGCCCGCTCCAGGCCCAGTCTCCTTTCCAGGAACTCTCTGGCAACTCAGATAAGACTGTTTCCTGCCACCACTGCCAGCAGCGTATGGTACCGTGACTCAGATCACCTTATCGATTTTGTCAGACACATAAAGGACATTTTAAATTGTGGGTTTTATCAACCTAGACTTTGACTGGAAAGTTATGGTAGAGGGAGACATGCCGGGACTCTGGATGAGTCACAGGAAAGCTTTAAGAAATGAAGGTTGAGCCTGACCTGTGGTGGCGCAGTGGATAAAGCGTCAACCTGGAATGCTGAGGTCGCCGGTTCAAAACCCCGGGCTTGCCTGGTCAAGGCACATATGGGAGTTGATGCTTCCTGCTCCTCCCCCTCTTCTTCTCTCTGTCTCTTTCCTCTCTCTCTCTCTCTCTCCTCTCTCTTTCTAATAAAAATGAATTTAAAAAAAAGAAAAGAAAAGAGATGAAGGTTGACTTTGAAGTCAATAATAGCCCCTTGGAAAAATGGCCTAGTACCTGGCTTATTCACAGGGCTCGTGGCAGTCTTTCCAGGCATACCCCTTATTAGGTATCTGAGTGCTTGTTTAAACAACACAAGTCTCATTTGGGAGCCCGTCTACATCACAGCCTCCTGAAGTGAGAACAATTTAACTGGGCTGACTTACTTTTAGACTATATAATAAAGTCAATGAAATATGGAGCAATCTACCAACTTCATTTCCAGAGTGATACAATAATGCCATATCAAGATGATGACACTTTCCGGATTCCAGCCCATCCTTATGTTGGAAGATTCAGCTCACAGCCTCTCTGTTCCAGTCTCAGATCCCATTCCCTTCCCTCCCTTAGATCAGGCAGGGAGAGACTTCTATACTCTCTACAGGCAGTGGCCGCAGCCTGGTCAGCAGGAAGCAATTATTAAAGACAGACTGTCCTCTCTCATCACCCCTAAAAGATTTCAGGGATGGTGTTTCTGAGGGGGAATGAGATAGTCTAGTAACCAAGGGCAAGTGGCATACAGCTACTGAGACAGATAGTTAAGCAGCCAAGCAGTTTATAGCCCTCTAGAAAATCCCCAAATCCTATCTTCCATGACCAAGGACACTTAAGAGTAAATGGTTTATACATCCCCTCCCCAACCAGAGGGTAAAAAGCTTAAATCACCTTACTCAGAGAAATAGAAGAAATTCAATAGTGTCTTTGTGCCAACCACACCCAAGAATGGATGAAGTTAAGGGAATAAATCTGATTTTGGTACAGCAGCAAAAAGCTGATGAATATTCTACTGAGATCCTCCCCTAAGAGCTCCCCTATACCCCCCAGACTTTAAAGCCCTCAAGACAAAGAACCCAGCACATGCTTTCCCTCCTAGGAGCACACCAGCACTTTTCTCATTCCCTTCTTCCCCCACAGACCTGCATGTCCTGAACTCTAAGGGGCCCCACAAGACTTGCAACCAGGGGAGCAATGGGCAGCAGCAGTTCACCTGGGCTAGACCCCTGGGCCCCTTTTCTCTAACTCCCAGTGAGCTGACAGTAGCCCCATCTTGGCCTCACTTCTTTCCCATAAAGTTTCTAGAAGCCAAAGCAAACTCCACCTACTCTCTCCCTGTTGCTGTTTCTATCCTAAGCCCCTCCTTGTTTCACTGACCCCAGCCTTAATAAACATACTGTCAAAGTAAAACAACAAAACAAAAACCCCAAAAGCAAGAGTTGAATGCCACACATGCACACACAAACACACATCACACAAATGTATAAAGACATACATGACTGACTGTGAAATTAGAGGTAGTGGCTAGATCCACTGTGTCTTTGCCAGCTTTGCCAGTGGGAGAAGAAGCAATAGAATGACAGTTAGAAGTTTGGTCAGAACACAGACATTCCGGGTGTAGCCATTGGATCACCACATAAAAGAGGATGCATCTTCCAGGTGGGTAATAGCAAACAAGGATTGACACGTGCTGATGGAATTTGGAGGATGAAAACCCTAATTGTTTAGAAAATCTTCCTGGAGGAGGAAGGAATTAATTTAGAGTTAAAAGAATGCTTGCTAGCCTCAGAGGATCTCCCTCCTATACATATATTTATTATTTACTGTGTTCTTTTAAGATATACCTATGAATTCTCTGATACACTTCCTGCCAGGTAGTAGAGCTTAATCCCTCTTTCCCCAAAAGCTACAAGATATAGATAGTAAAGTAAATACTACCATGGTAGGCACTGAATTAAGCTTTTCCTACAATTAAAGCAAAAAGAGAACTCTATTAGATTTCATTGTTGCCATTCCCTGAAAAAAACAAAACAAACAAATTCATTTGCAGAAGCAAAAGGTGACCAAACAAAGAACTTTGTAAAAGACACAGAGAAGCTGTCCAGATAGATGATCCTTGAACAGCTCTTTATTAAAGGGCTTCCTGTTTACCATCAAATTGTAACTCAATGAAGGCATTCCTGCAAGGTCGGAGATAATGTCAACCCACCAGTTTGTTTTATGACTATCTAAATTGATTCTGAGAAAATTGCCTTGAAGAATCGAAAAGGATGAATAGTTAAGCACAGCTTTTATCACACCTCTCCCTCACTAAAAAGGTTTCAATGATTCTTTATTACCTACAGGTTTCAAACTAAACATTCTGTAGTGGAACAGCATTACCTCAGAGACTTGTTAGCAAATTCCGTCCTAAACTATTTGTACTTAAGCATTAGCCAAAGGTTTGTAGATTGTTTGCTGACTTTGGCTGTTGGCAAGTATCTAGAGGATTTGTTAAGGAAGTGATGGAAGGAGGGAAGGTTGGATGGAACCAGAAAAGGCCGATATTCCAGAGAGATAAGCTGGGATACTACTGAGGTCTCAGCAGCAGGTGACATGGGTTTGCCCTGAAAAGGTCACAACAGGAATAAAAAGGATAGTGAACATTACATAACATCCTTATGTATTAAAACAAACAAAAAGAACATCAAATATCTATCAATGTTTTAGTCTCTTGTAACACATCAATAGAAAAAAACCATGTATACACACAGACACGCAGAGATTCTACCTTTACAATGTTGATGTTCCAGTGGAGTGAGACAGACAATAAACAATTAGATGCATAAGTGAATTTTATTGTTTATAGTGAATAGACAATGAGTGCTATGAAGAAGGGAAAAAATAGAGGGAAGTAAAGGAGATTGGAAATGGAGGAGCGCATGTTGCAATTTTCTGTGAGTGGTCAGGGAGGCCCTGCTAGGAAAGTGAAATCTGAGCAAGGCTCGAAGGAGATGAGGCGGTTAACCGGGCAGATCCATGAGAGAAGGCTCTCGTCGTTCCACGGGAAAGGTCAGCGCTGGGGCACAGCCAGGAGCTGAGTGAGCTAGGGAGAGGAGGAGGAGAGGACATCCTGGAGGCGAGGCGGGGTTGCACAGGTCACTGTTGGAACTTGGGCTTTTATTCTGAAGCTAACTGGGAGCCCCAGGAAGGTTCTAAGTTGAGGGATTGACTTGACCTGAGTTAGGTCTTTAAAGGGTCTTCTCTAGCTGGGGTGAGGATAGAAACAAGAAGCCCGGTTTGTGAAAGAAGCATCAAGCCACGGTATTAAACAGAATCAAGTGCCAAAGACTGCTTTGTGAATGACCTCATCTGAGCTGGCCAGAGAGGCTGGTCACAGAAGCTGAGGAGAGAGAGGCTGTTTCCCAGTTCTCCTGGTTGCGTGTTTCTTAGGTGGGTAAATTGAATTAGAGAGCAAGTCCTGGGTGTCCTAGTGACCTGCCTTTGCAGTCCACCCAGGATTCTTGTCCTGGGATCATAGATGACTGCCATATTTTCACTTTCTTTTAACACATGGGAGTTCTTAAAATGTCTTCTGTGGCGTTTTTCTCTGGGCACAGACACTGCCAACAGCCTTCTTCACTTGGCCCCGGGGCTGGCGAAAGGGAGGAGTGAGACATTTATCTGTATAAATCCCGTCTGTTTCTTGGATTTCTTCAAAGGGATCTCCAACATTATCATTGTGGGGAGATGCATATCCACTTCACAATTAAAGAGGGGTTGAAGAAATCTCACCCCAATAAATTCAATTAAAAAAAAGAAAAAGAAAAAAATATTATGGAAGTTCAAACTAGCTCATCCCCAGATGGGCCTTTAGAGCAACCCTGTCCATATCATTCCAGTCGCCTCTGTAACTTGAAGTAGTCTAGAAGCCACACTTCAAAATGCAAAATGAAACAGGTGCAATTAATGTTGATACTATATTTTATTCAGTTCAATATAACTAAAATATTATTTCAATATGCAATCAATACAGAAATTCTTACAGAGATCATTTAAATTATTTTTTATACTACGTCTTCACAGGCTAGTGTGTAGTGCACACTCCCAGTGCACCTCAGTTCAGACCAGCCCCTCAGGTGCTCCGTAGCCATAAATGTAACTGGCTGGTGGCCACTGCACTGGCCACTGTGTCTCTGATCCCAAGATACTGTAATGCCCAAGGCCACCTCGCTTTGTATGTAACTGTTCTGTGCATGGAATACTAATGATCTGTAGAGCTTTGACTACGAAATTGGCACTGGGACTTCCACACCAGAAGGGTGGTGGGAAGTATCTCTGTCGCACCCCGTCCTCAACCACGTTTTACCGTCTCCTCTCTGCACTGAGAACATATAGAAATGAGCGAGGGACTCGTAGACAAGCTCATTACGTTGATCACAAGGGCCGCCTCTGTCTCCGGTGCATACATACTGTTGCCACCAGTGCATGCTTGGAGAGTGACAAGGTGCTCCAAGAGCACAGAGTCTTCCTGTGACAAGGGTGATGGGCTCCCTCCAGGGGTTTAGCCTCAGAAAGATGCAGAATTCCATTACCGGGCAGACAGATCTTTATTTGAACCAGGTTTCCTCTAGTTGTCACTGTCAGGGTAATTTATGGCTAAGGGTTGGCGGGTTTTTCACTGAGGCCATTTATTTCCAGGCCCTGTCACGGCTCTCCGTGTTGCCTGTTGATGATTACTCGTCCTGGTCGGGGAAGTCTGTCCAGCCAGCAGGGCAAGAACTCAAGCTCCAGCAGATGTTTGAGCTGGGCGTGTTGCCGCCTAGGATGGAAGAAAGGATGCTGACTGGAAGGTAGCTCTGCTTGCTTATAGAACTCTTTACTTGCTCCTAAAACCAAATTCAGGCTGTTGAATAAATCCAGGAATAAAGTACTGAAACTGCCAAACAGGCCAAATCGATAACAAGGACGTTGAGGGCCATAGAGGAAAGAATTAAGGAAACACAGGGATTTTACCAGACTATCAGTATCTTGAGGATAGGTCTATTTAAAAGGCGAAAGATTTATACAATATGAAGAGAAACAAGAGTATAGGATAGGTCTATTTAGACACACACTTCCACTTTGTGGAATAAACGAATGATGTAACTAATATGGTTTATTGTTCTTTGGCTCAAGACAACAATTGGTTTAAGACCTTGTGCCTTTCACAAAGTCAAATTACAGAATTCTGAAGATTGTATAATTGGACCAGATCACTTTTAAAGCCTCTATGAGGCCTTCCAATTCTGTAATTTAACAGAAAATGTGCTAATGAGTATCAAATTCCATTAGGCTTGAAAAGTTAAGCTTTAATTGCATTTTGGGGTGGCTTCTACAGACAATACTTGTCAATTATTTCTTGTCCCTTGCTAACCTAAGCACTAGATCCAAACTAGTATAAATATGAGTGTCTGCTGAGTAAGGAGGGCATTTTTTTTGTGATTATTGCTGGTGGATAAGGCACTGAATGAGGAAGCTCATAATATCAAGCGCTGACCCTGAATCTTTGTGTCCAAGGCAATTATTAGATCTCTGTGGTCCCTGGTGTTTGTAACTGGACTAGATGATCTGCTGGATACTATTGGCTCTGACTTTTTATATGATCTTAGGTGGAGAAGCTGCCCTGAGCCACATCTTTGCCCAAGGGCTGTGACATATACATTTAGGTCTCATAATTTGTCAAACATCATATTGGATGCGTTGTTCTCTCTAGGTCATCTAGGCCCAGTGTAAATATGCAGAATGATTCACATTTGCAGGAGTGAAGGTCATCACATTCCAGGAAGTCCAGGACATTCTGAGAAGCTCAGGAGAGAAACCGTCAGTTTAAAATGTGAACAGTTGACAGGCTCAGGGGCAGACCTTCCCAAAGGTAAGCAAGGGGACTAAGTTGTGTCTCTTCACCCAGTTGACCTTACCGCCAGAGTAAATACCCTAAAACCAAAGTCCAGTCTAGTCATTCTCTAATTCACCAGGCCTCGATGGCCCCTCCACACCTGCAGAATGAAGTATAACAGCTTTGTGAAGGATTGCAGACTGCTGCCATCTGACCCCAAACCCTCATTCCAACCCCGTATCATGTTGCATCCCTCAGTGTACTCTGGGCACTGCCCAACCCACCGGACCTCTCGCTGTTTGTTTATTTTTAATTCTACACCCATTTATCCCCCTACATCTGTATTTTGGGCTCTAATGCCCTCCCTTGGCTATCTGGTCTACTGAAATCTTCCTTAATCTTCAGCGGCCTACTCAGATATCTCTTCTGATGTCGACAGTCCACCAACCACACCCCCTGTTCCCCATAGCAGACTACTTACACCTTATTATTGCTTTGATTTAATTCTGCTCTTGATTAAAATTCATTGTATAAATGTCTGTTCCTCCCTCCTCTGCAGCTTTATTTTTGATGACACAGATCATGTCTTATTAACATTGTTTTCCCCACAGTTCTGCATCACCGAACAATGGAGATGTGCTCTGTGAAAGGTGTTGTTAGGATATTTCATCATTGTGTGAACATTATAGAAGTGCACTGGCACAAGCCTTGGTGTGTAGCCTGCTACACACTGAGGCTATATGATATAGCCTAGTGCTCCTAGGCTACAAAACCCTATAGCATGTTATTGTACTGAATACTGTGTGGGCAATTGTGACACAATAGTAAACATTTGTATAGCTAAACATTTCTAAATATAAGAAAGATACAGTAAAAGTATAGTATCAAACATAGAAAATGGTCCATCTTTACGAGGCATTTACCTTACCACAGCTGGAGCTCTCAGGTCCGGAAGTTGCTCTGGGTGAGTCGGTCAGTGAGTGGTGAGTGAGTGTGAAGGCCAAGGACATCGTCGGGCACTGCTGGAAACTTCACAAGCACTGGCCCACCAGGCCTCCCCCTGCTTTCTTCCAACAGCATCAGAAATAGAACATCGAAGCTGTCAATGCTGCTCCATGAACAGGGATGTGGGTTGGATTGATTGGAAGTATTGAGTAGAAACTGGCTGGGTAAGGCACAGATCACCGTGACAGTGGCCGTAAGGGGGGTGGGGGGAAGGTGGCCTTAGAACCAGGAGGAATCAGGAATCAGGATGGAAAGGAAGAGGAACATAGGGGATTGTCACGGCAATGTGGTTTTCGCTGCTGCATGTTGGATTAAGCAGTCGGATTAAGGAACTTTGTGGTACTCATTTAAAAAAAAAAAAAACAAGAGAGATTATTTAACATGGAGAGGGTGTAGAACTGAGGACTCAATACTTTGACTTTGGATATTTGTTTTTGGTATCATTGACCTCATGTGACACAAAGGACTCTCTCTGGCATTGAACTGATGGAGGAAATAAAACTTACCCATGCTTTACATGAAAATATCTCCAAAGTACAGACATAGGCTGTCTCCACACTTACCACAGAGAGCTTTCACTAAAGTGGCAGAGGTATTAACAATACTTACTAAGGTGTCCTTGTACAGGACTTTGGGTCCTCAACAAAGATTTTACAGCAATGCACTCTAAAGACTGTCGAGCTAGATCTGAGAGGGCTGTGGAGCCCTCTGAATACATAATGCAGTAGGGGACAGGCTCCTTTGTGCTGGGACAGGTCCAAGGCTTACCAACTGGGATATCATGTGTGTGCTCAAAATTGAGGTGCTATGAGTGAGAGGGAAGCCACTGCCGAGCCCCACAGATACTGTTTCTATCAGAGAAAAAAAAAGTTGCTCCTGAACCACATATCCTTCCATGTTTAATAGGAAATTCAGCTCCATTATAATCTGATGGGGCCGCCGTCATACATGTGGTCTGTTGCTGACCAAACGTTGTTCTGTAGTGCATCTCTTGATCACTATAGGTGATCAAGATACTGTTTGTTGGTTACAGCAGCTGGCTCCATGTTCTAATTAATGCAAAGTTTAGAAACTTGGCCTTGGACCCCAGAATACTTAATTTAGTCCTTTCACTCTCCTGCTCAAACCCCTCCAATGGCTGATCCTTGCAATATAAATGATTTTTAATTTTCCTTACCAGCCAACAAGACTCAATTTGATCTGGCCCTTGACTTCATCTTCTATTTCTTCCTTTTTTAAAAGAATTTTCATTTATTGATTTTAGAGAGTGTGTATGTGGGGCAGGAAGAGAAATATCAGTTTGTTATTCTACTTATTTATGCATTCATTGGTTAATTCTTATATGTGCTCTGACCAGGGATCAAACCCGCAACCATGGTGTATCAGAATGACGCTCTTATTCAACAGAGATACCTGGCCAGGGCTTGTCTTCTACTTCTTTACATACTGTCCCCCCATGTTTGTTTCCTGATGAGGCCTTTGCACCTGCTTTTCTACCTGCCTGAGACACTCCTCCCCACCCCCCAGCCCGAGCCAGAGCCCCAGATCTTTACAGGACGGCTTTCTTGTCATCAGTTCAATGTCCACTACCTCAGACATCCAATCTAAAAACAGAGCCTTGCCATCCCCCCCCCCAGGACTGCTCTATTCCTTCACCCTGCTTTGTTTTCTTGATAGCACTTGACATAATTGTGCATTGAACTTCTGATTCTTTGCCCTCCCCCAGTATGTTTGCCTAAGTTGGGAATTGCCAGTTTTAGCCATCAACTCCTATTTTCTGTTGGTTGAAGTTTGCCTCCGATAGTGTTAATTCCATCTGTAATTCTGAGCTGCCTGTGGGCTAAGATATCTCCGCAGATAGAAAACAAAGATGGTAGGTGCACACTTGAGGTGACACACTGTAAGTGACAAGTGATGGAAGCCCTCAGGGAGTAGCTCAACTCAGAGAAGCTGAGGGGCTGTGAGGGCCACTAGAGGCTTCTGATATCTTCAGTATCTCCCCTGCCCCCTATAGACAGGGAAGAAAAGGACTTTATCTCTAGTATTCCATTCTTTGAGCATAGAGCACGTCTGGCCTTAGCTGGTACTCAGCAATATGAGCAGATGAGTGAATTATATTCCTTTGCCTTTCTTTGCCTTTCTTTTCTCATCTGTAAAAGGGCAAATAATAACCCAATAGATCTTGTGAGGATGCTGTGAAGGTTCCATCAAAAATTAAACACAGAAGGTGCTTAGCACAGAAAAAGACCACAATAAATTGTAAGGTATTATGATTTAGCTGTGTGACCACTTAATCTTCTAGGCTTCAGTTTGCAAACAATTATAGCTTTACCTTTTTTCCAAGGTGGAATAAGAACAAAATGCAGTAACAGAGAAAGGTGACTGTATTGTTTAGATACACATTGTTATTATCTCTTACCATCTGTTCTTTCAAGTTTCTGGGGTTAGTTACTGCCAGAAATGCAGGCAAAATGTCCTCTCCTCATAAGGCTTCCAGTCTAATGAGAGAGAGAGAGAGAGAGAGAGAGAGAGAGAGAGAATAAACAGGGTAGATATATAAATTTTTGTGTCTTAGACAATCACTTGACCTCTGTGACCCCAGTATTCACAACTGGATTAGATGATCTGTTAAATCCTATGGGCTCTGACTTTTATGTATAAGCTTAAATGGAGAAGCTGCCGAGAAAATGAGATTTGCACAAAAACCTGACAGAGAGGAGGAAACAAGCTGAATATTCTTGTCAAATGACATTGTTTTGTTTACCAGTCTGGATATGTAAGCAACGCTGTGGCACCAAACATCCCAGTGGCTCTAGACATCAAAAGTTTATTTCCTGCTCTTACTACATGTCCATTCTACTTTTTTCAGGGAGTTGTTTGATGTTGTCCTCACTGAGAATCAAAGGCTCAGCCACTTGGAATGTCACAAGTTACAGAAGTAAGGAACAGAGAGCGCTGGAGAGTCACTTGTTGACAATTAGTGCTCCAGTCGGAAAGTGACACACGTCACTTCGGCCTCCATCTATTGACCGGTCCTATGGCCTTGCCCAGCTGCAAGGGGACAGGGAGATACCATCCTCTCACATGTACTCGAAAGGAGAGGCAAACTGAATACAGATATAAAATGGAAATTCCTACCAAATTTAATGCTGACTTTTTCTCACTTAATAAGATATCACAAAAATATTACTGAGATGGTCTATATATGGAGACTGGCATTTAAAATATTATGAGACATTTCAAACACACATAAAACAGGATAGTATAAGGAAGCCCTCAGATATCTATCACCCATCAACCTACCACTGTTCATAACCACTGGAAAAGCCTTTAGTGTTCGAAGGGCTGCATTTACTCAGCTAATCTGTTGTTTTGGACGTTTGGGTATTGCCAGATTTTGCCACTGTAAATCATACGGCAATGAACATCCTTTCTCATAAGTTGTCATTTATTTATTTACATGTGATAAGATTCTTTGGCCCTTTTAATAACAACTTCCAGACCCACCTTCCTCCTTACCTAGTGACTTCCTGGGTGACAGCTCATTCCCAAGGCAGTACAGAGTCCAGGGACAAAGGCGAAGACAGGGTAGCAGAAACATATAATCATCAAAGCAAAATGTTCTTCTATTTTCAACAATACTCATGACCTATATATACGTTTCAAAGAAAAATGATTAATACATAATTTATCAGGCTGAATTAAAATGTGATTTGTGATGTTAGAGTTTAGCATCTTTTAAAAGATTACCTAATCTGAAAAAATATTTAAAAGCTTCATTTTCCCCCAAAGCTTTCACTCCTTAACACAAACCCTCTTATTAGGGACAGTACTCTGTGTGATGGTGGCCTTGCAGACGGATAGAAAGACAGGGAACCCTGGTTTCAGGTGAAAGCTCCACTCTTTATAAACTGTGTGACCTCGACTGAACCTCTCTGAACCTCTCTTTTCTTCCCATTTGTAAAGTGGCCATTCTAACTCACAGTTTTGTTGTGACATGTAGATAAACACAATGTTTATGGAAACCTCTATCACTTGACCTGGCACTTGGTGGGTGCACAATGAAACCTCCCTTTCCTTTTTTATTCTTTCTTTCTCTTTTAGTTTCAAAATACATTCAAGGCATGACTACTACAGTGATTCTGAATGGCACCGTTCGTGTTATAGTGCTTAGCAACTATGAGCTTCCTTGAGGACGGGTCCAGCTCTCGACCAAGTTGTTTCAAAATTAGTGTTTTTCCATGACACCAAAACGAAATTTTGGAAAAATTCTTTCAGGTAAGTCCTTCCTTTGGAAAATTCCCATTCCGTCATTTGTAGCAGCCAAGTGCTATGTACCCTGGGGATTCAACACCTTGTTATTTTCAATGTTAATAAATGATTTCGCTCATTTCCTGTTCTCCTCTGTTCACCAACCTGCCAGCAGCAGTCACATGCCGACCTTAAAATAACTGTACTGGTAAACAACTGATTCAAATTATTAGTAGTATCTGTAATTGTGTTACATCCTCAGCCCAGCGGGAAATGGGCAGACATGGCTCCCCGCATCCAGCTGTGTGCTTTGATGAATGCAGTGAAAAGGTTTGGGAGGACATGGACAGAAGAGTGTCATAAAACTTGAAAGGCTGTGTTTAAAGTCAGTGAGAACAGAAGGTTCTGTCTCCCTCCTCCATCATGTTCTCCAGAGAGCCCGGCACACACCGAGCGCACAGTAGGCATTAATAAGTACCTGCGTGGAGTAGACACCGGTGGGGAAGCAAGTGCTTTTCCTCTCCAAATGCAATATTGCTCCAATCTTTGTTCAAGACTCTTTTTATGTTGTTTGTTTGTTTGTTTCTGTAATTTTCATTATCTGAGGTTTCTTTGCCCCCACGGTCAATTCCTTATGTTTCTCAGGTCACACTGGTCCCTGGAGAGAGTTCAGAAAATGTTTGTTGAATGAACAAAAGATCTGCAAAACACATAGGAAGCCAAACTTGAAAGTTTTGAGAAAGAGAAAGAAAGAGGGGATGGGGATAAAAAAGAGTACAGGACTTTGTCCATAGGGACTGATATGTATCATTTTAAAGTGTCCCCCACAAGGTGGGACAGCAGGTCACATTGTGGGGCACTAAAACCAATACTCGCTATTCATGGCTTTCTGATGTTGAAATGTAATTAAGGAAACTCAAAACAGCATTCAAATCTGGCTTCTCAACAGTGATTTTGATGACTTGAGTGGTGTTTTTTCATCCTTATTGCTTTCAGATATACATAAATCTTTTCTCCCCTCTCCATTTCCCCCCCCCATGCGTGTGAAATATAATACTTTTCAGTATTCTTGGGTTTTTGGGGATCCAGACTTTTCACTTCCTTCACATCTGCTATGAAACCAAATATTGATTAATGTGATCTATAAACCTTACTGTTTAAATGGGGCCAATGACCAAGTCCTATTTCAGATTGTTAAGGAGTTTCTATCATTTTTTTTCAGTCTCTCGCTTAACTGGTTTTTTTTTGGGGGGGGTTGTTGGGTTTTTTTTGGTTTATGAAACCAAAAAAAGGGAAATTATACCAGCAGTAAAGTTCTCAACCACATCGGAGCTGGCTTCAATTCCAGGCCTTTAGGCTAACCTTAACCTAGGCCATCTCACTAACTTCAAGATAGAAGTGTTTCTAACCTTGTGACTTTTGTCCCATAAAAATTACAGTGCGATATGAAAATATACAAGCCCTAAACAGCTCCAGAAGGTAGTTCCTATTTCTTTGAAAAAGGCTCATAAATATGACACAGAGTAGTTAGCAATAAAATAGGAACATCACTCAGTGATGCCACAGGATAAAATTATTCTTAAAGAGAAAAAAAGACGTTCTCTGAAGGCTCTGCCACCCTGACTTTGCCTGCTAAACATGATGCTGTAGCAGGCATCCCCAAACTACAGCCCGCGGGCCGCATGCGTCCACCCTGAGGCCATTTATCTGGCCCCCGCCGCACTTCCGGAAGGGGCACCTCTTTCATTGGTGGTCAGTGAGAGGAGCACTGTATGTGGCAGCCCTCCAATGGTCTGAAGGACAGTGAACTGGCCCCCTGTGTAAAAAATTTGGGGACCCCTGCAAGGCTGCTTGCTATGAAGACGAGGAGAGTAATTAAGTCATAGTATTATTTTTTTTCCCCCAAAGAGACTAGGATATACATGGAGTCCTCATGTCACAAAATTCCAAAGGGTGCTGTTAACATAGAACACAATGAGACTGTCACCCTCTGTACTTTGTGCAACATGAACACCTGAAGGTATGTGTGTGCAAAGGAGCGAACTCTTCATCAAAGGAGCCACCTCCCCAGAAAGGCTTATTAAAAAATATTGCCTTGTTTACAACTTTGGAATTATTTGAAAGGTCTGTTACTTTTTCTTTTCTTTTTTGGAATGCCTAACCTTCATAGCTGCAAATAATCCTTTGATGGTGGATTTGACATTTGAAAATATTTAGAATCTTTAAGTACCAAATCTCATGTAACTTATAGGACAACCTAGGACAAATCTCTTTTGTTGTTAAAAAGGAAAAGAATTCTGAGTATTTAGATTAATTTTTCTATCTAAAGGAAGTGAGGGACTAAAAAAGCTTTTCCCAAGGCGACAGTAGAGGGTGAGGAGCAAGGGAAGCCTTGATAGAACAAGTGCGTGGCCTTCTAACAATTTAATTTTAGAGGAGCAAATGTAATTTGATTATTTTGTATTTTTTTCCAAGCCTTATTTTGTTACAAATCACATGCAAAATTTAATGTGAGTGCTTGTATTGGTGCCTCCATCTCTTCAGAAATCAAATGGGAAGATTATACTGTAAGGACGCTATCACATAAGAAGACTAACTGGTTGGTTGTTCATGACAGCCTTGATAGAGAATTCTCTTGGAAAAACTTCTGTCTTGAGGTAAAGGAGTTGATCTGCTACTCTAACCCCATTTTGATTTCATCAACACTAAGTGGTCTACATTCGATATCACCATTTTACAGAAGGGCTCACAGGAGGGAGCAATCACGAATTAACATGATCCTTAAGAAAGTTGCATATCAGGCTTTACCTGTTGATAATAGATCATCGATTCTGCACAAGATGTCCAATGGTCAACAAAATAATGAATCAACAACATCTTCCTCTTGATCCTTTTGGTTTGATAATAAATCCAAGACTGTAATACGACTGAACATTTCTTACTTCCCCCCAAACCAGGAAGCCATCTACCTTTAGAAAGGAAAACAATAAACTCAGCAAATCAAATCACTCTTTGCACACATCGCCGTTACTTCTACCAACCAAGAAGCCTCCCAATTTCCCATTTGCTTCTCCTGAAAGTAGAATCTATTAAGGTTAGTAAGGGCAAGTGAGGTATGTGTGTCTGTCTTGTTGGTCAGCTGTTGTCAAGGTGCTCACAGGATCATGGGAGGCAGTGCTGAGTGAGCCCTTTTATGTCTAGACTGATATTCATAATGAAATAGATGGCTGGCTCTTGAAGCTGACTTCTGAGTCTGAAGGTATTTTGGTTCACAAAGGGCCAAATAAGAATGGATGACACTGTCTTGGGTGAAGCCACAGAGGCTAAGAGAAAAAATGAGCAGGGGACAAGGAGAGGGGGAGGTAATCTGCTGCTGAAAGTTAAAATGTCACCTAAGGCAGGATACTGACTATAATAAGAATCCTCTGTGTTAAATCACATTGACCTGGAAAGCATTCTTCAAGTTCAACTACACCAGACATCCAAATAACCTGTCTTGATCTTCTTAATGCCCCCAAATGATTGCAAGTTTTAATGGTTTGTTTCCCTTTGGCATTCTTAGGGCCCTCGATTTTAGCAGAAGCTAAGACAAGCCTTGGGGGTTTGCCTACACAGCTTCCACGACCATTTTATGAATTTCATCATAAGTAAAGCCAGTTGGACAAAGAATGGGCTCCTGTTTTTTCCCCCAACCCATCACCCCTTCCCAATTTTTCATACTGTGGAATGACATCTGAAGGGATTTTCTCCCGGCCAATCGACTTCTATCTGTTCATAGAAGTGCATCGTCCAGTGTTTGTCCAGATTAATGTCTCCACTTTACCTAGAAAGGAGGGTGTGATAGACTCCAACAAGTTAAAATAGAGTGAGATGAGATGAAAGTACTTTCTAAAAACATCTTTCTTTCTTCCCTTCTAAGCTTTACCGTCATCTGTCTGCCAGGTGGAACTTATTTGGATAATATAGCACAGATGTACCTTGTTGTACCCAACAGATGAATTCCTGAAAAGCTGCATTTGATAGAATTTTTATAAATTAAATCACATTTTCCTGTAGGCTTGCGATAGAGTAACAGAAGCCATTATCCACATTTGACTGATCTTCAATTGGCAGAGGCCCCTAACACTTGAGCTTCAAGTTTCTCAGCCAAATCTCTGTGTCAAGCGGTTAATGATCTGGAAATAATAAGCTCTTATGTGAGCTAGGGGAGCATTCTACTTAAAGAAAATTTGATTGTATTCCCTTGAAAGTAAAGAATCCGTATTGCATGATGGGAACTTTCACCCACGGAATCTTAGACTATCAGGAACATTACAGATGATGCAGCCCAGGCCTCTCTTTCTTGCAAATGAGGAAACTGAGGCCCTGAACGTCTATTCATCTCTGACAGCATACAACAATGAACATGAAGCAAAGAGTAGCAATTTGGAGGTCAGCAGCTTTGAATTCAAATGTCTTCTCCAGGTGTTCTAGCTGTTTGGCTTTGGGCAAGCATTCATAGCATGCTGAGCCCAGTTCCCTCGTCTTCTAGACAGGGACAGTCATGGTCAGAGGTGATGGAAAGAGACTTGATGAAGAGTGGTGAACACGCAATACAATGTACAAATCATGTATCATGGAATTGTACACTTAAAACCTATATAATTTTATTAACCAATGTTACCCCAATAGATTCCATTTTTAAAACACGACAGTGATAGTCTCACCCACCTTGTAGGGTTGTCGTAAAAATTAAAGAGGTAATGTATCTAAAGTGATAACACAGTGCCTAAAATGCATTCAGCGTTTGATGAATATTTTTCTTCTCAGTCTCCTCAATTTCCCTTCTTTGGGGGGAGCAGGTTTTAAAAATGACATTTAAAAACATACTTCTTTTAAATTGCCAAATGCTTGTTACTGAAATTTAAAGAAAGTTAAAAAAAATAGATAAAAAAGCAAATGGTCCCTTTTCATCCTCCCACAGCCCAACCCTTTTCTCCAAACCCCTTTCTAAAGGAAAGCACTGTTAACAGTTTGGTTTGCTTTGTATTCTTCCAGAATTTTTCTTCACCATCTTTTTTTGGTGAAATACATCATGTGTTATAGTCCTTATCAGGAATTTCAAAAAGTTTTTATATCGGTCCACTATTGCCATAAAAATGCTACGTAACAAACAACCACAGAATCTCAGTGGCATACAACCTTAGTATTTCTTCCCATTCGTACATCTGAAGATCAGTGGGGTGGCTCTGTTGATATCAGCTGGGTTTGCTGGGCTTGGCTCTAGGCGGAAAGCTCCAGTTCAGTTCTGCTCCATAGGTAGGGTTTGGTTCTAGGTTCAGCTCAGGTCTGTTGCCTGTTTTTCATTCTCCTGGGACTATCAGGGCACAGGGGACATGCTCTTTTGACTGCAGACATTGGAGTTCCCTGAGAGATGAGTGGAGGCACGTGATGTCTCTTGAGGACAAAGCTTGCAACAGGTTCCCCGTTACTTTGGCCTGAATTCCATTGGCTGAAACAATTCACAAAGCCAAACCCACCACCGAAAGTAGGATTGGCAAGTAACTTCATCTCTAAGGAGAGGAACACCTAAATCACATGCCAAGCAGGACGGCTTGAGGGAAGAGTGAATAATTAGGAACAATAATGTAACTCTTTGTAATCACAGCAAGAGCAAAGTCACTGGAAAACAGAACGTGTCCCCTTCCCTCTGCACAGCTGGACTCTACACTCCTGGTGGGCAAAAACCATGATTGTTTTGGTTCTTGTTGTAGTTCCAAAGTCAAATTTGGAGACTGGGGGGGAAAAAAGCAGAAAGAAAAAGTATCCAGTAACTGTTTGTTGAATGAATGTTGAGCTGTGTGGTCCCAGAGAGTCCAGGAAACAGACTGCATGAATATGAACCGGGAACGTTTATTTGGGTGTATTTGTGAAGCCATCCTTCTCCTCCAGAGCTCACTGTGCGTTTGTCAAAACGTGAAGTGGGCAGCCAGGATTCAGAGCAGGCCAGAGGTTCCGGAGCTGGCCCCCTGTCCATCAGCGGTCATTTCCATACCAGCCTGTTTCATTGCTTTGGCCTGACTATCTGAGAATGGCAAGCCCATCAGTAACACGTGGAAATATAGAATGCACCCCCAGCTTGCCTTTAAATGTCAGCAGCATGGCTATGCCTTTGGCCTGGAATTTAGATTCAGTTTCCAACCCAATTGTCCTTTATACTTTGTTGTGTTCATAGACAGGGATGGTGAAGGGAATATTTTGGGGTCACCTGAAGGGCGACTGGCCCACAGAGGCTGTGAAAAGGACTTGTTCCTGAGTGGGGAGGTGGGGAGGCTGGGGTGGGGGGAGGGGCAGCTGGAAGCTGGTGCCAGTCCTCTCTGCAAGGTGCTTGATCCCAGGGAACTTCCCAGATCCACATCAGTTCCCTTCAGGTTTACCCTGGGGCCATCCATTCCTCTGTGTGTGTTCCTCCACGCTATCTTTCAGATAATCATAGTGTATTTATATAATTAGCCTAATTGTAGGTGATTGTGTGCCGGCACTGTGTAATTATGCAACCTAGCCTCCAACACCGTGGCACAATCTGGAGGCAAGAGACACTGTGCATACAAATCAGCCACTTGATCCTTCTTCCCATTCAGGGATTTTTTTTTTCCTTTCAAGGTGCCAGAAAGGTAGAACAAGCTCTTTGTAAATCCATTATCTGCAAAACAAGGCCCCTGACAAACACCTCTGCAGAAAAACAGGACTTTGTGAAGAGCCTGTGTTTTTGGCACTTGAAGTCAAGACCACGTGCAGCGGGAATCCTGTGTTGTTTCTGGAACTGGCAAAGATTTTCCTTCCCACAATGAGCAGCCCGAGGGGAGAAGTGCAGTCTTGTGGCTGATTCCCTCTCTGCCCCGCTGAGGGTGACTTTGAACTGAGGCCCTGTCTATGCTGTCCTTAACACAGGCTCATTAGCATGAGTTTGGAGGGAATGGGAAGGCCTCTCCGCTCACAGAACGTCTCTGCAATCAGCCTGACCACAAACGCTGTCGTCCAGGCTGCAGGGCGATCAGAACAGGGGCCCTGTGTTGAGCATTTTAAACAGGTGCCCCAGGCTGTGTGCTAAACTGGCATTGTCTTACTGAAGCTGAATACTGGTCCTGAAGGGTAGGTGATATTGTCACCCCAATTTTACAGATGAGGAAGCTGAGGCTCTAAAAGGTGAAACAAATTGCATACATCCCATAGCTCACAAGTAGCTTCACAGCAAGAGTCCACACGAATCCACATCCTTTTGAGTCCAGAGCCCTTGCTCACACCATTCCTTTGGGTTGAAGGGGCATCCGGGAGTGCACATTTACTTTTAACATTTAGTGTCATGCTTTCTTCCATTGTCTGCTTGCTGGTGGGCTGGGGATCAAATAAGGGTTGGTGTAAGAGCGGGGGCAAACAGCTGAAAGGACTTAAGGGCACTGGTGGCCACTTGGGGAAGCCAGAGGAAAGAATGAGGATGAGGCATTGAAGGGGGAAGGGTAATGAAGGATGCACCAGCAACCAGAATTGGTGTTGATTACGCAAGATAGACTTGTAGACATCACCAGAAAGCCAGCTTCACTAGGGCAATGTGCTTCTGTTGATGCCATCAACTCTTAGCAAAGTTGTGGCATTCTGCGAGATGCTCAGTAGATATTAGTTGAAAGAATTGAAACTCTTGGTTAAGTAGCAAACTCAGATGCCTATAGTCCAAGTGGTTATGAAAATGAGTGATGTTGGTCAAATTAGAAACAAACACACAAACTGCCTGACCAGGCAGTGTCGCAGGGGATAGAGCATCGGACGAGGATGCAGAGGACCCAGGTTTGAAACCCCGAGGTCTCCAGCCTGGGCTCATCTGGTTTGATCAAGGCTCAGCAGCTTGAGCCCAAGGTTGCTGGCTTGAGCAAGGGGTCACTCGCTCTGCTGTAACCCCCCAGTCAAGGCACATATGAGAAAGCAATCAATGAACAACTAAGGCACTGCAATGAAGAATTGATGTTTCTCATCTCTCTCCCTTCCTGTCTGTCCCTACCTGTCCCTCTCTCTGTCTCTGTCACACAAAAAAAGAAACAAACACAGCGCAAAAGTGATAAATGTAAATTGGGAGGAAGGCCCCAAAATCATCATGAGCACAGAGGGAATGAGGTTTCCTAAAGGGACACAGAGTAGAGAGGGTGCTTAGACATCTTCATTTCCATATGAAGGAGCAAACCATTTGCCTCATAGATGATGCTCTCTAATGTTTAAGAGAAGAGAATGGAATCATTCTAGGAAAGCAGATCCTTGAATTAAACTTTGAGAAAAATTAGAGGAGGCAAATATGTGGCTGGTACTTCTGCAAGCCCTTTTGCATTGTATAATGGTCTACAGCAGGGGTCCCCAAACTACGGTCCGCGGGCTGCATGCGGCCCCCTGAGGCCATTTATCCGGCCCCACCACACTTCTGGAAGGGGCACCTCTTTCATTGGTGGTCAGTGAGAGGAGCATAGTTCCCGTTGAAATACTGGTCAGTTTGTTGATTTAAATTTACTTGTTCTTTATTTTAAATATTGTATTTGTTCCCATTTTGTTTTTTTACTTTAAAATAAGATACGTGCAGTGTGCATAGGGATTTATTCATAGTTTTTTTTATAGTCTGGCCCTCCAACGGTCTGAGGGACAGTGAACTGGCCCTCTGTGAAAAAAGTTTGGGGACCCCTGGTCTACAGGGTGTCTGCAATGGTGAGACCTGGGCGAGAAACTCAGGAGCCCATAGGGCCAGCAGGTGCATAAAGTAGGAAAAGGAAAGTGTTTATCTCACCTCATCATCAGAGCTAGTTATTTTAGCAGTTTTGACATTTTTAAAAGAGATATTACACACTTGATTTTTAGAAGTTAGACACTAATTACACTTTAAAAAATACCGTATAAGACAAAAACCAAAAATACAATCGCACATCTGAGGTCAGAGTTGGCTGCCAGCCGCCATTGGAATCACGGCTTTAGAACTTAGCAGAGCTGACCAATCAGGGCAGAGCGTGCATCCTCGGTGGCTAAGATAGAACAAAAGAGCAAGATGTGTGGGAGGTTCATCTGGAGCCTCTGCAGACAAATTGTTTTGAAGACCTAACTCTTCTTTCCCTCCAGGAAGAAAATATAATATCTGTGCTGAAGACAGTGCTGTTACAGAGAAAGGGCACTGGCTTAAGAAACAGAACTTCTAGTGTTGGTGCCTCTAATTTTTGGTTTAATAATCTTGGGCAAATCATTTCCCTCTCTGACCTTCTGCTCTACAAAGTGAGGTCTTCTCCTTGTCTGAACTATCTCACAGGTTTATTGGTGATCAAATAAAATAATTCTGTGAAAGTACTTTGTAATCTGTTAACATGCTATACAAACAAGAAGGGGGTCTCAAAAATCCATGAATCAATTATTTATATGAGAAAATGGTGATGTAATAGAAAAAGCACATATTGTGAGTCAGATAAAGCACGGGTTCAAATTCTGGATTCCCCTCCATCAGCTGAACTGCCTTGATCAATGTTTCTCCATGTGTGGCTCAGGTTCCTCATAAACAAAGTAGGGTATTAGTATTTCTCTATATCATGCTGTTGTGAGGATGAAATCAAACTATGTATGTAAATAATGCACACAGTACATCAGTGGGTGCTTGATAAACATCATTTCCTTTCTAAAAATATAATTAGAATCTACTGACTCAGAAGGGCATGGCATTATAAAAGAGAATTAGTAATTAGTAACTTTCCCTAGTCTAACAAAGATGTGATGCTGAACAAATTGAGAAAAAGAGGTTTAGAAGATTTTTTTTAAATTCTGAAAAGGAAATGAAAGGCGGTTAAAGGCTATTGTGGGGAGTCAGTGAGGGAAAACTTTAACCAGGAGGTGACATTTAATTTGGTCTCTTGAGTATGAGAAGGCACGTGGGAGGCTTACAGTGGGGATTGGGAATGGACCTTCTAAGCAAAGGGACAGCCGGGGAGAGACCCCAAAGAGAGACAGAGCAGGTGACATACAGGAAAGACAAGGAGGGGGCAACCAAGGTGTCTAATGCACAGACCCTTAAGTGATGGAAAAAAGAGGAACAACCAGGAAGGTAGCCAAGATTAGTTTGTATTACTCAGGATTTGATTTATTCTGTAGACCATGGTTTGCCGTGGGGAAGAAAATATGGTCAGAATCACATTGTAGGAAGAACGTTCTGGTTGGAGAATGAAGGATGGATGGGTGAGGAGCTATACAAGGGGCAGAGAGACCCAGTAGGAAGCTGTTGAACTAGAGCCTTGGCAGTGGGGAGGGAGTGGAGTCAGGGCATACATTTCAAAACCTAATAATAGACTTGAATTATACATCTGTAATATGGAGAAATTTTGGTGCATTATTACTGGGGGCAACATATTGTTTTTCCAACTGGACTACCTTTTAACACCATTATTAGTCTGGCCAATGAAGGAGAATGTAAGAAGCCTCATTTGGCTTCGTTAATATACCAATTTTTATTATTAGGATGGTTGACTAGGACGACCAGTGGTAACACATCCCATCTTACTTCTGTCTCTCCTTCTGGTAGCTTCTTTGAAATAACAGTATGTGACTTGAATATGTTCCATCATGCTAAAACAAAGTCAAATGGAATTTTTTTTTTACTATGAAACTTAAAGCAATCAAGCATCATTAGTAATACCAAAAGGGATTATATTCAAGTTTAAAATTAAAATGTTAACATCTGTTCTGGCCTCAGGCTTTATTAAACTTTTCAAACTATCAAGTGAAGGAATATCAAACTTAGAGTGAAAGTACCCTGAATGAATAAAATAACTTCATCTCCCTGGCAATTCTGGAAGAGAGCAGGTGATAAATTCCATCTTCAGGGAGAGATATAAAGAAAAGAGTTAAAAGAATTTTTTGCACTGAGTATCTGAAGGTATCTGTTTAGAGTTGGTCTCTGCCACATAAATTAATTTTGTTTTAGAGGAAATAACTTTGTCCACTTAGTTTTTAGGTTCCATTTTCTAAGCAGAGTCCATTACAAAACAGATGGCCAAATCGGGTAATTCAGGAAGGTATAATGAAGGGATTATTACAAAGGTTTGGACAAAACAAGAAAAACCGGCAAGGAATGGCAAAGTGCATTGCTTCTAGTAACAGCCTGGGCCCCAGAAGTTATTCCCTGGGTCCAAATGAGCAGGAAATGGGGTGAAAACTGGACAGGGATATAACCCCAGGGGAGGGTCAGAGGCTAAAAACCCTGGCTTTGCTAGAGAAACATGGCCATGTCAACCTGTGTTCTGGTGGAATGGGGCCCAGGGGAATAAGAACTTCAACCTTACTCTTCTCTCTTTTGCCCCACCTCCCATCGCCTCCTGTGGATACCTCTTGGTGGCCCAACCCAACTGGAAACCAGTGTGTGGGGATCCTGATGATACAGTTCATAGAGTTCAGCCTCCCTGAGCATAGAGTTAAGTGGTGAAGAGTGAAGTGTGTCACTAGAGGGCCAAACATAGAACACTCAGTGTACAGGGCTCATGAGTTGGTGATACCAGACATGCTGGGGAGGTAGTTGTTACGCTAAAGAGCCTGGGACTGAAGTTAGCTTATATTTCTCAGTTTGCCTTTCATTACTTTATTAGCCATGGAAAGTTTTCTCATACATGAAAAATTTTTAAGTGAACCTATCTACTAGTGTTAAAGAATGAGATGAGCTACTGAGTGTCAGTGGCTTGGCATACTATCTGGCCTGTGATACTAGTTTATAACCTCTCTTCCCTTCTTTATGCTCTTGGATTGGAAGGCACGGGTGTCAAGATATTGCTAAAGGACATTTAAATAAACACACCATTTGACACCCAGATCACGATCCAATAAACAAAAAGAAATACCAAATAAACAACAACCTCATGTCAATTTGTTATCAGAAAATGCCTTTGTAAACGCTACAAAAAATTCAGAGAGGATATTTGTTAAATGAATCAATTATTTGAGAACTTATTATATTCCAAGAACTCCAATAGTTGCTTTCCAAACATTACTTCATTTAATCCTCACAAAAACCCAGTGAGTTGAACTATTATTATCGCCATTGCATGAGATGTAATGCACTTGATCTCATAAGGTAACTTCGCCATGGTCACAGGTGATAAGAGGAACTGGAGGAGCTGGGATTCAGATGCAGGTCAGCTTGAGTGTAAAGCCTCACTTTTTTCTGTATCATGCTTCACAATCAGAAAACGCCCACCAAACTCAACCACGTAAACAGTATGATGACTACAAGGTATGATTGTTTCCAGAACCATCTTCTATTATTTATCCGATAAGTTCCCTTACTTCTTTTGACCACAAAGTTAGCATCAAGGCATGGAGGGGGGGGAGCATAGCCCTTGTCATGAGACAGAATCTGAATTTTTAACTCACCAATCTCAGTTTTCCCACCTTGGAGGAGTTACTAGGCCTTAAGTTTGTTGCCTGTACAATGAGATAAAAATAGCTACTCGAGAGGATAGTTGGAAGAATTGACCCAAATAATGCATGGAAAAGAATTTATTACAGTCCTTGGCACAAATGTTAGGAAGAGGAAATATTAGATTCGAAACTTTCTTCAGTTCAAACAAGATCAGTTCTTCAGAAGAATCCTGACATTGTAGCATTTGAATGGTTTCTCCTATAGAAAGATTGAGTTGGTATAATTAATTGATACTGAGGGTATTTGAGACTAAACAATAAAAGTTTTTCTAGGTGCTAGAACCTGGGAATATATTTTGGGTTAGTTATTACATTGTTTCATTATCATTCTTTAGAGCCAACATGAGTCTCTACTTTGGATGCACACATCTGAATCTTTTCTTAGCCTAACAGATTCTGAAAGAAAAACAGAGCTGATTTATATACCCCCCCACTCCCCAGTAGAATGGAATCTTCACAAGGGCACAGACCTTTGTCTTTCTTCTTTCCTACCATATCTCCAGCTCCTAGTTCGAAATAGACACTCAGTATGGATTTCTTTGTGATGAATGAATGAAAAACTTACTTTGAAAAAAATGTACTGAGTAATCAAGACGCCTTGTAGAAACAGAGCAGTTGAGAATTTTTTATTTACATTTCCAAAAAAAAATGTATGTTGAATTTTTCATAGTTTTTTTTAGTAGTTTAAAAAGCTGTATCTATAGACAATGACTCTTTCTGAAATTGTCTTCAAAACTTTGACCCTGACTCATATCAAAGGTGTTTGTGGATGTGCCATCTGGGAGGCAGAGACGGAGGCTTGGTTCTGGGTTTGTGGCTCCCCAGGGGAGGAGAGCTGAGCATTGTTCAATGTGTAAGAATGCCAGTGTGTCTGTCGGCTCCAGCCCCAGGAAAGTGTCCTGGCTGAATAGCTGGGCCACCCCTCTTTCTGGGCCCTCCAACTATCTTCCTTTTGTGAAGAGCACGTTTTAAGGTTTACTAAAGATCTAATTTGTTTCACCTGAATTGATATCTTAAAAGCTTAAAACCTTGCTCTTTGTTTATAGTCTAGTTTATGATGAAAAAAAAAATTAGTGGATTCAGGTGGATGGATTTGGTTACCAATTCATCAAATTACAGGTATTGATTGCAAGTTACTACACCTCAGCATCTGATACTCTTAAGATGTTTAAATAGACACTATCTCATTTCTCCAGGGGGTTAGCATTCCATAGCAAATGTATTTTCTAAATAGTTACTTCCCCAGATAAGCAGCATCAGAAGGATGTTCAATGAGAGTAATTTTATTTATATTTTAATAACATAAAATATGGTCTAAAGATCTTTAAAGGAAGAATAATTCACTGATAAATCTCCACCCTATGTTTTTCTTACATCATATTTCCTTCTAAAACTTGTTCACTTACACAAACATTTTACATAATTAAAAATCATACTGTTGTGTTATTTCTTTTTTTTCTAATTTTATGCTGTAAATATCTTTTATGATCTTATGTACCCTAATTTATTTATGCATTCCCCTTGTGTTGGACAAGTAGGTTGTTTCTAGTTCTTCTGCTACTATAGGTAAAAGTAGAAAGAGCTTGTTAATTCAAAGTTTAGAAAATTATTCCATCAACTTATTCCCAAAGGCTAACTATACATAAGGGAAAGTGTTATGGCCAAGGAGATAGATTTGAAATTTGATAGCCTTTTGATTGGTAGTGCTATTCTGCTCCTCTGGCTGACAAGGTAGTTGTCCCATTTTCCCTCACTGCTCCATTTGTGTGCTATGGTAGACACTACTCAGGTTCAAAATGTCTGCCATTGGATATACATTATTAATGTTTTCCCATATCTGGTTTGCCTGAGTGAGAAATACATTGCTGTTGAGTTAAGCATCCTGCGTTACATCAGAATCACTGTGCTGACTGATACACATGGGAATTTATCTGAACAAGCTCTCAAAGTGTATTTGAAGGATGAAAGAATACTAACATTGTTAATGATACTTAATAGATGTACTAGTTGGCTAGTGCTGCTTCCAACCTGCTATAGAAAAATGCTCCAAAGCACAGTGACATAACACAATGATCACTGAATCTCATGGATCTGCTGGCTGGCACATCTAAGTTGTCGCCACTGGGCTGACTCCATGTATCTCTCGGCAGACCCTTGGTCCCAACAGCAGCAGGTTAATCTACACATGTTCTTCTGGAGATGGTAAAAGCATCAGAGGTCACACCCTACTACGCAAGTGCATTTCAAGTCTCCATTTGTATTGTGCTTGATAACCCCACTATTTAAAAGCAAGTCACATGGCTGAGCCTCAAGTCAAGGGCAGGAAATGCACTCTACATTTAGAGAGAGGGGTGAAGGTGAGGGGTAAAGAGTTGGGATCTCACCCAATCTACCAAAATATATGATGCCATAGTACTTACAAAACATTGTGCCAAACTGCTTGTGACTATATGAATTTGTTTCATATTCTCACCATCTCAATAGTCCTAGATATCATCACTTATGTTTTCTTCTTGCTAATTTAATGAAAGCAAAATAGTATCTCTTTGTTACTTTTTTTAAAAATAGCATAAAGAGAAAGATTTTTCTCATGCATAGGAATACTTCACTTATACTTCAATAGAGATAATCCTAGAATTTAAAAAATGACTTAAGAAAAATCTTGGCCCTTGTAACTGGATGTTTTGAATGTTATAATTACACAGTGGGAGAATGGCAGCTTTTCTTACTGGCTGGACCCATCTGTGGCCACAAACTCTGTTTGAAGGTCCCTTGCTACATTTTAAGAAATGATATGGTCAAGAGATGACCTCCAGGTGGAATATTTCATCAGGCATGGCTTGTAGCTCTGAGTTTCTTGAAGTAAAATTCATAACCCTCAGCTTTGTGGAGATATTAATAGTGCCTGACACATTATAAAATGGTGTAATCTGGGTTAAGTTGGCCTGGATTAAGGTTAGAAAAAGTATATTTGGGTTGACTCTGAGCTAATTAGAATACCAGCCCTTACTCATTTACCTGAAATAATTGTTATCAAATTCCAAGTGCCATAGTATGAGAACTACTTTTAATCCAATGGAGAACTCCCTTTCCTTACAACATTCTGCTTCTTTCCCATAAATTTTCTATACTGTTTGGTGAAGATGATTATAAGCAACTAAGTGTGAGGCTAGTTCAGCTCATAGATTAGACAGTGCTTTTTCTTTAACTACATACAAATTTCCAGCTTGTTCACTTCCCTGACATCTTGACTCATAGTCAGCTATATTTCTGATACTCCGACTTGAATGTCTAACAGGAATTTTAAACTCAGCATGTCAACTATTGGGCTCTTAGCTTTTCCCATATCAGTAAATGACAGCTCCATATTTTTCCATTTGCTCAAATTTTTACTCTACTCCTTCCCTCATGCCCTATTTAATCCACCTGACAATTATTTCTCACCTAGAATAGCCTCCAAAGGAATCTCTTGGCTTTCGTTCTTGGGTGCCCCCAACTCTATCCTCAACACAGCAGCAGCCAGAGCCATCATCTGAAAACTCAATCAGACCGTGCCACTCTGCTCAAAATCATTCACCAGCTTTCCACCTCCTCTGGTTTAAAGCAAAAATGCTTACCATGAGGAGAGACATTATCTGTGCCCTTCTCCTGTTTCTTAGCCAACATCTCTAACTTCTTTCTCCATTGTTTACTCCTCTCCGGATAGATTGCTTCCCTGTGGTTCTGTGAGCATCTTCTGGAGGATTCTGCATCAGGGCCCTTGGCTCTTGCTATTTCTTTTGCCTTTCCTTGTCTGTTCTCCTACATGTCATTCTTTATTTCCTTATGGCCTGTTATGTTCTCTAACCATGTAAATTTCTTACCCTACTTGGTTTTTACCCATAGCAGTTACTTGATGCAGTACGTATTTACTTGTTCATTGTCTGTCTCCCTGACTAGGGTGTCAACTCCACGTGGGCAGGGACATTATTTTGCTCACTACTATAACTTCAGTTCCTAGCTCTAGTATATAGCACATGCTCAGTTAATAGCCAATAACCAAAAAACAAAACAAAACAAAACAAAATAAAAAAATTACTTGGTTGGCCCCATGCACTGGTAAGGAGGAAGTCATAGCTCAGTTAAGTCCCTGTTTCGATGGAGTCCATTACTCACATCTGCATATGAGATGGCACGAGGCCTGGTGTGTGAACATTTGAAGTGTCCACTCACTCAGAAACGTCATTTCTCTCGTCTACCTCCTTGAATTCTAAGAATTTCTTTATGACTAATGGAGGTTAGAACTTTTCTTCTAAAGTTCCTGTTTAGATCAAGTACCATAATCAAGTCAATAAGTGAGCATTGAAAACATTGCTAAGAAAGTACTTTCGTAACCATCTTCCCACACAGTGATCATGATAAAATGACTGAAAGAATACTGGAGAGCAACGGAATGTCCTTGAGAAAAAACATCACCGGAAGGAACACGTGTCTGACATGAATGAGTGAATGAATAAATGCACAGTCATCAAAGGGCTTATTACATGGCTGCTTTTTTCATATGAGAAATGTCTACGATATTTTACATCCTGCAGTGCAGACCAAGGATCCTCTTTTTCTCCCCTACCCCATTTTTCATCCTTCAAGCTTATGTCCTCCAAAATCATATCCTCTCTTTTATCCCCAAGCTTTTGTTCCTGTTCTTTACTCTGCCTGACTATCCATGCCTTCCTCTCTACCGCAGTCCTCATCACCCCTGAGGTCTCAGCTAAGACAGCATTTCCCATGCACCCTGGAGGACAGAACATGGGACCCTTTTTGGGGGTATGTGGGGCTGTCACTGGATTTGGCTAGGTTGTGACCAGAAATAATGTGTCACTTCTAGGACAGGTTATTGTATTTCACTGGTTGTTCAAGAGCCTTCTGAGCTATCATCCCTCTGTCATTTTAGTTGCTCCATTACCTTGCAGGAGACCTGTAGCATGAATGAGAAACAAACTCTTGTCTTAAGCCATTAAAATTTGCAGAGTTTTTTGACCTGCACTGGCTAATTCATGTAACTACATGCCCATCTTACATCCCTGCATAGTACTGTGGACCTTTCCCATTCTTTACAGTGACTACCTCTTTACTAACTAGGGTGTGGTTATGTTGACACATTTACCATTATATCCTCAGGCTCCAGGAGGGCTCACAGTAGGGATCCAGGCAAAAGGACCAGACTGAGGCAAAAGGCTGGGCAAATAAGCCAGGTCACTGAGTTCATAGGTCCAGGTCCCCAACAGCCAGAATGAGGTGAGTGAAAGGCCTTTTTCCCAGTGCCTGCACTCATCTAAGTGTACAAGTAGAGGCTGGTAGGAACCCAGGGTAAATGCCCAGCGGTAGCCTGGACCAAAGAACTTCTGAGTATACAGCCACATTACAGCCATGTTTTTTCTCAACATCCTTAGGCTCTCAAGCAAAACACCAACAACCTCAGTTTGTCGCTGTGACGTGTGTGTGTGTGTGTGTGTGTGTGTGTGTGTGTGTGTGTAGATCAATGGATGGATGGGTAGATAGATAGACAGAAAGATAGATAACCTGCCTTAGGGCCTCGGCTGAGCTCAGTATTCCAGTTGTCCCTGCCTGGGTGCCAGACATGGATACTCCAGATGATTTCAGTTCTTGCCACCACTTGGTTTAAGATGCTAAGTTTGGGGGTGGCCTGTTTAGTTTCCCTGCAATAGATAATTAAAACACTGGGGTGCCTAAGATGAGGTTATATCTCCTGGTTCCTTGCCTGACCTCTGGCAAAAACAGGGGGATGTGTGTGGGCACGTTCCCATGTTGGATCCACACCTGCTGACTGTATTAGAGGGGCTACTTCACCAAGGCCTTCACCTGGTCTCCAAGCTCGAACCCCGAACACTTCGAGCCAGTTGCCTCTTCAAGGTCAGTAGGTAGGCGCTCAGCAAAGTGGGTTTCAGCTGGAGTTCGCAGCTCCTGTTCTCAGCCTGAAAAGTAATCCTGTGATCCTATCCCGACGTTAGCAGCCCTGGGACGTGAGAAGCAGGAGAGAGGTTAGCGGGATGTCACAGATTGCTCCTGTCTAGCAACTGGACAGTAAACCTGAGACCAAAGGACCTTGTCAAGATGAAAACCAAGTTGTAAACTAGGACCCTCTGGCTGATATTGGATTTCAGCCTCAGACAGAAGGGTGAGTGTTATTGGTGTTCTGCCCTTTCTGAATGGCTTCAGAAGCCTGTGTTGCTGAAAAGATAGTCGGGGAGCTATTATATTCATTGGGCAGCAATTAGACTAAAAGTGCCAGGGAACCAGACGCCCATAGTTTGCTCCTGTTGGGGCAGGTTTAATTTCAGCAGGCGTCACAGGGTCGCTCAGAGAAAAGAGGGAAAGGCGGGTGGTGCCGATAGCAGGGGCTGGGAGAAAAGCCGGAGGCTCCCCATCTTAGCCTCTGAAAGCTTCCCCTTTCAGTAAGTGTCCCCTCCTGGCTCGGCACTCTCTGCACAGTACTTGTCAGCCAATGAGACAAGCTGGGTGCCTAGAGACAGACTGACAGGGAAGCCCCACAAAGGGCCTCATGTCCTAAAAGGTCGAATGCTGAACTGGGAAAAGTTGCTCTCCAGAGTTGTGGGTGGGACGGAGAAACACCAGAGCAGAGCTCGATGGTTTCATAAGTTGATTCTGACATTAGGCGTCATGAATTCAAGTCCTTCTTCTGGGCCGTATTAGCCATGTGGCCTCGGGTGGGTTATTTAACCTCTCTGGGTCTCAACATTCTCATCTGTCCAACAGTCATAATAATAGTGCCAATGCTGGAAATCACTATGGAGAGGATTAAGTGAGATAACCCACGTTAAGCACTAGCACAGGGTATGCAAGCATTATGCACTCAATAGAGGGTAGCTGTTTATCCTAGTAGTAATGTTTATTCCAGCTGCCCTTCCTCTGCCATCTCCTGAGAAAAATCCTCATCATCCTTCCAAATCCAGGGAGCCATTCCTGATCCCCACTGCCTAGGAAGGAGTTCACCAGTCCTTCCTCAATGCCTTGGACCTGTCTGTTACTGTACTTCTCTCTCTGTCTTCTAATGGTTTTATAGTAGCACGTACCTTGTGCCCCATACTGCCCTAAACACGTCTCATGTATTAAGGCATTTAATCCTTGCAACAATCATGCATCCGGTAGGACTAATACTGTACCTCCCCTTTCACAGGGGAAATCACTGTGGGATACAGAGGTTCGGAAATTCACCTAAGGTCACATCGTGAAGGCTGGAGCAGGGATTCCATCCCAGGCTCTGATTCCAGGGCCCACATGGTGTCCTGCCTCCATTTCTTCCCTTTCCCCATCCATCTGCCCTGTGAGACTGAGGGCAGGGATGCTCGTCCTCACTGTTATGCTGTTTGTCCCTAATTGTACCACCTGAGTGGGGGTTGGTTGAATTCAATGGCATCCAGACTGACCTAAGGCTCATCGCTAGCCAATGTCAAGAAGTTTCTTCAATCCAGCCTGGATCCTGGAATTCAGATGAGATGTTAACATTGTTTTTGCTCCAGAGTTATCCCTGATATGTTGTCCTAACCCCAAATCTTGACAAGAGGAAGGAGTATAAGTCCTCTTACCTAATGCATAAATTAAGATGTAAAAAGTGGATGAAGCCCTTCCTTCAGGAGCTCCAGGGGAGTCATTTCTGGTGAGTTGATGCATATAGATAGTGATCAGTGAAACCAGGTCTTTCTCTTCCTCGCTGAAGCAGCCCTTCCCCTTCCCAGAGCCCACTGAACACACAGGTAGAGACTTCCCGTCTCAGCACAGGGACTCTGGAAGCACGTGTTGTACAGAGAAATGATCTGGCTGTGGCCTCAACTCTGCCACTTTCAATCTAGCGACTTTGGGTGAGTTCACTGACAAATGTGATATGGTCCCTGCCCAGGGAGAATTTTCCTTTAGTAGGGCTCTGAGTGTGTTTATAAGATGGGGTGGTAATACCAATTTCCTAAGGCCATTGTGAAGACTGAACTATATGTCTAAAATACATTTGAATGTGGAGCTGTCTGTGTTTGTTATCACTGGATGCAAAGAGCATCAGACCAGAGTCTAGACCTGAATCTGATCTGGGGACCACGGACAAGCTTCACAACCTCCCTGTGGCTGAGTTCTCTCATCCACAAAATCAGGATGATGATCTCTGAACTTTTTTTCACGTAATGGCTGTAACGATTGACAAATTGTGTGTCTGTGCATGTCTCTGGGTATAAAAGGCAGAGTGCTGTGAACATAAGAGGGATAATCATCACTGAGGGCTTCCAGCTAGCAGGCAGATGGAGTGCTGGTTCCCACTTGTAGCAGGTGCATCTCCACATCTGTAGTTGTCATCTTCATGGCTGGGGTCACACTAATGGGCTGGGAAACACTGACTTCTGAGAGTGGCTGAAGCCATTTAAAATACCCAATGCTGAATCAGTGAAGCCCACCAACTCTTCCAACAAGGGAAATCTCATTTTCTCTAGTTCCAGGATTCTCCTTCAACCAGGTGGGGATGGGGTAGAAAATACTGATGCCTGAAGGGATCTTCAAGGTCACTGCATTACAAATGAACCAGTGGAGGCCAGGGGATTGAGACAATTTACCCAACCAGTTAGAGGAAGAACTGAGAACTTATTCCTTTATACCGTGTATCTTCCCAAAGCAAGCATATATATATATATATAAATTATATATATTGCATATATTACATATAAATAATATATATATATATAATATATATAAGCAAGAAAGAGAGACAGGCAGACTGATACACAGACAGGAAGGGAGAAAAATAAGAAGCATCAACTCATAGTTGTGTCACTTTAGTTGTTCATTGATTGCTTTGTATATGTGTCTTGACCGGGGGGTTCTAGTGAAACCAGTGACCCCTTGCTCAAGCCAGTGACCTTGCACTCAAGCCAGTGACCATGGGATCATGTCGATGATCCCACATCAAGCAGGCAAGCCTGCACTCAAGCCAGCTGAGCCTGTGCTTATGCCAGTGACCTTGCAGCTTTGAACCTGGGAACTCAGCATCCCAAGTCAATGAATGCTCTATCCACTGTACCACCACTGTTCTAGTGTGTGCATAAATATATAATATATAGCCTGACCTGTGGTGGTGCAGTAGATAAAGCGTTGACCTGGAAATGCTGAGGTTGCTGGTTCGAAACCCTGGGCTTGCCTGGTCAAGGCACATATGGGAGTTGATGCATCCAGCTCCTCTCCCCTTCTCTCTCTCTGTCTCTCTCTCCTCTCTCTCTCCCTCACTCTCTCCTCTCTAAAAATGAATAAATAAAATAGTAAATTTTAAAAAATATAATATATATATATTTTTTTAAATGTAAGACTGAAGTGGGGTCCAGGTATGGAAAAGACAGAGGCTTCATCAGAATCAGGAAATGCCCAGCTCATGCTATATAATGGGGAGTGACAATAGGCATAATCTCAAACCAAAGAGAAAATGTGGACTTTTTAGTTAAACTTGGACCCAGGGGAACAAATTTCAAAACTGACTTAGGCAAATGAAAAATAAATGATGATTATTTTGTATCCAATAATCATGAGAGCTTGCTATATACCAGGCACATTTTTAAGTGTTTTAACCCATTTAATATTCACAGTGATCCTCTGAGAATAGATATTACTATCATTCCCATTTGTGAATTGAGGCACAGAGACATTATGTAACTTGCCCAGTTTCACAGAGTAGTAAGTGATGGAATCAAGATTTGAACTCTGGGGTTATCCTTGGTGTAATGCTGCTATACCCACTGCTGTGCTTCAAGATGAAAAAAGAAAAAACAGTACAAGGTTTGGCATCAGGCCAGCTTATCAGATCTAGTAACCTCCATAACCTCACCACAAAAGGGAAAATTATGTCTTCCTTACAAGCTCCATTTAAGGAGACAAGAAATGCAATGTGCTTTACACCAGGCCTATGGATGAAAGTTAATAATACCTAGTGATTACTGCCTTGTTCTTTGCGTGTTTCTAGCTCATTTAGAAGACCAGAATTTTGTAGAAAAAAAAAAGTAGAGTTAAAGTTTTCCATGGGGAGCTAGATTTAGAACTACATTAACTTGTTTTCCAAACAGAAAAAAAAATGGCCTAAATACACCCCATACATTTCTCTCCTCATGAAAGTTTTGGAAACATATTGTTGGTATACTACATTTTCTATTTCCAGTTTTCTTCTTGAGACCCAAGGACTTTGATTACAATACAAAACTTGGCTGCAACCCAAGAGATAACTTGTAGCTCAGTGGTTCTCAATGGGGGAAGTTCTGTACCATGGGGGGCACTGGGGAGATACACAGGGGTGTTTGGGTGGTCAAATTACTGGAGGGACTCTATTGGCTTTTGGTGGACTGGGGCCAAGGAATCTAAAAGTCATGAATTTTATGTGGGCTGTTCCATGTGTGAGGAATATTTCCCCTTCCTGCATGACTTTGCAATGTCCCACAGGTTTTAATATGGGCAAATCAAACGAACAACCTGTTTATAATTATTTGAACTTAAACATTAAAATGAAATTTGCATGTAAACACAAAGTATGCACTAAATTTTCCAACAAAGCATCTATCATGTAAATAGAGAAGACCGGCTTTTGTTCTGTGTGTAACTCTACTAAGAGTAGTTCACCCTTTGGAAAAAAAATCACATTCTTGCTGGCAACACCACTCGGGGCACTGGAATTAGCAATATCATACCTCCTGATGATTTGTAGCTTTCATATTCTCAGAGTTTCTTTGTATAAGTGCAAAAAGAGTCTGCTTTCTTCAGTACATGATCTAGTATAGTCATAGCTAAATATTACATATTGTCTTAGATGTTAATTTATTTTTAAATAATTTCATTTCATTATATTGCATTTATAGCATTATATTGATCTTTTTTGAAATTTTATATCTGGGTAGGTTACATTACCTGTACATTTCACATTAGGGTGGTAAAAGGAATACTATGAAATAATGTTTACAGAGAGGAGTCATTCTGTCTGATAGAGTTGGAGTGCTCTGATGTAGTGAAGCTAATTATGGAATCTTATTTTCTTCCAAAAACCACTACTATTTGAGCCTGTGCCTGTTAAAAATTATAATCACTTGGCTTGAATGAAGTTTACCAGTAATTGCTGACAAAGGAGAATTTGCTGATGAATTGAATGGTACAGCATTTCCTTCAATGAGTTCCTCTAGTTCTAAGTGAATTGATATTTATACACAAGAAAGAAAAAAGAAGTGTCCGTGTACAAGTACTTTGGGAAATGATTGAGTGAATAACCATTTTATTATCACAAGAGTACCCTTTCCCTTTATTCTAGTAACTGTGTCTAGCCCCCATCCCTTTGCTGTAAGTCTCTACATCCTTCTCTTCTACCTGTGATTCTAATAGGGCTTCACTGTTAGGCACACGGCTCAGGGCCGTCCAGTTGTAGTTCCCCATCCCTTTGGCTATTGAGGTCAACCTAGATATTTAGTATGTATATTTAGTATGTATCCAAAGCGGGCCAATCAGAATCTAAGGCAGGGGTCCCCAAACTACGGCCCCCTGAGGCCATTTATCTGGCCCCCGCCACACTTCTGGAAGGGCACCTCTTTCATTGGTGGTCAGTGAGAGGAGCATAGTTCCCACTGAAATATTGGTCAGTTTGTTGATTTAAATTTACTTGTGGCCCTGGCCGGTTGGCTCAGCGGTAGAGCGTCGGCCTAGCGTGCAGAGGACCCGGGTTCGATTCCCGGCCAGGGCACATAGGAGAAGCGCCCATTTGCTTCTCCACCCCTCCGCCGCGCCTTCCTCTCTGTCTCTCTCTTCCCCTCCCGCAGCCGAGGCTCCATTGGAGCAAGGATGGCCCGGGCGCTGGGGATGGCTCTGTGGCCTCTGCCCCAGGCGCTAGAGTGGCTCTGGTCGCAACATGGCGACACCCAGGAGGGTCGCAACATGGCGACGCCCAGGATGGGCAGAGCATCGCCCCCTGGTGGGCAGAGCGTCGCCCCCTGGTGGGCGTGCCGGGTGGATCCCGGTCGGGCGCATGCGGGAGTCTGTCTGACTGTCTCTCCCTGTTTCCAGCTTCAGAAAAATGCAAAAAAAAATAAAAAAAATTTACTTGTTCTTTATTTTAAATATTGTATTTGTTCCCGTTTTGTTTTTTTACTTTAAAATAAGATATGTGCAGTGTGCATAGGAATTTGTTCATAGTTTTTTTTTATAGTCTGGCCCTCCAACAGTCTGAGGGACAGTGAACTGGCCCCCTGTGTAAAAAGTTTGGGGACCCCTGATCTAAGGCATCTCCTGAGATTGAGTTTTGTATTCAAATTGGATGGAAGAGCTTCCCTACAGCCAGGCCACAACACTACTGGGTGCAAGTTTGGAACCACTAATGGATAGGCTTCCCCCCAGGAACAAAATGCCTTCTGTGAAAAGTAAAAGTCTTGGCAGCACAGGAACTGGTCATTTCTACTCTCGTAAACTTGTTACTTGAACCAGTCAAGTCTTTAATTGAAAAGATGCTAACTGATACACAACTCAAAGTCAGCCTAGAACGATGTCCTTGCACCTGGACCACTACCCATGTGACCTCCCCAAGCCCTCTGAGACTGAAGTGATTCGTCCACAGAATGCCACAAGACATCTAATTTGCTTACCCCTCAGATTCTTGGAGATGATATATGTGACAGTACATGGGAAGACATATATGTACTGAGATAATACATGTGCAAAGTGTGGTCTAAAACTCACTTGCACCTATCTATAATCCCATGGAGGAAGAAGTTGTGTTTACTTTAAAAATCTAGATTTCTGGGTTCTCCTCTAGACGTTGTGAATAAGAATCTCTAGCCTTGGTGGCTAAGAATATGCATTCTAATAAGCTGCCCAAACAATGCTCATGCTTGCTGAAGTTCTAGACCCACCACATTAATAGAGAGAGTCTCAGCAATAAACTGAGAGACCCGATACTCATTATAAGCAACCCATTAATTAAGAGTGTGTAGAAAGTTTGATATTACGCTAAAGTGTATCTAGTTCATAAAGTGTATGCTTTATTGTTATTTTTATTCATTACACAATATGTACAATATACTTCCCCTCTCTAATAGACTTTAATTTGGGGGAGCAGTTTTAGGTTCATAGAAAAATTGTATGAAAGGTGCTTGCATTTAAGAAAAATGTTATGTTAGAATAATTTATGACATAAGCATAGGGGGAAACAATCAAGGGCTCTACAGCCAATGGTAGCAGTTATTTCAGAAGGCTTATAAGGCACAGTCACTTCCTATATGTCTCTAGTGCTTGAGTATGTATAGGGAGACTGTGCCACCACAAAAGCAACTATAAAAAGTCTATCACTTATCTATCTCCCTATTATTCCATCCACCCCCCCATCCATCCGTCCATTTCTGTGGAAGAACATCAGTTAGGTTTCAAGAGGAAGCAGTATGATGGTTAAAAACAATCCCTGGATGCAGCCAGACCTGGGTTCCAAACCTGAGTCCATCACTTCTTGGTGACATGGCTCAGGGTAATTTCCCTTATTCCACTGAGTCTTTGTGTTCCTCATTTGCAACTGAAGATAAAACTACCTATCTCATTTCTCAAAATACTATAACCCCAGTCTAATTCTGAGGGAAAAAAAAATGAAATTTCAATAGGAGCATCCAAAAAGATACCTGATTGGAACTCCTCAAAACTGTGCCTGACCTGTGGAGGTACAGTGGATGAAGCATTGACCTGGAGTACGGAGATCACAGGTTCAAAATCCCGGGCTTGCCCGGTCAACTACAAGTTGATGCTTCCTTTCCCTCTCCCCCTACATTCCTCTCTCTTAACTCAATAAATAATAAAATCTTAAAAAAAAAAAAAACAACACAACACCTCAAAACTGAAATTTGAATAAAATAGAAACTTTAATTAATAACAATATATCATTATTTGTTCATGTATTATAACAAAGGTATGAGACTAATGACAAATGTTAATAATAAAGGAAACAGAGGTATATAAGAACTGAATATCTTCTCAATTTTTCTATACATCTAAAACTCTTCTTTAAAAAAAATTGGGTTTCCATGGGGCTTACCTGATACAAATGTTACAAGTCAGCACCCTGTAGGAACAGTGAGGTCCCAGTAAACAGCAGGGGTTACTATTACAATGTCTTCCCTGTTCCTCTCTGTCCCCACCTCTACCTTTGGGGATTGGAGTCAGCGCTTCTAAGAGCCCCTCCAGCTGGAAGCTTCTGGGCCTCTCTTTCTCCCTCTCCCTATGCCTCTATGGCTTGAATTCCTCAGACATGATTCGCAGAGCGTGAGTCACACACACTCTCTATCCTTTCCAACTTCGTGAACTTGTCTCGGTGACGTGGCACCTTGCTATTTTCTTTCTTCATTATCCAGCTGTGGGCCCCACTTGTGATCATTCAGCAGGGTTTTTTTTTATAAGAAAGATTGAGAATCAGAATGGTAGCCACACACATTCCTGCCAAAGGCTTCCAAATGTTCCCAAGAAGATCCAGCTTATGATGTTAAACAGAGGTCTCCTGCTGTCCCTACTACGTTAGCAGATTCTATGCAGCTGTGCCTGTGATAAGGAAGGCCTAGGAGGGAGAGAAAGTAGCCACTGAAGTGTCCCAAGGGACAAGGAAGTAGCCTTCTCTATATAACCCTCCCACCCCCCAGCCCCAGCATCCTCAGGCCAGCTTCCTATCTTCCTTAGGGCTGCTCCGTGTACCATTGGCGCTCTGGGAACCTTGTTGTTTTGCAGGGCCCCATCAACTCTCTCCCAAACAGAGAAATTAACTAAGTGCAAGCTGAAGAGAGGAGGTTTTTCGGTGGAGCCCCAGAATGACTTGAGTCTCCTGAATGGAATTTCATACATGTGTTGGGTGAGGTGATTTATTAGGGGAGGTAATGGAAATTAATTTCACTTTGAACCCTGGAGCACCAGAAAATGCCTAAGTGCTGAGCCATTTTCTGTAAGTAGGCTATAAAGCTGCTACTGGCTTCTGACTGGGCGGCGAGGTGGCGATGACCGCTTGTAAAACAATGAGCTGGAAAAGGAGGTTAATGGGCCCCGGCCGGCAGGCAGCCTCCAGTGCGTGCCCCGTCAGCCCCTGCTGTCAAGGGGCTCTTAGTCTTCTTGGCGCCACAGATAAGAGGGATGAACAGCCCCTGTATGCCGCAGGAGAGCCAAAGAGAGGGCAGGGAAGATTCTTCGGGGGCCAATGACCGTGTTTGACCGTGGGCATTTGGCTGGGCAGGTCACCCCATCCTGGGAGTTCCCTTAGTAGGAAGCAGAATGGCTCAGAGCTATAAATGGGCCCCAAGGCAATCCTGTTTCTAAAGATGGCCTCAGTGTGAGTTCTCACTGCTCAATCTGAAAAGGACAGGATTTCCCAGGAGAGCTCCTGGACTCCAAGGTCTCTCACCCCCCCCCCCCCGCCTTCTCAGTTAGAATTTCTAAAATCCATCCCAGCCATGACAAAAGGGCACAAAATTTAGAGGACCATTCTAAGGCCTCCGGTGAAGCCAGCCCCCAAATGCAGTTGTTACATCACAATGGTGAGGCTTTAGTTAGAAGACCCTCCAGGGTTTTCTGGGGGACGAAGCTCCTTTGGAATTCATACATATTTCAAACATGTGCTCAGTATATTGAAGGAGCACTCATTATCTAATATACTATCTAAGTATATATACACATATATACACAGATTATCCCATTGTTTGTTTGTTCACTTTCATTAGAATGTCTTGTTCCCTGCAATAGTCTCAGAGCTGAGAACACTGTCGGGCACATCATAGGCCCTCGATAAATTCTTGCTGAATGAATGAACCTTAGGAAGTGTTTTAGGGACTACAAAGATGAATGAGGCACAGAATGAACCTTCCCGTAATTTTTATCTTATTAGAGAAACCAAACATTGATTTCCCCTCGTTCATTTATTCATTTTTCTCAACAAATATTTAATATCAAGTACCACTTGTTTATTGAATATCAAGTACCACTATGGAATTTAAACAGTGAGTGAGGTATGTCCTGGGCCCCATTTGAGAACCGGGAAAAGCTGAGCTTCTGAAAAACTGTAATAGTTTGATTGCTGAACAGTGTGTAGCTTGTAACTCATCAGACTTCCCTTTCTACTCTTTTCACAGAGAGGCTCTGAGCTGATTTACTGACCCTGATGGGGTCGCCATGCTTGCTTTTCTGTGTATGAACTCTCCCCTTCAACCATTCTACAACAACTTCCCTTTTCCTCTGAGCTTTATTTTTTGCTCCAGTTTTTTTTTTTCTATTTGTAAGAGCAACACAGAAATAAAAATGTTTATAACCATAAAGTGCCTCAAACCTTTAGGAAAGGATATAGAGTTTGAAATCATAAAAATAAAAGAGTGTTTTGGTCTATTTGTAAATGCTTCACATGATAACTGCTGGCCATATTTTTACCAAATTTGGAGACCCTGTTTGGAATTATGAGACCTATACTGGCAATGTGTTGTACACAAAATTCACTTTGGGAAGTCATGAGGGGACATCAAAGATATAGGCAGGCACCCTCCTAAGCAGCTGGCAATAGGTACATGGGGTCTAAATTATTAACCAACCTGAAAAGATGAACCATAAATATTAAGAGGCCATGGCCAGAAATAACAAATCTTAGTTCCAAATTTAAGTCTCAAATTGGAAGTCACACAAGCGCAATGCTCTTCAAATCACTGTTGCTAGCACAGGCAACAATCTGTAACGTGCATTAGCGTACAGTGCAGCAGGGATTAATTATTTAAATGATAATTAAGTGGTGAATGGCCTATCTCAGCAAACTTGGAAGGCCATCTAGCATAGAAATAAAGTAAAATAAAAAATATCTTGGCCCCTTAAAGACACTATGAACACAAAGAAAAATGGACTATAAGGAGTAAGAAGTTCAGCCTGACCAGGCCGTGGCACAGGGCATAGAGCATCGGACTGGGACATGGAGGACCTAGGTTTGAAACCCTGAGGTCACCAACGTGATCATGGGCTCATATGGCTTGAGATCATAGACATGATCCCATGGTCACTGGCTTGAGCCCATAGGTCACTGGCATGAAGCCCAAGATCACTTGAGCAAGGGGTCACTTGCTCTGCTGGAGCCTCCTGGTCAAGGTACAGATGAGAAAGCAATCAATGAACAGCTAAGGAGATGCAACAAAGAATTGATGCTTCTCATCTCTCTTCCTTCTTGCCTGTCTATCTCTATCTGTTCCTCTCTCTGTCTCTCTGTCTCCATCACACACACACACACACACACACACACACACACACGAGAGAGAGAGAGAGAGAGAGAGAGAGAGAGAAAGAAAGAAAGAAAGAGAGAAGATTAATTAGTTCATGTACCTAAAATGCAAAGCAGAGACACACTGTGAAGGAAAGGAAGCATCCGCTTTATATCTCATTATCATTAGTCCCTGTCCAGTCTTTGAGGGAGCTGTAGTAATGTGTTCATGTGGTCATATGTTTTATAATACTTGCAATGCTACATTCAACTGCACTTAATTAAAACCAGCCTTTCCGCTGTAACAGCCCCTCTGTCACACTCTGCTGCACGTTGAGTAGTATTGGTGTGGCCATAGGCATTTTGAAGTTCCTAAGGGGAAGATGAATTGGAGACACATGAACTTGGGTTTGGTGGGACGTGTTCATGTGGATCAAGGTCCCTTTCTTGCACAGTATGATTAACCATCCTGATATAGAAATAGCTTCCAAAAATAATTCTATTGCCTTCTGTGCTGACTCACCTGGTGTCATGGCACAAAAGTGCACAGCCAGAGGTCACATGGTGATATGGACTTTTCCTGTGGCGTTCAGCACAGAAGCATGTGGAGAGTGGAGGAGAAGCAGGTTTGGAATGTACGTATATAGCCAGGAGCTGGTCAGTGGAAATAAATGCCTTTCAAATCTTACGTCTTTATAAAGAATTTTTTTCTAAATTTGACAATTCTAATTACTTACATGATATTAACTAAAATGAGTCCCAAAGCTAAAAGAGACTTTTGTAAAGTACCAGTAACTTAATTTATATATATTTATATTAGCTGTGCTCCACAAAAAAACCACATCTGTCCTTAACAATAGGGTATAAAGCCAGTGGGAGAAATGTTAAGTGTCCCTTACCCCGCATAGCAGAGGAAACCAAGGCACCTGGCTTGGGAGGAAGCAGGTACTCAAGTGTCTCTGGGAGCCCCTAGGGGACTCTGCAGCAGCAGCAGAGGAGAAAACCGGCAACGTTTTTCCAAAAGTGGTCTCTGTACTTGGGACTGGGCTTTCTGAAAATTGAGTGTTGCAGCTCTAACTTACCCAGTGAACATTTAAACGTGAAGCTTAGCATGTAGCTTTCTAGTGGAGAGAAGAACAACAACAAAAAATAATGCAGAGCTGGGGTGGAGTGAGGGGAGGTATTGGTCCGTGTGCTTTCTTTCCAACATCTGCCCTGTTCTGGGAGAAAAGGATTCTCCCAGGAGCAAGACAGGGACACTTCTATTCCTAGAGAAGATGACACCTAAACTGAGGTCCAGAAAGCCTCTTTTTCCCAAGCATATTTGATTCTATGACTATTGGAGGTCATGAACCCACTTGTGAAAATAAATGGCCAGTGGGTCTTCCATAACGTATTTGAGCTAAGGAAAGAAAGAAGCTTCCGGTAGACGTGCCTCTGCTAGAAATGCAGCTAGAACTGTCCAGATGCCGAGAGCCAGCCCTCGCTGCCTCTGCCATGGTTCTCCAAAGAAACAGAGCATTTCCATATAACTAGGAAGAGATTTATTAAAATGAGAGATTGGCTCCCATAATCATGGAGACTGAGAAGTCCTATGATCTATCATCTGCAAACTGGAGACTTAGAAAAGCCAGTAGTGTAGTTTGATGGCTGGAAAGCCAGACAGGATGGTGTAGATTCCAGTCTGAGTCTGAAGGCCTGAGAATCAGTTACCAAAGGCAGGAAAAGATGGCTGTCCCAGTTCAAACTGTCAGCTAATTCAACCTTCCTCTGCCTTTTTGTTCTCTTCAGGTGGGATGGTGATACCCCCTCCCATCGGGAAGAACCATCCGCTTTCCTCAGCCTACCAATTCAGAGGCTGAGCTCCTCTGAGAATGCCTACTGCAACACACCCAGGAATCCTGTTTAACCAGCTACCTGGTCGTCCCATAGCTCAGTCAAGTTGAAACATAAAGTTAACCATCATAGTAACCCAGTCCGAAGGTCTCTTCCTTCTGTGGATCAGGAGCCAGGGAATACTCTGAGAGGCTCCTGGGGGCTTCCCTTTCAAAAAAGGCTTGGATTCTGGAATTCCTGGGCAGCATTTCTGGTCAGAATTATTCATTTCAGAGATTGCCTGTGGCTTTCGGGGACAAAGAGATAGTGCAAAATAATCAGTTTTGGAGCCAGGCAGCCTGGGGGGATGTCCTGGCTCTGCTACTTTTTTGCCCTATAACTGTGAACCAGCTTACTTCTCTGAACCCCATTCTCCGCATCTGAGCAATAGAGAATAAAGTGGTCAGTGTACAGAATTGTTATGAGGGTGGTGCGTAGCTCCTAAAATCAGACATCAGTTAGTTTTGCGTTGCCCTACCTACCCCTGGCTCTTCCCTTTCCTTCCATCATAGATACTTAGTCTCTAATAAAGGTGCCTTCTCCAAATTTCATACTGTGGGTCCTAGAGCTGGTGACTGAGCCTCCCTGATGCAGGAGCTTCTAAATGGCCACCTCTGGCCCACCCCCTGTGGCTGGCGTTGAACAGAAGTGTCCTGCCTTACTGTCTTGCCCACTTACAGCTACCACTAGAAATGGTACTTTATTGAAGAAAAACTGGCCTTGCTGTATCAGTAATTCTCTAATTTGAATCACGAATGGACCTAGTTTAAAAGAAAGAAATATCTCACACACTTCCAGTGTTGACAAATTATTTTCAGTAGCATGCTATTTAGATAAGTACAACATAAAACCAAACATTTGCTTCCAATTCTTATGATATATAAATAGAAAACTGATTTAAAATTAGATATAAGCAGATTATAAATGTAGTAACATTTAAATGAACATTAATATGAAAAATGATATGATTTTTGCAGAAACTATATTGCCATTCTCTGTGTTATGGAGTATACTACAGTACTACGTGCCATATAATTACTTAATTCTCTTACCATTTTATCTTGTACGCGTACTGTGAATCCTTTGTACAATGTATTGTTTAGTCTTCACTTGGTACATAATGATTAAGATATATATTAATCCTGCCTGCTTCTGTTAATAGCTAGAAATAATTGAGCTAAGGCCATCTAATGATATTATCAAACATTTATATAGTACGTACTATCTGCCAGGCTTTGTTCTACTGCAGGAGGTCCTTAAGTTACGTCGGTCTTGACATCCGATGTTTCGAGTTTATGATGCTCACTCCCATAAAAACTTTAAAACACTGAGACATGAGTATTTCGGCTTACACTGTTAGCATTGCACTTACGAACTCCAGGGGCGAACTAGTTTGGTTGCGTAGTGGAAAAACACACAGTACAGTGTACAATACAGTATATTTGTGTCCTTTTTCTTTTCCTGTGGCTTAGTTGTGTTTTTATGTTCTAGATTATGATTTTACAAACTGTGTTAGGATAGGTAATTGACTTAGGCTACGGTCTGTTTCAACTTATACCAAAATTCAAGTTACATCACTGTTGTAGGAATGGAACTGTGTTGTGACCCAAGGATCCCCTGTATATTAATTCATTTAATTCTCATAACAATCCCATGAATGAGGTACTTTCTTTTTTTTTTTTTTTTTTTTTTTTATAATTTTATTTTTTTAATGGGGTGACATCAATAAATCAGGATACATATATTCAAAGATAACAAGTCCAGGTTATCTTGTCGTTCAATTATGTTGCATACCCACCACCCAAAGTCAGATTGTCCTCTGTCACCTTCTATCTTGTTTTCTTTGTGCCCCTCCCACCCCCTATCCCTCTCCCATTCCCCCCTCCCCCCGTAACCACCACACTCTTATCAATGTCTCTTAGTTTCACTATTATGTCCCACCTACGTATGGAATAATACAGTTCCTGTTTTTTTCTGATTTACTTATTTCACTTCGTATCATGTTATCAAGATCCCACCATTTTGCTGTAAATGTTCCGATGTCATCATTTCTTATGGCTGAGTAGTATTCCATAGTGTATATGTGCCACATCTTCTTTATCCAGTCATCTATTGATGGGCTTTTTGGTTGTTTCCATGTCCTGGCCACTGTGAACAATGCTGCAATAAACATGGGGCTGCATGTGTCTTTACGTATCAATGTTTCTGAGTTTTGGGGATATATACCCAGTAGAGGGATTGCTGGGTCATAAGGTAGTTCTATTTTCAGTTTTTTGAGGAACCACCATACTTTCTTCCATAATGGTTGTACTACTTTACATTCCCACCAACAGTGTATGAGGGTTCCTTTTTCTCCACAGCCTCTCCAACATTTGCTATTACCTGACTTGCTAATAACAGCTAATCGAACAGGTGTGAGGTGGTATCTCATTGCCATTTTGATTTGCATTTCTCTAATAGCTAAAGAAGATGAGCATCTTTTCATATATCTGTTGGCCATTTGTATTTCTTCCTGTGAGAAGTGTCTATTCATATCCTCTTCCCATTTTTTTATTGGATTGTTTGTTTGTTTGTTGTTGAGTTTTATGAGTTCTTTGTATATTTTGGATATTAGGCCCTTATCTGAGCTGTTGTTTGAAAATATCATTTCCCATTTAGTTGGCTTTCTGTTTATTTTGTTATCAGTTTCCCTTGCTGAGCAAAAACTTCTTAGTCTGATGTAGTCCCATTCATTAATTTTTGCCTTCACTTCTCTTGCCATTGGAGTCAAATTCATAAAATGCTCTTTAAAACCCAGGTCCATGAGTTGAGTACCTATGTCTTCTTCTATGTACTTAATTGTTTCAGGTCTTATGTTTAGATCTTTGATCCATTTTGAGTTAATTTTTGTACAGGGGGAGAGACTGTAGTCCAGTTTCATTCTTTTGCATGTGGCTTTCCAGTTTTCCCAGCACCATTTATTGAAGAGGCTTTCTTTTCTCCATTGTGTGTTGTTGGCCCCTTTATCAAAAATTATTTGACTATATATATGTGGTTTTATTTCTGGACTTTCTATTCTGTTCCATTGGTCTGAGTGTCTATTTTTCTGCCAATACCATGCTGTTTTGATTGTCGTGGCCCTATAATAGAGTTTGAAGTCAGGTATTGTTATGCCCCCAGCTTCATTCTTTTTCTTTAGGATTGCTTTGGCTATTCGGGGTTTTTTATAGTTCCATATAAATCTGATGATTTTTTGCTCTATTTCTTTAAAAAATGTCATTGGAATTTTGATGGGAATTGCATTAAATTTGTATATTGCTTTGGGTAATATAGCCATCTTGATTATATTTATTCTTCCTAGCCAAGAACAAGGTATATTCTTCCATCTCATTATATCTTTTTCGATTTCCCTTAACAATGGTTTATAGTTTTCATTATATAAGTCCTTTACATTCTTTGTTATGTTTATTCCTAAGTATTTTATTTTTTTTGTTGCAATCGTGAAGGGGATTATTCTTTTGAGTTCCTTCTCAGTTGTTTCATTGTTGGCATATAGAAAGGCTATTGACTTCTGTATGTTAATTTTGTATCCTGCGACCTTACTGTATTGGCTTATTGTTTCTAGTAGTCTTTTTGTGGATTCTTTGGGGTTTTCGATGTATAGGATCATATCATCTGCAAAAAGTGATACCTTTACTTCTTCTTTTCCGATATGGATGCCTTTTATTTCTTTGTCTTGTCTGATTGCTCTGGCTAGAACCTCTAGTACCACATTAAATAAGAGTGGAGAGAGTGGACAACCCTGTCTTGTTCCTGATTTAAGGGGGAAAGCCTTCAGTTTAGTGCCATTTAATATGATGTTAGCTGATGGTTTATCATATATGGCCTTTATCATGTTGAGATATTTTCCTTCTATACCCATTTTGTTGAGAGTCTTAAACATAAAATTGTGTTGTATTTTATCGAAAGCCTTTTCTGCGTCTATTGATAAGATCATGTGGTTTTTGTTCTTTGTTTTGTTGATATGGTGTATTACATTAACCGTTTTACGTATGTTGAACCATCCTTGAGATTCTGGGATGAATCCTACTTGATCATGATGTATTATTTTTTTAATATGTTGTTGTATTCGATTTGCTAGTATTTTGTTTAGTATTTTAGCATCTGTATTCATTAGAGATATTGGTCTGTAGTTTTCTTTTTTTGTGCCATCCTTGCCTGGTTTTGGTATGAGGGTTATGTTGGCCTCATAAAATGTGTTTGGAAGTATTGCTTCTTCTTCAATTTTTTGGAAGACTTTCAGTAGAATAGGAACCAAGTCTTCTTTGAATGTTTGATAAAATTCGCTGGTATAGCCGTCAGGGCCTGGACTTTTATTTTTGGGGAGGTTTTTAATGGTTTTTTCTATTTCTTCTCTACTGATAGGTCTGTTTAGGCTTTCTGCTTCTTCTTGACTCAGTCTAGGAAGGTTGTATTGTTCTAGGAATTTATCCATTTCTTCTAGGTTGTTGAATTTAGTGGCATAAAGTTTTTCATAGTATTCTACAATAATTCTTTGTATATCTACGGTGTCCGTGGTGATTTCTCCTCTTTCATTTTGTATTTTGTTTATATGAGTTCTTTCTCTTTTTTCCTTGGTAAGTCTTGCCAAGGGTTTGTCAATTTTGTTGATCTTTTCAAAGAACCAGCTCCTTGTTCTATTAATTTTTTCTATAGTTTTTCTGTTCTCTAATTCATTTATTTCTGCTCTGATTTTTATTATCTCCTTTCTTCGGCTGGTTTTGGGTTGTCTTTGTTCTTCTTTTTCTAGTTCCTTAAGGTGGGAAGTTAAGTGGTTCACTTGGGCTCTCTCTTGTTTGTTCATATATGCCTGAAGCGATATGAACTTCCCTCTTATCACTGCTTTTGCTGCATCCCATAGATTCTGATATGTCGTATTGTCATTTTCATTAGTCTGTATATATCTTTTGATCTCTGCACTTATTTCTTCTTTGACCCATTCATTTTTTAAAAGTATGTTGTTTAGTTTCCACATTTTTGTGGGATTTTTTTCCTCTTTTTTGCAGTTGAATTCTAGTTTCAAGGCTTTATGATCAGAAAATATGCTTGGTACAACTTCAATTTTTCTGAATTTGCTGATGTTGTTTTTGTGGCCCAACATATGGTCAATTCTTGAGAATGATCCATGTACACTGGAGAAAAATGTATACTCAGTCACTTTGGGATGAAATGTCCTGTAGATGTCTATCATATCCAGGTGCTCTAGTGTTTTGTTTAAGGCCACTATGTCTTTGTTGATTCTCTGTTTGGATGACCGATCTAGAGCCGTCAGCGGTGTATTGAGGTCTCCAAGTATGATTGTATTTTTGTCAGTTTTTGTTTTAAGATCAATAAGTAGCTGTCTTATATATTTTGGTGCTCCTTGGTTTGGTGCATATATATTAAGAATTGTTATGTCTTCTTGATTCAGTGTCCCCTTAGCCATTATGAAATGGCCATTTTTGTCTCTAAGTACTTTTCCTGTCTTGTAGTCAGCATTATCCGATATGAGTATTGCTACACCTGCTTTTTTTTGGATGTTATTTGCTTGGAGTATTGTTTTCCAGCCTTTCACTTTGAATTTGTTTTTATCCTTGTTACTTAGATGAGTTTCCTGTAGGCAGCATACAGTTGGATTTTCTTTTTTAATCCATTCTGCTACTCTGTGCCTTTTTATTGGTGAGTTTAATCCATTTACATTTAGTGTAATTATTGATACTTGTGAGTTCCCTATTGCCATTTTATATCTTGCTTTCTGTTAGTTTTGTGTCTTGTTTGATCCTTCTCTTTCGTTTTTCTATCTTTTGTTTTTATTTGGTTGTATTCCATACATCTTTCCTCTGTTGCTATCTTTTTTATCTCATGTGCTTCTGTGGTGGTTTTTTCAATGGTGGTTACCTTTGAGTAATGAAAAGGGTCCCTACCCTGTTCATTGTAGTGAACTATTTTGTGAGTACTTTTGCACTCCATCGTCCTTTGCTACTGTTAATCTCCGTCTTCTCCCCCTCTTTCTTTTTGTTGTTGTCACAGTTTAAATTTGGTTTTATTGTGTTCTTCTTGGAGCTTTTACTTGTGGCTCTGTTTTTTTTTGTTCTTTGTATCTGATTGGAGAACCCCCTTTAGTAATTCCTGGAGTGGGGGTTTTCTGATGATAAATTCCCTCATCTTTTCTGTATCTGTGAATGTTTTTATTTCTCCTTCGTATTTGAAGGATAGCTTTGATGGGTATAGTATTCGTGGCTGAAAGTTCCTCTCTTTCAGGACTTTAAATATTGGGGTCCACTCTCTTCTAGCTTGTAGAGTTTCTGCTGAGAAATCTGATGATAATCTAATGGGCCTTCCTTTATATGTTGTATTCTTCTTTTCCCTGGCTGCCTTGAGAATTTTTTCTTTGCTGTTGGTTTGTGTCAATTTCATTATGATATGCCTTGGAGTAGGTTTGTTGGGGTTAAGAAAACTTGGAGTTCTGTTTGCTTCTTGAACTTGAGGCTTTAGTTCTTTCCACAGGCTTGGGAAGTTCTCATCAATTATTTGTTTAAGTATGTTCTCCATTCCATTTTCTCTCTCTTCTCCCTCTGATATACCTATTATTCTTATGTTATTCTTTTTGATGGAGTCAGATAATTCTTGTAGGGCTATCTCATGTTTTTTAATTTTTGAGTCTCTTTCTTCTTCTCTCTGTTGTGCCTCAAGTTGCTTGTCTTCTATTTCACTAATCCTCTCTTCTATCTGACCTGTTCTATTAGCTAAGCTTGTTACTTCGTTTTTCAGCTCGTGAATTGAGTTTTTCATCTCTGTTTGATTTGTTTTTATAGTTTCAATTTCCTTGGACATATATTCTTTGTGTTCATTGAGTTGTTTTCTGATTTCCCTATATTGCCTTTCTGTGTTTTCTTGTATATCTCGGAGGATTTTTAGGATTTCTATCTTGAATTCTCTGTCATTTAGCTCCAAGGTTTCCAATATATTAAATTTTTTCTCCATAGATTTTTCCTCATCTAGCTGTGTTACCTCTCTTTCTTTTGTATCCATGATATTCGATTTTCTCTTCCTTAATGGCATCTGAGGGTGGTTTTGTTGATAGTATTAATGAGATTTAATAAAGAATAAAAAGTTAAAAAAAATAAAAAAATAACAAATCGAAAAGAGATGTTTTTTTTTAAAAAAATTAATAATGAAATAAAGAAAAATAAAATAAAATAAAAATTTTTAAAAAAGGAAATTATTCCCCCCCTCTTTTTTTCCTCTCCTCTCCTCTCCCCTCTTTCTTGAGAAAATCTTGTGGTGGACTGTGAGTTATAACAAACAATGCCTGTGATGGAGGGCCTGAATTGGGGAAAAGTAATAAAGGGGCAAAAAAGAGAGAAAGAAAAAAAAAAAAAGGAAAAAAAATAAAAGAAAAAAGAAAAAAAAAAGAGCGTATGGACCCACAAAAAGCAAATAAGGAAAAAATTTGGGTCAAGAATAAAATGATTTGCTTTTAGGTGTTGGTTTTCTAAGAGTTATGATGAGAGGAATAAGAGGAAAATAGAAAAATGGGGGGACAAATTAAAAACTTACTATTGTATTTAGTGGAACAAGAACTAGATAATATGGAGAGCCAGGGATGGGAGCACTGCTAGTGAGTTAAAAAGGTGAAGTAAAAACCCCCCAAAATGCCACAAACATAGGTTTGAGTCCCAGATAAGATAATTTGTTTGTTATTGAGGTTTGAATGAGAGGAGATGTAAAGGAGAAAGGAAGAAACTAATATAGAGGGAGAAAAGAAAGAGAGAGAGAGAAAAAAAGAGGGAACCACTAAAAGAAGAAAAAAGAAAGGAGAGAGAGAGAGAGAGTTAAGGGTTTTGGAGTGCAACCCTCATAGAGAGAAAGGAAGAGAAGAGAAATGATAATGGGAGATGTAACACTTATGGGTAGTGTAGTTCAAGGAGAGGAGAGAGTAAGACCGGTAGAGAGTTAATCGGCCAAATTGGAGGAGGAAAAAAAAAGTCTCAAGAATGAAGATTAGAGAAACAAACGAACAAATATAATAAAATGGGATAGGTTATAAAGTCTGCCGATTATTCTTGATTTTGAGAGGTTATCTTCTTGCTTTTTCTTTTCTCTCCCTCTTCCTGGTCGGTGACTCTGTACCCCGGGTTCTGCCCCTTTGGCACGCTCAGGTAGAGGTTTGCAGTTGATAAGTCTCTATGGCAATGTCATGTATTGTGCTTTATTCTCGTTGGGAGTCGAGGCTCATTAGCATTTATAGGCTCCGACAGTGAGAGAGTCCGTGTTCCTGGAGCCTTTCTCCTAGTCTTTCCTTCCTCAATTAGTAGCCTGATAGTCCAGGTATGGGGTTGCTGCTGCCTCTGCCTGGATAGTAAGAGGCTCAAATTGCTGGCAACTCCCCACTCTATTTCCACTCAGCACAGGGCTCTGGGTAAGGCTCAGTCAGTCAGAGCTGCTAGCATAATCAGGCGGGCTTTCCGCCCACTCGAAGACCTCTGGCTCTGCCACTCTATCCGGTAACACAAGCGGGCACCCACTTCCGGGGCGCTTGGAGGAAACTCTCACTCACTGTCTGCAACCAGGATATCTGGCCAGCAGTCTCACGCTCTGAGTGAAACCCCCAACCGCAGGGAAAAGTTGCAGCGTTGGAATTGAGTCTCGCTCCGTCCCCGTGTGCGGCTTTTGCAAGGCGCTGGGGCGGCCCGAGATTCCGCTTTGGCCCACACAAAGGCCCCTGACTCTGCCCCTCTCTGCGATAACACGAGCGCGCACTGCCGAGGCACTCGGAGGAATCGCTCACTCCTTATCTGCGCGCGCAAACCAGGATATGAGGCCGGCCGTGGTTCCCTCTGAATGAAACAGCCTCCAGCACGGAAAATCTCCACCGTTGGAAGTAGTTCTCACTCCCTCCCGTGCGTGGCTTTCCCAGGGCGCTGGGGCTGCCCAGAGACTCTGCCCTCAGCCCACAGAAAGGCCTCTGACCCTGCCTCTCCGTGGGGTAACACGGGCACCCACTTCCGCGGCTTAGGAAGAAATCTCTCTTCCACTAACTGCGCACCGACCAGGAGACCGGGTAAAATGGCCGCTCCGCTTGTCTTTCTTTGTTTGGGTTTGGCGTGAGTGTTAGCTTGTATTGCCCGGGTTGCCACAGGATCAGATTTTCCTCGGCTTGGATCTCTGAGCCACAGCCTGGTTCGGCCGTTTTTGCTGCGGCGGCCTGGATCTATTCACCCCCTTTGCCCGCCTCAGTTTCTATATTCACAGTTACCAGAGAAAGCCGCCCTGTTTAGGTTAGTGAGGAAGGCGGAGCATTTCTTACTCCCTATTTCCTTCGGGGTTTGGTTATATATTTAGCCAATTTTTCACTCAATCATACCTTTGGGTGTATTGCGAAGAATCTGGAAGCTCCAAGTATAGGTTTTTCTGTTTCTGGTTGAAGATCTTGTTGAGTTTTGGGGGAGATTTATCGGTATCGCTTCCTACTCCGCCATTACTCTGACGTCATCCGAATGAGGTACTTTCATTCTCTCCATTTTATACCTGAGGAATTAACTGAGGTACAGAAAGGCAATGTAATTTGCCCAAAGTCATATAGACAGTGAGTTGCTGATCTGGAATCCAATCCAGGAATCCTAGATCCAGTGTCCTTGTTCTTAACCAACAATGCTCTTTTAGGTAGACTATAAATATAAACACAAAGTGAACATGGGCATTAAAAGTGTGTAGCAGTATTCTGTTATAAGCTCTCTGTAGTCATTGAAATCATCCAGAATATACCTATATTACTTTTTTAGAGTGCTATAAAAATAAATTTTAAAAATAAAATTCCATTAATAACTTATAGAAGCTTGAGAGTATGTCCATGGAAGTTTGCAGAACCAGCTTAAAACACACACACACACACACACACACACACACACACACACACTGAAATAGATGAAACTGGATAATGGTCTTTTAGACCTTTAGCACTGCTCAGGGAAGCTAAAGCCCCAATAATAATATCATCTCTCTTCATTGGCTTCATTTTCTTAACTTTTTTGTATTTGAGGAAGCAAGGTGTATTGGGTTCTCTGTCCCAAATGATTTCAAGCCAAGTAAGGATGACCTTTTAATAGAACTACCATGGTAAAGATTCATGAATTGACTGGGTAGTTATACTAAATGATCTCCAAGGTATTTCTAACTCAGAGAAATCATGATTTTATGAGAGCACCATGAGTCCAGGGCTGTGAGGAGAAAAAAAGGAGGTGGGATTATCAGAAGTTTGTTGCTCAGAGAATTGACCTTGAGCTGTTAGTCTACAGACCTCTGAGAAGGGCCTGTTTCAGGGTCTCGGGAGGCACTCCCTCCTCCCCCCACCACGAGCTGGTGCTGACCTTTGGAGAAGAAGCTCCAGTTAGCTGTTGTTGGTTCCTCAGTAGGGATAGCACAAGGCTAGTCTGGAACTGCCAAGAGGAATGGGGTTTATCTAAAAAACGTTAAGTTTGGTTTAACATTTGAAGATCAATCAATTTTATTCACCATGTTAGTAAACTAAAAGGAAAAAAAAATTGATAATCTCAATAGATTTTTTAAAAACATTTTATAAAATTAAATGCTTATTCATGATAAAAGCTATGAACAAACTAAAATGATATGGGAATTTCCTCAACCTGATAAAGAACATCTGTGGAAAACCTTAGCCTAACATCAAAGTTAATGTGAAAACAATAAATGTTTTTACACTCAGAACAGAAACAAAGCAAAGATGGTCTGCTCTCACCACTGCTATTCCACATCGTGCTGCAAACTTAGCACGTGCAATAAAGCAATAAATAAAGGTCATACAGGTTGGAAAGGGAGAAGTAAAACTATCTTTATTCATAGACAGCATAATTGTATGCATAGAAAATTCTGACTCTGTGATGGAGCTACTAGAATTAACAGGGGGTTTAACAAGGCCTCTGGAAATAATGTCGATACAGAAAACTCAATTACAATTCTGTGTACTAGCAACCAATTAAGAAATAGAAGTTTTAAAATGCCATTTAAAGCAACTCCAACAAATATTGAATACTCGGGGATAAATGTAACAAAATATGTGCAAGAACAAATTAAAATACAGTGAAAAAATGAAATATATTGTCAAGAAATTAACTACCTAAATAATAAAAAAAACAAACATGTCCATGCATGAGAAAACTTATTATTATTAAAATGCCCATCCTCTCCAAATTGACTTACAGATTGCACACAATTTTAGTCAAAACCCTACCAGATTTTGGAAAATTTGATAAGCTAGTTCTAAAATGTACATGGAAATGTAAAGGGCCTCGAAAAGCCAGAACATTTTGAATTAGAGGAAGAAAGTTGGTCCTGAAACCTTACTATAAAACTACAGTAATCAAGACAGTGCACTATTGACAGAAGAATAGAAATACTGAGCAATGGAACAGAGAGTCTGGAAATAGACTGACATAAATATGGTCAATAATTCATTGACAAAGATTCCAAGGTAATTCAATGGGAAAAACACCTACATGAACACACACACACAAAAATCCCCTGACCCTCACTGCATACCATATGCACAGAAAACTTAAAATTAATTGTAACCTAAAGAAAAAAATTAAAACTATGAAACTTTAGAAGAAAACTTTTGCATCTTTGGGATTTTCCTGAACACAAAAATCAGTAATTATTAAAAGAAAAATGGATAAATATTAACCTCATTAAAGATAGAAGTTTTTGCTTGTCAAAAGATACCATCAAGAAAATGGAAAGTTAAATCAAAGATGAAGAAAAAGTCCTTAATACATATGTCAGACAAGACTCTTATCCAGAATATATAAAGAAAAATTGCAAGCCAATGATTTTAAAAAACCCAATTACAAATGTGCAAAAGGTTTTCCAAAGAAGATATACAAGTGTTCAGTAAGCACATGAAAATTGAAATTTAAACCACAATAAGAGATCTCTAGACACCCATTAGAATAGCTAAATTTTTAAAAACTGACAATACCAAAGGTTAACAAAGATCTAGAACTACTAAAACTCTCATTCATTATTGGAAGTAAAATAAAATGGTAAATTTATGATTTAAGAAAGTAAAAGTGTGGCCCTGGCTGGTGGTTCAGTGGATAGAGCACTGGACTGGTGTATGGACATGCTGGGTTTAATTCCTGGTCAGTGAACACAGGAGAAATGACCATATACTTCTCCCCTCCCCCCATTCTCTCCCTCTTCTTTCCCTCTTCATCTCCCCCAGCCAGTGGCTCAATGGTTTGACCGTGGCCCAGGGCACCAAGGATAGCTCGGTTGGTCTAAGCGCATCAGCTTCAGATGCTGAAAATAGCTCAGTACTAGAGCACAGGTCCCAGAAAGGGTTGCCAGATGGATCCTGGTTGAGGCGCATGCAGGAATATGTCTCACTATCTCCCCTCCTCTCACCAAAAAGAAAAAATAAAGAAAATAAAAGTGGTGGAAAGTAAAACAGTTTGAAAAACAAATTCAGCAGGCTTTTTATTTTTTATTTTTCTTAAAAAACAAATTAAGCATACACTTAACATACAACACAGCAGTTCTACTTCTAGGTATTTACCCAAGAGAACTAAAAACATATCCATTGCCTGACCTGTGGTGGCACAGTGGATAAAGCGTCTACCTAGAAATGCTGAGGTCACTGGTTCGAAACCCTGGGCTTGCCTGGTCAAGGCACATATGGGAGTTGATGCTTCCAGTTCCTCCCCCTTCTCTCTCTCTCTTTCTCTCTCTCTCTCTCTCTCTCTCCCCCCCCTCTCCTCTCTAAAAAAATTAATAAAAAAAATTTTTTAAAAAGTTGTTAAAAAAATAAATAAAAACATATCCACACAAAGAATTTTACACAAATGTTTAGAGCAGCTTTATCTGTAAAAGTAAGCCAAAAGCTCATCAACAGGTAAGTGAATAAGCACATTGTGGTAAACAAACAATAAAATACAATTCAGCAGCAAAAAAGAATGAACTACTGACATGAAATAATATGGATGAATCTTAAAAATATTATGCTATGCGGAAGAAACTAGACTCAGTAATATACATAGTCTGATTCTATTCATATGCAATTTTAGAACAGGCATAGTTAATCTGTTGTAACAGAAAGCGGATTAGTTTTTGCCTATATCTGAGTATTGGTGTTGATTGCAAAGAGGAATGAAAAAAAACATTTTGGGTTGCAAGGAATCCTATATTTTGATTGTGGTGGTGTATTTACATGGGTACATACACTTGTCAAAATTCATTGAACCACACACTTAAAATAAAGTGCATTTATTATGTTGAAATTATCTTTCAATAAATTTGATTTTAGACACAAAATGAAAAAGAATGGTAAATTGAGTGGATACATTTCAACTTATTTTATTAGTTTGCTAGGGCTGCCTGAGAAACTACCACAAATTGGTGGCTTAAACAACAGAAATTTATTTTCACATGATTCTGGAAGCTAGAAGTCCAAGTTCAAGGTGTTGGCAGGGTTGGTTTCTTCTGAGGCCTTAGTCCTTGGCTTATAGATGATTTGCATTCTCCTCTTTGTCTTCACATATTATTCTCTCTGTGCGTGTCTGTGTCCTTATTTCCTCTTCTTCTAAGGACACTAAGTCATATTAAATTAAAACTCACCTAAAGACCTCATTTTATCTTAATAACATCTATAAAAGCTGCATCTCTAAACATTCTGAGATACTGGGGGTAGATGAATTTTGAGGGAACACAATTCATCCTGTAAGACCATGCATCTTTTTATTTAATGTATTTGTAATGACTATAATATTGGTGAGGCTGGATTAAGAACACACAGAACTTTAAAAAGTGATTGATTAATAAACTTTGCCTCTACTTTATGGATGCTAACCAAATTCAAAAAGAAAAGAAAAGACAAAGATAAAGTAGGAGTGCTGAGGTTAGGGAAGAGAAAAGGTGGAAACATGTTTGCTTAAATGGCAAACTTTCAAACTTAAAATTATTAAAGATGAGAGAAAATTTGAGATTTTAAAATCTAGCTTTCTATTATTATCCTATTGCAAGGGAAGGCTTGGAGGAAACCCTCCTTTCTAAACAAAAATTTTCCAAGTGCTTAGCACTGACACTACTGAAGTTATGCCCTTTTGAAGATCTGTGTTTTCTTTTCAGAAGAAACAGAAAAGATTATACTTGTATTTCACGGCATAAAGGAAATTCTTCAAAATGGTGGTTCTTGTTCAAGACAAAAAATATGAAGATAAAAATCATTTCAGATGTCAAATGGGAAACACAATGAGTTGATTTTCTGTGACCATATTCCCATGGAGTGAAGAAGAATAGCATCTGAGAAGGGCGGGGGGGGGGGGGGAGGCTAACAATATAAACAAAATCTCTCTTCTATTGATAGTCTCTTCAGAAAGGGTAAGAATAATTTCACCCTCTAAGAACAGTTTGGGCTGAGCAGTTACCTTGACAGCAAAGGTTAAGCAATAGTGAACTCTACCTTTGGAATGAAATCCCTTCTGAACTCTAAAATATGTCATTTAAGGCCAATTAAGATTTCTCAGCCATTGACATCAATCCTCTGGTACCTTTGAAAGAGCATCAGCAAACACAAAGATGTGGGGGTGGGTGTTCAGTGCTCCCCAATTGCTGTTGGAAAAAAGAGGAAAATCAATCCATTTATAGACTCAGCAAAGATAGAAAAATCACCATCATTGCTATGCCCGCTTCCACTCCAAACCTGGGAATCCAAAGACAGCTCAGTAGGAGTCAAATTTGAATAATGACCCTTCAGGCTGTCTGGCAAAGAAAGAGTATAGGGAACTTTGCAACTGTTGTTTAGGTTCACAGACAAAACAGCGAGATTAGAAATATTGATTGGGAACAGTGGGAGAGTAGGGGAAAGCTGACCTTTCTCAGAAGGGCTGGGAAGCTTCCTTATGGAGGGAGAGAGCTGAGATACTCGGGTTTCATCTTAAGGAACCAGTGCGAGGTGGCTGTATTAGAATTTTAAGTCTGTGACACTATATAAGATCAATCGCGTGGCTTTCTATTCAGTCCCAAGTGGGATGAGCTTATGTTCTGATTGGCCTGAGACAGTCCCATCTACTCCTGTTGTCCTATCCTAATTGTTAGTTTAACATCCTTTCAGGTCCAGACGATGGGTTAATTACATAGTCACACTAGCTAAAGTAAACTTTTCCCAAACTTTTTAATACAGGGTATAGGAGAAATGGAAAGAGGCAGGCCACCCGTTCTGGAACATACATGAAACAGACCTGTGGAGAGAGAACCCTGCCAGTCTTGGTGAGGGAGGCAGCAACAATAGTGGCAGCAACATCTCTAGAAACTGCAGAGTGGAGGACAGCACCAGTGACAATGGCAGAAAATTTTTATGACTCTAAATGGCACTTTTTTTTAGCTCTTATTTATTGATTTTTAGAGAGAGAGAGAAAGGGAGAGAGAGAGAGAGAGAGAGAGAAGGGGGAGGAGCAAAAGCATCAACTCCCATATGTGTCTTGACCGGGCAAGCCCAGGGTTTCAAACTGGTGACCTCAGCATTCCAGTTTGACGCTTTATCCACTGCGCCACCACAGGTCAATTTTTATGATTCTAAAGAAGCCATCAGGCCCTGGCCGGTTGGCTCAGCGGTAGAGCATCGGCCTGGCGTGCGGGGGACCCGGGTTCGATTCCCGGCCAGGGCACATAGAAGAAGCGCCCATTTGCTTCTCCACCCCCCCTTCCTCTCTGTCTCTCTCTTCCCCTCCCGCAGCCAAGGCTCCATTGGAGCAAAGATGGCCCGGGTGCTGGGGATGGCTCCTAGGCCTCTGCCCCAGGCGCTAGAGTTGCTCTGGTCACGGCAGAGCGACGCCCCAGAGGGGCAGAGCATCGCCCCCTGGTGGGCAGAGCATCGCCCCTGGTGGGCGTGCCAGGTGGATCCCGGTCGGGCGCATGCGGGAGTCTGTCTGACTGTCTCTCCCTGTTTCCAGCTTCAGAAAAAAAAAAAAAAAAAAGCCATCAGGACACTGACAGTAGGGTAGAAGGCCAGAGTGGGGTGTTGGGGGGGCACTCCTAAGATTACTGGCTGGTATTTGTGCTTTAAGACCATTGATGCTTAAGCTCGCATATGCCCAGGGCTGGTTTCGTGGCACACAGTCAGGACGCTGCCTTCAGAAAAACCCCACCCTTGGGGTTTAATGTTCTGCGGTGGCCCTATTGAGATACTTAACAATTTTATCTTTGATACTATGTTTCAATGTCAAGTCCAGTGAGACCACAGAGCACGTTTCAAGGACTTGGGTTCTGAGTTCATGTTTGTCCTGCCTCCTGCTGCTTCCTTGCCTCCTGGGGGTGGGGTGGGGAGGGGGTCCCCCGGGGGGGGGCTCCCAGTAGCCCCTTCCCCTACCCACAAGCACCAGCCTCCTGGCCTCCCTTTCCTAGCCCTGCTCAGTGACTACAGCTGCCCCTCATTCCGGCAGGGGCCTGAGTGCAAGCACAGTTGGGTCCACGTTGAGGCACGCATGGTGATATGGAGACAGCCATTCCTGCTGGGCTGGCACTACTTTGGCTGCCCCCAGTACGGAGCACATCCTGGGGCACAGGTCACAATCTCCTGTTTAATTTATAAATTAGACATGGTAAGAGACTAACAAAGACAATTAGTAATTAAGTAACACAATTATAACAATATATACTGTAATAGAGGTTAAATAAGGGTGACTTGAACACCAGAGCCATGACAGTCCATCTGACTACTGAGTGACTAACGGGGGAAGAGCGTGTACAGCTTGAAGACGCTGGACAGAGGGATGATTCATGTCCCAGGATTTCCTCATGCTACTCGAACGTCACACAGTTTAAAACTTATAAGTTGTTTATTTCTGGAATTTGCTATTTAATATTTCTGGACTGCGTTTGACTGTGGGTAACTAAAACCACAAAAAGCAAAGCCTCAGACAAAGGGGAAGCACTTAGGACCTTAGGTACTGGCCCTTACTAGCACTGATTAGATCAGTGATTCACATTTGTCTTTTCATCCAGGATTCTCCTCTCTCTTCAGACATTTCAAAAACTTTCGGGATAATGGAAATAATGTATTTACAGTGGCATGCCCCGGAGTGAACCCTGGCTGGTTTTTCACTAGATGTGTGAACCTGGGTGGTTCTTTTCACCTCCCTGAGCCTCAGTTTTCTCATATGTAATTTGGGGCGGTAAATCCTGCTCTCCAGCTCCTTGATTGCCCAGGTTGCTTGGGCATCTGGAATCAATCCTGGTATCTGGGCCAGTCAGGCTGTCGTTCCATGGCTTCTCTACTAGTCATGCTCAACGCCTTTGTCATCATGTTCTTCAGGTCAGGAATTTTATTCTATCCTTTCCTTCAAATGTTCTTACTCCTAGTCAGTCTCCTACTCTCCCTCCCAGAGCTCAGCATCTCAGAACAGCCACAAGAATTTTTAAAACATGTAATATTTGACTATTTAGTCTGGGGCACTGACCTTTTTTCCCTTGGATTCTAAATTTTAAAAAAAACTGACAACAGCCAACACCACTATAACCATCCTGTGTGACTAAATCAAAATTTACTTTTATTTTGTCAGAATGATAAAAATTATATATATATATAATTTAACCTCTATTACAAGGAAGGCCGAAGGGCCCTGCAATTATTATATATATATATAATTTTTTATTTTTTGGCGTGCCAAAGAATTGTAGTGATTAGTTTATGTGTGTCATGAGATGAAGAGGTTCAGAATCGCTGAGCTATTGTCTTTCTCTTTGTCTACTCCTTTACAAATGACAGATGGCTGGGACAGTCTGGTGGTATTGATTCTGGCTTGTCCCCAGGTTGTCTCCACTTAGATAGCCACCCAGTTACATGGATTAGGCAACAGGCAGTGATATCCCCAACAGGCCCTGCCACCATCCCTCTCATCCCAAGGCCCTTGCCTCGCTCAGATCCCAAACCCTGCCAGGAGCCAAGACCCTGGGCCTCCTCTTTTTCTGAAGGGAGACTCAGCATCACCACTCTGCTCTCTCCTTTGCACTCCCTGCCCAACTGCCATTTTACTTTAGACCTGTGTAGACTGAAGACACAACACTGAGTTCCATGGTCATCTTAATCACTGTAAAAATAAAAATTGGCGGTGGGGTGAAGCATGGCTTATGGCACCAGAAGACATCCTATTTCCAAGAAATATCCTCTGCTAATGAGCTCAGAGCTGGAGATGATGGAAGCAGGAAGCATCCACACAGACATCTTGCTCCCCCCCCCCCAGCAGAAAGAGAGCAGCTGCCACCAGGCTGTCCCCATGGCTTTATAGGTGAGGAACTCCAGGCATCAAGATGCTGCAATGAAACTCCTGACGATCAGAGAGATTCTGTGAATGAGGCTCTCACACACGAGCTGGCTCACTTCCCACGTGGTTTTAGAGCAGAGTGTTTTTATGTCTTGGCTTTTCCTGTCAGAAGCCCTCGGAGTCATGCTCTGATGATGAGTCTAATCCCCAGGGATTCGGGTGTGAAGACAGAAGGGTTGTGGCTGCCCTCCTCTCCCCTCGTGTCTCTGCTTTGCAGCGAAGCCAGTGTTCCCAAGTCAGGCGAGAAGCAGAAGCGAGGTCTGCACCTGGCTGCAAAACCGGCCTGGGGAAATCCGCCTGATTATAGGTTCTAAGAAATGACCTTCCTGTGGTTCTGGCTCTCAGCTGAAGAAAAACCACAAATTAGTGGGTCAAGATTATTTGTGGTCTTTTGACTATATACAATGAAATCATCCCAGGAGAGAACAACCATAATCTTCACTTTTATTGCTTAGCACAGGGCCTGCCACCAGGTAGAAACTCAAATTCGTGCTCTAAGAATGAATCTGTTCAGCCTGGTCTGAGAGACAAGATAGGGAGAGAGAAGCTTACGAGGAAGGCCGAAGGGCCCTGCAATGAGCAGAGGAACCCAAGAGCACTCAGCTATTTGGAAGCTTTTATGGCATACCTTGTCCATCTATTCCACCATAAAGACTGCACCCCCTCCTCTGCATCTCCATTACTACCTTCTTAGTGAAAGCCCTAATCATCTTTAGCCTGGACCATTGCTAAATTCTCCTAGTCACCTATCTGCTTCCAGCATCGACCGGCTCCTTCTACCATCCCCATGCTTCCATCAGACGGCCATCCAAGTCCTATTCGTAACATGCAAGCTGAACCACGGTTCTCTTCTGGTTGCAATTCTTCAATAGCTCCCTATTTTCCACTGTAGCGTTCTCCACTCCTTACAGTTCCAGATTAAAAATCTCATTCTTGCCAAGCTTCGGCTACTCCCATATCCTCCCCTTTCTCTGAAGTGGAGGAACATCAGAACTCTGACGATAGCATACCCTGTGTGTCAAGAAGAGTTTGTCTGCCCTTGTGTTTGGTGGTGGGCATTATCAAAACAATGGGGATGTATAATGCTGAATTGCTTTGAAAAAAAAAAGTACTGCCCAACAAATGATTCTGTCCTTTCCTTCCAGAGACATATTGTGGTGAAGGATAACTGCCCTTGGAGATAAAGCCCATGCATGGTATCATGACCTGGTCCCTACTGCCACCGCTAGCTTCGTCTCCCATCGCTTGCCCGCTCTTCCCATCCCTCCTGTCCCCTGTGCTAGTCACTGTGACGAAACAGCAATTCACCCACCCTGCCGTGCTATTTCTTGCCTCTGTACCTTCGCATGCGGTCTTTTCTCTGTCAGAGCTAACTTCCACTGCATGTTTGCAATGCATTAGACACGATTTTAAGTGATTTATGTTTTAACACTTTTAACTAGCAGAACAATCCTATTAAACACCACAATTGCTAATCCTATTATAGAACATTGAACTGAGGCTCAGAGAGGTTAAGTAACTTATCCTAGTCTAGAAAACTAATGGTGATAGAAAGGAGTAGGATAAAGGCAGTTTGCTTCCAGATTAGATGCATTTAATCACTGGACTACAGCTGTCTCTCCCATGGCTTCCTGGTGAATATTCTTTAGTACCTCATTTGAAGCTTCATCTCCTCCAGGAAGTCTTTCCTGGTCTCTTCGGGTAGAGTTGAACATTTCCTCCCTGTGCCCACTGAACCCTGCACATAATCTCTGGGATGGATAGCTTTGAACATATAAAAGGCCATTGTTGGTTCCATACCCCACCCATGCACCCATGGGGATTTCATCTGTGCCTCTCTCTTGTACCTAGGCTGGCACATCCTGGGTGCACAATAAAGTTTTGTTGAATGAAATTTTATATCCTTAACTTATGAATCATGTCCTTTTTTAGCCTCAGCTTTGTGAATCAGCTCTGCCTCTCAGTTATCATCACCAAACCTCTTCTGGATATGTTTTTAGCTATAGACCACACAAGAGCAAACTTTACAGCAGTGGGAGGAATCTCGACTCTCAGCTCCAGTTAAATCAGCAACATAGAAGCGGACAGCAGAAGTGCTGAGGCCAGCTTCACCCAGCTTCGCAAAATGGGCATGGTGTCTTTCTTCATCACGACATGGCTCGCTCTCCCAGAGAGGCTGCTCCTTTTACCAAGCTTATACGTTTTTGTTCCTCTGATCTATCTCCACAAATTAAACCACCCTGAACCTTACTAATTGCTTTTGCTCACGAATCTGCGATTGAGGCCAGACTTGGCAGGGACAGCTCAGCCCACTCCACGTGAAACCCGGGGCATCTGCTGAGAGAATGGCTGGGGGTTGGAGCAGATGGGAGCTGTCCAGGCACATCTCTCTCCTCGTGCAGTCTCAGGATGGGATGTCTCCACGTGGTCTCTCCCCGTGCTCTTTCTAGCATGGTGGTTGCACGGTGATTGGCCTTCCTACATGGCAATTGACTTCCCCAGAGTGAGTGCTCCAAGATACCCAGGCTGAAGTCCCAGGGTTTCTGATCACTTCGTCTCAGGATTTTGGAAGACATTACCATTGCATTCTGTTGATCACGTAAGACACTACACCCAGCCTGAATTCAAGGGAACAGAAATCAGATTCCACCTCTCAATAGCATAAGTAGCAAAGAACCTAAAGCCATTTTAATGTACCACAATACCCAAAGGCAAAGAACAAGTAAAGCATCAATTACAAGAGACTTAGGGTACAGAATGTGGTCATTTAGAACACAGGACAAGAGGGACCCAAGTGATCTGAGAAGACCTGAACCACAGAAGAAAGGACACACCAAGAATCCAAGGAAAGACTTTAAGGGTCATTCCTCCAAGCTTCATACTGGCCTGTGGGATTTTCTCACGATGAGAAAGACAATAAAAGCTAACACATAGTGAGTATTTGCTATATACTTTTTCTTTTAAGAGATTTATATCTACTAACTCATTTGATCTTCTTAACTGAAAACTGCAGCCCTACACAGTTAAATACTGGGTCAAAGGCCACGTCGCTAGCAAACAGCAGAGCTAGAATTCTAGCTCCCACTGTCCGTCTCCAGAGCTGGAGTGCCTAACTGCCATCCATACACGCCTCCACTGCTCACATCGGGGACACTTTTTTCTGTAGTGTATGGGCAGATGTGTGGAGGCAGAGCAGCTTCTCCATCTTTGGGTCAGTTCCAAGCTTTTTCATCTTTAGCTGAAACAGAGATTTTTTTTTTTATTACATAGATCTCAGATAAAGCCTAGCATGTAGACTTCCCAGTTGATTCTAATGGGCAGCCAAGATGGAGGATCACTGGGCTAACCCACTCTGTCTACGGCCCCCACATTCCAGAAGCCAGCTCTGCTTTTGATTTGATTTGATCATGACACCCAGGACCCTAACTCAGGTCCTGGATGACCAACTGAGTTAGGTAGGTCTGTAAGGGCAGGTGAATGGGCGAGTCTTTCTTCCCATGATGCCCTGCGTCAATTCATTTCTTGCTCGGCACCAGTCCCAAAGCCTGGGAGCCCCTTGAGAATAGGAACTGTGTCTGATGTGTTCTGCACTCTATCCCAAAGCATCTGGCACACTTCCTGGCCTGTTACAGACACCTAGTAAAGAGGTGTTGAATGAACAAGTGGGTGACTCACAAGCACTTGTTTACAACGGTCTGTGTGGTGGGAAAAGCAAGGACTTTGGAGTCAGGAAGACCCAGGTCATAATCTCGGTTCTACATTTCAAGAGAGTTTCAATTTACATGGTAGGAATGTTCTAATGTGTGTGAGAAAAAATAACAGATCATCAGAATTACCTTTTACAGTCTTTATAAGAGTACCATCAGAAAGACTAACAGAGCCAGCATTTCTTTCAGAAACAGATCTCTATTTCCCCAGTTGAATACCAGACCAAGTTAGCCTTTGGGAGAAAAGTCATAAGAAAAATAGCTACCTTTAAACCCTGGAATCATCTTCAGCTTGTCAAATTGCTATCTCTCTGAACAGCATATGAGAAAAGAGACTTCCCCCACCCCTCCAGGCCAATAGCAGCCACAGGTCCTTGAATATGAACATGGGCAGATGAATGGCCCAGATCACTTAAATTTTTATATGCATGCCATTTTTATTGCATATCTTTATATTAATATACATGTTTAATGATATGTGTGTTCATTATTTTAAAAATATTTTACTTTGTTTTATTTGCATTTATGTAAGCTAAAGGCTCATATAAAGCCCTTGTTTTTTTTCTTTGTCAAGAGATATAATGGCTCTGGTCTGCAAACAAAATGAGGAAGGAGAAAAGCAACCATAAGAAAGAAAAAGAGCCAGTCTGGGACAAGAGAGCAGAGACATGCTTTGGACAGTGCCCACTGTCTTTTCTGACTTGTTCCAGCAAAACCCCTCAGAGAATTCTATCCTGTCCTCCCCATTTAGTTAACAAAATGCTCTTGCAATGTTAATATGTGCCCAGCACTATTCTAAGTGCTTTATAAGTATATTACCTCATTCAATCCTCATCGCAGCCCTCCATGAGCGTATGATTACTCTCACTTTAACAGAGGAGGAGACCAAGGCACAGAGAGGTGGAGTCATTTGTCCAAGGTCATTAGCTAGTAAAGGACAACCTGGGATTTCAACCTGGTGGATTGGCTGCAGAGTCCACGATCTTGACTGCTTACTCTAGGCTGGCCCTTTGCTCACTGGCATTGCCCCAGACCCTCGCCACCTGTCACAGACACCACTTTCTAGCCTCCATCCATCTATACTGATCTCCCTTCTTCAGTCCTGTCACACTTAAACCATTCTATAAACTTCCGTTCCTCACGTGAATGAGTCAGTTTCAAAACAGATCTGAAGGTGCAGCTTCTACTCTCACACCTATATCAGCACTGGCCTAACTGACTTTCTCAACACTAATAGCAGAGATATAGGATGAGCCTTTTTGAGAGGCTCATACGCCCTGGCTGGTTGGCTCAGCGGTAGAGCGTCGGCCTGGCGTGCGGGGGACCCGGGTTCGATTCCCGGCCAGGGCACATAGGAGAAGCGCCCATTTGCTTCTCCACGCCCCCCCCTCCTTCCTCTCTGTCTCTCTCTTCCCCTCCCGCACCCAAGGCTCCATTGGAGCAAGGATGGCCTGGGCGCTGGGGATGGCTCCTTGGCCTCTGCCCCAGGCGCTGGAGTGGCTCTGGTCGCGGCAGAGCGACGCCCCAGAGGGACAGAGCATCGCCCCCTGGTGGGCAGAGCGTCGCCCCTGGTGGGCGTGCCGGGTGGATCCCGGTGGGGCGCATGCGGGAGTCTGTCTCTCCCCATTTCCAGCTTCAGAAAAAAAAAAAAAAAAAAAAAAAAAAAAAAAAACGAAATGCTGCATATGTTTCTTCTTTTTTTTTTTCTTTTGAAAAGTATTGTCAGGGTATGTGTTTATTTGGTTGTTTTTTTTTTCTGTAGAAGTAATACTTGCTTAGCTTAGAAAAACTTGAAGGTCAAGGAAATCATAAAGAAGAAAATAAGTATTATTTATAATTCTACCACTAATTTCTGCAAAAACATACAGCTAGTGATTAAGATGTATCAAACTAGAGAATTATTTTATTTCTAGCTCTGTTTTTGATCCCTCTAAGAAAGTAATTAATATCCCACATTCTTTTTTATCTTAGGACATCATTTAACACAAAGAAAAATTGATTATTCAGAATGTCTTATAATAGAATGCCATACCTGTGAGAAGTATTCTTTTTTTTTTTTTTGGTTTTTTTTATATATAAATAAATTTTTATTTTAATGGGGTGACATCAATAAATCAGGGTACATACATTCAAAGAAAACACTTCCAGGTTATCCTGTCATTTAGTTATGTTGCATACCCATCACCCAAAGAGAGATCGTCCTCTGCCACCCTCCATCCAGTTCTCTCTGTACCCCTCCCCCTCCCCTCCCCCTCTCCCTCCCTCCCTCCCCCCACCCCCCTTAGCCACCACACTCCTGTTCATGCCTCTCAGTCTCGCCTCTATGTCCCACTAATGTATGGAATCCTGCAGTTCCCGTTTTTTTCTGATTCGCCTATTTCACTCCGCACAATGCTACCAAGACTCCACCATTCCGCTACAAGTGATCCAATGTCACCATTTCTCCTAGCTGAATAATATACCATGGTGTATATGTGCCCCATCTTCTTCATCCAGTCCTCTATTTTTTTTACAGTGATTAAAAGCCTTTAAGCAAACTCTTGGCCAATACAGCAAGAATCCATAAATGAGTAGTGTCCTTAACATGTTCCCCAAGTCCAAGTTGGCCCCTTCACCATGCCAAATCCCTGAAAAATGCAACTCAACCACAGTTCAGTCTGTTAGGAGCTGTCACAGGGAGCAGGAGTCCAGGAAAGTTCCCCACAGGAAAAGTCCGTATGGCACTGGAATTGTTGTCACCATTCTATACTTTGCAGCTCATGTCCAAGTCCCAATGACCGCTGCTTCTAGCTGGTAATGATTCAGGTAGACTGGAAAAGCCATTTGCAGCATGCGTGGATATGGAGCTTCTGTTCTCCTCTGCCTGGAGAGTTGAGACCAGGTTGCTTTTCCCTGGAGCTCTGTGACTGTGGCCTGGTAAAGAGAACCTTGGGATACACTAAGCTGGGTGGCAAAGGTAAATTCATAATACAAGTTGGCAAAAGGAGGAAAGAGAGCTCTAAATTAAGAGTAGGTCCCAGCCTGAAATATGAGTGGGGCATTGAGGTAGGAGGGATAAAGGAAGCACTATATATTAAGCAAAGCAGCAGAAAATAGGACTATCAACACCCACAACAGAGATCTTTGAGGGAAGAATAAAGAACCTGACTATTCAGGCAAAACATATTTAAGTGGCCCTTGTGCAAATGAGATCAGTTTACCTGCTTCTTGGAAGAAATACCCTAGGCTCGTCCGCAGTGTCGTAGATGGGGTCGACGGCCCTGGGCACCTTCAGCCTTCAGTGGCAAACCCCAGCATTCTGGGCAAGGTTAGGTCATAGGTGGCTGGAGCAGGGCTGGAAGAGACTGAACCCTCCCTTAGAGGAGCGAGGGGGAAGCCCACCTTCCAGTGTCCCTGTTTCCTCACAGCAGAGGTGTGTAAGCCTGGCAGGCTTTAGCTCAATGACCTTCCTTTCCACTATTGAAGCAGGACCCAGATGGCATCCTATGAGACCCCTTTGGGGTGCTGGAGCCTTTAAGGGTGTATCGTAAAAGCTGGTAGTTCCCCCTGATCTCTATTGGGCTTTTTCTGCCTCTAGGTATCTTAAAAGCCATTCTCAGAAGATCTCGCTGAGGGGTTTGAGGATCCCCATCTGCCTATATAAATCTTTTCCATATATCTGGAGCTATTTGGAAAAAAGACAGAACAGTGTTATTAGCTAGATCTAATAAAGAAGGTAGATTTGGTGTCTCCTGTTCATCAGCTTTCAAAAGAAATGTAAATTTTTTTTTTAAGTTAAAAGCATGATATGGTAGACCCGTCGGAGTCATTGGCCTGGTGTGCAGGATTCCCGTGTTCGATTCCCGGCCAGAGCACACAGGAGAAGCGCCCATCTACCTCTCCACCCCTCCCCCTCTCCCCCCTCCTGGTCCCTCTCCTCCCGCCCACAGCCAAGGCTCCACCGGAGCAAATCCACCCTGGGCACTAAGGATGGCCCCATGGCCTCCGCCCCAGCTGCTAGAATGACTCCGGTTGTAACAGAGCAACATCCCAGATGGGCAGAGCATTCCCCCCGGTAGGCATGCCAGGTGGATCCCAGTCAGGTGCATGCAGGAGTCTGTCTGCTTGCCTCCCCATCCCCATCCTCAGAAATATACAAAAAATAAATAAATAAAAGAAAAAATACAAAAAAAAAATACAAAAAAAAAAAGGGGGGGGGGCATTCCCTTGTGCTAAAGCACCAGGAAGCATGGAGTGAGCTTGAGTATGTCCTATGAAACATGGAGCTCCATGTTTACATATAAGACTTTGAAGAAGGAGGAACTGCTGAAATAGTTTGTCAGCATTTGTCCCTAAGACAGCAGTCTTTATAGTGGGAACACCATACGTAAATATTTGCTGTCTGTCTATAGATTAAGGGGGGAATATGGCCAATGCTGAAAAGCCATGATCTTTGTGCCCCTCCCCTCCCCAACCCCCTCCCTCTCCTCCCCCCACCCTGTAACCCCAACACTGTTGTTCATGTCTCTGAGTCTCATCTTTATGTCCCACCTATGTGTGGAAACATATAGTTCTTAGTTTTTTCTGATTTACTTCTTTCACTCAGTATAATGTTATCAAGGCCCATCCATGTTGTTGTAAAAGATCCTATGTCATCATTTCTTATGGCTGAGTAGTATTCCATAGTATATATATACCAAAGCTTTTTAATCCACTCATCCTCTGATGTACACTTGGGCTGTTTCCAAATCTTTGCTATTGTGAACAATGCTGCCATAAACATGGGGGTGCATTTCTTCTTTTCAAACAGTGCTATGGTGTTCTTGGGGTATATTCCTAACAGTGGTATAGCTGGGTCAAAAGGCAGTTCGATTTTTAATTTCTTGAGGTATCTCCATACTGTTTTCCACAGTGGCTGCACCAGTCTGCATTCCCACCAGCAGTGCAGGAGGGTTCCCTTTTCTCCACATCCTCGCCAGCACTTATTCTGTGTTGTTTTATTGATGAGTGCCATTCTGACTGGTGTGAGGTGATATCTCATTGTGGTTTTAATTTGCATTTCTCTAATCATTAATGATGTTGAACATTTTTTCATATGCCTATTAGCCATCTGTGTGTCCTCTTTGGAGAAATGTCTATTCATTTCTTTTGCCCATTTTTGGATTGGATTGTTTGTCTTCCTGGTATTAAGTTTTACAAGTTCTTTATAAATTTTGGTTATTAACCCCTTATCAGACGCTATGTCAAATATATTCTCCCATTGTGTAGTTTGTCTTTTTATTCTGTTCTTATTGTCTTTAGCTGTGCAGAAGCTTTTTAGTTTGATAAAGTCCCATTTGTTTATCCTGTCTTTTATTTCACTTGCCTGTGGAGACAAATCAGCAAATATATTGCTGCGAGAGATGTCAGAGAGCTTACTGACTATGTTTTCTTCTAAAATGCTTATGGTTTCATGGCTTACATTCAAGTCTTTTATCCATTTTGAGTTTATTTTTGTGAGTGGTGTAAGTTGGTGGTCTAGTTTCATTTTTTTGCAGGTAGCTGTCCAGTTTTCCCAACACCATTTGTTGAAGAGGCTGTCTTTACTCCATTGTATTGTCTTACCTCCTTTGTCAAATATCAGTTGTCCATAGAGCTGTGGGTTTATTTCTGAGTTCTCTGTTCTGTTCCATTGATCTATGTGCCTGTTCTTATGCCAGTACCATGCTGTTTTGAGTACAATGGCCTTATAATATAACTTGATATCTGGAAGTGTGATACCTCCCGCTTTTTTCTTCCTTTTCAAGATTGCTGAGGCTATTCGTGTTCTTTTTTGGTTCCATATAAATTTTTGGAATATGTGTTCTATGTCTTTGAAGTAAGTCATTGGTATTTTCATTGGTATTGCATTGAATTTATAAATTGCTTTGGGTAATATAGACATTTTAATGATGTTTATTCTTCCTAACCATGAGCACGGTATATGCCTCCACTTATTCGTATCTTCCCTGATTTCTTTTATCAATGTTTTATAATTTTCTGAGTACAAGTCTTTAATCTCCTTGGTTAGATTTATTCCTAGGTACTTTATTTTTTTGGTTGCAATGGTAAAGGGGATTGATTCCCTGATTTCTCTTTCTGACAGTTCATTATTAGTGTATAAAAATGCCTCTGATTTCTGAGTATTGATTTTATATCCTGCCACCTTGCCAAATTCTTTTATCAGGTCTAGTAGTTTTTTGACTGAAACTTTAGGGTTTTCTATATACAATATCATGTCATCTGCAAATAATGATAGTTTTACTTCTTCTTTTCCAATTTGGATGCCTGTTATTTCTTTTTCTTGTCTGATTGCTGTGGCGAGGACTTCCAGAACTATGTTGAATAAGAGTGGTGAAAGGGGGCAACCCTGCCTTGTTCCTGATCTTAAGGGGATAGCTTTTAATTTTTGCCCATTGAGTATTATGTTGGCTGTGGGTTTGTCATAGATGGCCTTTATCATGTTGAGGTATGTTCCCTGTATTCCCACTTTGCTGAGAGTTTTGATCATGAATGGGTGCTGGACTTTATCAAATGCTTTTTCTGCATCTATTGAAATTATCATGTGGTTTTTCTCCTTTCTTTTGTTTATGTGATGAATCACATTGATTGATTTGCGAATATTGTACCAGCCTTGCCTCCCAAGAATAAATCCTACTTGATCATGGTGTATGAATTTTTCCATATATTGCTGGATCCGGTTTGCTAATATTTTATTGAGGATTTTTGCATCTAAGTTCATCAAGGATATTGGCCTATAATTTTCTTTTTTTGTGTTGTCTTTGCCTGGTTTTGGAATCAGAATTATGCTCGCCTCATAAAAGGAGTTTGGAAGTCTTCCTTCCTCTTGAATTTTTTGAAATAGCTTGAGAAGGATAGGAGTTAGTTCTTCTTTGAATATTTGGTAGAATTCACTTGTGAAGCCATCAGGCCCAGGACTTTTCTTTTTTGGGAGTTTTTTGATAGCTGTTTCAATCTCATTTGTTGTAATTGGTCTGTTTAGGTTTTCTGATTCTTCCAGATTGATTTTTGGAAGATTATATGATTCAAGGAATTTGTCCATTTCATCTAGGTTGTCTAGTTTTTTGGCGTACAGTTCTTCATAGTATTTTCTTACAATATTTTGTATTTCTGTTGTGTCAGTTGTTATTTCTCCACTCTCGTTTCTAATTTTATTTATTTGAGTCCTCTCTCTTTTTTCCTTGGTGAGTCTTGTTAAGGGTTCATCGATCTTGTTTACCTTTTCAAAGAACCAGCTCCTGGTTTCATTGATCCTCTGTATTGTTTCTTTAGCCTCTATGTCACTTATTTCTGCTCTGATCTTTATTATTTCCTTCCTTCTACTAGCTCTGGGCTTTACTTGCTGTTCTTTTTCTAGTTCTTTTAGATGCAGGGTTAAGTTGTTAATTTGAGCTTTTTCTAGCTTCTTGAGGTATGCCTGTAATGCTATAAACTTCCCTCTCAGGACTGCTTTTGCTGTGTCCCATAAATTTTGAGTTGATGTATGCTCATTATCGTTTGTTTTTAGGAATTTTTTAATTTCTTCTTTGATCTCAATGTTAACCCATTCATTGTTTAATAACGTGCTATTTAGTTTCCAAGTGTTTGAATGTTTTTCAATTTTTCTATTGTGGTTGATTTCTAGTTTAATGCCATTGTGATCAGAGAAAGTGTTCGATATGATTTCAATCTTCTTAAATTTGTTGAGCCCGCTTTTGTGCCCTAACATGTGGTCTATTCTAGAGAATGTCCCATGAGCGCTTGAAAAGAATGTATATTCTGCTCTTTTAGGGTGAAAGGTTCTGAAGATATCTATTAAATCGAGTTCATCTAATATGTCCTTTAAGTCTGCTGTTTCTTTGTTAATTTTCTTTCTTGAGGACCTATCTAATGATGTTAATGGGGTATTGAAATCTCCTACTATTATAGTATTGCTGTTGATCTCGCCCTTTAAGTCTATCAAAGTCTGCTTTAAATATTTAGGTGCTCCTATATTAGGTGCGTAGATATTTATAATGGTTATATCTTCCTTTTGTATTGCTCCCTTTATCATTATGTAGTGACCTTCTTTATCTCTATATGTTTCTTCTTCTTAGTGTGTTAAAGGCACTACAGAGTCTGAGAACAGAGAGCTCACCTTCGTTCCACCCAGCGCTTTCCAAATATACTGGAGGGCAGGCTGGGTTCACACAGTGGCTGCTCACATCTCCCAACACGCGTGTGTAACAGAACAGATCATGGGAAATGCTGGCCTCTTGGATAAAATCCAAACTGCATTTTTTTTTTTTTGGTCAGGAAAGACCTCCTTTGACCTGGTCTGATGTACTTTTTCACATCCTCTCTCATCTAAATCCCCTTCCTCAGAATTTCTCATCTCTGAACCTGCTGTTCCCTTTCTTCCCACTCAGCCCATTCCCCTCCTCCCAGCTCCGCCGTGGGATTCATACCTACTCCTTCCTCTAATTCCTCATAGATCTTTATTCATATCACTGTTTCTTTGACAACAATCATGTTTTCTACCACTATTCTTCTATCTATTATATCACTTTTCTTTTAAAACTACAATGATGAATATGCATTGTGTGCTAAGCTCTGTGTTAAGCATCTTATGGGAGGTTTTTTTTTAAATTTTTTGTTTTATAAAATCTTTGAATCAGATATTATTATTATTATTAACCATTATTTGCATTTTAGAGAAAAAAATATCTGAGGTTCAGAGAAGTCATGAACCTAAAGTCACTTAGCTAATCTGTTGTTGGTTTTGACTTCTGGGGAACCTGCTGTATCCATGTTAATTCTGCACGTCTGTCTGTTTCCCTGTAAAACGTGATGGTTTCCAGAGCACAGATGCTTCTTCCTCATTCCTCCATCATTCTCTCCTAGCGCAGGGCATGCTAAGAAGAAAATAGAGTTTCTATTTTGTTTTGGAATGATAGTCAACCGAGTTCCTCAATGGGTCTATTGCTGTCTTAGCCACATTTCCAAGCGGCCCCACTGAGACTGATGCCCCGCTCAGCATGAGGTAACCATAGACAGCAGAGCGATGTCTCTCCTTGTCTCTGTCTCTCCCATCTCTGATTCTTTCTGTCTCCCTGCTGACTCCCTCACACCTTTTGTTCTCTCCTCTTCTTTCAGTTTCTCTCTCGCTCTCTCCCCCTTTGTATTTCTCTCTCTGTCCCCCACTCCTTTCCCAATCCCTAGTTCAACACACGCTCTTAATAACTTGAAAGATTGGGTCTTTTAAAAAATATACCGAATTCAGATCTTACAAGCAAATTCATTTTGACAGAGGTGGGTGGGAGGAATCTGGCTATCTGTGAAGGATTGTGCTGGAGGGGCAGAAGCAGAAGCCATGTCAGGGGAAATGCAGGCTCCAGACCCAGAAGGAGTCCGTAGCCAATTGGATAATAATTGTGTCATTTATTACCTTATTGTCTAAATTCTGTCTTTTGAGTTTCTGACTTTTAATCCAAGAAATCTCTTCTCCATTCTCAGGTGGTAAATTATTTATTTGCCTGTCTGCCTCTTTTATTAACTCTTTCTCCCTATGGGAATGCAGTCATTACTAGCACGTTGCCTCAGCAGAGCACGGTGGAGGAGTTAGAGGGAGTTCACCCCAAGCACTCCTGAGGATTTTAAGTCGTGGTGATTAGTTCCAGAAAGGCAGTTCTGAAGAATAAGAAAGAGCTTTAGAACCAGAGTGGGTGGGTCCAAAGCCCAACTCTGCCTCTTATAAACTGGGGGTTCTTAGGTGAGTTACTCAGTTTTCTCATCTGTAAAATGGGGATAATAGTAATATCCACCTCATAAGGCTATGAGGATTGTATATATTATGTGAGTTAGCACTTAGAATTGAGTTCCTGACACATTTTCACAATGGAGATACATTCTGAGAAATGCATTGTGAGGCAATTTCGTTGTTGTGTAAGCATCATAGTATGTACTTACACAAGCTTAAGAAGAATAGCCTATGGCCCACCTGGGCTATATGCATACATAGCATATTGCTCTTAGACTGCAAATCTGTACAGAATGTGATTATCCTGAATAGTATAGGCAGTTGTAACATAATGGTAAATATTTGTTTATCTAAATGTAGAAAATGTACAGTAAAAATATGGTCTAAAAATTTTTTTAAAAATGGTCCACCTGTATAGAGCACTTACCATGAATGGAGCCTGCAGGACTGGAAGTTGCTCGGGGTGAGTCAGTGAACAAGTGGTGAGGGACTGTGAAGGCCAAGGACACATTGCTGCGACACTGCCGTGGACTTCACAAATGCTGCACACTGAGCCTACACTAAATTTATTTAAAATTGTTTTCTTTCTTCACTAATAAATTAACCTTAGCTTACTGTAACTTTGTTTACTTTATCTTTTCTCTTTTTGTGGAATTTATTGGGGTGACGCTGGTGAACCAAGTTATGTAGGGTTCAGGTACACAAGTCTGTAACACGTTATCTATATGCTGCATTGCGAGTTCCCCGCCCCGAGGCAGGCCTCTGTCCATCACCATGTATCTCCACCCATTCCCTATAACTTTGTGGCCCTTTTGTAAAACTTATTTCAAAACACAAACACATTGTCCTGCTGTACAAAAATATTTTCTTTCTTTTATCCTTTTTCTATAACTTTTTTTATTTTAAAATGACTTATTTATCTTACTTTTTAAACTTTTTTGTTAAAAACCAAGACACAAACACACAGATTAGCCACGGCCAGGATCATCAGTGTCCCCTCCACCTCTTGTCCCACTGGAAGCTCTTCAGAGGCAATAAAATGCATGGAGCTGTCATCTCCTGTGACAACAATGCCTTCTTCTGGAATTCCTCCTGAAGGACCCGCCTGAGGCTCTTCTTGAGAAGATGTCACTCTTTCCAGAAAAATATACATGGTGGTTTGCTTGGGTCTTTTTTTTTTTTTTCATCATAGATTTGTATATAAGTAAATAATGTGCCATATACATTCTATTAATGAAAACCTATCAGTGTTGGGGTTCAGTTTTCAAACATTTTCTTGAGTTTGTTAAGTTTGCAAAAATTCTGCTAACCCTTCACTGTAAATCCTATTGGGAGTTCTTTATATTTCCCCTGCAGTTTTCTTTTCTCTTGTCGCTTCTTCAGCCAGACATTCCTGTTCCTGTCCCAGCAGCTCCTCATTAGTCAGTTCCTACAGGAACCACCTCTAGGAGTCTTCTCTGTGCCAAATCACAAAGGGTTTTCATTTTTAGCCTCCAACATTGTCCCAAGCAAGACTGTTATCCTTTCCTTAAAAGCCTTTAAACCAAGTGTTGACTTGGCCTTTCTAGACATGAAAGATCTTTCAGGCATCCATTTCCAGGACAAGGAGGTTTCATCCATATTGAATATTTGCTCTGGTCAGTAATTTAACTTCACAATCAGCTTATCGGGAGTTTCCAAAAATTCTTCGGCTGCCTTCCCATCAGCACTCACAGGTTCACCACTCGCTTTCATATTATGTAATGAATAATGATTATCAAATAATTTAAACCATGCAGAGATAGCAGCAAATTCAACATTGTAGTCAGGTCCAGCCTTTTTTTTTCAACGTCACAAAATATTTGCCTGGGCGGTGATCACCATGGTGCTGAGAGGACTATGCTTCCATGTGTGGTCTTTAATACAGGTCAATTGAAGTTTTTCCATGTCTAATATAAATCCTTTTCAAACCTTTGTTAGTCTCATTATAACTATTGTCAAGAGGTCTAGTTAAAAAGGAAAGGATTCTTTGAAAACTTCCCATTTATTTTGATTGACCTCCTTCGGTTTTACCTCATCCAACATTTCTTAATGAAGAATTGGCTTAATGTTGAGGATTCAAAAAGAACTAAGAACAAAAATATATAAATAAATATAGACAAAGAGCCTGACCAGGCAGTGGCACAATGGATAGAGCATCGGACTGGGATGTTGAGGACCCAGGTTTGAGACCCCGAGGTCGCCAGCTTGAGTGCTGGTTCATCTGGTTTGAGCAAAAGCTCACCAGCTTGGACCCAAGGTCGCTGGCTCAAGCAAGGGGTTACTCGGTCTGAAGGCCCATGGTCAAGGCACATATGAGAAAGCAATCAATGAACAACTAAGGCGTCGCAATGTGCAACGAAAAACTAATGATTGATGCTTCTCGTCTCTCCGTTCCTGTCTGTCTATCCCTCACTTTGACTCTCTCTGTCTCTGTAAAAAAAAAAAAAAAAAAAAAAAAAATATATATATATATATATATATATATAGACAAAGATAGATAGATAAATAGATGATAGATAGATACATAGATACATAGATACATAGATAGATACCATCTTATCTCCCAGAGATTTATATCCTTCTTAAAAAGTTGGACACTTCTGACCAGGCAGTGGCGGAATGGATAGAGTGTTGGTCTGGTATGCTAAGGGCCCAGGTTTAAAACCCCAAAGTCTCCAGCTTTAGTGTGGGGTCACTGGCTTTAGTGTGGGATCATAGACATGACCTCATGGTTGCTGGCTTGAGTCCAAAGGTTGCTGGTTTGAAGCCCAAGGTCTCTGGCTTGAGGAAGGGGTCACTCATCTGTTGGAGCCCCTGGTCAAGGCACACATGAGAAAGCAATCAATGAACAAGTACCGTAATAAAGAATTTATGCTTCTCATCTCTCTCTCTTCCTGTCTGTCTGTCTATCTCTCTCTTTCTCTCTCTTTCTCTCTCTCTCACAAGAAATCCAAAAGAATAAAGTTAGACACACCAACAGATAACTCCAATAAAATGTGTTACCTGCTTAAATAGATAAATGCAGAGTATTTAGGGAGACCTCACTGAAAGGAGAATGTTTAGTCTCAAACTACATCAAGGAGGAGTAAGTTTAGAATGGGTGAATTAAAACAGAAACAAAACAACAGATGAGACCATGACATGAGCACAGCCTGGTGCAGTGACACAGCCTGCCGCCAGGAAGGCAGGAAAGCCACCAGGCACTGCCTGGTCGCAGCAGAGTGTGTGGGGGAGGAGGCAGGCAGGTGAGGAAGGGGCAAAGTCGTGGATGGAATGCAAAAGATTCTTGGATTTTTACCTCGGTTTGTTCCATGAAAAGGTCCCAGTGAAACTCATAATTCTTATCTCAGGTAATAAAAATTAATATAAATGGTACTTCAAGCTCCCCCTTCAACAGCTCTATTGACGAACAGATTTTTCACAGTGACTGGAGCGAGGTGAGAACTTCACACCAAGCGGGAAGTCCATTCCCAGCTCAGACTTAGTTTGGACTCATAGAGAGAATTGTGGGTGTTCTGGTTATCTATTGTCATTTAACAAATGACCCCAAAACTTAGTGGCTTAACACAAACACATATTTAATGTATCATGTTTCCACTGGTTAGCTTGATGCTGCAGAGTGATGCTCAGTGTGCTTGTGAGACCGCAGGTGTTCTCTGGCTGGGCTGCAGTCCTCCGAAGGCTGTGTGTCCAAAGTCCTCACTTGCATGGCTGGGCCTCAATGCCGGCTGTTGGCTGGGAGCTCAGTTAGGCTGTCGACCACAGCCCTCCAGATTGCCTGGGCTTCTCACATCATGATGGCTGGGTTATAACACAGAACCTCCTACAAGGAAGCATTCCAAGCAGCCCAAGCAAAACCTGCAGAGCTGGCCCGGTTGGCTCAGTGGTAGAGCGTCGGCCTGGCGTGCGGAAGTCCCGGGTTCGATTCCCGGCCAGGGCACACAGGAGAGGCGCCCATCTGCTTCTCCACCCCCCCCCCCTCCTTCCTCTCTGTCTCTCTCTTCCCCTCCCGCAGCGAGGCTCCATTGGAGCAAAAGATGGCCCGGGCGCTGGGGATGGCTCCTTGGCCTCTGCCCCAGGCACTAGAGTGGCTCTGGTCGCGACAGAGCGACGTCCCGGATGGACAGAGCATCGCCCCCTGGTGGGCATGCCGGGTGGATCCTGGTCGGGCGCATGCGGGAGTCTGTCTGACTGCTTCCCCGTTTCCAGCTTCAGAAAAATACAAAAACAAACAAACAAAAAACCTGCAGAGCTGTCACACACACATCAGCACCTACTGCCCCCACGTCGTCCTGGTCAAAGCACTCGGAAGGCTCACTCAGATTCAGAGTGGTAGAACAAGAGACTCCACCTCTTGTGGGAGGAAAGGCAAGAATTTATTGTAGAACAGCATATGGGGTGAGAGAACCACTGCAACTGTCTTTGAAATAGACAATTTGTCACGCTGGCACAAGACAATACTCCCTAGGAATGTTTTAAAAATATACTCTCATTTAGAATATGTGCTCTGAGCGGCCTTGGGCCTTGGTGTTCCAGGCAGGGGGAAGAGCCCTAAACTCACGCGTTGAAGGGAATGTACACTTCTGAGTGCTCTTACCTGGAGGAAAGAACACTGGAGAAGGGGACCAGAGACTGGCCTTTGAGTCCAGCTCTTCTGCTTATTAGCTGAGTGGCCTAAGCTAGTTACTTCATTTTGAACATCAGTTTACTTGTCTGAAAGTTGAGATCAAGGAGAAAATAATCTAGAAAATTTCTTTTTCAGAGACACCTGGGATTTTGTTGATACTGTATGAAGTTTGACCACAACCGTACCCAAGTTTCACAAATTCTTTTATCAACTGATTTTCTTTATGGAAGTAGCGTGTATATTAGCCTTGGTTTGTTTAGAACAGTCTAAGATTATGCTTATTGTTTCAATACAATTATAAATAGCACCTCTTTTTAAAGTGTCACGATAGGGCATAGGGTAATGACAGTGACCCTATGTTGTTCTGTGTTAACGATGGGTTTATTTTATAGTTGAAACATCATTAGGTATCATGACTGACTCTCAGTCTAGGTTCTTCTGATAGTAAGCAACAGAATTCAGTTTAAACTAGCGTAAGCCAAAAATAGAATGTCTTGAATAGATACTAAAGTATCTTGCAGAAGTTAAAGACAGCTAGGCCTCTGGGCATCTATAAAAAGGGACAGAAATGTTATCAGGTGCCCAGACAGCACTATCTTTAGGTCTCTGATGTTTGTGTCATTTTCTTTTTCTTTCCAGGCAGGCTTTCTCTGCTTCTTCGAGTATATGACGGTCAGAAGACGGCTGTCCCATGATTGCCATTTGTTTCCCATGGTTACAGCCATGCACAGGGACTAACTTATTACACATTCTTTGGAAAGAAAATGTAATTCATCTAACCCTGGTCCAAATTGGTAGAAGTGGGGGTGAAGGACAAAGGGGACATGTGGGGGCCCTCCCATGGTGTAGAGGACACTCTCAGAGAGAGTGGCTGTGTTAGTCCACAGAGGCCAAGACAATATTAAATCAGAGAAAACATATCAGGAGGAATACTTGTGAGATAGAAAGGCAAGGGAGCCAGGGGAGAGTCATCAGATGTAAATGTGACCCCAAGTGAAGGAAAGAGATAGAGGAAGTGAGGAAGGAAGGAGGGGGTCTCGGACTGGTTCTAAATCCAAGATTTAAGTTCCAAGGAGAGTTCAGCAAGGCCATTTGGGAGCACTCAAGCCAAAGTTGCTCCTTAGGGGTTACTTATGTCTGTTAGGAAGGTCTGCCTTAACAATCCCTGCTAGACTCAGTCATTGGCTAGAAGAAGCCTTTGGGAGGAGAGGCTTTGGAACAAACACGACAATCCACTTCCAAGCTTAGGAGCTTCAGTTCTTGGTTGATCATACTCTCACAGTTGAACATCTGAGAGGCACATTCTCATGGCCACAACGATGGTCATTAAGAACAGAATGAATGCCAAAAGGTGTCTAGTGTAGCAGTTCCTCAAAATTACTCAAAACTTACCCAAAGTTTGAGTAAAAGTTTCTATTCTAGACCCAAGGAGAAGGCAAGGGAAATAATAGAAAGCAGAAGAATGGGACTTGAGATTAGAACTGGAAAACTCTAAGAGCAATTACACTTTCATTCATTCAAAAAATATCTACTGACTATGTGCTACAGACAGACAATATTCCAGGTTCTGGAAATACAGTGGTGAATAATGCAGAAATTCTGTGTATAGCCTAAAATGAATTTATAAACCAGAGAGACAATGACCATATTCATTGATAAGGATAAACACAAAATACTGAAGTTGTACAGAGGATAGACACCTCACCTTGATGAGTTTCAGGCTTCAAGGAAGGATGATGGGGACCTTAACACTGTCTAGGCTAACTCTATCCTCATGTTATATATGAGGTTGGTAAAGTCTCTTGTTCAAGGTCATCACCCTGCTGGTTATCGAGAGAGGAGTTTTATAACTCAAGATTCCTAAATCCCACCTTATATCTCTCTGTGCTTTACATCTGATGACAACTTAATTATTGTCAGTCTTAGAGAAGCATCCATTCCTCCTAGCGGAGTCAAGGGTTGTTACTATTTGCTTTCAATGTATCAACACCACCATCAAAAATACAGATGATTAAAAACTAAGCTCATGATGCTGCCTTTTAGAACTCTTTGAGGGTTTCTGAACAATCGGGAAACTTTAGCCCGTATTTTCAGAATATGCTGTCAGGGAAGGTCATCTGAATCATATCCATCAAATGTTGGGGATGACTCACCGTCAAACAAATCTCACTTTTAAAAACTTGTCTTTATAAACACACAAGAAGAAATCATTTCTACTGCTTTCAAGAGGGTTCTTTGTTTCCTCTACCTCCCCTCCTGGCCCTCCCCCTGAGCCCTCCCCCAAACAAAAGCCCTGCAAAAGAGGTACACACCCTGTAGCTGCCCACGGGTTGGCTGGCTTCAGTCACTGGCACCCCCTACAGCAGCTGCTCTCCCCTATTTGTGTCCTCCTCTGGCCCTGTTGGGCTGACTCACTAAAGCCTGAAGGCTTTGCCTCCTCGGGGTTATGGCCTGTGGGGAAGGGTAAGAGATGCTCATAGGAGCCAGTGGGTAATTAAAGACCTGTACGCAGTCCAGTGCCTGGACATCACACAGAAAAGGCCTGCAGTCAATTTAGGCCAAAGAATGGATCTTCTTAATGAGAAGCCTGAGGCTTCTTCTCCTTTAGTTGGGTCATCAGCAGGGGGAGGATCTTCCAGGCCACTGAATTGAGTACACGTTCTTCCAGACTCTTCTTCTGAGTGATTCCTTTATCTGAACTCCTTGATGGAAGGAAGGGTTTGTGGGAAAGACTGGTCTACACATCCTCCAGCCTTCAGCTAAACTTTGTTTAATTTTACAATCCACCCCATTAGGTCCCTAAAGGAGCTGCACCAAAAGTCAAATTATGGTGCCTCTTTGGCATATAATTGCAGGAGCAAAAACCAAATAAACAAACATAAAAATGCAAATCCCCACTCTTTTGGCCTAGAAGTGGCATATCCTTCTCCTCCCATAGCCACCTTTTTTAAAAAATTATATTTTCTTATAGAAAATACAAATGCAAAAGAAGAAAAGAAAAGCTTATAATTCTTCCCTTCCTAACATTTTCACTGCTAGCATTTTTCGGTATATTCTCATACATTATTGCCTAGACCAAATATAAACACACATATACACATATATGCTTTAAAAAAATTAACCTGGAGCATGCTTTCATAGTAATATTTTTTTACACTATTATTTTAATGGCTATATAATACTTCACTATGAAGCCATAACTGATTACTTTGCCCAGTCTTCTATTGGATATGTAGGTTGTTTTCCATTCTCAGGAGAATCCCATTGATTTTCACCCCAAATTCCTCTTAGTGTGATAAAAATTCAGTTTAGCAAACTGGAAAAATGTTGACTACCATATTTCCCCATGTATAAGATGCTCCCATGTGTAAGATGCACCTTAATTTTGGGGCCTGAAATTTGAAAAAAATAATGTATTACATAAAGTCATTGAACTCAAGTTTTATTCATCATAAAATTCATACAACTCCTTATCACTGTCAAAACTCCCACCCATTAGCTTGTCTTCATCTGTGTCTCATGACGAATCACTGTCTTCAACGATGAGCGCAAAAACAAGCGTGAAAAAGTGGGAAATGCAGTAAAAAATATACAACCACTGTATAAGACACACCCAGTTTTTGACCCCAAATTTTTCGGAAAAGAGTGCGTCTATACATGGGGAAATACGGTCCTTTTCTCTAAATCAGTAGTTGTCAACTAGAAGTGATTTTGTCCTCCAGGAGACACTTGGCAATGTCTGGAGACCTTTTTGGTTGTTAAAACTGGGGGACTGCCCTTGATATTTTGTAGGTAGAGACCAGGATGCTGAAGAGTATCCTACAATGTATAGGACAGCTCCCTACAACTAGGAATTATCTAGTCTAGAAAGTCAGTTGTACTGAGGTTGAGAGACTGCTCCCAATATCAGTCTAACCACCATTATAAACTCAAGTGAGTTGTCCATCAGAGGACTTCCATGCTAGTCCCCTTTCTCATAGTTCCTATTGCCACAGTCCCCTTTTCTCTTCGTAAATACAAACAGAGCCTTGCACTGGACACAGGAGTGACGAAGACGCAGCTCCTTCCATGCGCTGAATCACACCTTGCACTGCAAAACTCTTTTTCCAGATCAGTAGCAACTGTGCGCTTCCTTGTCCTTGTTGCTCTTGGCAACCAAACTCTCAGTCTTTATTCAATTACTCATTCTGTCGTCATGTGCTTTTCAGCTACATGGTCCATTTTAAAGCCACACCATTCTCTATTCTGGACTCCAGGAAAATTCCAAGGCCTTGGTTTTACTTTCTAGTCACCCTATTCCTCATGTTGGGCTTCATTTACTTCTTTCTCCCCTGCACATTGAGGGGGTCTATAATTTTTATCCTCCCTTGTTCCCATGAAGGTATCAGTGGCCAGGTACGTTCTTGCCATCTTCCTTCCCTTCTCTAAGAATTTAGAGTGTATTTTCTTGTCATTGGCTAAGCCTTTCCCATGAGTCTTGAATCGAAACCGCTCTGAGTCCCTGCCCCGCGCTGCCCGGCCCTCCTAGGGCCCTCCATCAGAGTGAAGCTGCCACCTTTTACTTTTTCTCCCCTTCCATGCCAGACTGTGTTCCAGAAACTTGGCTAAGGCTGGGAACCCTGTTTCCCTGGACACTCCTCCTTGGAGGGTTTTAGTCATTACTTGCCAATCTCAGAACTGGCACGAAATTTGGAAGGCATAAGTGAGGAGGAAGGCATTGCTCTCAGAAGCTGCCTACAGTTAGACACCAAAACAGTGACAAACAACAGTGCTCCATGGGCACCAGCTTGTGCTAGCTCATCTCCCTGACTGCTAGCCCTAGTGGACAACAGCGGCCCTGGGCCCACCAGCAGCCCCACAGGGCCAGCAGCTGCGCAGAGCCAATAACTCCCTCAGGCACAGAACTCCCCACGAAGCTCCTCTTTGTGGCCCCACATAAGCAACAGACCTGCTTCCGGGTTGCCCTGTGAGTTCCAGCTTGCTCATCTGCACCTATTGTTTCTATCAGTCTATTCAGGAACTGTTTCTCTAACCCTCCAACTCCCTCCTTCCTCAGCTCCTCCCACATCTTTGTTGGGACTGATTTCTAGAATAATGTCTGTATTACTTATAGTGGCTGTGTGTTCCGGAGTGAACCCTGTCTGATGAACGTTTCCTGGCTGTCTTCTTCAAAGACTGCTCTGCGCTTGCTGCCTCTACAATGTTGCTTCATCCTCCCTCTAAACTCCTGCTCCTGGTCTTCACCTCCAGCGACTCTTACCAAAGTCACCATCAGCCTCCTGCTTACTAAAACTAGTGACAAAACTTGCTGAAACTGTTTTACTATGACCTTGTATCTTTGCAGCCTCTGGCTCTAATGTTCTCTCTCTTCTCCTTAAAGATCTCTTATTTTCAGCCTCCATGAACTCACCCACTAACAGCAGGCTTCCTCTTCTCAGAATGCTTCCACTCCATCTCCTTACACATTCTTCTCCTTCTGCCTGACCCTTACATGTCTTTGTTCCAGAGTCCTCAAACTTTTTCTACTTTGGTATTGCCTCGTCTCTTTTCTACTTCTTTTTCTTACATAATCTCTTCCATGCACAAAGCACCCAGAACCACCTATTAGCTGACAATCCCTAACCCTATGTCTCTATCTCAGCTTTCCTTCTCAAGCGTCAGTCTTCCTCATTCTATTACTGATGAAATATTTCTACCAGGATCAGCTTAGCAGAAGCCTAATTTTCTGAGCTCTACTAGGGAGGTGAGCTTCTTCCAATTCCCTTTTGATTCTTAACAGGGTTAATTCATCCAAGAGAATGCAGCTTTGGCTGCAGGTACAATCACATTTCTACCTCCTGGCTCTAGGCCACCTGGGATGCTCCACCTCAATAATAAATAGCCTTGGGCAAGTTTCTTAAACTCACTTGTTTTAGTTTCAATATTTTTTAAATGGGGATAATAATAATTCCTAATTCATGGTTTATTGAGAGCATTAGGATAGGGCCTAACTTACTGCAAATGCTATGAAATTATTTGCTATCATGATAAATATAACATCATCATCATCATCATTGTCACATTAGACTGTGAGCTCCTCAAGGGAAAGGACAGTGTCTCATTGACCCTTATGTCCCCGGTGTCAGTTCAATGCTTCAATCAATGTTTGGTTGATAAATGAATGATTAAATAAAAGCCCTTTGGAATTTCAGGCAAACTGTAGGGTGCCTTCAGGTATTGCTGTCTAGCACTCCCTGCACGAACTAAGGCAAGGCAGGGAGAGAGCCATTTATAATAATGCTAAGTAGAATTTATTTCTATACCATGTAAGATCAGAAAGATCTCATTGTTTCCTACCTGCGTTAGCCAGCTGTTAGCATTCCCAGCAATTAGCATTTCCCAGCTGTCAGTACTTATCTCACCAATGTTCATGGGAAATTCTCTGGAAATGCTCCCGTGTAGCCACAAAGACAATTACTACAACAAAATCCACATGGATATTTTGTTTTTGCTTATTTTTCACTGGTAATACCACTTATAGCTGAGGTTAGGGCATTTCCAAAAATTAAAAACCAGTTGTGGGTTGAGGTTTCTAGCGGTCAGTTTAAAATTTTTCTTCCTTTCCCTATCTCCAGATCTGTTTTTCCCCTCTTGGGCAAACACTTGCTCAATTCTAGACCAAGTTGGTCTCCACCTCTCAGTCTCTTAAAGACCAAGTTCCTGGCAAAGTAAGTGAGGACCAGCCTTCTTCCTAGTCATCACAGGGGTAAGCGTGAAGGGTCCTGGAGTATAAACAGAACAAGTCTAAAAGCATAATTTGCAAACCTCATAATGCGTCTAAGTTGAGACAGTCCGTCCTTGCTGGAAAGCCCTTGCTAATCATATAAACATGGTCCCCGGAGGTGGTGTGCGAAAGGGATGGAGTGGTGTCTACATAAAACAGAAATGGAGCTTGAGGACACTTTTAAAGGCCAAAGTGCAGAGAAAGATCCTGGCAAGGGGAGGATTGAAGAGTCAAGGTAGGGGGGGTGTTGTGGGGGGAGATATAAATGTGGAAAGAATCAGAAGTGGTTGACACGGGAACCAGAAATTAGAAGACCATTTTTTAACATAGAATGACTTTGGTGCCGAGACAGCAAATGCCAACGCCCACAGACATCACTGGGTCTACTGCTGTTTCCAGTTTAGGTGGGATTGTATTCATAACAGCTAACATTTGAGGGGCATGACTCATGTCAGGCATCAGGCTTGTGCGTATTATCTCATATGATGCTCAATACAAGTTCATACAGTAGGATTATGATCATTTCTATTTGACAGATGAGGGAATTGAAGCAAAGAGGGGTTAGGGAACTAGCCCCCAGATTGCAAAGTTAGGCAGCAGTAGAGCCAAATTGTAAACCCAGGACATCAGAGGCCCAACTCAACAGCTCTCAGGGGCTGGGATCTCCTATAAATTGAAATTGGAGCCCAGTGGTGAAATAAAAGAACTCCCAGAACACTTAGCTAAACCCCGCCCCTGCCCTCACTATAGTTAGAGGCTAGCTATAGCCAAGCCCTTCTCTTCCTCTAGTAACCAGGACACAACAGCAAGCCCCTGCCTCTTCAAATGAAAGAAATAAAAAGGGGGGTCCGGGCCCTGTTCTGCTTTCTGCCCTGCTCCGCCTGTTTCTGCTGGCTTTCTGAAATTTTCAGCTTAACCCTTTACCACTTCTTCTCAATGTGCTGGTCTTCTTCTCAGGGAGACGCTACAACTTTTCTCATCTTGCCCAGGACTTACCTGGTTTCAGCCCTGGAAAATTTCGGTCCCAGAAAATCCATCTGTCCAGGACAAACCAGAACAATTGCTCTCCCAGCCCCCACCCTTTATTTCAATCTTTTGCCCTTCCTTCTATTTAATTTTGTCTGACTCTTGTGCCCTGGCTTGCCCATGTTACTTGGCAAACTTTGGTTTTAATTTTACCACTAGTGATGCACTTCCAAAATTTTACACAGAAAGAGCAAATTCTCTTAATAGCTCTATGAACATACTTCCAGGAGGATCCCACCTCCCTGCCCCCCCCCGCCCCCTGCCCCCCACCCAGACACACATATGTGTGTCTATGTCCACACTTCTTTATATAGCTACATGCCTATGCATATATATACCTTGTTGTTCTCTTCTGCTCTTACTTAGCAGACTTTCTCTCTGTGTTCACCAATCCACACACATTTAATGTGTCAAACTACATCTGATTGTTATTTTAATTTGATTATCCTATTGTTGAGCCTTCAAGCACTTCCATTATGCCATCTTCTCATGGTGCAGGGCAAGAAAGTCCTGAATATTAATGCCAGTTGTGCTACTTACTAGCTGTTTTCTTGTGAGTAAAAATGGATAATAGAAATATTTTCCTTACTCAACTCCCTGGGCTGTTACCTGGCTCAAGTGGATCCGTGAATATGAAATCTCTTGGTACACTCGAAGTCACTACTGAAAAGGGTACTATTATCATAAAATGCACCGTTGTAGAAGACAGGACAACAGAAGAAAATGAACAATCATGTTTACTTCAAGAAAACCACATCAGGGCACTTGCATCCTCCTATAACCACATCAAAATTACAACTAAACTACAGAACAACCCTCATTCAGAACTGTCTGAAATCTACCTGACCGGAAGTCCTACAACCAGAGATATACATAAGAAGCTACATGGAGATTAGTAGGAGAGGTGGTGATGTGAAAGGGGCCGTTCCCACACTCACACGTGGTGGATAGAAATTGAGAGGGATACCCTGGTTGCAGAGGTCCCCCCTGGTAGCAAGGGATCCCAGTCCCACAGCAAGCCCCCCAGCCCAGGGTTCCAGTGCCAGGAAGAGAAGTCCCATAACTTCTGGCTATAAAAACTAGCAGGAGTTGTGGCTGAATGAGACAGAGGGCTCCTGGAGTCCCAGGCAGTTCCTCTTAAAGGGCCCACACACTGACTTTCTCAGACTTACACACTCTGAGTTTCAAATCTTAGGCAGCAGCTTGGAGGGCACCAGGGGCATGCAGGGAGGAACTGAAGTGTCTGGCATCAAAACAAGAGCTGAGGGGGCAGCTTGAAGTACTGGCAGAGGCTGCTGAGCCCTTCCCCTACAAAGCTGGCAGGCAGATACCATATCTAAGACTCCAGTAACCTGGTTATCACTATTCACGCTGCCCTGCCAATTTTCTGAGACTGTGCCCACCCAACTCTTGGGCCCACCCCAGCTCTTTCCAGTGGCTTTTCCAAATGAATGGCCTGTCTTGGCTCATGCTTTATACTTACCTAAAAATCTCTCAAACAAGCAGCATCTGACCTTGACATGGCCCATACTTCTCACTAAGTGGCCCAATGCCTGGCACTAGTGGAATCCAGCATTGGTTCACAGCTTGGTTTCCCCTGGACACCATCAAATCCAGCAAAAGTAGCAGCGATCTGCAGATTGCTTTGTAGCTCAAGCCAGGTGGCCCCAGGCAGAAAACAGGCAGTAGCTGACCTTGGCCTGCACCTCCTGGGACGCTTCAGAGCCATCAAACCTGGTGAACAGCTCAGACCACGTCAAAGTACCACCCAACTACCTCCACCAGTGACACACTCAAGGGGCAAACTCAGTGGGCACCAGAGGCCCACTGAAGTAAGTCCTGCTCTATGGACTGGCCTTTGCACAACCAATCCTCCATGATGGTCATAGTCAGTCTTTGCAGCTGACTGGCCTGGGGGTAAATCTCTCCCATTGATATGCCAATAGCATCAAGACTCAACTACAACAAGAGGGTGTACACAGTCCACACAAGAATGGGGGACATACCTGGAGCTCCCTGTATGGGTAAACAGGGAGGCTGCACCACTGGACCCTAGAGGACATCTACTACATTAGGCAACTCTAACACGCTTGAGAGATGTAGCAGCTCTACATAATACCTACTAACAAACACAGGGAGGTTGCCAAAATGAGGAAACAAAGAAACATGTCCAAAATGAAAGAACAGAACCAAACTCCAGAGAAATAACAAAACAAAATGGAGACAATCTACTAGATGTAGAGGTCAAAACACTGGTTAAAAGGATGCTCAATGAACTCATTGAGAACTTCAGCAGCATATAAAAAGACATGAGAACCATAAAATACAAACAAACAAACAAAATAAAAAACAGGCAGAAATGAACAGTATACTAACTGAAATGAAGAATAATTTATAGGGAATCAATAGAGGACTAGATGAAGCTGAGAATCAAATGAGCAATTTTGAATATAAGGAAGCAAAAAAATACCCAACCAGAACAGCAGAAAGAAAAAAGAATCTAAAAAAGTGAGAATAGTGTAAGCCTCTGGGACAACTTCAAGTCTACCAACATTCACATCACAAGGTGCCAGAAGGAGAAGAGAAAGAGTAAGAAATTGAAAACCTATGTAAAAAAATAATGACAGAAAACTTCCTCACTTGCTGAAGGAAATCATATACAAATCCAGGAAGTTCATAGAGTCCCACACGAAGATACATTATAAATTAAAGTGGCAAAGGTTAAAGACAAAGAGAGAATCTTAAAAGCAGCAAGAGAAAAGCAATTAGGTACCTACAAGGGAGTTCCCATAAGACTGTCAGCTGAGTTCTTTGCAGGCCAGACACTTTGCAGGCCAGAAGAGATTGGCAAGAAATATTCAAAGTGATATAAAGCAAGGATCTACAACCAAATTACCCAGCAAAGCTATCATTTAGAATCAAAGGACAGATAAAGATCTTCCCAGACAAGAAAAAGCTAAAGGAGTTCACCACCACCAAAGCAGTATTATATGAAAAGTTAAAGGGGCTTGTTAGGAAGAAGAAGAAGAAGAAGAAGAAGAAGAAGAAGAAGAAGAAGAAGAAGAAGAAGAAGAAGAAGAAGAAGAAGAAGAAGAAGAAGAAGAAGAAGAAGAAGAAGAAGAGGAGGAGGAGGAGGAGGAGGAGGAGGAGGAGGAGGAGGAGGAGGAGGAGGAGGAGGAGGAGGAGGAGGAGGAGGAGGAGGAGGAGAGGAGGAGGAGGGGAGGAGGAGGAGGAGGAGGAGGAAGAAGAGAAAGGAGAAGAAAATCTAAATATGAACAATAAAATGGCAATAAATACATATCTATTAACAATTGAATCTAAAAAACAAAATTAAAAAAATGAACAAGTAGAACAGAAACAGACTCATAGATACAGAAAAGATATTAAAGGGAACATTTGATGGGAAGGGTGTTAGGGTGATTAGTGAAAAAGGTGAAGAAGGTGAAGTAAGAACTATAAATGATAGTTACAAAAGTCATAACAATATAAAATATAGCATAGGGAATATAATCAATAACATTCTAATAACTATATATGGTGTCAGATGGGTATGAGATATATCAGGATGATTAGTTAGTTATATAATGTCTAATCACTTGAGTGTACACCTGAAACATAATATTGTATGACAACTATAATTAAAATATAAAAATGATTTAAAAATAAAAATTAAAAAAACTAAAAAGAAAAGAAAAATCCATCAGTTGATAGCACAGTGTAAGTCTTGCCCAACATTTTTCTATGCATATAGAGACACATATTAATTTTATAAAACTTCAGTCTATATTGTTTTGTACCCTGCTATTTCTTATTTACCAAACTATTGTGAATGTCTTTCTGTTTTATGCTAGTAAATACTAACTTATATTATAATTAATAATGGCTATATAGTGTTCTGAAGTATGGAAATAGTATGATTTATTATAATAATACCATAATTTTGAGCATTTAGGTTATTTTAACATTTTCACTATTATAAACCATGTAAGAATGTAATTATTTCCTTAGGATACATTCCTAGAAGTGGAACTTGTGGGTCGAAAATCAAGACACATAAATCACAGCTTTGGCATGTGTTGCCAAATTTCCTTCTGGAAAGAATATAGCAATACATATTCACAACATAAGTTCATATAGAGTTTATTTCTCCAGATCCTGACAAAACTAGACATTATAATTTTTGTTTGTTTATCAATTTGACAGGACAAAGTGGCATTCTTGTCACTGATTTAATATTATTGGTCTTGTCTTTGAGGAAGACTTTCTGTTTCTGATTTTGTCTTTTCAATAGGGAGATCTATAGTATTAAAAACTATTTCATTCTTTCTGTCCATTTTGTTTTACTCTTATTATTTGAAATGTATGTATACAGGGTAGGGCAGTTTTCTGTATGGAAAACAATACAATAATTAATAAATAATAATACAGAATAAACTCTGTGTTTCATGTACTTACAACTGTAAACCTACTGTTACCCCACTCTGTATTTATATTCTTCTTTGGAGTGAATACTGATTATACTTTACATATCCAAATATATTCAATTCATATTATTCAAGTATATTTTTCTAATATTCAAATATATTTTTCTACTATGTAGTATTAATAAGTATTTTTTGTTCCCTCTGAGAAACTAAAAACTTTAGCTTACTCTTATGACTTCCCCATATCCACTCTCAGTTCAGCCGTTTGTTTTCTACCTTTAACTATTCAATCTATATCCATCAACCCACAATGACCTTCCAGTGGTCCTGGATGAAAGAGAATGAGCTGGGCAATAGATAGAAGATTGCTGTGCCAATTATCTCAAAAGAGACAGTGTAAGCAAAATAAAGGTGACTTTATTATCTCATAAGCTCATCTACCCAAAGTGTATTAGTCAGTATGTTTGTCCAGAGAAACAGAACCAATAGAATACATATAAATATATACATAAGACGAGATTTATTACAGAAACTTTCTTGTGTGGTTTTGAGGGCCAAGAAGTCTGAGAATCTGGAGGCTGATGGTACAAGTCCCAGTATGAGTCCAAAAGCCCAAGAATGAGAGCACCAATGTCCAAGTACAGGTGAAAGCAGATGCCTCAACTCAAGCAGAGAGGGTGACAGGGTGACTCATCTTTCTTCTGTTTTTTTTGTTACATTCAGGCCCTCAATGGATTGGGTGATGCTACCCACATTGGTGAGGGTGACCGACTTTACTCAGTCTACTGATTCAAGTGTTATTCTCTTCCAGAGACACCCTCACAGGCACACCCAGAAATGCTGCTTCACCAGCTATCCCATAGCCCAGTCAAGTTGACACATAAAATTAATCATCACAGAAGAATATAAAGGAAACTAGGCATCAAGAGGGACTAGAAGCAAGAAATCAAAAACAATTGAGAACTCTAGGTACACTTCTCACATCCCATCTCTCTTCTTTTCAGTGCATCAGTTTTATTATAAAATTTTTCTGTTATCCAGACTTACAATGCAGAAATCTTATTTGTGACTCAAGAGAATGGCCAAGATTGAGACTGAAATATCTGTCCCCATTTCAAATTCCCAGGAAAGAGACTACAGTTGGCCCTTGAACAATGACAGGGGTTAGGGGTGCCAACCTCTTGCACAGTGGAAAATCCGCTCCATATATAACTACAGTCAGCCATTCACATACATGGATTCCCAACTGCAGAGTTGACCCTGAACAACATGGGTTGGAACTGCACTGGTCAATTGAAAAAACAAACAAACAACTGTGTGTAGGTGGATCCACACAGTTCAAACCCATGTTATTCAAGGGTCAACTGTATGATTGACCCATCCTGAGTCAGTTGACAACCCCTTAACAAATTGGCTGCAGCTAAGGGTGAAATCACAGGGCAGACAAATGTGGGGTGTGGTCAATTTTCAGAGAAAAACCCAACTCAAAGGACATACACCACAAAGCCATCCACCTGAAAAAACTAAAACAGGAAAGCATTAAAGTGAGAACACTGGAATATGAATGAGATGTAGAGACCAACAAGATTCTTGTCAGAGTATTTTTTAAAAATATACCTGCCTAGGCTCTACCACACCTGATAAATCAGAATTTCTGGGGTAGAGGAAAAGATGGTTAATCCCAGTTGGCTAAATTGAAGCTTTAAAAGAGAAGTAATTTGTTTCAGGTCACTTAGCAATTAAAAGATGCAACTAGGATTAGAACCTAGAACTCTTTCCAATAAAGGTCTGTCAGTGTCAACTGTGCCAACCAGGGTCTGGGTGAGGTAGAGGACGGGACAGTTCATGTGTGCTCTTGCAAAAGGGAAATGCAGCTGGAGGAATGCAAATGTTCTGGGGATGCAAAATTGCTCCAGGAAGGAGGAGAATTTTCCTAGATTTTACTTTCAAAATGTGCTAAGCTTTAAAGTCTTTCCTGGGTCTGTACACACTGTTCTCTGGGTTCAAGTCAGTCAGCTGTGGCCAAGAGAGTGGAATGACATGGAGTGTTTGGTTGCCTTCATTGAAGGACGATCACTGTGGTTGGAGCTGTAGGCAGTGGTTACTATAGTTAGCTTAGAAGTTCTTTTTGTCCACTGCCCAGTATTTATTTACTACTAATCTATCAAACAATCTTCAACTTTTAAAAATTAGGCCATAAGTGCATAGAATTGGATTAATCATAATCAATGGTTTTTTGACTCACATTGATACAGCATGGCCTTCTTTTACTTATCTTGTTTGTTATAACAAGCCTCTCTGAACCCACCACCCAACACAAACACCAGGAAATTGGCAATAGCTTACACAGAGCTTTGCTTTCCTCTCCCTCCCATCTTTATATCTCTCTCCCTCCTTCCAACCAGTATGGCTGCCAACCTCAATTCTGTGTTCATCATTCCTTGCTTTTTCTTTCTATGTGGTTTTATCCCATCTATTTATATTCCTAATAAGCATTATTATTTTTAACTGTATAAAAAAAACATTACACTGTTGATGCTATCTGGACTTACTATTTTTACCTAAAGAGAAAAAGGGTAACTTCACAAGATAGAAGCTTGGCAGACACCATCTTAATTGAGGGATCAAAGTGAACGTCATCTGCAATGGGACAAATCAAAATCATGTGCTTGATAGAATGCAATGAAGAGAACACAGCTTTGCTTCTGGGATATTCTTGCCAAAATTACATAACCTGAATCTAATCATGAGAAAACATCAGACAAACCCACATCGAGAGACATTCTATGAAATAACTGCTGTAATCTTCAAAAGTGTAAAGGTCATGAAAGTCAGAGAAAAATTGAACTGTTCCAGATGACAACTAAACACAATATGTGATTCTGAACCAGACGCTTTGGCTCTGAAAGTCATTTAGGAAAAATTGACAAAATTTAAATGAGGTTTGAGGATTACATAGTGGTCAAATATTAATGTAATTTCCTGACTTTGATGGTTGTATTGTGGTTATGTAAGAGAACATCCTTGTATGTTGAAAATATACCCTAAAGTAGTCAAGAGTATTGAGATATCAGATTGACAGCTTATTCTCAAGTGGGTATGGGGGGATAAAAGCATCAGGACTATACTTGAAACTTTTCTGTAAGTTTGATCTGGCTTCAAAACTAACAAACAAAATAAAAATAAACAAACACAAAAGTATATTACTAAGATACCCAACTCATCCATATTTCTTTATATTATTATAATTCATATACTTTGACTACTGAATAATATTGCCACAGTTCATTTATTTCCTTTCCCATTGATGAGAGGAGGAAGCAGACCTGAGAGTTTAGGTGACCATCTTTAAGTCATTCAATTAGTAACTGTTAGAGCAAAACATTAGCCCAGTTTGTTTGCCTCCCCAGGTCGTTGCTTCTTCCTTCAAGTTGTGTGGAAAAAACTTGTTGGCCTGATTATCATCAGTAAAAGACATTTATGGGGAACTGCTGCAATTTCTGATTATCCAGGAAAGGGAGAGGGAAGAGGATTACCATCAAAGAAAGACTGATGAATTGTCAACAACTCTAAATCAAGCTTAATTGCATGGTCACACTCCTATTAGCTCAAATGGGAAGGGCTGGGGGATCAAGGAAGAAGCAGAGTAGGTGGGGATCTAGGCACTGCTCCTGTGCAACTAGTCCAGCAACTTTAATCTTCTGAACCCCTTTCAGTAGGAGTCCAAACGCTTCAGGTCCCTATTTCAACTTAGCCATGATTCACACACACCAGGAACCCAAACTTTGACTGCAAGTTGCAGTGACAAACTGACACAAACATTTGTCTGGGTTTAGAAAGAGATGAGGGTTCTACCAGAATAGGAAAGCAGGTCAGTCAAGATTGCCCAAGGCCAGGAGATGGAAATGTGTAGTGTCAATAAGACCAGTAGGTGATTTAGCATCTGCTATAGGACAAGAGAAAAATAGATGGTAGGTATATGCCCTCAAATCCTCAGGAAGTCATGAAGAAATTCAAGACAAAATGAAAGGGTGTTATCTATCACTGGTAGCAAAGAAGCCCAATCACAGGAAGCCCCAGACATTCACAGATACAGGCCTGAACCCAGTTTCTGCCCAAACTTAGTGGGTTATATTCTCTCTCTCATCATTTGTCTTCTCATCTATATATAAATATAAATGGTCCATGGGCCATTTGGTACTGGTCCACAGAGAAAGAATAAATAACTTATATTATTTTTGTTTTATTTATATTTAAGTCTGAACGATGTTTTATTTTTAAAAAATAACCAGATTCTCTCTGTTACATCTGTCTAAGACTCACTCTTGATGCTTGTCTCAGTCACATGATACATTTATCCGTCCAACCCTAAAGGCCAGTCTGTGAAAATATTTTCTGAAATTAAACTGGTCCATGGCCCGAAAAAGGTTGGGGACCACTGTATAAGAGGATTTAATTGTTTGATCTTTAGCAATTTTCAGTTCAGATATTCTAAGAGCACTTCTTTATACAACACAGAATGAAACCCAAACTACCCAACTCTTCCAAAGGCCAAAGAATGGTCTTTCTCCTCCTCTTCCTCACAACAGTCTCTGAATACTCTGTGAAAATATCATTATCCCATGCAGACCACACACTACTTAGAGCACAGAGAAGGTGCAAAATTGAGTAGAATCTCCATAGGTGGTCCCATAGATGACTAGTCCCATAAAATTTCTTTTTTAAAAAAGCTCCATAGTATAGTAGAAAAGGCCCAATTTATAATAGCATCAAAATATAAAATGTCTGGGACCCGGGTTCGATTCCCGGCCAGGGCACACAGGAGAAGCGCCCATTTGCTTCTCCACCCCTCCGCCGCGCTTTCCTCTCTGTCTCTCTCTTCCCCTCCCGCAGCCAAGGCTCCATTGGAGCAAGGATGGCCCGGGCGCTGGGGATGGCTCTGTGGCCTCTGCCTCAGGCACTAGAGTGGCTCTAGTCGCAACATGGCAACGCCCAGGATGGGCAGAGCATCGCCCCCTGGTGGGCAGAGCGTCGCCCCTGGTGGGCGTGCCAAGTGGATCCTGGTCGGGCACATGCGGGAGTCTGTCTGACTGTCTTTCCCTGTTTCCAGCTTCAGAAAAATGAAAAAAAATATATATATATATAATGTCTGTAAATAAATTAGACAAAATATATGAGAGATTTATATAATGAAAAATTTTAAACTCTTTTGAGGAATTTAAAAAGCTTACACAAATGAAAAGAAGCATCCTATATTGTTGGAAAGCAAGCCACAACCTCGAAAAGGTGTCAACTCTCAGTAGGTGATCTATAAGATTAAAACAATCTTGTAAATGTACCAATTGAATTTAAAAAGACAAGCAATTTCTATTGTTCATTTGGAAAAATAAACAAAAATGCATAGTCAGAAAAAGAAGAGTGACAAGGGAACAAGACCTACTCGATACTAAAATGTACTATAAAGCCTTAATAATTAAAACAGTTTGCTATTAATGCATGAATGGAAAATGAGCCATGGAACTATTAAAATTTGGAGATAGAATTAAATACTCATAGGAACTTAATAAATAATAAAAGTTGTATTTCAAATCATTGGAGACAAAATTTGAATTGTTCAATAATTGTTGTTAGTGCAACTGGTTAACCATCTGGAAAAAAAAATAGATGTATAAACAAATTTTACCCCAGTGTAAGTCTCAAGAGAATCAACTATTTAAATGTAAAAATGAAAACTTAAAAGTAATAATAATTTTAAAAATCTCTGGAAGAAGTCTGATCAGGCAGTGGCACAGTGGATAGAGTATTAGACTGGGGTGCAGAGGACCCAGGTTCCAAATCCCTAAATCACCAGCTTGAGCGAGGACTCATCCGGCTTGAGCACTGGCTCAGTAGCTTGAGCACAGGGTCACTGGCTTGAGCCTGGGATCATAGACATGACCCCATGTTCGCTGGCTTGAAGCCCAAGGTCACTGGCCTGAGCCCAAGGTCACTGGCTTGAGCAAGGGGTCACTCACTCTGTTGGATCCCCCGTCCCTGTCAAGGCACATATGAGAAAGCAATCAATGAACAACTAAGGTGCTGCAATGAAGAATTGATGCTTCTCATCTCTTTCCCTTCCTGCCTATCTGTCCCTATCAGTTCTTCTCTCTGTCCCTCTCTCTGTCTCTGTCTCTCTCACTAAAAAGAAAAATAATCTTTAGAAGAATATTTTTACAATTTAAGAAAGGAAAGGCTTTTAACTATAATTTTTAAAAGTCCAAAATTCTTTTAAAAAGGATGAATAATTCGTTTTCATAAAAAATGTTTGGATGGAATAAGAAAACAAAAACACAGAAGAATCAAGGGTAAAGGCAAAAAACAAATTAGAAAAAATATTTTCAACTCATATAACAAAAGGCTAATTTCTGTCATACAAAGAGCTCTTACAAATCAATAAAAACAAGACTAACAACCCAATGGGAGAAGAGCAAAGTTCATAAAGAGTTCACAGAACAGGAAACACAAAATGCTCTTCAACATATAAAAGAATGTTCAATATCATTCATAATAAAAAAATTACAAATTACTGCTGCACTGAAAAAAAACATTCTTTACCTATTATTTTAGAATATCTTTAAAATTTTATCATAGTACTCTCATACACTCTTTTTAGTATATACAGTTGACCATTGGACAAAGTGGGGTTGGCCCCCATCTCCCCCCAGTTGAAAATTTATGTAACTTTTGACCTCAGGGGATTGGTTTCATGACAATCACCCCACCCCTACCCCACAGATACCAACCCCAGGATGCTCAAGTCCCTAATATAAGATGGTGTAGAACAATGCATGGCGTGGCATGGCACATCTGCAAGTTCCCAACCATGGATCCAAAATTCTGATTTCACTCTGAGCTTGTTTGAATCTCTGGATGAGAAACCAAGGGATATGAAGGGCTAACTGTATATTTATTGAAAAAAATTTAGCAGAGAAATGGACCGATGTAGTTCAAATATACGTTGTCAAGGGTCAACTATACATTTATAAGGAATTCCATCTCTGGGAATTTGTCTCGCACATATAAAAATATCTATGTATGAGGTTATATATTGCAGTAATGTGTCTGATAACTTAAAATTAGAAAAAAAATTATATGTTCAGATGCAACGGAATACTACGGTGTAGTTAAGGATGCTTTTTAATGTACTAACAGAAAAATAATTTTAAAAATTATATGTATAGTAGTGTTTAAAATATACCATTTGTTTAAAAATGGATAACCTGACCAGGTGGTGGCACAGTGGATAGAGCGTTGGACTGAGACGCGGAGGATCCAAGTTCGAGACTCCGAGGTCACCAGCTTGAGTGTGGGCTCATCTGGTTTGAGCAAGGCTCACCAGCTTGAGCCCAAGGTCACTGGCTCAAGCAAGGGGTCACTTGGTCTGCTGGATCCTCCCGGTCAAGGCACATATGAGAAAACAATCAATGAACAACTAAGGTACCTCAATGAAGAATTGATGCTTCTCATCTCTCTCCTTTCTGTCTGTCTGTCTCTATCTGTCCTTCTCTCTTTCTGTCTCTGTCACACACACACACAAAAAAAAAAATGGAGAGAAAAAATATATATTAACTATATGCAAATAAAATATCTCTAGAAGGATAGGCATAAAAATAAGTTGCTTATGGTAAAATAAACTTAATGCAGAAAAAAAGATCCTTGAAATGTATACTTTTTTAATACATTTTGAACTTTGAACCATATGACTATATTGCCTTCTCAAAAATTAAATTTCTAAGACTTCTACAGCATTATCTCTGCTCTAAGAGATCCATGATGAAAACCTTCAAGATAAACGCTCTTTGAAGTCCTATAATAAATTAACTTGTTGAACTGTTTAATCCAACATTTCAAAAACATATTTGACTCTGATACTCTTCCCATTTCCTGTGGTACACACAACAGAACACTGTCTCAGGGCCTTAACCGCACAGGGTTGCCCTGGGCCCTACATCCTGGATGAAGAGACTTGCTCAAAGGACCCTACTTAACACAATAGCCCTTAGGTGGAATCCTATAGAGAGATAACAATTGTAGTTTCATCTTAGGTTCTGAGTAAAATGGGAGAAAATCTCTTTCCCCTTTTAACCTCATCTTTTCTAAACTGAGTCAGAATTTTCAGCTATATTTTTAAAAATAAGATGCACCAGATCATTTGGTAAGGAGAATGCACATTTAGCCTCTGGCCATGTGAGCTTACTCATGCACAAATAAGGTCTGAGGGGGGTGGGTTGTCAAACAATAAACATGAAATGGCCAAGTAAATTAAAGTCTTCTTTTTTACATTGTAACCCAAAGGACAGAGCCATATGACACTTCTAACAGTATTTGTATATTGGCCTTCCCTGTTGTACAAGACTTGCATATAATTTACACTCTTGACATTCCCTGGCTATTGAGCTTAAATGCGCTTTTCAGGTTGAGATGTCAACTTTTTTTTTTTTTTGGAACATGCCTGAATAGGGTCACACTTTGGTACCATTTGAGTTGACTCTCAAAGGGAGATTATTTCCACCACTTGGAAAAGTCATTGTCAGGAAAGGCCAACCAGAAACCATTCCTGGCCCTAATCAAAAGCAGGTCAGCAGAAGGAAGCGTGGAAAGCTTCCCAGAATGCCAATACAGTTGGCCAAACATCAGCAATATGGAAGTACAGAAGTTCTCGAACAGAGTGGTTCTCAAAGTGACCCCCAGACCAGCAGCATCAACATCAACAGGGAACTTGGCAGACATTTTAGAAACTGAGTATTCTGATGCTCGCTAGACTTTGAGAACCAGTGCTCAAACAGAAGAACCTCCAGTCGTTATCCCCACGTAAGAGTGTTCAAGGTGCAAGAAATGCTTCTGCCTTAGTGGGCTTCTCAGGGGTTTAGTTCTAGGGTTTTTTTAAGTCCTGGGTCAGGGATTGAGCATTTAGTTTCATAATAGCCACTATCAATTTGGAGAAAATGGTAGGAATTTCTATCTGGATGACCCAGAGATACAACTACTGCTATTTTAATACAGCTGGCTAACTCAGCTGTAAGAAGAAAATTGGCTCATAGAGCTGGTAGCTAAAAGAGTAATAATATTGCAATGAGGAAACAGCTACACTAGAACCAGTTTTCAGGGATGACCAGAAGATGGACTTACGTAACTGCCTCATCAGGGTATCTGTACCATGATAAGTTGATTAGAAGTTGAAGAGACTCCTACAGAAGAATTAACTTCCAATTCCTAGAGTCAAATGCAAGTAGGCATGGGTTCCATGTGGAGGTATGGTTGGAGGGGGGCAGATTTTGGGAGCAAAATTGCAAATGGTAGTGAGTAGACAACAGAAAGGTAATTCATCATGGTGGTGGAGTCTAACCTAGGGAACTGGACTTTGTCACAGGACTCAAGGACTAAAGGGGAGCTGCTGGCCCTCAATCCTCTAGGGGACTGGTTCTTAAATCTTTTCTCCTTGCTTCTTCTGTGGAGTTGGGAGCCCCTTGTGGGGAAAAATAATGGTTACGTGTGACATTACAGAGCTGTGTCTCTAGTCTCTGAGGCCTAAGAAATTCTACTTGGTGGCCATGCTCAGTTTATTAAGATGGGAAAAAAGTTATCTGAGATTTTGTCAAGATGTTGCCTGCCCTGAGGAACATAAACAATGGGCATAAGGAACATAGGGAGCAGCTGAAGCCAGGGTCAAAGGCCAGAGGAAGTGATGGGGCAGAGGTGAGCGGAAAGCTCAAAACACTGGAGCCAAGGATGAATGTCATAGGCTAATTCGTTAGCATGAGTAAGCACACCTCTTTCTATCATTTTTCACTTCCCCACAAAATTTTGGACTCATTTTCTCTTAAATATATCCCATGTTGCCCATTCTCTTTAAGGAGTACTGGAAAAGATGTATAGCTTGGAGTCAAACAGGTATGAGTTTAAATTCTGACTCTGCTACTCACCAGTTTGTAATCTTGGGTAAATTACATCATTCTTCTAAGCCTCCGGTTTCTCACCGGAATTGGTAAGCTAGCTTTGTGGGTCTGTTTTGAGCAGCGGTTGTAATGAGTTATCATTTCTTGAGCACCTGCCAGGTGTTCCACATACATGATTATCTCAATCCATCTTCATAACCACACATTAAGATAAATATCTTGAGTGACGTCACGGAAATGGCGCCGTGAGCAGCGCGTCCGACAGCTCTCCCCTAAATCACAACAAATTTATCAACTAGAAACAGAAAAATTTATCCTCAGAGCATTCCGGAGTTCCACACAAACTGATAGCGAAAGGACTGTTATCACTTGAATCTGAGAGACGAGGGTGTGGAGGAATCTACCACAGGGACGTTCTTTCAAACCGCAAGGAAGTGCGCCTGTGGTGAGTCAGCCCATATACTTGGGAACCGCGAGCCGCCGCGAGCCCCCGCGAGCCGCCGCTGCGAGCGGAGCGGCCGCCGCGAACCGCCGCCGAGAGCGGCCGCCACGAGCCGCCGCGCGTGCGCCCGGTCCGGTTGAGCACTGCTGATGTTCCCAGCGGCCCGCACACTGCGAGTGGGGGTCGCCGGCCACTGGTGCCCGGAGCGCCCCATTCACGCGCGTGCCTTGGGCATTCCACCCGCCCAGGGCGCCCTGCTGGCCTGCACACCCAGGGGGCTCCATTATCCTGCGCCTGGTGCGGTCCAGCCGCCAGCGGCAGGGCGAGCGGGAGAGGCTTGGGAGATTCTCTCCGTGGGCGGGGCACCTCACCCAGCCATTCAAGCTAACAATCAAGCGTTGGGGGAGGGGCGCGTGCAGGCAGCCTAAAATACCTTCGGAAGCACAGCTGCGACCCAATCACTGAAATTAGCTTAACCCATAAAATCTGCGCACCCTCGGTTCTAATTGATAAGATCTCTCTCAATTCAGCGTTCCAAGACAAGAGGTGTGATATTTTTTAGTGCCTCTCGCTAAAGGGGCGGGGGCAACTTCTGATTAATAGAGCCTCCATATTTAGGGATAAACGCTAACAAGAAGGACTTGGCAGATAATAAGGTCTATACTACACTAGTCGTAAGCAGAGACTAGTGCCTCTTCTTCCCTGCAAAAACAGGCTACAAAGTGTGGAAAGCCTGGGTTGAGAGGTCCAACTAAATGATAGGCGCTGAACAGTCACCTTGACAACAATTGACTCCCACCCCCGCCTGATTACACTGGAGGCCCTGACTCTCAGAGCCTTTCCCAAAGCCTTGCACTGAGTGGGGATAGAGTGGGGATTTCCCAGCTCTTTGAGCCTCTTACTCCCCAGGCAGAAGCAGTTGCAGCCTTATAGCTGGATCACCAGGCTGCTAATTCAGAAAGGGGGGACTAGGAGAGAGAATCCAGGAAAGCAAACTCTCTCATCGTTGGACCCTGCAAACGCCAACAAGCCTTTACTTCCAGCAAGACTAAAGCCAATTATATGACATTGCCATAGAATCCCATCAACTGCAAATCCCTACCTAAGAGTGACACAGGGGCAGAGCCTGGGGTACAGAGTCACCGACCAGGAAGAGGGAGAGAAAAGAAAAAGGAAGAAGTTAACCTCTCAAAATCAAGAAAAACCCACAGACTTTACAACTTGATCCACTATTTTTTTTTTGTTGTTGTTGTTGTTGTTGTTTGTTTCTTCTATCTTTTTGCCTTTATTTCCTCCACCTCGGTCCTTCTATTCTCTGCCCATCTTATGCTTCCCCTTTCTTGAACTACACTACCCATGAGTGTTGCATTTTATTTTTCTTCTTCATCCTCACCCTCCTTTAAGGTTATACTCCAAAACACTTAACTCTCACTCTCTCCTCTTTTTTTTTTTTGTCTTGCTTTATTTTGTTTTTTTCTCCTCCTATTTTATTTCTTCCTTTGTTTTTCTCTTTTTCTTATTTTTTCCTTTCTATTCGTTTTTTCTTTTCTCATTTTACTTTCCTCCCATATAATCCTCAATCACGAACAAATTAGTTAATTTGGGACTCAAGGCTTTTTTTTGGCTTTATTTCTCTTTTTTGCTTTTGTTTTTTTTTTTTTTTTTTCTTGTTTGTTTATTTTTGTGGCATTTTGGGTCCTCCCAACCCAAGGTCTCCATTGTATTTAGTCTTCGCTCCACTTAATACAACAGATTTTTACTTATTATTTTTATTTTTTCTTCTTTATTATTCTTTTTTGGTCCTTTTTTCTGGTTCCCTCTTATCCCTCTCATTATATCTCTTAGTTGACCATCACATACAAGCAAATCATCTTATGCTTGTCTAAGATTTTCTTCCTTTTTTTTTTTATTTTTTTATTTTTTTTTGCATTTAGTAGGTCCCTACTCCCTTTTTTTTGCCCCTTGAACTCTTCACCCCAAATCAGGCCCTCCATTATAGGCACGATATTTCCCTGAGGAGGGGAGAGGAGGGAAAGAGAAGAGAGAAAAAAAGGGGGAAATAATAAATTATTACTGTTTTTTTTGTGGGGTGTTTTACCTTTTTTTTTTTTTTTTTTACTTTTTACTCTTTATTAATTCTAATTAGTGCTATCAATAAGACCACCCTCAGATGCCGATAAGAAAGAGGAAATCGAATATTATGGATACAAAAGAAAGAGAGGTAACACAAATAGATGTGGAAAAATCTATGGAGAAAAGACTTAACATATTGGAAGCCTTGGAGCTAAATGACATAGAATTTAAAATAGAAATCTTAAAAATACTCAGAGATATACAAGAAAACACAGAAAGGCAATATAGGGAGATCAGAAAACAACTCAATGAACACAAAGAATATATTACCAAGGAAATTGAAACTATAAAAACAAATCAAACAGAAATGAAAAACTCAATTCACGACCTGAAAAACGAGGTAACAAGCTTAGCTAACAGAACAGCCCAGATTGAAGATAGGATTAGTGAAATAGAAGACAAACAACTTGAGGCACAACAGAGAGAAGAAGAAAGAGACTCAAAAATAATAAAAAACGAGAAAGCCCTACAGGAATTGTCTGACTCCATCAGAAAGAATAACATAAGAATAATAGGTATATCAGAGGGAGAAGAGAAAGAAAATGGAATGGAGAATATACTCAAACAAATAATAGACGAGAACTTCCCAAGCCTGTGGAAGGAACTAAAGCCTCAAATTCAAGAAGCAAACAGAACACCAAGTTTTCTTAACCCCAACAAACCCACTCCAAGGCACATCATAATAAAGATGACACAAACCAATGACAAAGAAAAAATTCTCAAGGCAGCCAGGGAAAAGAAGAGTACAACATATAAAGGAAGGCCTATTAGATTATCATCAGATTTCTCAGCAGAAACTCTACAAGCTAGAAGAGAGTGGACCCCAATATTTAAAGCCCTGAAAGAGAGGAACTTTCAGCCAAGAATACTATACCCATCAAAGCTATCCTTCAAGTATGAAGGAGATATAAAAACATTCACAAATACAGAAAAGATGAGAGAATTTATCAACAGAAAGCCCCCACTCCAGGAAATACTAAGGGGGGTTTTCCAACCAGATTCAAAGAACAAAAGAAAACAACACTACAAGTAACAGCTCCACCAAGAACACAATAAAACCAAACTTAAACTGTGACAACAAAGGAAAAAAAGGGGGGAGAGGATGGAGATTAACAGTAGCAAAGGATGATGAAGTGCAGAAATACTTATAAGATAGGGTACTACAATGAATATGGTAGGTACCCTTTTCATTACTTAATGGTAACCACCCTTAAAAAAACCACCACAAAAACACTTGACTTAAAAAAGGTAGCAACAGAGGAAAGAAGTATGGAACACAAACAAACAAAAACAAATGATAGAAAAACAAAAAAGAAGAATCAAACTAGATACAAAACTAACAGAAAGCAATTTATAAAATGGCAGTAGGGAACCCACAAGTGTCAATAATTACACTAAATGTAAATGGATTAAACTTACCAATAAAAAGACACAGAGTAGCAGAATGGATTAAAAAAGAAAATCCAACTATATGCTGCCTACAAGAAACACATCTAAGCAACAAGGATAAAAACAAATTCAAAGTGAAAGGCTGGAAAACAATACTCCAAGCAAACAACACCCAAAAAAAAAGCAGGCGTAGCAATACTCATATCTAATAATGCTGACTACAAGACAGAAAAAGTACTCAGAGACAAAAATGGTCATTTCATAATGATTAAGGGGAAGTTGAATCAAGAAGACATAACAATCCTTAATATATATGCACCAAACCAAGGAGCACCAAAATATATAAGACAGCTACTTATTGACCTTAAAACAAAAACTAACAAAAATACAATCATACTTGGAGACCTCAATACACCGCTGACGGCTCTAGATCGGTCATCCAAACAGAGAATCAATAAAGATATAGTGGCCTTAAACGAAATACTACAAAACCTGGATATGATAGACATCTACAGGACACTTCATCCCAAAGCGACAGAGTATACATTTTTCTCTAGTGTACATGGAACATTCTCAAGAATTGACCATATGTTGGGCCACAAAGACAATATCAGCAAATTTAGAAAAATTGAAATTGTACCAAGCATATTTTCTGATCATAAAGCCTTGAAACTAGAATTCAACTGCAAAAAAGAGGGGGAAAAACACACAAAAATGTGGAAACTAAACAACATACTTCTAAAAAATGAATGGGTCAAAGAAGAAATAAGCGCAGAAATCAAAAGATATATACAGACAAATGAAAATGAAAATACGACATATCAGAATCTCTGGGATGCAGCAAAAGCAGTAATAAGAGGAAAGTTCATATCACTTCAGGCCTATATGAACAAACAAGAGAGAGCCGAAGTAAACCACTTAACTTCACACCTTAAGGAACTAGAAAAAGAAGAACAAAGACAACCCAAAACCAGCCGAAGAAAGGAGATAATAAAAATCAGAGCAGAAATAAATGAAATAGAGAACAGAAAAACTATAGAAAAAATCAATAAAACAAGGAGCTGGTTCTTTGAAAAGATCAACAAAATTGACAAACCCTTGGCAAGACTCACCAAGGAAAAAAGACACAGGACTCAAATAAATAAAATCCAAAATGAAAGAGGAGAGATCACCACAGACATCATAGAAATACAAAGAATTATTGTAGAATACTATGAAAAATTATATGCCACCAAATACAACAATCTAGAAGAAATGGATAAATTCCTAGAACAATACAACCTTCCTAGACTGAGTCATGAAGAAGCAGAAAGCCTAAACAGACCAATCAGCAGGGAGGAAATAGAAAAAACTATTAAAAATCTCCCCCAAAATAAAAGTCCAGGCCCAGACGGTTATACTAGTGAATTCTATCAAACATTCAAAGAAGACTTGGTTCCTATTCTACTCAAAGTCTTCCAAAAAATTGAAGAAGAAGCAATACTTCCAAACACATTTTATGAGGTCAACATAACCCTCATACCAAAACCTGGCAAGGATGGCACAAAGAAAGAAAACTACAGACCAATATCTCTAATGAATACAGATGCTAAAATACTAAACAAAATACTGGCAAACCGAATACAACAACATATTAAAAAAATAATACATCATGATCAAGTGGGATTCATCCCAGAATCTCAAGGATGGTTCAACATACGCAAAACAGTTAACGTAATACACCATATCAACAAAACAAAGAACAAAAACCACATGATCTTATCAATAGATGCAGAAAAGGCTTTTGATAAAATACAACACAATTTTATGTTTAAGACTCTCAACAAAATGGGTATAGAAGGAAAATATCTCAACATGATAAAGGCCATATATGATAAACCATCAGCCAACATCCTATTAAACGGCATAAAACTGAGGACTTTCTACCTTAAATCAGGAACAAGACAGGGTTGTCCACTCTCTCCACTCTTATTCAACGTGGTGCTAGAAGTTCTGGCCAGAGCAATCAGACAAGACAAAGAAATAAAAGGCATCCATATCGGAAAAGAAGAAGTAAAGCTATCACTTTTTGCTGATGATATGATCCTATACATCGAAAACCCGAAGGACTCCACAAAAAGATTATTAGAAACAATAAACCAATACAGTAAGGTCGCAGGATACAAAATTAACATACAAAAATCTATAGCCTTTCTATATGCCAACAATGAAATATTAGAAAACGAACTCAAAAAAATAATCCCCTTCACGATTGCAACAAAAAAAATAAAATACCTAGGAATAAACATAACAAAGAACGTAAAGGACCTATATAATGAAAATTACAAAGCATTGTTAAGGGAAATCGAAAAAGATACAATGAGATGGAAAAATATTCCTTGTTCTTGGATAGGAAGAATAAATATAATCAAGATGGCCATATTACCCAAAGCAATATACAAATTTAATGCAATTCCCAGCAAAATCCCTATGAGATTTTTTAAAGAAATGGAACAAAAAATCATCAGATTTATATGGAACTATAAAAAACCCCGAATAGCCAAAACAATCCTAAGGAAAAAGAATGAAGCTGGGGGCATTACAATACCTGACTTTAAACTATATTATAGGGCCACGATAATCAAAACAGCATGGTATTGGCAGAAAAATAGACACTCAGACCAATGGAACAGAATAGAAAGCCCAGAAATAAAACCACATATATATGTTCAAATAATCTTTGATAAAGGGGCCAACAACACACAATGGAGAAAAGAAAGCCTCTTCAACAAATGGTGTTGGGAAAACTGGAAAGCCACATGCAAAAGAATGAAACTCGACTACAGCCTGTCCCCGTGTACTAAAATTAATTCAAAATGGATCAAAGACCTAAATATAAGACCTGAAACAATAAAGTACATAGAAGAAGAAATAGGTACTAAAATCATGGACCTGGGTTTTAAAGAAAATTTTATGAACTTGACTCCAATGGCAAGAGAAGTGAAGGCAAAGATAAATGAATGGGACTACATCAGAATTAAAAGTTTTTGCTCAGCAAGAGAAACTGATATCAAAATAAACAGACAGCCAACTATATGGGAACTGATATTTTCAAACGACAGCTCAGATAAGGGCCTAATATCCAAAATTTACAAAGAACTCATAAAACTCAACAACAAACAAACAAACAATCCAATAAAAAAATGGGAAGAGGACATGAACAGACACTTCTCCCAGGAAGAGATACAAATGGCCAACAGATATATGAAAAGATGCTCAGCTTCATTAGTTATTAGAGAAATGCAAATCAAAACTACAATGAGATACCACCTCACTCCTGTTAGATTAGCTATTATCAACAAGACGGGTAATAGCAAATGTTGGAGAGGCTGTGGAGAAAAAGGAACCCTCATTCACTGTTGGTGGGACTGTAAAGTAGTACAACCATTATGGAGGAAAGTATGGTGGTTCCTCAAAAAACTGCAAATAGAACTACCTTATGACCCAGCAATCCCTCTACTGTGTATATACCCCAAAACCTCAGAAACATTGATACGTGAAGACACATGTAGCCCCATGTTCATTGCAGCACTGTTCACAGTGGCCAAGACATGGAAACAACCAAAAAGCCCTTCAATAGAAGACTGGATAAAGAAGATGTGGCACATATACACTATGGAATACTACTCAGCCATAAGAAATGATGACATCAGATCATTTACAGCAAAATGGTGGGATCTTGATAACATTATAAGGAGTGAAATAAGTAAATCAGAAAAAAACAAGAACTACATGATTCCATACATTGGTGGAACATAAAAATGAGACTAAGAGACATGGACAAGAGTGTGGTGGTTACCAAGGGTGGGGGGGGAGGGAGGACATGGGAGGGAGGGAGGGAGAGAGTTAGGGGGAGGGGGAGGGGCACAGAGAACTAGATGGAGGGTGACGGAGGACAATCTGACTTTGGGCGAGGGGTTTGCAACATAATTTGATGACAAAATAACCTAGACATGTTTTCTTTGAATATATGTACCCTGATTTATTAATGTCATCCCATTACCATTAATAAAAATTTATTAAAAAAAAAAAAAAGATAAATATCTTTTTCCTATTTTACAGATTAGGAAACGGCCTCAGATGAGTTAAGAAACTAGCCCAAGCCTGACATGTGGTGGCTCAGTGGGTAAAGCGTCGACCTGGAAATGCTGAGGTCGCCGGTTCAAAACCCTGGGCTTGCCTGGTCAAGGCACATATGGGAGTTGATGCTTCCTGCTCCTCCCCCACTTCTCTCTCTGTCTCTCTCCTCTCTCTCTCTCTCTCTCCCTCTCTCTCCTTTCTAAAATGAATAAATAAATAAATAATTAAAAAAAAAAAAGAAACTAGCCCAAGGTAAGACGCAGAACTAACATCTTCAAAGTCAGGGTGAATCTGGCCGCAATATCCATGGGTTTTCCATTACGTGGCACTCTTTCACAATGTTAAGGACAATGTCTGAAAAGGGGGTGTCCACAAAGCTTAAGCTTACTTTTCCCACTCTTTCCTACAATTCTCTTCCCTTGCCCCTCCACGTCTGCCTCGTATTCTACTGCCTTCCAGATCCCTTGTCAAAGGTGATGTTCTCTTGCCTTTCAGCAGTGATGAGCCACACCACTCAAGAGTGGCCTATTGATTTACCTACAACCCATCGATTGAGGCCAGGTAAAGAGACTTAAAGCCTCTGTTGTGAGCTCTCCTTTCTCCAGCGCATGCCTCTTTCTGACCCACCAGCCTGTATGCTTCTCATGCATGAATCTGAATATTTTCTCTGTTCTCTACACCTGCCACCTGCCGAGTGCTTTGCACACCCAGCTTGAACTGACTTCATCAGCTCCTCCTCACCTTGTGTATGGAGTGCTGTGGGTGGACGGATCTGGAGCCTGTCCAGCTGGGCGACATGGAGAGAATGGCCCCTGTTCCAGGGTTCTTGGTGCCCTTTTATGTTGCCTGGTTTTTCTGCCTGGAGGCCCACAGTGACAGATTTCCTCACTTGTTCTCTGCCTCACAGATTCACTGCTCAGACGTAGCCAGTAATAAATAACAACCTAGATGATTATGTCTGGTAGCTAATTGACTGTGTAACGTAGGCTCCCAGCCTCTGGGGCAGCACAGCATGCCTCTTGTAATTAATCACCCTCATCCCAGCCTGACTACCCAGCTATGTCAAATCACAGAACAATTAAGCATTTTCTGAGTGGGTTTCCCTGCCTGGACTGAGAAGGTAGAAAACATCCTATTAATGTAGCTTTCTGTAGGTTCTCAGAGCCATATTGATTTTATGGGAAATCAACAGTGTGCCAGGCATGGTAGGAAATGCTGTAGGAGTTGGCAAGATGAAAGAGAAATAATCCGTGCCCTCCAGGACCACGTCACTAAGTTGGAGATATAAGACAAAATTGGAGGAAATATAATGTGATCAATGTGGTAGGAGAGGTGCACATACATTCTTATGAGATAAGGGGGCATTTTGATTGAGAAATGGGGAAATTAGCAACACGAAGGACAGAATGCATGGTTAGTGAAATGGTTCATGTAAAAATCACCCACAAGGGCAATTCAAAAATATGGATTCCTAAACCCTACCCAATACCTGTGGAATCAGATTCTCTGAGGGAAGGTGAAGTAAAATATCTCCATCCAGGTTCTGCAAGCTGTGACCTACTCTGCTAAGGATGGACTATGAAGCACGTAACGACTTCATCCCAACCTGCCCTTGCCGGAGCTCACTGAGCCAAGGAAGGGGGTCCTACTCAGTCTGAGTTCCTTTGGGGGAAAAAATCAGATGTTCTAGCTGATTTGAACCAGGAAGGTGAGCTGGATTCTGAGTCTAAGGGGGGCATTTGAGAGCCACGTACAATGAGGAAGAGAGAGAAATTCTATCTTCTATCCCCGAAAACGTTTTACTTTCCAGTCCTAGTCCTTTCTGAGAGATGTAGACTTTTTTTTTTTTAATTATTTTTATTTATTTATTCATTTTAGAGGAGAGAGAGAGAGAGAGAGAGAGAAGGGGGGAGGAGCAGGAAGCTTCAACTCCCATATGTGCCTTGACCAGGCAAGCCCAGGGTTTTGAACCGGCAACCTCAGCATTCCAGGTCGACGCTTTTATCCACTGCGCCACCACAGGTCAGCCAAGAGATGTAGACTTTTTGCAGTAAGTTTCCTGAGAATCTCTCTTTTCTTGTAAAATAACTCCATTCACTAAAATTTGCTTGCATAAATTTCCCTTTCTCATAGTCAATACAGCTTATGGCAGAGAGAACCTCGATACTGGGGAGGCTTCAGAGACAAGCTATTCTAACCTCCCACCCAATGCAGGGTGAATCTTCTCTACTCCACTGTATGTGAAATTGCTTAGCACCGTGTTTGACAGAGTAAATGCTCAGAAAAGCACGTGGGCCTTACACATCCTGAGAAGGGAAACTCAGCACCTCAACTTTGACTGCTCTATTAGAAACTCATCTATAGTGGGCCCAAATCTTCCTCCCTATAAATTTGTATCATTGGAAATAGGCTAATTCCACCCCTTTACACCATAATAGCAAACAAGTATTTTAAGAGGGCTCTCTGCCTCCTCCCTTCCCATCTTTTCTTCTTTGAGCTAAATATCTTGGTTTAACTCAACTACCCTTTTGTGTTCTCTACACCTGACCATTCATTTTTCTGGTCCCTCTCAAATTGCTTACTTTAATTTGCAAAGGTTGTTCTTAAAGTACAATGCCCAAAATTACACAGGGATTTGGAGTATGTTACCATCATCTCTGAGTGTTTAATAATCTTAGGAAGCATGACCAAATGTTAGTACAGTCTTCTAGTATCTCCTATGCCTTATACAACAACCCTGTAAGGTAGGTCTCTTTCTTGTTCCATCTTATAGATAGAGGGAAAATAAAGACTAGAGAAGTTATATGCCATGCCCAGTTGTACAACTAAAAAGTAGTGTAGCCTGGTTGTTATGAGTTGAATTGTCTCTCCCTCAAATCCAAATGTTGAAGTTCAAACCCCCAGTACTTCAGAATGTGACTGCATTCTGAGACAGATCTTATTTGAAGGAAGTAATTAGGGTAAAATGAGGTCATATAAATGGACCCTAGTCCAAAATAATGATGTTCTAATATGAAGTGAAGATTAGGACACAGACATATACGGAGGGAAAACCGTGTGAAGACACAGGGAGGAAGGAGATCTGCAAGCAGAGAAGTCTCAGAAAACCCAACTCTGACGACCTTGATCTTGGACTTCTAGCCTCTGGAACCATGAGGAATGGATTTCTGCTGTTGAAGTCACCTTTCTGCAGCACTTTGTTATGGCAGTCCTAGCAAGCTAATACAAGGTTTTGAACCTTCTTCTTTGATTTCAATTGCCATATCTTCTTTGCTTTACTATATGATCTCCTTAGACTATCCTCTTTGTATTGTACTCTGAAGGCATTCAAAAGTCCCAGCCAGATTTTATCAGAGAGCAAGGTCTCTCTCTGTTAATACAAAAGTGACACTAGTTCTGAGGGCCCATAAAAAGAGATCCCTTAGATTCAGGTCCAGGCACAGGGCAAACCCAGAAAGGAGATAAGAGGGGACCTGGGAGGTGAGTCAGACTCTGATGTGAGGGGCCATGTGGGTCTGTGATGATGGAACACGTGATCAAACAGCTGCAGCACCATGAAAGGTGCCAAGCCATAAAACATCTGGATAGTGAGCATGAGAGACAGACAGACCTCTACTGCTCACCGGGCAGAGGCAGCAGTGACGTGGCTAAGCGTGTCAGCTCTGGTGTCAGGCTGTTTGCATTTTCCCCTTCATTCTACCATTTGAGAAAATGGCTTGTTTGTTTAGAACCTCAGGTTTTTCATTTGTAAAGTGGGGGAGTACCTGCCTTATAAGCTTATTGTTAGGATTACATGAATAATGTATATGAAGTACATAAGACACTGCCTGGCACATAGTTTTAACTTTGACGCTTATACTCACTATGTGTTTCTGGGTGTTCTAAAGCACTGTACAAATTAATGACTCATTTACATCAGTGTGTCTTCAAGTTGACTGCAATTACTGCCCTTACTTTACAGGTGAAGAAAATGAGCCACAGAGAAGTTAAGTGATTTCTCATATGGCAGAAATGAGACACAAACCCCAGAGGTTTGGGCTCCAGAGTCCATCCGCTAAGCTAATACAGTATGTAGCACTCCGTAAGTCTTCCTTCTTGTGTTTGTTAGATCTGTAACCCAGAGCCTGTTCACTGGTTTCTCTCAGCCTCTCTGTAAATTGGAGATAGCACCAACAGATGTTGTGAGACGATGCTTGTGGACAATAGAACAATAGTACTGGAAAGATGTTCTTTCCCTCATGCTCTCTTCTCACTTCTTTAGATCTCTTTAAGCTTCTTTCTGTCAGAACATGCCCAACCCAAGGAGGCAGAGACTACGGTAGCATAACACTTGGTGTGGTTCTAGTTCTTTTGTCACTAGTAGCTTAGCTTCACTATCCAGAGGCTGTACTGACTGTTCTTTAGGTCCCTGGACACCATGCTTCCATTTGAGGGGCGCCAGATATGACTCTGTCCTTCTACCCACCTGGAACGGCCCCGCAGCTTATGTGGGCAAGAGGACTCTTCTAGTTCTAAAGGGCGTATCTTTCCATTTACTGCATTTCTGTTTAGATGGGAAACTTCTGAAATGACTGGAATGCTCTTTAAAAACACTTTCAATTCTCACTTGTCTGCTCAAATTTTTTATCCTGTTGACACACCCAAGTCTTTCAAAGTGGTTTTAATGTTGGTAATTTACAAAGGACCCCAGAGTTATTCATTGCCGCTGTTATAATTATCCAGGCTTTCACGGAATGCTTTGAGATGAGACAATGTGCTAGTCATACCACTTGTTCTAGATTTTGGTAGTCTGACTGGGTCTGAGGAAAGAGAGACCTAGCTATGCATTTGGGGCATGAGAGCATCACATATACAAATGAACTTAGTGACAGGCTTCCTCGTTTTTCTTTCTATCTACTGCTTCCAAGAAATCGATAGTCGAGAGACCATGATTCTAGTTGTCTTGTTATGCTTTCAAACTCAGTGATTTAAATCAGGGGTTATCAAAGTTTTTATATAAAAGTCCAGAATCATGGTAGTGAAAGCATCCATAGATAGTAGGTAAACAAATAAGTATGTGTGTTTCCATAAAACTTTATTTGCAAAAATAGGCAGCAGGATGTACATGGTTAGGTGACATCTCATTGAAATCATAGTGGAAGTTATTTTTGTTGCAGAAAGTTCAAAAAAGGGTAGAAACCAATACCAAGAAGAAGCAGGCAGTTTATTATGGCAGTCACATGCAAGGACTCTGAGGTCAACCTGCCTGGGTCAGCATAGCAGGACCTTGGCAAGTAACTTAATTTCTTTAAGTGCCAGCTACTTTATGCCATAAGAATAAGTATAGTATATTCTTCATTGTGCTAATAGGAGAACTAAATGAGCTGAGATAGATAAGAACTGGATACCTAGTAAGCACTCTATGTTTGTTAGCTGTCAGAGAGAGGCCAGCAGAGCATTGTGGGTGAGTGTGGGCTGGGAGTGGGCTGGGAGTGTGGGCTGTCACTTAACAGCTGAGACCAAGCATAGTCCTTGTCTTATATGGATATCGTCATAGATCAGGCTGGCTTCTGTAACAAATATACCATAGAGTGTATGGCTTCTAAATAACAGAAATTTACTTTTCACAATTCTGGAGGCTAGAGGTCCAAAATCAGGAGAATTGGGCTCTAGGGAGAGCTGTTGTCCAGGTTGCAGACTGCTGTCTTCTCACTGTATCCTCACATGACAGAAAGAAGGCAAGAGAACTCTCTGGAGTCCTTTTTTTAAAATTATTTTTATTTATTTATTCATTTTAGAGAAGAGAGACAGAGAGAGAGAGAGAGAGAGAGAGAGAGAGAGAGAGAGAGAGAGAAGGAGGGGAGGAGCAGGAAGCATCAACTCCCATATGTGCCTTAACCAGGCAAGCCCAGGGTTTTTTGAACCAGCGACCTCAGTGTTCCAGGTCGACGCTTGATTCATTGCACCACCACAGGTCAGGCTTTCAGGAGTCCTTTTAATAAGGGCACTAATCTCATTCATCAGGGTTCCACCCTTATGACCTCATATACTTCCCAAAGTCCTCACCTCCTAATGCTATTATATTGAAGACTAGGATTTTAACATGCATCTTGGGATGCACACATATTCAGTTCATAAAGTGCTGAGAATTAAGTAAGTGGTACATACAAAATTCTTAGAACAATGCCTGATATATTATACTTATTCCAGGTGTTCTTTTTTAAAACTATTAGTATATTATTAAGAAATCATTATTTCATGCTGTGAAGTAATCACTAACACTTTGGAATATTTCCTTTAAGTGATTTTATATAGTTGTGACCCTACTACTATTGTATACATAATTTATCTCCTTTATTTGAGGTTATATGTCATCATGGTCCCATTGTATTAAAAACCTGTTGCTAAATACCATTGTATTTGCTCTCTTACCATATATAGAGTGTGTTTACCATAATTTCCTTAATCTTTGCCCAGGCCTGGGCATGTAAATGGTTTCCCATGATTGTCATCTTAAATAATATTGCTATAAATGTCTTAGGCACACAGATTTTTGTATATTGTTGAATTCTTTTCTTAAGACAGTTTCTCCAAAGTGGATTTACTAAGTGAAATAATATGTGTCTATTTAAGTTGCTGTAAATGCATGCTCAAATTACTTTCCATAACGAATGTCCCAATTTACAACACAACACTGCCATAGAAGGTGCGTTCACCAGACATCAATTTCCTCATCTGTCAAGTGAATGCATTCAAGTTTGCTTGGTTTACTTTATGCAATTATTGTGAAAACCCAAATGTATGTAACCATGGTTTGGAATCTGCCACAAGATTTATCACTGTAGTCCTTTCTCTTTGGTGACAGCATCTGATTAGGCCAAGTGAGAAGAGATGGGAAAAAAAAGAAAAGAAAGACCTAGAAGACTTCAGGAAGATAGAAATGAAGTACAGAAAGGAAAGGGTTTCTGGCCTTAGCTGCCAGCACTAATTAAAGCCTCTTGTAGAGTACTCTTCCTTGAAGAGAGGAAGGGTACCATGTCACATACCATAAGGTGCATATACATGAGTAAATAAATTGCCAACCAATACATTTTTAAAGGGAACCCATTATGCTTATTTATTGAAGCTTTCAAGTGTTACTACGTTGGATCCTGCAATGAAGTAAATTATTAAGCATCTCTGTATCTACTCCGAAAGATATCACGACTTCTTCTGAGCTTAGCTTCTATTTCTACTCCAAGTCCTTTTTGGGGGCACTTGGAGCAGCAGTTCTTTACCTTTATCACTTGAGCTCCTCTTAAGAAAATGCCAGAGATCACCCTCCCCCAGTTGGGGCAAGGGCTCTGGTACACAGAAATTCTCCGTGTCTGGTTGATGTGAATGTTGACAATCAAAGTACAGTGACACCTCGGTTTTTGTCGATAATCCGTCTGAAAACAATCGGTGAAATCTGAAACCGATGAAAACTGAGGCAATTATTTCCATATGAATCAATGTAAATCCAATTAATTTGTTCTAGACATCCAAAACATATACCAAAAAACCATTTTATAGAGAATAAATGTTATGTACATTTTGAAACTGAAAAACGCAAAATAAACACACTACACTGCATGAATACTGTATACACAGTAATCACTTCCATGTAATTGTAGCGTTAGCACTCACAATCAATAAATAAAGCACAAAAACAGCAATGGAATTGTTTGGCTAGGAGCTCTGGGTGATGTTTACACAATGAGAAACAACACCACACTGAGCAAAAGAACACGTGGGTTGCCCTTTGTTTTTGCAAAATTAGCAGCGAGGTCATGTGGGCACGCCAATGAAATCCGAGGCAATGGACCAAAACTAAGACATATTTTTCGTGGGAAAAAAATGTCTTGATAAAAATCGAAACCGACAATAACTGAAGTCAATGAAAACTGAGGCATTACTGTACGGTTTATCATGTTTATTTTCCTGTGGTCCCTTTTCCCCAATTCCCCTATTCCCACCACGTTCTTTTAACTGTTCTTTCAGGTGCCAGACATTGGAACTAGCTGACCTGGAGTTTGAATGCAACTGGAGTTGTCCGTCACATGACTGCTTCCCCAACCTACAGAGATTTCACTTTCAAAGTGAAGGCAAGAATAACTCCACGACTCAGTCAAATGAAAGGGCTAGAAAATTAGCAAAGGGTTCCAATTCTATTTTTATGCCTGCTCTAGCTCATTGATTTTAGTGAATGCAAGCTTACTTTTCAAATCTGTCATCTCCAGGTCCCCTGCAGAAAGCTCTGTGGGAAGGACAGTGGGCTTCAGAGCCATGCAGCCTGCATCTGCGCCTGGCCTGACCACTTTGGTGTAGGATGTCTGTGGACAAGGGACTCCACCCTGCTGAAGCTCAGTGTCCTCAAATGAAAAAAAAAAAAAAAGACATAAGCAGGACTTAGCTCATTAAGCTATTGTGAGGATGAACTGAACTAAGGTCCATGTGTCAAATCATAGCGTAGTTCCTCACTGTTCCCTTGGTACTCACACTCTCCCCGTAAAGAATTCTATCCATCTTCAGGGCACAGTTCAAATACCCACCTCCCAAGTGGATTGTTCCCTGCCCCACCTCTGATATCTTCTACCATCAGTTTCCTACACATTTCATGTGGCTTGTCACCTATTCTGCCCCTGGGTCCTTTGTGACAGTCTTAGGCATCAACATTTTTTATTTTTAACTCAGAGTGATGGAAACATAGGTCCATTCCAATAAATCATTATTCCTCGCCTAACCAATTCATTTAACAGGGCAACGGTACTTAAGAATTGGAATGGTGAAGCAGGTAAAAGCCTGTGGCAGGAGGCAGGTTATCATTTCTCAAACATGAGACCTGCCATCCCATTTTCTCTGCTTGGGTGCTGCTAATGGGATCTTGGCATTATCCCCTCAACTAGAGTATAAGCCTTTTGAGAGCAGAGATCAAATCCTATGCTTCCTTGCATTTCTCCTTACTATCTGGCATATGCTTTGTAGTAAACCTACCAAGAGCCTTCCAACCCAATTTTTAGAGATATCTGGAATGTTGGAGGAAAAGTATATGTTAAGCAAGGAAGCAAACTTGGATGCAATGCATAGGCTTTATTCAAGAAGAGGATCACAGCATTTGTCATAATATGAAAACAACCCCAGGCAAACTTTTCCACTGAAGGAAAGTTACATTACCTCTTCATTCATGACTTCATTTGCAGATACAAAGTGATAGCCTGCTACTATCCATGTCTCTTCTCTCAAAAAGTTGACACTCAAGTTAAAGAGATAAAGTCTCAAGATCCACCAAAATGATCCTGGCAGCAGTCCCTGGATTAATGAAAATGAGATGATGCCAGCTCTTGTGCTTGATAAATGGTATGACTCATCTTGGATCAGGTTGGGTTCTCATTAACTGGTCACAAATCTGAGTCCCTCATTCATCTAGGAGCTATTCAAGGGCAAGAGCCCGGCATTAATCATCTTTCTATTCCAGGGTGTAGAACAGTGCTTGACATTCATTCATTCATGGATTCATTTGCTCAACACATATTTAATGAGCATCTACTATGCTGCAGGCTCAGTAGATATCCATCTTGTCTCAACTCCCTCCAAGTCTTCTGTCCTCCTAAAGTACATCCAGGGTCTTTATTAATTTAATTAAACAAGACATCAAGCCCTGACTATGTGCTAAGTAATGGAGATACAGCAAATCAGATGGACACAATTTTCACCCTCACTCTAAGCTTTCATTCTAACATGGGAAGGCAAACACAGAATGAACAACAGGTATCCTAGGGAACATCTGCTTTTATACATTCATATCCAACTGGCTATTACCTGGTCCATTCTTCCAACTTGCCCTGCTGGGTGACTCATCACAGTTTATGCCTCTTTGAGACCATCCAGTCTGATCTACCTCCTGGCTGTCACCCAGCCTCATGTACTGGCCCTGGCTCCCTCTTGATTTGGCAAACAATGAGCAGTCTCTTAGGTAATACAAATACAAGTCAGCTCAGCTTGTCTCTGAGGGCCGCCCCCTTCCATTTACCTCGAAGGTGGGGACCTCAGGTGGCTTATGAAACAGTGTGTAGTAGTAGGCACTCACACTATAGTTGCTAAATGAAGGCATGAATGAAGAGGCAGCGTAACTTTTTTTTCGGCGACAGTTTTGCCAAGGGTCAGCCCCAGTATTATGATAAGTCTAAGTGCTGCAATTGTCTTCCTGGCAATGAAGTCCTTCTAGCGTGTGTGGGCGAGGGGGAGGAGTGCTTTAAAAAAAAATTTTTTTAATTAGGCAATTATGACAATTAAATATTTGAGACTCAGAGTTCTTAATCCTTATTTGATTTCTACTTTAATTTCCTAATAATGTACGTCTCTGTTCTCATTGTAATCTTTGCCTTTGAATTTGTGTGGAATTCATTTGCTTGGCTAATTGCTTCTTTAGGAGGCATGCTCTTGTCACGTTCACAATGATCTAATGGAAAGGGGAGGGAGCACATAAATTTACTGTCAAGAGGAAAATTTTTGAGAGACTGGTGAATACCAGCTTTTTCATTGTGTCCCGTGAAAGATAATGAGATGAGGAGGTGACGAGAGGAAAGTATGACTCTGATAGCTCTGTACAGAAATTACAGTGGCGTGTTCCCTCTTTGTCAGGGTCCCAAACTTCAGATAGAACTAGAAGAGGTCAAGAAGAGGAGAGAGCTTGACCTGTGGTGGCACAGCGGATAAAGCGTCGACCTGGAAATGCTGAGGTCGCCGGTTCAAAACCCTGGGCTTGCCTGGTCAAGGCACATATGGGAGTTGATGCTTCCTACTCCTCCCCCCTCTATTCTCTCTCTTTCTCTCTCATTCTCCTCTCTCTATAAAAATGAAAAAAATCTTTAAAAAAAAAGGGGAGAGAAAGCGACAAACACTTACTACCTACTGTCAGATTTTGTGGGAGGCACACTTGGCAGACACAGCTCCCTGGGTTGCCCCAATAACCTAGAGAGGTCACCACTGGTTACCTGACTCTGCAGGTAAGTGCCAAGAGTACCTTGTCTAGAATGACTTGGCAAATTAGTAACCAAGCTCTGATCCAGGCGTTGCTGAGCCCACAGCCTATGTCTCCTCAGTCCCCCAGTGCCACTTCCATTGGTCTTGACCTCGGAAGCTAGGTGAGCTAAAGCAAGCTATTTGACCCCTTGAACCTCAGTTTCTTCATTTGCAAAGTGGAAGATAAAAGAACCTTCTCTGAGAGAATGAACATTGGTAAAACACTTGGCACTGGATACATAGTAGCTTTATAATTCAAATGATAATCATTGTTATTATCCTTTATCAGAGCATGATCTTGCCACTCCTTAGGCACTTGAAGCATTAGGAAGTAGCAATCAGATAGGACCACTGAGACACTGGGCAAACACCAAGAGGCTGGTGGCCTCAGAGCAGGCAGTAGTCTGAGTTCAGAGCCCCAGGCCCCAGGCCCCCAGAGCTTATGGACCCTGCATGGCGCTCAGTTTAATCTCTCTGTTTTTGTCATGTGGCATAGGCTATGAGTTCAGCTTTTGCAGAACTGGTGGGAGTAAAGGAAGAAAGACACTGTCTGGTACCCAGAAGGAAAACCCTGGGTCCCAGACAAGTCCCTGAACAGGGACTCCAGAAAGAGTATAGAGTAAGGCCACCAGACAGGTGTCTGGGTATTAAGGCTCTGGGGTTCAAGGAAAAGTTGTGTTACAAAAGCAAAGCCCTAATTCAGAATCTGTTTGTCCATGGCCGACTGGACATCACCTAGGTTCTAGGTACTAGGCCAGGGGCTGAGGATACAGGAGTAAGCTAGAGTCACTGCCCTCAAAGGGCTCCAGGGCCACGAGGCAGGAGTCAGGCACATTAACGAATTTCTGTAATACAACATGATAAATAACTCTCATTGAGGGATACATATCAAAAGCCTCAGGAAGAAGGAGAGAGGAGCAGCTGATGGAATCACCAACAATTAGGTGTTAGAATTCGGGTGTTAAAGTCAGAGACTGATGAATAGACAAGTTGCCAAAGCTGAATGGAGCGCCTTAAAATCACCCCTCCCTACTTCAGCTGGAAATCAGCCCACAAGAGAGGAGCCAGAGCCCCACGCTGGGGAGATGAGAGTAATGGGGGGTCAGCTAGTCTTGGTAGGTCTCCCACACCCTTCTCTAACGTTGTTTCCACAAACCCCCTCACACCGATTTGGCTGCATCCGTCCCCCTTACATACAAACACCACCACAGAGGTGAGGCCTTTGATGTTCACAGAGCTCTCCTGCCCATTGTGACTGAAGTACTGAAAATATTTACAAAGCCACCAGATTGATGGCTTCATGTCAGGTCTTGCTCAGATCAAATATGGGCTGTTGGCTTTGTAAATCACCATGCATGGTGCCAAGAATGGATGAGAGGCCTGCGTGACATCAAAGACATTTCCTGCGTCTGCAAATCATGCGTGTTCTCTGGAGTACAGGATGTAATGGTAGCAGTAAACACACACACAATAAGATGTGTGTGATCCTGTATTTCATGGTGCACACCCATGTTTTTGAGCTCACAGATAGACCTTTGCACTCACATGCTCATTATTTCAGACACATGCAAGCGTGTGCACACACGTATGGGAACATGGTCACAGCCATCTTAAAGGTTATTGTGGTTTTGACTGTGACTGGCAGATGCAAGTCTACCCTAAACCGAACAGCCATGTTCACTCAGATGCCATGTTCAGTGCAACTTTAAAAGCGCAGCAGGCTCATTACAAGGCCATTACCTGGCACTGTGCAGAGATGGGTGTGCTGAGCGCAGCACAGCGGTAGTAGGGCCGTCTGCCTGCCTGCCTGCCTGCAGCAGCCCACCCCCCACATCCTTAGAGGAAACAGGCAACACTACATCTCCACACCTGAGAAGATTGTTCCCTAGACGCCCTCCGTTTTGACTTCTGAACACCACTGATAAATCTGTGAATTTCAGGCAAGAACCTTACATTTTGATTCTAGGACCTCTGAGGTTTCCTCTTTCCTCTGTTCCTACCTTGCTTTGTAACCTTGATGAGCCACTCCAGCTCAGCACTGCCCAGTCTGTAAATGAGGACACAGACATAGACCTAAGGTGTCTGCTCATTAAAAGCTACTGGGGAACTTGCAGAAGTAGGTAAGATATAGATTCATGGGCTTCAGATCTCATGAATCTAAATTGGCCCGGTATATGTGTTTTCACAATTCCTGGAGAGGTTTTGATACAAATCTATGAGCCAGGGTTTGGAAACACAAGAGTCAATGTTTCCAAAGCTTCTCTGGTTTTGTAAATACAGCCTCCTCAATGTCAAGTGCTTTCTACTAACATGGGAGCATGTATGCAGAGTTTTCTAAAGAAACTCTGTATTAGTTATCTATTGCTGTGTAACAAAGTATCCCAAAACTCAGTGGTTTCAAACTACAGTAAATACTCATATACTCCATTTCTGTGGGTTAGGATCTCAGGCGTGGTTTGCATGGACAGGTCTGGCTCAATGGCTGTCCTGAAGTTGCAGCCAACATGTGGGCAACAGTCATCTGAAGGCTTGATGGGGACTAGAGGATTCTCTTCTAAGACAGCTCACTCACATAGCTGGCATCTTATTGCTCACTACTAGCAGAAACCTTAGCTCCTCTCCTGATTGGCCTCTCCTCAGGCTGCCTGAGTGTTCTTACAATGTGGAGGCTGACTTCCCTGAGAACAAGTAACCAGAGAGACCCAGGTGTAAACCACCATACCTTTTACCACCTAGCCTTGGAAGCCACACTCAAGACCTCTGTGACAAATACTGGTCACACAGATCATCTCTGTTTCACTGCGAGAGGACACCACACAAGACGGTGACAACCATGAGGATCACTGGGGGCCATCATGGAAACTTCATGGAGAAAAAGTTCTGTAAAGACCAGGCCTTAGGTAGGAGATGGGTGGGCACCAGTGCAACTAACAGCACTCAAATTGGTAGAATATTGGGGCAACCTACTTATGCTCTGAAAATCCCCACATCTCTCACTGGTCTGCTAAGGGACCACACACAAGTCCCTAATCTGTGTTTATCGTCCTTTTGACTTTATATATATCCAAGAAGGCAGGGCCTCCCATCTATAAACAAAACCCTTATTAAGTGGGTCCTTCTGAGAAGCTCTTTTCATAGCATCCTCAGAAGCTGTTGGCATCAACACAACCTGAGGTGCTGGCCTAGCGATCTTTACAGAGAGGGAGACCAAACACTGCCTCTCTTGCTTCTACTACTCTGACTGCCTTCTGCTCTTAGCCAGCCTTATCTAGAGATCTTGCCCTGGAGTTCATAGACAATATTGATTTAGCCCTCATATGAACCTTGACAGCTTGGTATCTTTGTCCTTGTCTATGGACAAAGAAACAGACTCAGAGAGACTAGGCAACTTTACAAAATTACACAGCCTTTTGGAGCTAGAACCCCAGGCAACTTGGCTATAAGCCCCGAGAAAAGGGGACTGAGTCTGCAATGAGGCTTTCCGCAGCCTCTCCTCAGCAGACCACCCACACAACATCTAACGGGAGCCCTGATGTCTCCCCAGCAGGGAGGTCCGCCAGGAGTCTCTCCGGGGCCACAGATCATAGGTAAGCAAGGGGTTTACAGTTCCTCCAGGGCAGGGGGCCTCCCCACATAGGTTGCCCCCCAGACCTGGCTGGAGAGTCCTCAGTTGCCCAGCTTCGAGGAGCCAGGGCAGAGGTCATGCCCTCTTGTAACCAGAGAGCCCTGCTCTGCTAGGGCCACGTGTGTCAACGTGCTAATGTTTCATGATTGCGACTCAGTCTCTCACTTTGACATAACCTCCCTGAGCAATCGTTGCAAAGCGATACCTGCCGGCTGCCCTCCGATTGTTTTACAGCCTCCCCGGCTCCAGCTGCACCAGCCTCTCCTCTCTGGTTTCCTTTCCCTCCTCGTTCCTGGCAGGTGGAGGGGGGTTAGGGAAGAGGGGGAGGAAAGGAGGAAAAAATTACTCTCTCTCTTCTACCACCCCGACCTCGTCAGCTCGGGTCCCCTCTCAGATGCAGCAGCCCGGCTTGGAGAGTCAGCTCCACTGCGCCAGGCTGCGTGCCGGGTCCATGGTGGGTGTGACCTGCCGAGTCCCCAGGGCAGCCCTGGAAATGGAGGTCCCTTTTTCAGCTCTCTGGTCGCTTCCTGCGTGCTCTGTAGAGAGGGGAGGCTCAGGAGGGCAGGCTTGAAGGAGACCCTGACATCACTTTCGTCCTGTGACTGCATTTTTTAGTGGTGGCTGAAAGTGTCCTTCCTAAAGTCAAACAGCTATGTAGCTGCCCAGCCGAGCTGAGAAGCCAGCTTTTCCTTTGCCTGGCCCAGGGCCTTGCCAATCCCCCGGTCTGTCATCATCCCTGTCATTAGGGTCATGTCTATAGAGAACAGGTAAGGGCAGCAAGGGTGTGTAGATAAATGTATAAAACTTTTACTGGAACGTGTGTTTTTAAAAGTAACCAGCACATAAAAGCTATGAGTATTTGGATTTTTGGTTTAAGATGATGCAAGATGCATAAAAGTAAAAGAGGAGAAGCATTTAAAAGAAAAATACTAAATTCTAAGATGAATGTATGAGGATATGGGGGAGATCACTAAGAAGTAGCCAGCAAACAATTGAAGTTAGGAAAATGCCAGTACAGGGCATGGGGTTTGAGCCACAGATCTGGTGTTCAAACTCCAACTTTTCGTCAGCTGCCTGATCTTGGGGAAGTCTAACCTCTATTGCCCCTTCTATCAAATAAGAACTATGGCAGGATTACTGGGAGACCCTGACTCTGTCAGGCCTGTCACACAGAGGGTCCATGGAATCTCTCTCTTTTTAAGGCATGTGTTAGGAGTGAGGTGGACACTCAGGGTCCAGGGTGTGGCGGGTCCGGAATGTCAAGTCTGCCCTTGGTGTGCATGAGCTCTGGGAGCCGCAGAGGTGATGGTGGCTGGCCCTGAGCTGATCTGGTTACCATGGTGCTGGCGGGATGGGAATCAGCCAGTGAGCACTGGATGGAGCATTGTGGGTCCCAGAAAGCTGGCAAATGGGCTGTGGCCCTTGTCTAGAGAGAGAAGATGAGGTCTGGACAAGAATTCAGCCAAGAAGTAGGGTGACAGCAATGGGGCGGCAACTGAATGTAGAAGTCGATATGGATAAGTGAGGCAGGGATGGGGGGGTGTAACCAGACCTTGGGAAACACAGCCCCCCCCCCCCGGATGCTGATGTCTGGGAAAAGAGTGAGGCGGTAGGGTGCTGTGCTGGAGAGCAAGACTTCTGGGGTCAGACTGCTGGATGCAAACCCTCGACTGCCTTCTCTGAGCGTCAGCTTCTTCACCTGTCACACGGGATAATAATTGTAGCTGGCATACAGGATTGTTGTAAGGTTCAGTGAGGCAATGCAGATGCACTCAGCGCCAGGTATGTAACGAGTACTCCACAGGTGTCATCTCTGCTTTGCCACCAGCACCTAGCACAGCACCTGGCAAATAAGAGGCATGCAGTAAACTTTGTGTAACGAATGACTGAAGTAATTCTTTGCCATCAGACACATCAGACCTCAGTCTTGCTTAAACAGAATGCTAACTGTGCTACAGTTTGACATCAGAGAAGAGAATGGCACTGGACAGACTGACCCTGAGTCTGACACAAATGTGTCCTGGTGTACCAAACATAGCTTCTCTGGGATACCTTTCAGGCAGCCAAGGATCCTGCTTTTATAGAATCACAGGTTCTTGGAGGGGGTCGAGATGCTTGACGCTGTTGCTGCTTAAGCATTTTTCATACAGACAGAGCTCAGAGAGGCCAGTGACATGGAGGGAATGAGTGACAGAGCAAGGGACCAGAACCCGGATTGCTCACTCCCATCAGAGCTCTTTCTACGATGCCAGTGGCCTTCCCTCCAGATGTCATCTGCTCCACAGTGCTGGACGAGGGTCTGGACTAGAGGGGACCCCATGCAGCTGGGGTCCCCTCTTCCCTGGATCCTTTTTGCAGGAAGCCTCATTTGTTTTCTAATTTTGAATAGTCTGGAAACACTGGGCACAGAGGGTTTAGGGAGGAAAGAAGGTGTTTTTTGCAAATAGTGAATACCGATCCAGCCCCAGCAGGAAGCTGCCAGTCCTTGTCCTGTGGGAAGAGGGGAGGACGGTGAAAGGCCTGGCGCTGCACCTGCAGGACAAGGCTAGTTCAATGCCTGACAGGTCCTGGATCAGCCGGAAACCTGAATGGGGAGGGGAGCCGTGGGAGAGGAGATGCTGCAGCAAATTAGGCAAGAAAGCAAGTGATAGGGCCATATTATATTTATTAAGATTACCCTTAGGCCTGACCGATGGTGGCACAATGGATAAGGTGTCAACCTGGAACACTGAGGTTGCTGGTTCGAAACCCCAGGCTTGCCTGGTCAAGGCACATATGGGAGTTGATGCTTCCTGCTTCTCCCCCCACTTCTCTCTCACTCTTTTTCTCTCTGTCTCTGTCTCTCCTCTCTCTAAAATGAATAAATGAAAAGTTTTATTTTCAATTAAAAAAGGAAAAAGATTTCCTAACACTGCTCTCCATAATAACTTGGTCTAGGGTGGGGCCAAGAACCCGTCTTTTTGTCAAGTACTCCAGATCTTTTTGTCAAGTACTCCTCTGATCATTATGTTCTGCAGAACCTTCCTAAGAAACACAAGAATTTGACTGGGTCTGACTTTGCTGCTTATTAGCTGTGTGACCTTAAGCAAGTTATTTAATCTCTGTGAGCCTAAAATCCCCCATCTACAAAATGGATATAGTAGTCATACCTTCCTATGAGGGTTGTTGTGACAATAAAAGAGGAAAATAAGTTTGAAGGACCTAGCACATGAAGTGGCATGTTGGAGGCCCTCAAAAAAAATTGTATTTCTTAATTTAACACATGAGAATTTAGTTTTCCAGAAATCTCCTAGAAGAATTCCTCATTAAGAAATAGTAAAAACAAGTTATGGCTCTGGCAGGTGTTCAGTGGATACAGCATTGATCTGGCAAATGGACGTCTTGGGTTTGATTCCCAGTCAGGGCACACAGGAGAAAGGATCATCTGCTTCCCCCCTCCCCAGTCTCTCCCTTTTCCCCTCCCACAATTAGTAACTTGATTGGTTAGAGCGTGGCCTCAGGTGCTGAGAATAGCTCCATTGGAGTGTGTCAGCCTCAGGCACTAAAAATAGCCCGGTACTTGAGCATCAGCTTAAGATTGGGTTGCTGGGTGGGTGAATCCCAGTCCAGGACCATGTGGGAGTCTGCCACACTATTTCTCCTCCTCTCACTTAAAAAAAATAGTCAAAACAAGTTTTAAGGAACCAAACCCAACTTCCTGAAAGATAGTGTCCTCCTTGGGGTGTGAGCAAAGACAGAGGACCCAGAGCTACCAAGTCCCTTGGAGGAGTCATGCCAGATGCCACTTCTGGGAGGAGGATGGCATAGATGCCATCATCATCTGTGTAAACTGAGAAATAAAGAGGTACTGGCACTTTGGAGGTATGAATAAATTAGGGAAGAGAGATAAAACAATTTGTAAAAATCTGTGTGAGTTATGAGTGGATTCCGTTTAATTTATTTTTGAAAGAAACAACTAACAATCAAAACGCACTTATCATTCTCTTTGGCTTGGGACTGCACTTCCTTGTTTATGACTCTAGGTATAGACTGGACCATAGGTGCCCGGGTATATTAAGTTTATGTGTCACACTTCCTGGAAGCATCTGACATGTGTCCCTCATTTGGCTATAGATTTTACTAGAGTTCTCTGCTTTCAAGCTTCTTAGATAAAGTACTTCCCAAAGCCTATGATGAGCACCACAGAGGCCCGGGCAGAGGAGGCCTAGGCTTAGCTGAAATACTTCCTCCAAATATATGAAGGATTTTCATAAAGCATCTACTGTGTAGGCGTTTTTTGCCAATCCCCCAGGCTGATCCAGAGGAAAATAACACGGATTTAGCTATAAGAGTAGAAGAATGAGTTCCATTTGTAATTCAGTGTAGAGGTTAAAAGCACAATTCTGGAAGTAGATTGCTGGGGTTTCTATTCATTCTCTGCCATTTACTAACCAAATGGCCTAGGAAAAGTTCCTTAATCTTCTGCATCTCAGCTGCCCCCTGTAGAATGAGAACAATATTAGTACCACCTTGTAGCAGTGTTGTCATGGTTAAATGAGTAAGTATTTCTGTGGTACTTAAAACAGTACCTAAAACACAGTAAGCATTGTATGAGCGTTAGCTGTTTACTTAACTGATTGTCCAGGAGAGGACACCAGGAAATAAGCTCTTAACGAAGGTGACAATTTATGACTACCCTGCTGATCTCCAAGAAGTAAAGGGAGTTGTTTAACCCAAGGTTTGGCAAACCATTGTCCAGTGATGCAATTAAAATATGACTGGTACATAATGGCCAGAGCTGTGGGGAGGGACCTACATAACCCCACCTATCTGTGCACTGCTTAGCTAAGCTCAGGGCAGGTTTATGATGGAAGGCTACAGCATTTTGTGCCCAAGATGGATTTACCCCTACCTCATTCCATGAGATTCAGTAATATATTCAGACCTTCATCAGTTTGGCAGCCAGGAAAAAACAGTCAGGAATCCCTTGGCTCTGTTTCTACAGTCTCACTCCACATTCTGTTCATATTCTGCCTGACTTTCGACTGCTTACCTTTCCATTCCGTCTCCTGCCCTGCTTTCTTCTCTTAGAATTCACCTTCCACCATTCAGACTTACTGAAATGAATCAACTTTTGCTCAACGGACATTTCCTCCCATCCTGGCTGCCTTGTTGACATGTTTTTTTAGCCCACGGGCATTGAAATGTATCGAGATGTACACAGTCCCCCTAAGTAGAGGTTGAATGTCCACTACCACTTCCCTCATCCCCATGCCAAGTAGGAGAGTGAACACCACTTGGGAAAGTTGCCCGCTTCCTGGTTGAGATGTCCGCCTGTCTTGAGATCTTAGGTAGAGCCAGGTGTGCCCTCGTGGCTCTGGGGTTGGACAGAATCCACTCCGAGACATTGTCACTGCCAAGCATTGAGCGTTTCTATACAGCTCCCACTCTAAAGAGCCCCCAACCCCACTTTAAGTCAGCCCACAGAGTGTGATGACTTGCCTTCTGGGAACTCAATTTTAAAGAGTTTGTGATCCTAGTGGTCTCCATTCCCAGTGGTCTTGGGCAAGTCACAGAAACTCTTGGCATTTCACATTCCCCCTTGTGGTCAGTTCTCACGGCTCAGTTGCTGTTGCCAAAGGGAATTGCCCAAGCTGTGCACCCATCAATGCCTCTTTGAGGCAAACACCTGGCATTACAGGATTGCGAAGAGCACCTCAGTTCATTCCAGTGTTGGGTAGAAGCCAAGGCCTCATTAAGTCTTTTCTAGGAGGGTTCAAGATGCTGGAAATATGCTCTCATTTGACTGGGGCTGACATCTAGTCACAGTTTCCCCACAAAGGCGGCATTTTTGGTGCTAGCTCCCCCTCCTCTGCCAGCTCTGGTTGTGAAACCAGCACCAGGGGCTCAGAAGTGGTTCCCTTTAGCTGTGTTAGGTGGAAGAGCTGGGTGGGAAAGGAAAAGTTCCTAACAAGCAGCTCACTTGGCCCCTTTCCAAGTCCCCGGACTCCAAAGGTAAAGCCAAAATGGGCAGGTTGTTTTCTCTCTCTTCCAGAAAGCAAACGCGGTAACTAGGGCCTGCTCTCCGTGGCAGCTACAGCTTGTTTGACATTTGAGTTAGTGGTGCTGAAAAGAGGGAAATCCACCCTGGAGGAAGAAATGCCATTTCTGTGGCTAATTGACTGGCTGACACCTCCCTCCTGAATCCCTCCTGAATCCCTCCCTCTGGGCCCGCCAGGCAGCCTAGCTGGGTTGTTCGCTACGGATAATGGCATCAGCAATTTACTGCACCAGCCCGAGGAGTGAACGCCAGGCTGCCCGGGCTGCAGCGTGCGCACAGCAGCGCACCGGGGCCCTTCTACTCCCGGCGGGCGCGTTAGTTCTCAAATGGCAGGTTGTCTGGTTGCAGCAGTGGGAACATCTCAAGTAGGCTTTTCAGTACCTGGTGCCACAGTGGGCACTGAGTATGTACAGGGGAAAGGCACGACAGGAAGCTCGTGAGGTTGTCCCTTCCTCTTCTTCTTGGGGGACATGTTGTCAAGGACTTGCTGGCCCTAGTGTTAGGCCACCATCAGTACCTGTCTCCTGACCCTGAAGGCTTCAGCCCCTTTGTCTCTGCTCCAGCTGGACCCATTAAGTGTGACTGCCTCCTGACGAGTATGTCCAGAAACTCCAAGGTAAAACTAAAGTCACCTAGTTTCTCAAACTTGGCCTGTGTGCAAATAACCCGAGAGAGAAGCTTACTAAAATGTCGATTCGGATCAGGAGCTCTGGGATGGGGCCCGAGATTCTGCATTTCTAACAACTTCCCAGGTGACGCTAATGTTGGACCTGAGACCACTGTCTGAGTAACAAGGGCCTAGAATAGTTTTCCAAATCCACTCCAGCCCTGGAGACAGCTGGGGTGGGGGTGGGGTTCCTCCAGGTTCTAAGATTCTAATTTCATAGCCAGGAATGAGCTAGAGGAGAGTTTTTGTTTTAAATCTCCCCAATACACTGGGGAAACACATCTATACTATATACATTTAAATATACATCAACAGTTTCTGGAAAGACACAAGAAAAAGTAACAGCAGCTGTTCCTGAGAAGGGAAGCTGGAAGACTGATATTATTCTTCACTGTGTACCATTCTAAATTCCTTGCATTTTTGTTTTAATGAGGGCCTAGGTTACTTTTTCAAAAGCATTAAAATAATTTTTTTAAAAAAGAAAAAACTCTTTGGGTGATTTCTAGAATCACCAAAGTGGTGTGAACTATACTACTCACAAAAATTAGGGGATATTTCAAAATGAATATGAAGCAATAAAAAAGAAGCATTTGATTTTTTTTAATTAAACAAGAACATCAGAAAAGCAAATGACAAGTCAAAGAAAGTCGTTCGATTATGCAAATGAGATGCAGAACTAACTTTTATTTCCCTGGTGAAAATGCACTGTACAAAAGGCTGAAAGTACTGGAGTATCTGCACGTCCCCTGATCACCTAATTTTTGTGAAAAGTGTAAATTATTTGCCCTCAAAGTTCACCTGTTGAAGTCCTCAGTACCTCAGAATGTGATTGTATTTGGAGATAGGGTCTTTAAAGAGGTGATTAATGTCAAATGAGGTCTCATAAGTAGATCCTAATACAATTGGCTGGTGTCCTTATTAGAAGGAGAGGTTAGGACTCAGACATGCACAGAGACATGTGCGGAGACACAGGGAGATGATGGCGTCTACAAGCCAAGGAGAGAAGCCTCAGAGTGCAGCCAATCCTGCTGGCATCTTGAACTTGAACGTCTAGCCTCCAGAACTGTGAGGAAATACAAGGTCTGTTGTTTAAGCCTCCTTGACGATGGAGTCTGTTGCGGCAGCCTTTACAGCAAGCTTTGCCATCACAGAGCTAGTGGAGGAAGCAGTGCCTCTGGGGTAGGTGACAGACTAAACCTGCTCATTCAACCCACCTGTCATGTGTTGAGCAGGTCAGTTCTGCTTCTGGGCCTGTTTTCTCAGATGTCAAAAGGAGTTCACCTACATAAACCCTCTAGTTTCTTCATACTCAGAAGTGGGGCTTCTACATGATGATGAAGAAGAAGAAGAAGAAGAAGAAGAAGAAGAAGAAGAAGAAGAAGAAGAAGAAGAAGAGGAGGAGGAGGAGGAGGAGGAGGAGGAGGAGGAGGAGGAGGAGGAGGAGGAGGAGGAGGAGGAGGAGGAGGGAGGATGAGGAGGAGGAAGGAGGAGGAGGAGGAGGAGGAGGAGGGGGAGGAGGGGAGGAGGAGGAGGGAAGAGGAGGGAGGAGGAGGGGGAGGAGGAGAAGGAAGAAGGAGGAGGAGGAGGGAGGAGAGGAAGAAGTAAATGGCAGTGTTGTTGAATGGTCATATATTATAACCTTATGAGTTTTCAATTTTTTAAGCATGAATCCATTTTAAGCATAAACCTCTATGCAAAAGTCCAATATATCAAGTTGATTGAAATGGAACAGCTCTGGTTGAAATAGTTAATGCTGTTCCAGTTTCTCTTTTGCTTTCTGGCAGACCCTGCATCACCTCTCCAGGAACTGTTTGGGATCCATGGGTGAGAGCCTGAGAACCGCTTATTGGTCTGATCCTGTCATATTTCAGCCATGAAAACTGAAACCCCGGTACCGTTGAGTAAGTCACCTCAGTGTCACCCAGTGAGTCAGTTTGAAACCCGGGCTCTATTCCTGACTCTCTAGCTCATTAATCTTTCTCTGCATTTTGTGAGGCATTAAAAATAATTCAGTGTTACTGAGAGCATATAAGCTATAACGTCTGGGAGATTTTTTTCCTATAAAACATGCTCAATATCTATTTGCATGAAGCAATATTTTACCAGAGGAGCTGATTATATTCTCCCCAGGTGTCGACGTAGGTGAGGTTGTAAACACCAAGAATAGCACAACTCACATTAAAACTCCCCGTTCTCTGCTGAAACGCAGCAGGCTGACCAAACTTCTCGGGCTAACCGCCTTCCTTCCGTATCATGGGATTCTGTGGAATCAACACAAGTGGGGAGAAACAGAGACTAGACCAGATAAAAATTCTCAAGCAGATTTGAAAGAAGGGAAAATAACCAAGATAATATCACAAGAAAGAAAAGAGACCTTGAGGAAAGAAAGCATCACAGAATCTAGATTCTGTGTTCCTTGGCTCCAGCCCCCATTTTTATACCTCGTTTCCTTTAAGAAAACCTAATTTCCCCCCAAGCTGTCTCCTGATTGACTTTCACTTGATATGGTTACTCGATAGCACCGGTCCGTTAATCCTCCCATATGGTTAAAATTAAAGCACAGATCCATGCTCATTTCCCCCCTTATGCTCACTAATTTCTTGTGAAGATTATCCTTCCAGCTAAATTACCTTCATTCCTCTACCATCGCGTCCGTACTTCCCCTGGAAACTAAGAGTTCTGGGGGAAAGGGGGCTCATTGGAGCACTTCTCTGCCTTGACCCACTGCACACTTTTGTGTCTTTCCCCAGATTGGGCGAGAGCGTGGCCAGGAATAGGGGCTTTACACTCAGTGACCTCTTAAGTTTCCCTCACCCAGGGACTGGTTATGTGAGACCTTGGTTGGGATGGGGGGGTCTTGCTCTCAGAATTTTCCACTGCTTCCCTCAACTCTGAGGCTTCAAGCAAGACAAACAGTCTTCTGTGTCATCCTGACCCCAAAGCCAATGCCATGAAGTTATTTCCTTTTGACGGTCATGGATTTCGACTCCTAAATACCTCGCTGCCATTGCCCCCAGAAGAATTTGATCCGGCCCGTGGCCTCAGCCTTCATGTTTAGAATAAGTGCTGTTCATAAACTAAGGGTACCAAGTAAGATTTCACTCTAGGTCTAAAAATACGTTATCCAGATCCTTTTGACATCAAACTCAGCGCCTTAACCTAATTACTGAGTTTTATCAACTGACTCCATTAGCTTTCTGAGGAAAAAACCCACACTTTCTGAGATTTTCAGCTTTAGACCAATAGGCCCTTGACCCTGAAGAGTCAGAGTAGACATATGGGCTCCTGATGCTCTAGGTGGGATAAGTTTGAGGCCCTCTTAAGCTAAAATTCTGAGTGCTAGTTTCAGTTTTCTGCTCTTGGGTTGTTTCTCATTCAAGCAAAACACCCATTGGCACCAACAGGAGCAAGCCCATTATTTGCGCTTCTCTTACCACTCTTGTTATTTCTTCCTGCCCAAGTTGGCTACACACAAGCCCAGTCACACACAGTGCAGGCTAAGATAGGATTCCTGCCCCAAGGGTTCAGCAACTTCATACTTTCCCCTGCGCTGCCTCTATTTTTGTTCCAGTGTACCATGAGTTCTGAAGCCTTGGCGGCCCTGAAACACTTCACTGTGCATTGTTCAGTAGGAAAGACTTGAGTTTATGGCTGTGGGTTATAAAAGGTTTTTCTTTTCCCCTTCGCTGCTCCCCCCACCCCCCGGGAAATTCGATGGGTGTGACTATTAACTGACGAGCCCTGCTGGGAAAGCCCAGGCCATGGTCAGCTTTCAGCCTGAGCCATGACTCTTTCCTTTTCGGCTACATCCTGGTCCTAATTTTGTCCCCCTCTGGCCGGCTTTGTTTATTGGCATTAATGTTTCATATTAAAATTTAATATTTAACTTTTGCTTTCAATATTTAATGTTCTGCATCTTACATTTGGATGGTCTCCCTTCTGGGAGCGGTCAGCTGCACTGTGTGTTGCTAGAGCTAATCCCTTTGACTTCCAGTAAAATGACCCCCGCCCCTTCCTTTTTTTCATTGTTCACTATCTCTGCATTCACATCCATCACGGTAACTACCTGGAGAACATGTCTGCCTTTTGCTCGTGCATTCATTCAACACATACTTATTGGGTGCCAATTCTGTCAGATACTATAAAAGGTGCTGCAAGGGACCCACAAAAAAGAAAGTAAGACTCCAGTGTGATCTTGAGAAAGTCAGAGAGAAAGAATCCTACAAGTAAGGAGACAAGTGTCCAAGTTTTGTGGGAACACTTAGGGGAGAGAGAGAGACAAGCTCACCTCAGGAACTGTGTGGAAGATTTCTTTTTTATTTTGGAAGAGAAGTCATTTGAAATGTGTTTCAGAAGGAACAGAAGGGCTTACCAGACTGGGTAAAGGGAGAAAGGGCATCCTATACACCCTGGGCAAAGGCATCAGAATATGAAAGCATTAATGATGATTAATGGCAGTGATGATGTGTTTGTGGAATGGTGAGGAGATTAATTATTACTGGAAACCGGGCTGAGTGTGTGGGAGAGGGAAGCGGGAGGCAAAAGAAGCCTAGCGACATAGTTTGGTACTCAATTATGAAGGACTTTGTAAGCCAAAATAGATAGTTTGAGCTTAATCACTGAAATAAACCTGTGGGGAGATATTATCACAAGTGAGAGGCCCGGGAAACCTCTTTTACAGAATACTGTGGGGAAACAGCCGTCACGGGGGAGAAAAGTCTGCGTCCAGAGCACAGATGACATAGCTTCTTCTAGGTGGGGTGAACGGAAATATTAATTAAGGTACCTGCTTTTGCAGACTTTAAAATGTAGTTAGAAAAATAAGGCTAATACCATGAACCAATGAGAAAACAGTCAGGCATATAGCCTAGTGCCTGGTGGCGGTAAGAACGTGAATCCTCGTGGAGTCAGAGAAGGAAGAATTCTATTTCAATCATCTTTCCTTCGGGGCCTTCCCCCTCCCCCGGATGAAGTTCACCTTCACAGATCACTGCCTCATTCCCCAGAAAAGAAGCTGTAGGGTCTCAGGGAGGTATAAATAAATAAAGAACAATAAAGATAAGTAAGCTAGGGACAGAGAACTAGAGTTTATTAACTTGAAGGGACCACTGAGTAAGCAGAGCAGGGAGTAGACTAAGGTACAAGTGAATGAGGTAGGACAAGTTAAGACTAAGGCTGCGTATCTTAGATTTCTGCTGGGACATTTCCAGCATGTCTCACTGAGCTTATGACAAAAACTCTTTCTTTAATTTCACTGACAATATCTTTGCTTCTGCTGATGTTTCCAAAACATTGCTGTTTACAAAATTCAATTCACAAATATGTAAAGTAGAAGGTAAAATCCTCTCCTACCCCAATTTTGTACAATGACTGCCAAAGCATATGCACCTCAAAGATATATAAATATGTATTGTCACATAGCTTGATTGTCAAAGGCTTTATGAAGAAATGAGACTATCACACGGAGTCTGTGGTTGTCTGGGGAGTTGGGAATCTAGCACAGACAAGCATTATTAGTAAGAGAATGTGCTAGAACTGGAAGCTAGGAGCAGAGCTCAGCAGGTTTCCATAAGGTAAACTGAAGACAAAATAGATATCAGAAGTTAAGGCAGGCCTGGCGCCTGCAAATGAGCTAGAGCCCGACAAGTCAAGTGAGAAAGCCACCACGAAGAACATCACAGTGAGAACGCCTCTTGGAGCAAATGTCTAACTCCATGAGAGCAAGTGTCTGTTCTCAGACAGATGGCTTCAAAGGAACGTCAAACATAGTTGGAGATATAAACATGGGCTGAAAAATGACTTATTTCAAAGAGGATGGTCTTTGAGGATAAGTCTAAGGTCTGCACCTCAGCTCTGCTGCCCATCAGGTCCCTGCCTTGGGGTATTTATACCTCTGAGCCTCCTTTTCCCTTGGTATAGATGTGGATGATCAGAATAACACCAGAGTCACAGAGCTGCAACAACTATCACATGACACGGTCATTTGCTCAGCAAGGTGTTGAGTGCCTACTGCGTGCCAGGCCCTCATCCAGGAGCCAGAAATAGAAAGTAAACAAAATTAACAAAACTCTCTTCTTCCAGGCAGCCTGTCTGCCAGGGAGTCCAGAGTAGGTGCAAGTGTTTTGCACATTGCAGATAGCTAATTTAACACGAGCTGCTGTGCTCTCGGCAGAAGAGGATGCCTGTGTTCTGTTGACTGACTTGTTGCATCTGAGCTGCGAGGAAAGCAGTGAAATAGGGTCTCACTGACATGGGACTAGGAAAGATGCATAGGATCTGATTCAGCAGAAAGGAGGGAGAAGGATTTCCAGTAGATTGGTTGAATGGATGTAAAAGTGGGAATCACTGGTTGTCTGGGGAAAAGAATACTTCCTGGCTTTGAATGAAATGGGCCATCTCTTCATGGAATTACATCAGCAGTTTACTTAAGGACCTGCTTTTCATTACCCAAGAGAACAGGGTCCTCACAGATAAGGGTGATTTTTCCCATAAACACTGGGACAGCAAGATGTCCAGGTGCTCTAAGCAGCATGGCATGACAGGAAGGAAGCCTGCAGGTTCTGGCGAGAACCTACTACCACCCAGGGCTCTGCGCCAGCCTCCGTGCCCTTCTCCTCAGATCTATTGGGAAGATTGATTTTCCTTTAGCTTACAAATCCTAGACCAACTTGGAGCTATAGAGACATTTAAGTGGAGGTCAAAGCTAGGTGAGAGAGAGTTTTGAAGAGTCATTCACAGAGATTGGAAGAGGAAAGAAGGAAGATATCACTAAAACTCAGGAAGCCACAACTACGGGACCATTCGTTTGCATGGATTCCATGGATTCGCTTCTGTCACTGGTAAGAGCCAATATTTTTGCATGAGTATTATGTTCCAAGCTTAAGCTTAGCTTTTTATATGTATTATCATATGGAATCCTCTCAACCACCCTTACTCATTCAACACCTATTTAACTGGGTCTCAACCATGAGACAGGTGCTGCTCCTATCTCCATCTAACAAATGTGAAAACCAGAGCTCAGAGGCATTAATTATTTCAGGTTCACTTAATGATTTAGTCACAGAGGTAGTAACCAAACTTTTTAAATTTGAATCTATGCATATAACTTTTATACGTTACGTTATATAATATATTATGATTCTGGCATATCACAGTGCTCCAAAACATTAGCTGTTATTAACATCATTTGTTATCCGTACTCACAGATTATGCCATTGAGGCCCAGATAGGTGACATAACCTGTTCAAAATAACACAACCAGAGACTGCCTGAGATGAGATTAGAACCCAGGTCCCTCTAGCCCGACAGCCTGCTCTTTTTGCTGCACAACATTGCCTCTTTCAGGCTGATCCCCCACCGACAAAGGAATCTTTCCCTTTTTTCTTTCATTCTCTGTGTACATCTTCAAATGCAATCATAGCCACTTGTGTACAGTTGCAGATAATAGCGGGCAAGGAGTCCTGCCTCATTGCCAACCTGTGCCCAGACAACCTCACCCTTCCCTGCTGCAGCCCTGTCTTCACACCCTGCCTTCCAGATGCGCGTTTGGTTCTCAGTGGAAGTGCTGCGTGTTCGTGGAGGCCGCACTGTTTGTGCTGCTCCCAGTGAGACCAAGGCTGACATGATTGGCCCCTCTGGCCAGGCAGAGCCTGTGTCCAGCGTGTTCCACCCACTTTAGCTCTTCCTCTCCCCCAAACTCCCCCGCCCACGTCCTTCCCAGCGAGCTTGCTGCGGTGGAGCTCAGCTGGGAGGAGGAACAGAAACTGGTAAGGTGGGGTCAACTGACCTCGCAGGTCAGTATCGGCAGCCTGACTCCGCTGTCAGCCAAGCGAGCTGACCGGGGGGCAGTGGACAGCCCAGGGTTCTGAATTCCCTCTTGATTATTCATGAGTGCACACCATCCCCTCTGACAGTCACAGGTAAATCCCAGATCAAATTTTTCCCTTCTCATGAAAGGGACCCTATCAATATCCCTGGGGTCAGGCTGGTTCCCCATCTAGCCTTTCTTACCTGGACTGGGGGGGGACGTGGAGGCCGCTTGGAATTTGCCAGCTGGGATTAGGTTCCCCTACGCATTGGGTCCTGGTGAATGAGATCCGGGGCTGAAAGGAGGGGCCTCTCAGCATTGGCTAATGGTTTGGGCTGGATAACTCTGAGTGGTGTCTGTGTTTTTGCAACCCATCCTCTTGCTGGACAGTCCGCCCTGAACCCAGCCCCAGGCCCCCCAATTTTTTCATGCACACTTATGCCACGCTCATGTTCCTTAAATGCCTCTGCTCACATCACCTTATATCTAATGCCGCATGGCTCTGTATTGCCGGGAGGTTTATTCCTGCGCACTGAGGTATCTCAGTCAGTGTCATGTAATGCCTTTAGGAACTTACGCCTTGAAATGGTAAGACTAGTCATATTTGCAAATCATCTTATTATTTAAATTAATTAGAACCATTTTCGGGTCATCCTTATTGCCCCATGCTCATGTAATCACATGTTGATTTGATTCCTTAGCACGTATTTTAATATGTCATCATGTCACACAGCCTAGCCACGCAATCCTGGAAGAAGAAAAAAAAAGGACTAAGACTCAGTTTCCCAACTGCAAAATAAAGGTGTAAGGGTACATAAAGCATGGATTATTCAATGAACAAATATTTATTGATTTTATACTATGTTCCAGGCACTTTTTCTTATATCCTTGTGCATAATTTTGCCAGTTACCATGAGCAAACAAGCATCCCTGGTTTGCAGAACTCACCTTCTAGTTGGGTCCAGGGAAGATTAAATGAGACAATGAGAGCTAACACTTGTTGGGGGCTCAAAATAAAGCCTAGCAGGTAGTAAAACTTCAGTGAGTTTTCTACACGCTTAATTCTCAAAATAATCCTGTGAAGGAGGTGCTAGAGTTACATCTACTTTGTGGATGATCTTAACTGAAAAATAAGAGCTTAAATAATTTGCCAAAGTTCAACACCTATCAAATGGCAGACCCAGAATTTGAATCCAGGCAATCACTGTACTTTGTTGCTTCTGAATTTGGATTTAAAACACTTAGCACAACATCTGGCACAATAACAGTCAAAGCTAGTATTCTCAGTCTGGTTTTCATTATTATAGTTCAAACTCAGAGAAGTGCTTATAACACACTTAATCTGTTGCGTACATGTTTTGCATAATTGTGCCAATTATAAATTATAGTAGTGCTTTGTGAGTGCCCCGTGGTACTATTTGTTTATTCTTATGCAAAATATTATTTGATTTCCCTCAAACTCTGACTGCACCATAAGAACATAATGCATGGATGAGTGTCTTCTTTCACATTTGTTTTGGTAGAAGAGAAGAAAAAAAAAAGCTGCTCTAAATAAAATCCCAAAGATAAATCTGTCTTTCAAGGTCACTATAAGAATGTGTGATGAAGTAGAAAAGTCATGGGATTTGACAGTTGATAAATTGGTGTTCAAATGTCCAACTCTACTGCTTGTTGCTGTGTGTGTTTGAGTTAATGGCTTACCTTCTCTGAGCATTTCTTCCCCTCTTCTATGAAATGACAGGGTTACCTCAGGTTATCACTCTGGTCCTTCCCAGCCCTCAAGTGTGAGGGTTGAGGTGTGGGTACACAGTGTCATAAAGCTTTTCCTTAATCCAATTTCCTTGGGGCAAGTTGCTAGAGGAGGACTATTAGGCTAGAAGCAAAGAACATTCAGTGACAACTTTGAATTCCATTACTAATAGAAAACCAATAATGAACATTGAACATTTTTTCAGGTGCCCTAAAAAATAATTGGTCATGGATTTTCTTTCAAAATGCAAGAGTTTTTAACCTCACACTTTGGGTATTCTTGTTGGATGTTATCTTCTAGTGGAAAGAGTGGGGCTCATTCATTCCCAGAGACCTCACCCAAGATCCAGCCAACTGAGGTAAGACTTTCAGAACAAAAAGAAGCAAAAGATTGTTTATCTGAAGGAATCACTGAGGTTCACATTTATTATGGAGCTTTGAGACTTTAATTTCTTTCTTTGAGTCATGGATAAATAAATGGATCTTTTCAAATAGAAAGGCACAGATATCTTTTCAAATAAGAGAACGTATTTTTGAGGTGGAAAGAGACCTTAGGGATTATTTGGCCTCAACCTTTTCATTTCACAAATGATAAAATTCAGCTTCAGTAAACCTTATGCATAAAAAAGAGCTAATAATAGTACCTGCTGTGAAGATTAAACAAGGTTATAATTATAAACCACTTATAAACCACACATGTACCTGACATGAAATCACTGCTCCATCATTGAGAGCACCTATTTATCTATTTTGATTTTTGCTTAAGATTCTATACTTGCCTACTTCATACATGTAGTCTTGGCATAGTCAAAGAAGAAATCAATACTCAAATCCATACCAGTACCTTTTTAAAATTATAATTCATCCAACAAATATTTAAGTTCCATGTACTTTCATAAATACTGGGTCTATAGTGTATTATATACAATGGAATATTATTCAACCATAAAAACAAAGGCCAAAACCTTGCCATTTGTGACAACATGGATGGATCTTTAATTTTTTAGAGAGGAGAGAGGGAGAAGGGGGAGGGAGGAGCAGGAAGCATCAACTCCCATATGTGCCTTGACCAGGCAAGCCCAGGGTTTCAAACTAGCGACCTCAGCATTCCAGATCGATGCTTTATCCACTGCACCACCACAGGTCAGGCCTAAATCCAAGCCCATGGGTATGGAGAACAGATTGGTTGTTACCTGAGATGGGAGTTGGGGGATGGGCGAAATGGATAAAAGGAGACAAAAGGTGCAAACTTCCAGTTATAAAATAAATAAGTATGGGGTGTGATGTGAGGCATGGTGACTATAATTAATTATACTGTATTACATATTTGAAAGTAGTGAGGAGAGTGCATCTTAAAAGGTATCATCAGAGCCCTGGCTGGTTGGCTCAGTGGTAGAGCATCAGCCTGGTGTGCAGGAGTCCCTGGTTCGATTCCCAGCCAGGGCACACAGGAGAAGCGTCCATCTGCTTCTCCACCCCTCCCCCTCTCCTTCCTCTCTGTCTCTCTCTTCCCCTCCCGCAGCCGGGGCTCCATTGGAGCAAGGTTGCCCCAGGCGCTGAGGATGGCTCTGTGGCCTCTGCCTTGGGTGCTAGAATGACTCTGGTTGCAACGGAGTGACGCCCCAGATGGACAGAGCATCACCCCCTGGTGGGCATGCCGGGTGGATCCCGGTCGGGCGCATGCAGGAGTCTGTCTGACTGCCTCCCTGTTTCCAACTTCAGAAAAATACAAAAAAAAAAAAAAGGTATCATCAGAAGAAAATTAAATTTGTGTAACTATGCATGGGAACAGATGTTAACTAAACTTATTGTGGTGATTATTGTGCTATAATACAAATATTGAATCATTACATTGTACAATTGAAACTCATTTAATGTTATATCAATTGAACACCAATAAAAAAATATTTTTTAAGTACACCTTAGGTTGGGCAGATCTTACCATGGGAGTCAAGGAGGTGATATAACTTGCCAGGTTGGCGCTATCTGTCATGGCAGCCATTAGACAAATGGGCAATTGAGCACTTGAAATGCGATTGGTCTCAACTGAGATCTGTTGTGTCAATAGATATTGGATTTCAAAGATTTAGTGCAAAGAAACAGAATTGAAAATATCTCATTGATACTTCATTACATTAATTGCATATTGTAATAATAATATTTTGGATATTTGGTGTGTTATATAAAGTGCATTATTAAAATTTATTTTATGTATTTTTTTTACTTTTTATTAATGTGACTTCTGGAACATTTAAGTTTACATATGCAGTTCATATTACATTTGTATTGGTTAGTGTGTGACAGGTTTGGAGGAGACTGCCCTGACTGCTGGTGAATGAATTTTAGAAGGTGAGAGAGAATGTGTGGAGAGATGAGCTGGGGTACTCTGGCAGCACTGGGGAGCGAAACTGTCGGAGGGAGACTGAGAGAAGTCCATTCAATAATCCTCCTTGAATGAAATGGAGACAGAAAAGCAACACATGTACAAAAATTTAAAAACAGTACTAATTTACATATAATTAATGATTCTGTTTTGAATGTCAGAGCTGTACAAAAAACAATAGACTCTAAGTTTCTTCTCTCTCTCAGTTATATCAGAATCTCAGTGCCATAAGGAGAAGGAAAAGTCTAGCGTCTTGCCTAGAACTTTTCAATACATTTCATTGATCATTCATTAGTGCCCAGAAATTAAAGACATTAGCAGGTAGAATTCCATTCTTCATTTTGATTGGGACCATCAAAGGTGAATTCCTTAGCAGGACTAGACTCTCTCTCAAATTTATTCTTTCCTCCTGTACCTATAATGCCCTTCAAGAATCCTAGCATTCTTGGTCCTTGTCCTCAAATGCCCAGGGCTCCTCATTATTACAGAAGCTCAGTCACCATCTCCCCAAACCCAGACAATCTCCAGGTTTTCAGAGGCCATGTGCAATGCCTGCATTCATAACTCTTTACCATTCACTTTGATAATTCCATGAAGTAAGATTTATGAACTGGCATCTTCCTGCTTTTTTGTGTGTGTGTGTATTTTTCCGAAGTTAGAAACAGGGAAGCAGACTCCCACATGGGTCCAACCGGGATCCACCCAGCATGCCCACTAGGGGACGATAATCTGCCCATCTGGGGCGTTGCTTCATTGCCGCCAGAGTCATTCTAGCACCTGAGGCGGAAGCCATGGAGCCATCCTCAGAGCCCGGAGCCAACTTTGCTCCAATGGAACCTTGGCTGCGGGAGGGGAAGAGAGAGACAGAGAGGAAGGAGAGAAGCAGATGGGTGCTTCTCCTGTGTGCTCTGGTCGGAGATCAAACCCCGGACTTCAACACATCGGGCTGACGCTCTACCACTGAGCCAACCAGCCAGGGTCTTTCTGGCTTCTTAAAGCAATATAATATTGCCATTCTTTAAAATTCAGAAATAACATTTGCCAAGATTTTTTTTCAACAACCCTGTGAAACAGGCAAAGAAAATAAAAGAAAGAAGACATTTAAGGAAAGACTTTTTTCTTAAGCCTTTGGCACGTGCCTGTGCATTTCAGATGTGATGTGGCAGCAGATTATTGATTTGATCATTTTAAAATGCACATACCAACTTGTCCCTGGTGTTCTGCAAAAGCATCATGACTTCCTAGCACTGGGACACCTGGACAGATATGTGAATCTCTCACACAAACACACTCAGCCTCCTAGTGTTGAATATGAAAATCTACCTTAGTAACAGTGGCTATGGAGTTTTTCTGCCACCATTTTCCATTAATATGACTTTGAACATGCTCTCTGGACTTTCTTCTAGGTTTCTATATTAAAAAGAGGTATGGAGAAAGAGAGAGAGACTTTCTACCCCTCCAGTGTAGAGACTATATGTACAGTTAACTGTATGGGCTTTATTTAAGAAGAAAATAACAATGTAAGCAGGAGATGGAAGATATGAAATGACTTTTCCCTTCACATTCTCAGTTACTTCTAGCCTTTCATGGTGTGAGTCTCTTGCCTTGTTGAGTATTCTGTTAACCAAAATATACATTTTTTTTTTCCTACACTGCTATCTTCTTTCTTATGTACTAGCATGGATTACCAAACACATTATACATCAATACAGGCATATACAGGCATATATATGCAAGGTCGTATACAGCAAACCGTGAGCCTTGTTCTACATCAATTATTTAAGGCACTTTCAAGAACACTTTGACCACATGCTGTTTTGTCTTAGGTGTTAACTTTAGAACCTAGCTTGACTTAAAATGCAATGCCACCAAGCCCCTTACCAATATTCCCCAGGCCTAAAACAGGCCTAGGCACAGAGCAAGAAACTGCATGATGTATGCCTGCTGGACAAAAAGACCTGCAGACCCCCTTCTCATGCCGGTGCCCTCTGGCTCAATGGGCTGATCAGACCTGTGCTTGGTGCCCTTCCCGTGGCCAGAGAAGCCTACTTCCACTTTAGAATCTCTCCATGGCCCTGGCCAGTTGGCTCAGTGGTAGAGGTCGGCCTGGCGTGCGGGGGACCTGGGTTCGATTCCCGGCCAGGGCACATAGGAGAAGCGCCCATTTGCTTCTCCACCCCCCCCCTTCCTCTCTGTCTCTCTCTTCCCCTCCCGCAGCCAAGGCTCCATTGGAGCAAAGATGGCCCGGGCGCTGGGGATGGCTCCTTGGCCTCTGCCGCAGGTGCTAGAGTGGCTCTGGTCGCAACAGAACGACGCCCCCGGAGGGGCAGAGCATCGCCCCTGGTGGGCAGAGCGTCACCCCTGGTGGGTGAGCCGGGTGGATCCCGGTCGGGCGCATGCGGGAGTCTGTCTGTCTCTCCCCACTTCCAGCTTCAGAAAAAAAAAAGAAAAGAAAAAAAAAGAATCTCTCCTAAGACCTCTGAATTCTGGGGTAAATAATAAAACTCATCCAAAACAGGGCCAAAGAGAGCCAAAACAATGAATGTTCTTTTGATACACTTGGGAAATGAATTGATCCCCTATCTCTAGAGGAAAAACACATGATGTTTTCCATCTGGCAAGGCTGCGGAAGAATAATGTTGTGAAAACAAGAGTCTATTCACTGGTGCCATTGTGGCACAGTCCTGGAACTGGGAGTGGCACGTTTGCATCACTCCGCCCACTCACGGGCACTCAAATGTGGAGTTCTGTTTACTGGCCAAAGTGTTTTCAAACTCCCTTCTCCTCACGCCCTGGAGTAATTTTTGTCTAATAAATGACTAAATGTCATTATGTTATCTCAAAGTTAGAAGGGTGATCAGAGGTCCTATGGCCTTCAGGCTACACAGTCTCTGATGAAGAGCTAGTCACTGCGCGCTGGTTGAAGTGCTTTGGGCTACCTGTAACATTACGCCTTGACTCAGACCTATATGCTTGGAACTGTAGTAAAGCAAACAGACATAGTTCTTGCCTTTCTGGGGTCTACAAGCCAGTGGAAAAGAAAAATAGAAACAAACAGATTGCAGAAGTTCTATAAAATTTTGCTAGTTATTATAAAAGGGAAGGAATGAACAAGGACCCTTATTTATACTTTGCTGATTAGAAAAAGCCTTTCTGGAGAGTTTTAAGCCAAATATTGAGCAATGAATAAGAGCTAGGTGAAAGTAGAAAAGGAAATATTCCAGGAAAAGATGTCTAGGTGGAAAAAGCTTCGTACTTTTGACACATCAACAAAACCAATGTGACTGGGACAAAGTAAATAGAGAAAGAGTGGCATAGGTCGTTCTAAAGAGGTAGACAGGGGACAGGTCATTTGAGTCTTGCAAGTCCCTTAAGAATATTGAATTTTATTCTAGGTGCATTCTGAAACTATTAAGTTCTGACCAGAAAACTAACATGATAAGATTTTACCTTAAAACTTGATAACTTAAACTGCTGTTTGGAGGATGGATGAGTTGAGAAAGAGTAGATGTAAAGAGTTCAGTTGGGAGGCCATTGCAGCCACCAGGAAAGCAGTGATGGCAGGTGGCCAAGGAGATGGAGAAAAGAGATAGTTTCAAGAGACATTCTATAAGTAGAAGTGACAGGAGTTGGACGTGGTTGAATGCAATGATAAGGGGGAGGGTATTGTTAAAGATGGTTCTTAGTTTGTGATTCCCAGAACTAGTGCTGAATTCCAGAACTGGAAGCTATGGGGGGAAGACAAGTGTAACATGAAAATTAAAGCTTAGTTTGAGAGATATTAAGTTTGAGCTATAAGGTGTCAAGTAGATTATTGCATATGACTCAGGACAGAGAAGTTTGTTGGAGATGTGTGTTTGGGCATAGATGGCATATTGATGATATTTAAAACTATGAGAGGTGGTATTACCTAAGAAAATACTAAAGATTTGGGAAAGCAGAAGTCCCAGGATACAAAATATTAAAAACTTAAAGCCATCAGAAAGCTAAGAGGAAAACTAGACTAGTGAAACATTAGCCAAGTCAAGTTCAGGAGTGTTTCAAGGGAGCAAGAGTTGATAGTTAAATTGCTTGCTGCTGAGGGTAAAATAAGATGAAGCTTGGATTTATATATTGAAAGAAACCATTTATTGGCCAATTTTTGAATATAGAATGACCCACAACAAGGCACATTGTTATGAAATTCTATTACATCCTAGACCAAAAATAAGAGTGTAAAATCTTTTCAGAAGAGGTAAGAAAGGGAGAGTGAGAACAAGCCACATACAAAGATTTGAATTCAGAATACAATAAAACTTCTCTAGAGTAACATTAAAAGTTAAAGTGCAAATGAATAGTCTTCAAAATTCCTAAAGAAAATTATTTCCAAGACAGAATTATATTCATAGTCATGTAAAATTATTTTTAAAAAAACCTATTTAGACATGAAATATTTTTTAAAGTTTTCATCTCTCATATATTCTTTTTTAGAAAGCTACTGAAGGATGCTCTTCTACAAAATGAGGGCATAATCAAAGAAATAGACTAAGGAAAAAGAAAGAAAGAAAGGAGACCCATAGAGGTATGACCATTCTGCCTGGCGAATGGTCTGCAGCAAGCTTGAAGGGTATCCAGACCCACCTGGCTTAGCAGAATGAAAGACTCCAGGAGACATGGAGACATGCTGGGGGCTGGAGGAGATGTCACTGATAAACTACCTGGTGTGAGTTATTATATTGAATGAAATTTTAGAAAGAAAGAAAATTTTAGACTGAATGAGTAACAGGTACACAGAAAATAATAAAAATTTTAAAAAACCAGAACAAAACAATTGTTCATTACAGTGTTAAAGGGTAATTTTCTTTTTTTAAGAAAAAGGATAAAATTATGAATGTAATACAAATGTTAAGTAAACATATGTCAAAGACTTTGTTTAATTCATCATTTAGGAGGGGACCAGTAAAATAGTACAACTTCAACAAAAGGTGAATTCAAAGAGCAGAATCACATACAGGGAACAAAGAATTCTGAAGTAAATTTACAAATGCATAAGAGCAAAATAGTCTGTTCACAGGGCAATGATCGGTTGTATTCATATCAGTTTCCTATTGCTGTTTAACAAATCACCACAAATTCCACAGCTTAAAGCAACATGCATTTATTATCTCACACTTCTGTAGTTCAGACGTCTGGGTTGGCTTGGCTGAGTTTTCTGTTTACTCTTCTAAGGCCAAGACTAAGGTGTTTGATAGGTTGGACTCTATCTGGAATCTCTAAGGAAAAAACTGCTTCCAGGATCATTCAAGTTGCTGGCTGAACTCAGTTCCATGTGTTTTCTTGAGGGCTATTGATTGAAATTGCTGTCAACAGCTAGAAACCCTTCTCTGGTTCTTATACATGGTCCCCTTCATCTTCAAAGCCAACATCGGCAAGTCAAATCCTTCTGATGCTCTATGTCTGACTATTCCTTCTGCTCATCACCAGCTAGAGAAAACCTTTCACTTTAAAGGACTCATGAGATTAGGTTTCATGTGATTAGAATAGGCTCACTCACAGGAGTGATAATTCATTCACACGTTCTGCCCACACTCAAAGGGAGGAGGGAGATTGTCTTAGGACATGTCATTGGAAAGTCCTTCCTCTTAGAATCTGCCTACCAGAGCACCCCATCATACACAATCATTTGTGTTTCTATGGATAATAATAATCTGTATTGTTATTTGTTTTCTACAACTTATTGAATTATCAAAAGTCAAAGACAATGAAAGACAAAGATAACCTGTAGAGATGAGTTAGAGCTCTTGTTCATTTTAGTCTTTTTTCATTTTTTTCTGACACCTCTTATTCAAGAAAAGAAATATAATTTATACCACGTGGTTAACTTTTGATCAATATTTGGGTAACCACTGAATATTCATGTGACCAAAACTTGTGATGTGGCCATATGCAAAATATAAGAATAAGAACAGGAGATGGTGTGTGCCAGGAGGGTGGGACAAAGAAGTTGAAATCGTCACCGGTAATAGTAACAACTCAACAAGTAATGCCTCCACTGGAAAAATAAAATTAGGGAGTAAAATCAAGAGTACACTATTTACAAATATGAAGCTAAATACAAAAGAAATAGCTGAAAGTCTTGCCTCTGGGAAGTGAGAAGGGCAGTTGAGTGGCCAGGTAGAAGCTGCTCTATTTCACGTGTAATATAACACGGAAGGAAAGCCTGGGTCCAGAAGAGGAGAGAGTAGGAATGCTAGTTTGCCTGCCTTATATTTTACTTCAGTTTCTGAGGTTTCTATTACACAAATTTGGAGAGACTTCTATCATCATGGCTGGCAAATCCCAAGCCAAGGATAGAACTGCATCAGGTAAGCACATACCCACTCTAGTTGTTATTTCAGACAAGATTCAGTGCCTTATTTCCTTTGCATTTTCAATGATCCTCTCAAAGGCATGACTCATGGAAGAGAGAAGGGGGGAATTAGGTGCAGAGAAGGTAGAAAGTCACATTATTGTAATCTATATGTTAGACATTTTACAATATCTCATCTAATGCTGTTAGCAATCCCATAAGATGGGAAATACTGTCACTGTCTTACAGGTAAAGAATCTGAGGTTCAGAAAAGTGAATCCATAATCATATGAACAATAATACTAGTTGACATTCATTAAGCCAGATCTTGAGCTGAGCATTTTAGATGACAAGGATTATCTCATGGCATTCCCATAAGATGCTCTGAGGTAGATACTAATGGTGGTTTTTGTTCCCATTTTATAGAAGGGAAAACTAAAAAGTGGAAAAGTTGGCAGCTTGATTTGAATCACTTACGTGGGAGTGTCAGAGCTAGCTGGTCCTCATCTTTCACTTTTCCTGTAAATCACAGAGCCAAGTCTCTTTCTGTCATGCAAAGGAGCCTCCATTAAGGGAAAAAGCCCTGTCTAACCCTACTATATATGTGTATTGTTCGGGTTCAATGACTGTTTGTTAGTTTAACTTAATGTTGCAGAATGAGCAAGGACTTTCAAAGACAGTATGCTTATAAATTTCTCTACCTGGAATCTCTCTCTCTCTCTCTCTCTCTTTCTCTCTCTCTTTTCTTATAACACCCTAATTTTCAGTTGGAGAACCACTTCTTCTTTTCCATTAAGGTAAGTGGTACATGACTTAGGTTTGTCCAGTCTGAATGTTCTATCTTTCTGACCATGGGGATTGATCCAGAAATGGACAACTAATTCAAGCCAGGTCAATGAAATCCTGATCAGGGACTTTTACTGGAACTATTAAGAACAAGAAGCTCCCTTTCTGCTGGACTTATTATTTATCATAAAATGTGGCTGACACCATGCTTGGGGCTCTGGAGACCAGAATATAAAGAAAAGTGCCCAAGAATAAAAGGTTACCGAGGAAAAAGCAGAGCCAAGAGGAAGAGACCAAGTTCTTAAGATATAGTCAGAGTAAGTAGATTAAGCTTTGCTTAATGTCTCCACAGTTCAATTTTTTATCATTTGGAGTGATTATTTATTCTCCAGCCACAGTCTGGGAAGCTCCTTGAATTCAGGATTACTAAAGAATATGAAAGAGAGAGAGAGAGAGAGAAAAGAAAACGAAAGAGAGCAAGGTAAGTAGAAGAAATCGGGAATTAGTAGGAGGCCCTAAAGATATATTTTGTTTTCTGCTAAGATAAAACTTTCAGTTTACTTTAAAATGTTGCTTTAAGATGTTCTCAGCTATCTACAAGAAGCTGAGCATGTGGGAAACTCCCCAAAGTCATCATTATATTCCTTCTTTTTTTCAACCATATTTATTGAATAATGACTTGTTTCAAGTCTTGTTCTGGGAAGAAAAAAAAAATTAATGAGGCAAAGTCCCTGCTCTGGAAAAGTAAGTAATCTATCTGTAAAGGACCAGATAAATTACAAAGCAATCTGTAAATGCTAAGGACAAAATACTGTCACAGCACAGATAAAGGATCAACCTGCTCAGGATGGCCAAGGCAGAAAGACCTCAAATTGCGGTGACAAGTCAGTTTGATCTTGAAGGACATGAAAATGATAATACCTAACGTTTATTATGTGGTTGTCGTGTGTCAGGTACTATTTTTCACACTTTTCATGCATGACTTCATTTAATCCTTGCAATTCAAAAGAGTAAAATTTGTATTATCTCCCCTTTATAGATCTGAAAGTGAGACACAGATAAATTAATTTGCCCAAAGTTACACAGCTAAAAAGTGACAGAGTCAGAGACCATTCCCTTATGCTATACTGTATTGATTTCTAAAGAGTAGTCTGTGGAAAAGTAACTCCAGGCACCGAATGAAATAAGTCATATTCTTATACCAAGAATAAGGTTCCAAACGTCCTTCCTGCTTGTCCCGACCCTTGGTACTTATGGGTGCACTTAATAAATCCCAGGAGAAACCTGTAAATCTGGAAAACAGTGAGCCTCTACTTTGTTAAAGACTCAAGCAGGAGTGTACATTAGGAGCACCTGGAGGCTTCTGATAGCCTGGCCCCACCCCCAGAGTTTCTGATCAGCAAGTCTAAAGCCTGGAGGGGAGGCACAAGAATTTGTATTTCTAACAAGTTCCTCAGGAGATGCTGTTTTGCTGGTTAGGGAACCACAATTTGTGAACCACTGAGCTACGGTATAAATAATAGCAGCAAAGGGCAATCTGGGACAGGTCCCTACCCACCTACTTCTTTGCTTTCAAACCTAAATAGCAGCCACAGTGACAAACTGGTGTGGTTATGGGCAGATCACCCAGGGATAGAATCACTGCAAGAAGACGCTGTCTGGGAGAGAATCTCTCACCCTGGCTGATGAAGGGAAATTCAATATCTGTCTGAAATGAAATTCGGTAGGGTCGTGCCTCTCTGTGTATCAAGAGGGAAGAGAAAAGCTAATAACATGGAAAAAAAAATATGGGTTGTTTGGTTGGCTGGTTTTTGAATCCGTGAATTGATTCCTTGGTTCCACCAGAAAGTCATCCTTGGAAACCATCATTTTTTGAATTTTTATGGCAATCTTTCCTAAAGAATTTAAAAGTTACTGACAGAACCCACTAATCTTCCAAACCCACTGAAAGATTTCAGGGTGTTGTTTGATTTGTCTTTTAAAGGAAATGGACCATACAGAAGCTCCGTGTCTCTCATGTTGCGTATGTTGTGTGTTTCCTGTTGATTTCAACTAGTTTGGTTAGAAAGCCTACAAACCATATCTTGCAGATCTTAATGTGAAATATTTATTCTATATTTTTCCTTTCTATGACTTAAAATTTAGGTCTTCACATCTCTAGTTCTTATTTCCACATAACTCTGTCCACTGTTTGCATACTAAAAATGTGTGTTTTTTAAAAAAGCTACGTTATGGGTTAAAAAAATCTTAACTTCTATAACATTTATTCATTGTACACAAAGAAGAGAGAGACTGTTCATCAGAAGCTGCCAACTTCATCCTCTTTGGAAAGGTTTGAACTTTAATAGTTCAAAATTTAAGAGAGCTGAATATGGACAGACAATAAAAAGACCCAGGACCAGAGTTGGCATGAGAGAAAAACCCATGCACTGCCGGGCAATTCCTTATGCTGAGTTGTAAAAATAATACAATGGATCGTATGCTTTGCACCACAGGGTGTTTTCACACCTTCCAGGGAAACTGTGGAAATTACTTCAAAACATGGTAAGTCCATGTTGATTATCCATTACCTGCACGAACATTTCTCTCACCACTTCTAATCTCATACAGATGTGCCAAGACTACCAAAGGTTGGGTTGGACACCCCGGGACTTTACTTGGAAAGAAAGCAGAGTTAGAAAAAAATTTTTGAATTTCTGCCACCTACTGGCAATTCAAAGTGCTAGAATAGAGCACAGGGTAATAACAGTTCTTGTTTGAGGTTGGTTATGGTCTTGTCGGGAGGATAGTCAATTAGCACGTGCTTTAATTGATCGTTAGCAGGTGTAGGTGATGTAGTGAGAAAACAGGATGGACTCACAGAAAACAGTGAGTTATTTGGGGGCTAGTTTCTAGGCTCCAGAGCAACCCTTTACCATCCTGCTTGGTAGACCTGATTACAAAGTAAACTTGACATTTGGGGCTTCTCTTCCCTCATGGTATGACTCACCTAGCGTCAGTGTTGGTGAGCTGGTGATCAGATGGCGCTGCTATTTGCACATGTATTGCATAACCCCTGGTGTCAAGGCTGGTACATTGCTAGGTGTAATCTTAGAAGACAGACTGTGTGTGTTTGTGGACTGTGCAAAATGAATCTGAATATTAAATTGTATGGCATCTGGCATACATTCTGGAAAATTCTTAGGGGTAGAATGTGTAATGGTTTGGGGATTGCCATCATGGTGCATAAAGCCAGAATAGTGGGAAAAGATCTTTCAGTTTGAATTATTATCTAGTTTCTGATAGTAATTTTGACAGCCTAGACCTACATTAGGCTCTTGGATAATCTCCTCAAATACATCCTTTAACAAAATAATCTACTTGCAGCACCATCTTGTTCTTAAACTTGTAACTCTGCTGGTCATGTTTTGTCATTTTTAGGTGCACCAAAACGCACTTCAAAGAGTTCATTTTGTTCCGAGGGGCAACCAAACAGGGATCAAAGACTTCATTTTGCAAAGCCCAGTCTGGAGAGTTTATTTCTAAGGGCCAGTAGCCCTTTGAAGATTGCTATCTGTGGGCATGAAACGTGAGTCCTAAGAAAGGCAGATGAGAAAAGCTTTGGGGCAGCCACCAGACTGGAAGGTATCATTTATACCAATACAGGAAAGCAGAGCCAGGGACGCTGGTGAAGATCAAAAAGTTGAAGGTACATTGGACACATGGCAACAAGTGGTGACCATCTGGAAAAGTGGGGATTGTAATGGGGCAGGCAACAATCAAAAAAGAGAGTTGAAATTGAGAAAAAAAATTAAAGACCAAGAAAAATATTAAGTGATATACCAGTGAGCATGTTTAAAGAATAAGGGCTGCTACGGTGGGAGTTGCAGCTCTATGATCCAGCCCTGTTAAATCTCTTTCAGTTCTGCAAATTTGGTGTGCTCTCTCTAGCCTCCATGCCTTCACACATGCCCTTCTCTCTGCTGGAATGTTATTCTGTCCCTGACCTCCCTGCATTTTCTTTTCATTAAACCGACTCTTCCTACTTATTTCCCAGATCTCAGCTTAAGTCTGTCTTCCTCTAAACATCCAGGGGAGTCCCTTACAGACCTATGTGAGTTACTCCAGCTCTTGTGGGGTAGTATTGCCTTTACCGTGGAACTTTTCACACTTCCTTTTATTATTGGAGGTTTTTCTTTCCCAAGAGTTCTATCCTCAGTCATGGTGGGATCTTGTCTGTCTTGCATCCATCACCACTACAGTCTCAGCACTCAGCTCAATACCTGCAACATGGTATGTTATTCATTCTCATTACTGAAATAAATGAATAAAAAGAACTTGAGTGGACCAACTGAGGTATTTGTTTTGAAAGAACATTCCTTCAATTTGTCATTTTGGGTACAACTCTTTTTCCACTGAGTGAGCAGGGATGAAGACTGACGCCATCTTGCTGCCTCACCGTCCGTAACTGCAGTGGTACAGTAGGACAGAGGTGTGATTTTGACAAATCTCAACTGTTCCCTCCTCCTTCAGGCGGAAACAAGGACTTTCCTTCAGACAAGGCAAACTCTACTGTCTTCTTTGCATATATTTCAAAATGTATGGAATCAAATCTTATTGTTGTATTAAACAAAATTAGATAAGAGTGATTGCCAATATGTACCCTGTGTTCAAGTGAAATCTCTCCTTCAATAGATGGTAATAGAAGGAGACTTGACTTGGGGTAGTGAACACACAATGCAATATACAGGTGATGTATTATAGAATTGTACACCTCAAACCTACATGTCACCCTAATAAATTCAATAAAAGGTTTTTAAACTAAGACATTTTTTAACACATGTATGTTAAATTCATTTTAAAATAATAAAGCTACTATATGTTAGCATGAACAATATATTGTTATAAATATATATATTTCTAAACAAATAAAAAAATTAGTGAGAAAACAGAAAAACCTCGACAGAATGAACAGACAGTTGTCTTGCTGGTATGGCTTTATGTTAAAATTTTAGATCAATCATTTACTTATTTTCAAGTAATGAGAAAAAGGCCAGTCAAAGCATTGGTGTTTTGCTGTGTGTTAATATGGATAAAAGACACTTCTGAGTGTGCATCACCTTGTAGACTGCAATATTTTAAATAGTTTAAAATTTATTTTAAAATTAAATTTATATTGAACTTTGGGAACCTCTGAGTACCACTGCAGTATATATTTGAAAAACACCTCAGTGCCAGGCATGGTTCCAAATGTTTGCCCATATCAACTTTTCTGGTTTCCAGAAAAACCCATGAGACAGATTACTAGTGTTCCTGTTTTATAGATAAGGACACTGAGGCACAAGGAGGTCAAGTAATTTACTAACTTATAGATAGTAAGTAGTAGAACCAGGATTGGAATGCAAAATCTGGCTCCATTCATTCATTCTTTTAACAAACATTTATTGAATGGCCACTGTGTGTCCGGCACTGTCTTGGGCATGAGGCACACCACAGTGAACAAAAGAGACTAAAACCCTTTCCCCATGAAGCTTCTGTTCCGGTGCCCCTTCCATACCAGCATTTCTCCCTTACCTGCTACTCTCTACTACTGCTCCCCTCTCTGACCCATTACCTTGGTCTCTGTGGAAAGAGGGCAAGGTGATGAGCGAGCTGGCACCATAAACAGATGTGTGGGCTGAGACTAGAAAGGTGAGTAAGAGGTGGAAAAGAAGGCAGTGGGGGAAGGGCACTGCAGGCACAAGGAACAGACGGAAAACCAAGGAGCCGAGCAACATCTCAGCATCCTCACCATGCTCTTTATCGTTGTCCCAGCCTGCAAAGAGGTTCAAGTCATGCCTAAAATGGAGTGTTGGTGAGCTTTATACTTCACAGAGATTAATCTTAAACTAGCCTTGACTTTCCTTCTCAATATTTTGCTGTGGCCACCATTGTCCCATTGACCACAGGACCTACTTCCTTCCTGGTCCACTTTGGTGGTCCAACTAAATCAGTTTCTCCAACTTCATTTTTCTGCTTCCTTTCAAAGATTATGACTCCTGCTCTTCAGTCCTATCTCATATACTCTTTGAACAAGAGTATGCAATTTTCTATATACTCACCCTTGTGTTCTAAAATTAAATGCAACTTGACTCATTCTTGCAACGCTTATTAAGAGTCTATAATGTGCCAGGCACAGCTCACGTGCTGAATACCTATAGGAGGATGAAAAAATGCCTTCCTAAAATATCCACATTTTAACCCCTGAAATTCATGATTGTTGCCCTACATGGGAAAAAGAAGACTAGAGATGTGATTAAATGAAGAATCTTGAGATGGGGAGATTATCCTGGATTATCTAGGTTAGATTTAAATGCGATTACATGTACCTTCATAAGAGAGAGACAATGGGAGATTTGACACATAAAAGGAGAAGATGGTGGGAAATAGAGGAGAGAGACTTGAAGGTGTTAGTCTTAAAGACTAGAATGATACAGCCACAAGCCAAGGAATGCTGGCAGCCACCAGAAGTTAAAAGAGGCAAGGAATGAACTCTCCCTTAGAGCCTCTGGAGGAGATAGGCCTCTTATGTTGGACTTTTGACCTTCAGAACTATGAGAGAATAAATTTCTGTTGTTTAAGCCACCAATTAGTGGTATTTTGTCAGAGTACCACCAGGAAACTGATACAGTACCCTTTCTCTGATTCTCTTCTAGGCTTCCCAAGGCTATGCCTACCCGACCCCATAGCGTTTCATATTTTCTGTACCACATGACACTCCATGACGTATCCTAACTGCATGTTTCCATGTTCTCCATTAGAGACAAACTCCCTGAAAGCAGACTCTGGCATCTTATTCCTCTTCATATATCCCCACATAGGACCCGACATATAACAGATGCTCAATAAATTTTTGATACATGAATGAATAAACTATCATGAAGCATTATAGTGTTATTTAAATTTTTTATTAGTGAAAGCATTTTCTTTTCCATTAGACTGTGCGAAACCATGACTTTTTATCATCTGGAATAGTACAAAGGACAATATGGTGGACTGTTTCTAGCTGAGGAATGGCACTGAGGTTTCCTCTGTCATGATTGGTAAAAGCTGCCTAGATACTCAGTGAAATAGGACACCCTGAACAATTAATGATGTCTGTCATAGATGTGATAATGGGAGGGGTGACATAGAAATATAGACTTTGCCATTTCTGACCCAGCTTTTTTGTCCAAACAAATGACATCTCTGCCCTCCAGACTCTTAGAACTAAAATTTGACATTTATAATGTATCCATGGTAGTAGTGGCTTTTCATATTCTTAGTTCCTGCTGTGAAAACTGACCAGTGTGTGTGTGTGTCATTTTTTCATTCAATGTTTTCAACAGCAGACCCTGTTTGAAGTGCTGGAGCTGTCCAGTTCTGGCCCTCAATCTAAAGACTAATAGAGAAGATGAATGCGCTTTAGACCCTTCCCGGTAACCATTGTGACAGGGACTCTAGTGTGAGTCTATAAAGGCATGGCAGCGCCTGGTGGCGTAAATATCTCAGGGAAAAAGGAAGACTGAAACTTTCAGGCAAAGACCTTGTATTAAACCCGAAAACCGGCTCTGGAGGCCCTGACTGAAGGGAGGGGGAGCACTCATCCTGCTGCGGAGCAGGAGGAAGTGTGTGTGACTCAGTGGCTCTTTGTCTTCAGCTCCAGGTCCCAAAGGAGGCCTGGGCTGTCTGGATGATTTTGCAGTGAGCCTGGTAAAAATTTAGCATTTCGGTCACTCTCTGTCCCCTGAGCAGAGCTCCGGAAGCAGGATCAATAGGGAAACATCGTCAGCAGCTACAGGATGCTATAAATCTTTCCAACCCTGAACAGAACCTTTGGGGAGGGGACTGGCTGAGGCTGCAAGGAGGAGCTAAGGCAAAGCTTTGGGGTGCCATTCTGATGAGCACTTTCTGCCTGTTCAAAGCTGTGCTTGGAGGGCAAGGGCAGGGAGCTGGCACTGGCGATGCTCTGTTCAGACCATGGGGTGAAAACCAGTGCCTACACAGATAGTTATTAACGTGACCTTTTTCTTCAGCTGGTATTTGACAAGAACATGATGTGCATATGTCAAGGCACTAGGTACTACCAAAGGTAAATGCTCCCTGCTATTGAAATCGTAATGCCCAATGCAATAGCACTAGGATGTGGGCACTCATGACTGAGATTAATGCCCTTACAAAAGAGGCCCAAGAGCTTGGACCTTACCCAACTGCTTGGAAGATAATTAATGTTAGTTACAAATAACTTTTTGGGATGGGAGTGGGAAGGAAGCAGGTTTAAGACTCGCTCTGGAGGCCAAGAACTGTTTGTAGAGCAAAAAGTACCAGCATTACTTGGGAGACTGTCTTCGGGGCTGAGAGCTGATCCATTTACGGTAAGATTTGAAAGCAGTAGCGTGGTTAATATCTGCTGCTCCTCAGTCATTCATTCAGCAGGTATTTACCGAGCTCAGGAAGCCAGGCACCCTGCTAGGACCTTGCACACCTATATGTCCAAGCATTTCTGGCTGTATCTTAAATTTCCTGAGAGCAAAACCAGGTCTCAACCAATCACTGTTGTGACTTTAGAATCTAGTAGGGTGAGGTGAAGCTAGGTTAGTAGGTATTAAATAAGTGGGGTTTTTTTTTTTTCATGAGAAAAGTAAGTATTTAATAATTATTATTATTTTTTTTTGTATTTTTCTGAAGTTGGAAATGGGGAGGCAGACGGACTCCTGCATGCGCCAGACTGGGATCCACCCAGCATGCCCACCAGGAGGCGATGCTCTGCCCATCTGGGGCGTCGCTCTGTTGCAACCAGAGCCATTCTAGCACCTGAGGAAGAGGCCATAGAGCCATCCTCAGCGCCTGGGCCAACTTTGCTCCAATGGAGCCTTGGCTGCGGGAGGGGAAGAGAGAGACAGAGAGGAAGGAGAGAGGGAGGGGTGGAGAAGCAGATGGGCACTTTTCCTGTGTGCCCTGGCAGGGAATCAAACCCGACACTCCTGCATGCCAGGCCAATGCTTACCACTGAGCCAACCGGCCAGAGCCAATAATTATTTTTAAAGCAAAAGGACAATAATAAAAATTATACTTACCGGAAACTATGCATGTCCGAATTTGGCTAAGTCCATCCAGATGGCTTTCCCAAACCGCTACCAGCTGCCTGTCCCCACCACTCCCCACCAGCAGTGGATGAGGGCCTTATAGCCCTCATCTCCACTTGCACTTGGCACTGTCGGGCTTTTTAATTATCGCCAGATTACAATGTGTAAAGCGATGGCTCATTTGTTCTGGTTCACATTTTTCTGATTACTAATACATTTGAGGAAAACTTCAAATGCTTGCTCACCCTTTGGGTATTGTTTTCTGGAAACTGGCTGTTAGTGTCCTTTGCCTGATTCTGATCCAAATAGAGTCTCAAACCTAACCAGAAAGAGCAGTGCACAAGAATAGTTCTGGCTGTCGTTTGCAGTGGTGGGAAGTTGGAGGCGGTGTGAGGTCCTTCACTCAGTTAATTGTTCAAGGTAGGGAATGCATATCCTGAAGGTACTCTGGCAATTCTAAGTGATTAATTAGAGGTACAGGTAGCAGTTGGGATGCTTCTTAAAAGCACAGAGATGGGTGATAAAAGAAACAAACTGAGATCTATAAAACAATGCCATTCATATGGAAACTACAAATCCATGCATATAAAACACCCATATGTATATGAGTGTGTATCTTTTATAGAACATATTAAACACATCATGGTGATTTTTGGGAGAGTGACAGAGAATAGGAGTGAAAAACAAGGACTAAATAGAATAAAGAAATAAATAAGAGAAAGGGCCTTGGTGATGACAATATACCAAGAATTAAAGAGTAAAAGTAGTTCCATCCTATGCACCTGAAACCTGATAATAAAAAAATAGTAATTAAGTCATCAATATAATATTGCTGTATATTTCTATGGTTCTTTGAACCTTTAAAAACATTTCACAACTTTTATTATATATATTATATATATATTGAGAACAAACAGCTCTGTTCAGAAGACAGACATTCCCCTCCCCAATGCAGAGAGAGGGAAATCTAGACAAGGAGAGGTTAACTTTGCCTGAGAAGACACTAGGACCCAGAAACTTCCACTTGGAACCTGCCTTCTTTCCACTTCAATGGATTGGTCAGAAGCTGTCACTAGGCTCCCTGAAGGCTGGTGAAATTTGAAGCCCTTCGTTTATCTTTCTTCACATCCCTTCCTGCCGGGTAAAAACCACGTGCTGTAGTGGGTTTCCACTTTCCTATTACATCTCAGCTATTAACGCTGTTTCACACATAGGGCTCCCATTGACCTGGCTCTCTCCCTAATTGAACCCAAAGACTAAAACATCCTTTACAATAAGCACTTCTTTGTAATAGACAGATTTCCTGGACCCATAAAACAGCTTTTAGAAAGGGTGAGCTGTATTTAAGGAAGACATTAATATAGTACCACAAAACGAGGTTTGCTGACATATGACTCTCTGAATAATTTACTTTAAATAAATTAACACTAGAATTTACATTTACCTTTGAAAGTCCAATTTACTGGAGACACTGAGGGTGTGCTCCCTGGAGAATAGGGATAACGAAAAATATCAGCTTCTGTTTGCCTTGCTAAAGAACCACCAGTGATGAAACGGCTACATTTTCTGGAGAAATCTCACTGCCATTGACACTCAGACCAGCGGCTGGAGGGGCTCCCCATTTTCGCAGCGGCCCATCTGTTTGCCAAAAAGGTGAGGTTAGCAGCCAGATGGGAGCAAGAAACAGGAATAGCATGGAGGAAAGAAAACCCACTGTAATGGAAGAGCTAATAATAATATAGCTGGAAGTTTGTGGAAAAGTATTGGCACATTTTATCTCATTTAGTCCTTGTAAAAACTCTTTGAAGGAGGATCTCATGTAAACCCCAACTGCCAGATAAGGAAATTGTGACTTAAATAGTTAACTTGCTCAGCGTCGCATAGCTATAGCAAGTAGCGTACCTCGTATTCAGATGGAAGGAGCCTTAAATTGGAGTCCACACTTAGATTATTTTTTCCAACTAGTTATCAAATTACCAATAAATTAAATACTCAAATTTAAATAATGCTATAAAATTGGTAAAAGAAAAAAAACATATAAAGAAACAAACAAACCAAAAAAAGCCTTCTCTTAGTATCCAGGATTAATTATTACCCAGAACACCCAGGTTGATTATTTGGACTTATGTTTTTTCTTGCAATAGGACTGCATTTCTGTTTTCCAGAGACTGAGGATATTTCTCGGTGCTTTAAGGAAAGAATTGGGTAGGGTGGGCATTTCACAGAGTAGAAAGGGAAAGCAGGGACCTTTTGGCCCATTAAAATGAGTGCATGATTTATCTGTCCTTTCCAACTGGCAGAGGATCAAAGAGGCTGATGGGCATAGCAGGTTTCCTGGGTACGTGTGGTTCCAGCATATGGAACTGCAGTGCTGCCACCGCTTGGCAGTGGCGTCTCCCCCTCCTCGCTCAGGGCATGGAACAGTCCTGGCCAACGGAAGAACCAGGAACAAGGAGGCCGTCCAAATGCCTTTCCTGGAGATGGTGGTACCCGCAGGCTGTGCCCAGGAGCTCCGTTTCTAACACCATCCACACTCAAACTACAGGGTCAAGCAGCAGAACCCGCTGGTGAAGAGTCCTTGCTTTAAAATCAGAGCCAGGAGTCAAATTCTAGCTTTGCCACAGTCCAATGCCGCGAATGCTGACAGATTATGCAACGTGCAATATTTCCATTTCCTCTGCCATAACATTGGGCAGTAGAGTGCCGCCTTCAGTGTGTGGGTACCGGGTTCAGGCTCAATGCAGCCGAATCCTAGCAACATGCCTTACCAGCAGGGTGGCCCTGGGAAACGACTTAGCTTCTCTTCGTCTCCGTTTTTTCATATATTGTACTAAAAAGGAATAATGACACAGGTGAGGATGAAATGAGATTTTACATGTGAAGTGCCCAGTATAAATACTTGAAAAATATTAGATGATTTTGTTATTACTATTAAAATGGGGCGGGGTATTTACCTCATAATATTTTTCTGAAAATTAATTGACAATATAAATAAAGCACTTTTAAAATCTATTTTGTTGCATAACTGGTTCGGTCAAACACCTCAAAGTCATCCTGAGTTTCCTTTTTTTTTCCTCCTAAACTTATTCTACTGGCAAATATTGTCAGCTGTCCTGTCAAAGTTTTTTTTTATAATTCAGCCACTTCTGATCTCCTCGCCTGCTACACCCTAATCTAAACCATTATTCTCACCAAGATCATTTCCATTACAGTCTTTTGTTTTTTCTGACTTCTGTCCTTGGCTCTATACTGTGTATTCTCAATCCAAGATTATTTAGGTTTTTAAGATTTTCTTACCTAGTTTTTAAAAATTGAGATATAACTGATGTATATAACATTATGTTAGTTTTAGGTGTACAACATAATGATTCTAAGTCGAGTGAACATCCATAATTTTTTTTATATTTTATTCTTTAATTTGAAATACTCTCAGAAAAATTTCACAACTAGTACAAAGAGTTCTTGTATGTCCTTTACTCAACTTCCCCTCCTGTTGACAACTTACACAGCATCATGCCATGATCAAAACCAGGGCATTAACACCATTAACTAGAGTTTATATTCAAATGTCACCATTTTTCCTGAACGGTTTGCCAGTACATGAAGTTGTTATTTCTGTAGTTTCCTCCAACCTGTGACAGTGTCTCATGTTTTCCTTGACTTGAATGATCTTTTGATATGTTTAGATCAGTTATCCTGTGGAATGTCTACTGACTTGGGTCTGTCTGCTTTCTCAGGATGGGATAGAGAGTAGGTATTTGTCGCAAGCATACCACAGAAGTGATGGATGGTGTGTTCTTCTCAGGGCACCATATTCAGGTTACTTAATTTGCTATCCTACTGGTGATGTGAACATTAACTACTTCATTTCAAGTGGTGGTTGTTGGGTTCTCTGCTATAAAGTTATTGTCATTTTCTTTGCAACGAGTCCATATGTTGAAGGAGAACATTTGAAGCTGTACTAATACTCCATTCTGTTCAAATGTCCACCCTCCATTTTTAGCTCTCCCTGGTGGAACTTGCTAGCAGCAGCTGTTACTTTGGTATTCTAACAATGATTGTACATTTCATTCATTCTTACATTTCTTTTTTTAAAATTTTTATTTTTTATTTATTCATTTTAGAGAGGAGAGGGAGAGAGAGAGGAGAGACAGAGAGAGAGAAGGGGGGAGGAGCTGGAAGCATCAACTCCCATATGTGCCTTGACCAGGCAAGCCCAGGGTTTCGAACCGGTGACTTCAGCATTTCCAGGTCGACGCTCACAGGTCAGGCCCATTCTTATATTTCTTAATTTGAATTTTTCAAGCCTTTCTCCCCCATTTACTTATTCGATCTTATATTTATATTACTGTTTTTATTTTACTCTATGGAGTTAATCTAATTCATTCGTTATTTATTTTGCTGCTCAAATTGTCCTAGGCTTAACCTTCAAATTGACTCCCATCTTCTTTAACACATCCCACAATTTTTTTTCAGGAATTTTCTTTATGTCTGGCCCTAGAAGATATTCCATCTTACATTTTCCAGGACCCTAGTCCTGGAAATAACAACCTCTCTGAACATGCCTGGTTTCATCCATTGGGAAATGGTGTTTAGAAGCCAAGGTCTGGGTGCTAAATGTACTAGTTAGTATGGGGATTTCATTGCTCTTGGGCCCATCAGCAGACAGAACCAAGAAATGATGTGTTTATACACTAACCCCCACACAGCATTCTTTGGAATATGTCAGCTCAAGTTGTTCCTCCTTTGACTTATTCTCACTTACTCTCATTTTCTCACCCCATATAATGGCTTATAAAACCTTACTTGACCTGGGGCCCCACTTCCTCTCTGACTTCCTTTATTTTGCCCCACTCTAGCCATGCTGATTCTTCTTCTTCTTCTTTTTTTTTTTTTTTTTTTTTTTGCATTCCTCCCACCCCCTCACCCCCCAACTCCTCCACCTCAACTGGAACTCTCCTTAACTAAATGGTTCACTGCCATAAATTAGGTCTTTGCTTAGGTGTCACCTTATGAGGGATAATATTTTTACCACCCAACACAAAACACATTCTCTCCTCACTCCAATATTCCCTACACTTTTTACCTTCCTTAAATTTTCTTTTCACACTTAACATCTAACACCTGCATCATCTTACTGCACACAACATCTAACATACTATCATCTCCCTGGGTCATTGGTTTTTGTCTGTCTCTTTGTTGGAGTGAAAGCTCTGCCTGTTTTGTTCACTCTTACATTCCAAGGACGTGGAAGAATGCCTAACACGTATTGAGTGCAATCGATATTTATTTAATAGATGAATGAATAAATGAATGAATAGTTAAGAATATGAGCTTCAGAATTTTGGTGTATTAAGTCCCACCTCTACTATAAAAACCAGCGCAGAGAAGCTGGACATATTTCATAAGTGCTCTACCATTTAATTTTATTATCTGGAGAAAATAGTACTTAGCTCATAAAGGGTTATTGTGAGAATTAAATAAGATCATGTGAAGCAATCTTTATTGAAAGAATGTGTTAAGTGCAAGATAATATTTAATAAATGGTAGCTATTAACATAATCGTCATCATCATTAGTTTCTAATAAACAAAGCTATTTTTATCACAGAACTAGGTCCGCCATTGATTCTTTCCCCGCCCCTTTTGGGGGGCCATTTTGGCAAGTTTCTTTCTTCAGCTGAGGGGCTTCAAAGGAAAGCCTTGGTCTCAACTCCCGCAGCTGTCGAAATGAGTGTTTTTCCAGAGGGTCTGGGACCACTGGGACATTCTCCAGAGCTCTCAGGCATGTTTTGATGTGTTGGTCTGTGTGAGAAAACTCAAAAGGTATAACTAATTTGTCCAACAGAAATATAAAACAGGCCTCCTCTTCTTGCGTCTGGAAGGAACCCACAAGGAAAACAAAGAGGACCACGGTTGGCCAGAATGACACCCAGGTTCCTGCCAAAGAACCTCTCAAGCAGAAGGATGAAGCTGAGTTGAAGGACTTGACCCCCCACCAATGGCACCCTCCCCCCAGCATGGATTAGTTACACTGACTCTCCAGCCAGCCCTTTGGGGTCTCTGAGGGCAGCTGAGAAGCAGGAGGGGTTTGCAGTTTCCAGCTGATACCTGGGTGGGGGCTCTCAGGGTACCCGCCAGACAGATTCCCATCCAGGCTCACCCACAGGCCTGAGTCTGCTTTCCTCTTTCCTGACACTGACACAGGAGAGTGTTTCCGTTCTCCAAATGGTCCCTCCTGAGGTTTCCCAGTCGAATGCTGAAACATTTATACAGTCTCTGCCACAGCAGCTGTGTGCCGGGAAATGGGCCGAGACACCCGGAGGCCTCCTCAGCCATCTAGCCTCAGGAAATAAGAATGCTGGCTCCTTGCCACACTATATTGGTCAGTCTTGTTGGGGCTTTAGAATTGTGGAGGGAAGCCCGGGTGGTGTCTGGACTCATAACTTGAAGGAGGTGCTGTGGTGTGTACTAGGAGCATGAACATGCAGTCGTCATTTTAAAGTGTGTCTAGATTAGAAGGTTTAAGGCAAGGAGAGAAAACTGCAGGGAACTTGTGGCTAATTCCTTGAAGCAGCAGTCCAGTGGTGGAGAGGGCTGTGAGCTGACATCAGGTGCCCAGAGTTCCCCTTCCCTCTTAACCACTTTGTTAGAATCACTGGTACCTAATTCAAATAAGGTATTATGAGGTAATGTATTTATACATGAAAACTTTTATAAAGCATTATTTGACGGCAAGGATCTATCCCAATCTCTACTGTATCCTGATTTGCGTGCTCTGTTATGTTCTTTCTCTATCTCTCTGCACATACTCATACACACTCATCCACTGCATTTGTCCAGTCAGGTTCTAAAACGGGTTTTTCTGAAAAATTCATTGATTTGGTATTAAAGGGTGATGCTTCAGCATGTGGGCTCGGTGTCCGACTTATTGGAAGCACAGTTCTGCTGCTTTCTAACTGAGTGATCTCTCGCATGTTACTTAACTTCTCTGTGCCTCAGTTTCCTCAGCTTAAGATAGTGATGATGATTATGATAATATATAGCTCCTACCTCCATGGAGTTATAGTGAAGTCTTTGAACCAGGTATAGTACATATATGGATTCAGTCCATCTAAGCTCCACTTTTCCATATGCAAGTCAGTGGTTTTCAAAATAATGGAAATATAATCACATTTACTTTATGCTTGTGTGTGTGTGTGTGTGGGGGGGGGGGTGTTCAGCTTGCTCACTTGCACTTTGCCTGATTGGTTCTTAAGTATCGGCAGCACCATATGTGTATAGTTTATGTAAGGCTGCAGGTGCTTGCCCTCAGGGTGGCAGGTTGTAGATTGTCTGCTACCATTGGGAGGGGTCATTGTTTGCTGGAGAAGGGGTTCCCTGCCCCCCTTGCCTGTTTGCTCATCAGCTTTAAGAAAGGGAAGCAGTCTTCCCTGTCTGCTTGCTCATCCGCCATTCCAAGAGTCTAATAAATGGAATGGCCCACCATCCTCTGGTCCCCACAGTTCTTTTATCATCTGCCTGAATCCAGTGCAAATCTGCATGGCCACAACCACTGGCCTTACAAAGCTAGAACTATGTTGTAGGAATCTGAGTTTTCCTGTTCGGGTCAGAAGCTGTTCTAAGGCTTTAAAGAGCCCCAATTAACATCATGAACATAAATCGTCACTGTGTGCAATAAAGAAAGAATTGCTTATTTAATCTCTTGTATTGTGTGGATTCTGGCTGTTTAGTATGAATCTTGTGGGTCATACTCCCTGATTTTAATCTGAAACTGAAGTGGCCCAAAAGGAACAATATTATTTTAAATCAAAGACATTTCTCTGTTGAATGCTTGAGACAGACATTCAAAACTCCTGTCATTATTTGTGATGTGACTTCTTATGTAGCTGGGAGCTTTGCTTTGTTTCAAAAAGAATTCTACTGGCAAGATGCATATCCTAAAGCAAGCTATATGAAACACTAATTTATTGAAATGTTAATAGATGTTGCATGAAAAAACAATTCCATGTTACATTTTTGAGAAACTCTGTTTTAAACAAAGGTAAGCAGGTTTCTTTAACTAGGGGACTTCACAGAGCCTTTAACATATAACTCATGGTGTGAATCCTCAAGATTGGGCCTCTGCACAAAACATTCTTCAAATATCCTTGACACCAAACCCTTCTTGGGAAGCATATAGGTCCTTGGAAAATGGAAGGTTGGTGGGATTTAGAATAAAACAGACCTGGAAGAATCAAGTTCCAACTCTATGACTGCCATACCTGTCACAGTAACTTGTGAGACAAATTACTTCATTTCTCTAAGCTTCAGTTCTCTCATCTACAAAATGGGTATAAAATATATATACCTCAACTTGTTACATGAATAAGCTATATTTTGGAACAATAAGTGATGTAGAAATGTATAGTCTGAAGGTAAAAATTAATGCTGGTGGTATATTTTGCCAACACGCCCTGGAGCTAACTAGTTTCTCCCAACTGTCCAAATCTGTGCTGTCCAATACGGTGGCCCCAAGCCACAAATGACTATTAAGTACTTACAATATGGCTAATTTGTAAATCTAAAATTAGTGCCAAATTATGAAGACATGGTACAAAAAATATAAAATATTTTACTTTTTCTATTGATTACATGTTTAAGTGTTGATGTATATATCTAATGAATTCAATAATATATTTTATTAAAATTAATTTCACCTGATTTGTTTTACTTTTAAAAAATCTTTATTACCCTTTAAAGTAAGTTTACTACTAGAAAATTTTAAGTCATACAGTGGCTTGTGTTTGTGATTCAGATTTTGTTCTTCTATTGGAAAGCATGGTTCAAATGGTTGAATGAGTCTTAGAATCAATCCACTCTCTTGTTCACAGCACTTAACCCATTTTCCAACAGCTGTGCAGAGCTCCTGATGATTTCCCAGGCTGGCTGGCCAGTTCTCTGAGGGGCTAGCAGCCTGCCTGAATTTCCAGGATGTGGTGAGGAGAGTCTTTCCTGCCATGTAAATGCTCAGTTGGGCTTATAGTTAATGAATTAGCTTAAGAAGATAAATAAACTATGCAAATAGAGACAGATTTCAAAGTAAAGTTGGAAGAAAACAGTATTTCATCACGAGTCCATTATTTGGTCTGGACTTTCATTTCAAAACAGCCCCATACTCTGTCAGCCTCTCACAGGCCCACACTGCCAACTTAATCACCAATGAAGACTGTCTACATTAACTGGGCACATTCTGAGGGTTGTTCAAAGAGGTGAGTTAAACAGGTCTTTAGTTTCAAGGGCTTCAAATAGGTATTTGCCATGAGACAGAGTCTCATGGTCCAGTAATGTCAACCTACCCAAGAGAGGCAGCCTTAAAGGGGCAGTGAATACCTGAATCTATCCCTGGGCGTTGGGCATAGTGGGTGAAATGGGAATAGCCACAATGAGGGCAGAGGGGAGTATAGAGGGTTCCCCTGGTACTCGGGGTGTGTCTGTTTAAACACACATCTCACAGCCTATACCACATGATGATCATGCATACCCCTAGGAGATCTCCCTTCTTAGAAAACAGCTCCAAGAAAGTTTCCCATAAGGATTCATATCTGATTATCTTTGTGTTATTATCTGATATACAACCTTAAAATTGAGTGCTCGATTATATGTTTAAGGGAGTGAAAGAAAGAAGGAAGAAAGGAAGGAGGGAAGGAAGGAAAGAGAGAGGCAAGAAGGGAGGGAGGCAGAAAAGAAGGAAGGAAGGAAGGTATGAAGGAGGAAGGAAGGAAGGTATGAAGGAAGGAAGGAAGGAAGGAAGGAAGGAAGGAAGGAAGGAAGGAAGGAAGGAAAGAAAGAAAGAAAGAAAGAAAGAAAGAAAGAAAGAAAGAAAGAAAGAAAGAACCAAGGAGCACAGCTTGTTAGAAATCTTCAGCTCCAGATGGTCCCCTAGGCTACACCAGGCTCCCTGAGCTCCTCAACAAGAATTAACCATTTAACTTCTGGAGTTGGTACTCTACCAAGCAATCTCAGCGTGTCCTCAGAGGAGGTCATCTAAGGTGGGTTTAAGAGATTCAGAAATCCTCTTTTAAAGCTGCCCTACAAACACCAGCTGTGGTTGTTGTTATTGTCATACAAATAATCACCATATTTATTTATCTATCTATCTATCTATCTATCTATCTATCTATCTATCTATCTGTCTATCTATCTATTTATTTATTTTATCTAGGCCTGATCTCATTCCACAGAGCTCTGAGAAGGTTTACCACAGACAGTGACACTTAGAATGAACTAACATACCTATAAAAAGAGAAGCCAGTTTAGAGAAACTAGAAATAGAAAAGCAAGCACAGGTCAAGGTAAACACACATGCCGGACTGAGTATCACCCCAGGGGCTGGAGGGGAGTCTCAGGTCTGGGTCCAAGCCCAGCCCCTAGTGCTCCAGCTACAAAGCAATTTCTGCAAGGTGTTTGCCTACCAGGTGTCAGGCCTTTAAGCCTCCTCATGCCTCTTCTCCCCAGGCCAGCCCCAGAGGACAGACAAGTCTCCTGGTGCCACGCTGCAGTGGACACAGAAAGGGGGAGGGGCAGGAGATAGAGCAGGAGCAGCAATTAAGAAGTACCGGTTACTGCCTTAATTGAGCTGAGGGGAAGCAAGGGACAGCCAGAAATGTGGTTTGCACCAACATCCTTCCAATAAGCAGTGTCTGGGTGGGGAGGAAGTCTGGGCCTTCCCCTCATCCATTCTCAGCATTCCCATCAGTCGTCCCGGAAGCACAAGCCCAGAGCTGCTGGCAGGGCCAGGCCTGTGTGGGTGAGATGGCCTTCCCGGCTCCTTAACTCCGTGCCAGGCCAGCCTTGCATCTTCCTACCAAAGCTTGGGCCTGAGCATGTCTGTGCTTTCCTGCAAGGCGGGGGCTACTGGTTGGCAGTGTTTCCCAAGGAACCAATTGCTCCATAGGGGGCCTAATTAAGACCTTCAAGCACAGTGCCCTCGGGTGGGTGAGGGTGACCAGAAGTGTCACTCACGGCAGCTGACTGCAGCTGCCTCTTTATGCCCTGTCACGTCTGCCCCAGCCCTGCCCTCCCAGCCCACATTCCTGTTAAGAGGGATCTGACCCCTACCCATGGCCTGATTAGAGATGATGATGCCTTTTTTTTTTTTAAATCATTCTTCCCTAATGAGCTTCCATGTCCCTATTTCCAATCAGAGCCCACACCAAGTTGGAGCTGGGCAGGGCCTGTGTCCTCAGCAGCTGGCTCAGCCCAGGGTTCCTCTGCAGCCTCATTATCACAATTCCCAGAACCTAAGCAGGCCTTTGTCTAGGAGCTTGTAACTTGTTAGTGGCTTGAGGCTGATTCATTTTTCCTCTGCCTTTGGGGAAAAGACCCAGGCCCCCAAACAAGTGTATATCTAGTCCCATCTGTAGCAGGTCCCAGGCACTGGAGAAGCCGCCAAGAACTGTTTCCAAGGATCTCACACTTGGGGTGAGAGTGGCTGAAAGGAAAACATGTATATATACTCCCAGTTATGGTATAATTTGTTCTCTAACAAAAGCATAACATTTAGTACATTCAGTCTAGAGTAAAGTGACTATACCCCAGAGCTCATGATGCTGAGACCTCCTAGTCCCTTAAGATACAAATAAGATTCATTCAAAACTCCCCATTCCATGTTCCCAGTGAATATGACCAAGACCTGTCCTGGATTTCTGCAGACACTAGTGTCACCACTGGGCTCCTGTGACTATGCAAAGTGTCTCTGTTTTATATGACACAGACCCAGCGACAGATCCAGCACTCTTCCTGGATTTCATAAAGATATAAACATATACACACCTTCCCTGGAAGCATTCCTGAGCACAGGGGCCAGCACTGAAGAGTCAGGGGTCTGGGGAAGATGGAGAAATGCGGCAAGGCTGGCTGTTCAAAGAGAACATGGGGCATCGTCTGGTCTTAAAACGCCGCTGGCCGGGGAGTTCTCAGTCTACTTTTCCAACTCCTCTCTTCTATCTTTAGCTCTGATATGCTGCCTTCTCTCAACCTTTAAGAAAATAGAATCAAAACCAATCCAAACACAAATGTCTTTTATTGCTTCCTACAGAAAAGGTTAAACATCTCATTTTAAAAATATATTTTTAACTTTTTATTTATTGATTTTAGAGAGAGATAGAGGAGAAAGAAGGAGAGCAGAAACATTGATCTGTTTCTGTATGTGCCCTGACAGAGGATTGAACCAGCAACTGTTGCGTACTGGGACAACACTCTAAGCAACTGAGCTATCCAGCCAGGGCTAAACATCTCATTTTATTGTAAAACTTCCTCTTTTCTTTTGTGCTCCCAAGTATCTTATAGTCCCCTTCACAGCTTTCCAAGATGTCTTCCCCAGAACAGCTTCCTCCCTAAGATGGATTCTATGCTAAATATTCAGATAATAACATTTTCACTTCATTATATTTGTTAGGGTGCCATTCTACAAGGCAGGTTGCTTGCCTAATTATCCTAATAAGCACTAGAATTCATTCATTTCGTATTACCCTAGAGAATGATTCTTGCGTCAACAAAAGGAACTTGCCCCTGGATCCCAATCACAGGTTCCACGAGAACTGTTACCCGATGTTTAGAATCATACTATCACAGGATAGGAACTCACCATTGAAGTCATTTCCAGTTGAGTTAGCTGTTCTATTACATGCTCACAAAGCACCTGTACTTATGCCTGCTCTGCCACCCACCTTACTGTAATGAAATTGATATGTGACTTGTCAGTATCCCTCATTTGACTTTCAGTTCTTTGAGTCAGTTCTGAGATTGCTCATGAGCTCCTACAATGTTCCAGCTATAACATCTGTGCATTATAGTAAACAATATGCAATCTCAGAATTGTGCTAACAGCTTTTAAGGCTCTCTCTAGAAGTGCCTTCAGTTGGTTCATCAATGAATGCATAAATATAGGTGGTTAAAGATTTTTTACTTTCAGTTCAAATTCAGAATCTCTGAGAAGTTCCTTAGCTCCTTTTCTGGTTGTAGTCACTGCATTTTTCAAAATCCCAGTGCTCACTGGGGAGTCTCGACATTGACCTGGAGATGAGAAAGGAAGGACAGCGCTCACTTCTGCAAGACACCACCCCATGGAAGAAAGGAGAAGCCCCCAGTCCAGATTGTCAGGAATACCACTGCCTGTGTACTGCTTTATAGTCTAGCCTCTTGCTTTAACTTTCTCACTACTGTAAATGATGCTTAATCCATGCAATGAAAGAAAAGTCTGCAAATCCTAAGGTATCTGGTTTCCTTTCTGGCATTGAAAAGAAAAAACTCAATTTAAGAAGGACTCACCGGCCTGACCTGTGGTGGCGCAGTAGATAAAGCGTCGACCTGGAAATGCTGAGGTCGCCGGTTCAAAATCCTAGGCTTGCCTGGTCAAGGCACATATGGGAGTTGATGCTTCCAGCTCCTCCCCCCTTCTCTCTCTCTCTCTCTCTGTCTCTTCTCTCTCTCTCTCTCTCTCTCTCTCTCTGTCTTTCCCTCTCCTCTCTAAAATGAATAAAAATAAAATAAAAAGGACTCACCTTCCTATTTAATCATGTTTATTGCCCACAATATAAAACCTCAAAATAAAAATGTATAACGACTCAAAGAATCCTTAATGACTTGATCCAAACATCTCACATTACTACTTCTCTCACAGGTTCTAGTGAAAAGACTTGTAGTTCCTCAAACTTGCCCCCTCTCTCTGATTCTTCTGGGCTTCATTGCTTCTTCTGCCAATGCTTTTCCTTCACTGCTTCTTCTTTGACCTCCGGCTTATTTCTTCCAGGAAGCCTTTCTTGGTCGCCACCCCAAAGTGTAGGCTAAGCAACCTCTGACATGCTATAGTATCTTGTACTTTCTGTCTTATCAGTGAGTGTAGAGACCCTACCTTTCTCATTGTTCTGTTTTTAATACAAATGGGTATGGCATATAGTAGGTGTTCAGTTTTTTGTTGTTTTGTTTTTAACATTAAAGAGCTCTCAACCTCAAATAACAAAGACAAATTTTATTTCCATTCAGAAATAAAATTTGGAGCATAACCTGTTGTCAGCTTCCCTATCAGCCTGGGTCTTTTCAATGAGGTCAGTAGGAGCCAAGTTTCCACCCACATACATGGAATTTAAACAGTGGCTTGTGACATTTGGAAGGGATTTAGAGATCGTGGTGATTATTTGGGTGGATTTGTATCATGTTGCAGGCCCCACAGCATGGCAAGCCTTTGATCAACATACAGCATGGATGTGGGCCGGCGAATTGTGATTTGTGCTAGCTAGGAACTGGGACCGTCTTTTCTTAGGGAATAAGACACCTGTGGCTTTTTCTATGCTCTTTTTGATGGAGTTCTTGAGGGCTCACTCTCTCCATAGCCAGGGCCATGACTTTTTCAGGGATGTTAACAAATACAAACTCACCAGGGAAACTGTAATCATCCCTAATCTAGCTGGAGCTTTCAGGCCATGAATCGTAATCTTAATAAGTGTAAGTAGATGCCATCTGTCCATCCACCTCCGCACTGCTGCCCTTCTTTATCTGCTCAGTCTGGGCGAGTTGCCAATTTCCGGTTAGGGGTCATTCTTAGAGCAAGGAGAGGACCTCGTGTCTCTCACTAGGTCCAGGTCTTGTCCTTCAGATGAGTGACAGAGAAGTAACATGTCTCACCGACTTCAGATATGTCCCCAGCTACCTCACTTTTCAGGAATTCAAAGATGTATGCTTTTAGAATCATTCCTTTGAGTTAGAGGATCATTATCCCCAAAGTCTCCTATAAAGTGTTTATCAGCTAGCACTCTTTTAATTTCAAGTGATAGAAAACCCAAATTAAACTGCCTTAAATAAAGCAAAAAGAAAATATATGGGTTCACATCACTGCAAAAACCAGGGGGTAGTCTAGCTTCAGGCAGAGTTTGATTTAGGGGACCTAACAATGTCCCCAGGAACCAGTCTCTCATTCTCCATCTTTCCTTTTGTCTGCTCCGTGTCAGCTCCTTGTCAGGCAAGCCCTCCTTGAAGGACCCTGGGAGGAAGAGGCTTCCACTTCTCCCGGTTCTGTATCCAACAAAGAACACATTTTGGCTTCTGTGCTCAAGCAAAGGTGGCAAGATCGGCTCTGAATAGAGGCCAGTGTCTCATCCTGGGTCCCCTGCTCATCCCTAAATGAATCACTGAGCTTGAGAAAGGCAGATGCCCTGTGGGACTGGGCCAGAACAGAGGCCACATGCCAAAGGACCGAGTTAGGGCCACAAAAGTGCATGGGCCGGGAAGGTGGTATTAGCTGCTCCTAATAGGAAATTCAGATGCTACCACTATAAAAAATAGATACTGGGCAGCAAGAAAATAGCCAGTTCTTACCACAAAATAAACCCATGTATAAAAGCCTTAAAAATTCTCTCTCTTTTTCTCTTTCCCTACCCTGACTATATATGCTTATGTATGTTTCTTAAATTTAATTTACACATACTATATATATTTATTTTATTATAGACTATATACAATGTGAGATAAAAGTAGTCTTACAGTTGTGAGTATGCAAAGCACAAAGTTCATTCTTGTTTTATTATTTATTAATTATTGTTACTATTTTCCCATACAAACAATTGTAAACCTACTTCTGTCCCACCCTGTATGGATTCTAAGAGAATAATCATATATACAAAGATTTGTGCTCAAAGACACAGGGATAGTCACTGCAACAGTATTACTCAGGTAAGAAGGAATTAGCTAGCTATATTATAAAAACACAAATTATGAGTTATTTTGCATATGCTAAGATGATATTGTTGAAGAATATTTCGTGGTGTAAGAAAATGTTCATTATATTATGTAAAAAGGGGCAGAATAAGCTGAATATGTACAGTATGTGTAAGTTATATTTAAGAAACATTCATTATAACTGTATGAGGTAATGGATATGAAAACTAACCTTATTATAGTAACCATTCTGCAAGATATACATATACAAAATACTGTGTTGTGCATCTTAAACTTATTTAATATTAAATGTCCATGATAGCTCAATAAACCTGGAAAAAAGTTTAAAGAAATATTCATAAAAATATAGAGGTAAATAACAAAACAGCAAGAGTTATTGCTATGTCTTTAGAGTTGTGATTTTTTAAAATATTTTCAAAGCTATTTTACAATGGGGAAAAAAGCAAGTTTGTTTGTTTTGTTTTGTATTGTTTTCAATAAAAAGCTGTCATGTTAGCTGGGGTTGTACAATACTGTTGCCCAGATTAACAACCCAAAGCAGGGTCTTGAGGTCAGTGTTAATGGGGAGAAGGTTTTGGGGAAGGTTTTTATACGAAGGCTTTCCTTGATAGAATCCAGAGCAGAATATCTTGTGGACCAGACAGAAGTACCAAGAACCCAGGGCAAGAACCAAGAGACACTCTTGGAAAGGGATACAGTTTGTCCTGGGCTCTAGTTGGTTCTACGTGGGCCCCAGATTGTCCTTGCAAAGTTCTGCCATATCAAAACATTTCTACAGGAGTGGCCGCTATCATTAGCTCATTAGAGAGAGCAATGTGCAAAGCACATTTGAGACTAATGAATCCCAGAATTTGGTGCATGTGATGGCAGCAAATGCACCCACCTGTTGCAGGAGGGTGGAACTTCTTTCCCCAAATCTGCCATTACTTTGCAGAATAGCCGAACAATGATAGAAATCACAACACAAATTCCTATACATAATTTATAAGACATTCTATACTTTTCAAAGTATTCTTACATATCTGGCTTCATCCGATCTTTGTGTTGACTGTGAAGAAGTAAGGAGGATCACCAATGTGTTCTGATTTTTGTACTTATAGCTGTTTTAATTTCTCTTTTAAAAAAATCAGAATATTTCAAAAAGGTTTTTTTTGGGGGAGTGCCTTTAGAATATTGCTAGTATATGTTTGATCTGCGTATTAGCTCACATAGGACTCCTTGGTTCTGTGGTCCAAACATTATCCAATAGCTGAAACGCAGGAGAGATGGGATCTGGAAGTACAAATGCAGCCACATAGCACTGCCCCTTTCAGAGTCTGGGGAAGATGCCATTTCAAAATTCTGCCATTCAAGGAGTAGGACTTTAGCAACATCTCGTTAACCCTCTCATTAGTTTCCAAGGGTAGTATTAACAAATTACCTAACACTGTATGGCTTAAAACAACAAAAATGTGTTCTCTCATAGTTCTGGAGGCCAGGAATCTGAAATCCAGGTGTGGTCAAAGTTGACTACTCTTGGAGGTTCTGGGCGGGGGGGGGGGTCACCCTATTCCTCTCTCCTGGCTTCCAGTGACTGCAGGCTGCCCTTCGTGTACCTGAGCTTACAGGTATATCCCTCCAGTCCCTGCCTTTCTCTTCACATGTCTTTCTCTCCTGGGTGTCTGTCTTTAATGTCCCTCTCTCCTTTCTTTTATTAGGACACCAGTTATTGGATATAGGGCCTACCCTAAATTTGGAGTGATCTCATTTCAAGATCCTTAATTGAATTATATCTACAAAGACCCTTTTTCCAACTGAGGTTACCTTCATAGGTTTCAGGTGTTACAACTTTAACATATCTTTTTGGGGGACTATCATCAACCCATCACAGCCGGTTATTTTTTTTAAGAAAGCTAGTTAATGATTTATTCTTCAGTGATGTGAGTTTTGAAGCCAATACCAGACGGCTGCCTTCCTACACTGCTGGACTACCAGGGCTAGTGCCCTCAGCTGATCATTGAAGTACAAGCAGTTTTCTAGATAAGGCAGGTAGAGAATCCAGCCACTACAAGATTTTAACAAGGTCTTTCGACATTATTCCTGGTCTGCTGTGGTGGAGCATGGAAATGAGTCACTGGAAAAAGTGAAGGGAACATAAAAGTAAAACCTCGGGTCTGGACAGGGTGCCCCTGCCCTGTGCTTATTAAGTGTCTGTCTGCAGTTTTCTTCAGGCTGCGGTCTGGGGGCCAGAGGCTTGTTCACCATCGTGTCCCCAACACAAGGCCGATAGGAAGCAGGAACTCTGCAAATATTTGTTAAGTGAAAGAATGAATGAGTGTAAGACAGGAAACTTCTTCAGCACATTGGGCCATGTATCCTACCTCGCTTTCACCTAGGTTCTTGTCTGCCCAGCCCACACTGCCCCTGACTGGGGTTCCAAACCTTAAGGTGTGGACACTCCCTTAGGGACTGGTTGCCTCTAAGATTAAAGCAGCAAAACCTCTCTTATTGTTTCTTCAATTTTCTTCCTAAGCATGCCTTCCATGAAGGATTTAAACGGGGCCAAGTCAAGAAGGCTAACCGTTAATGAAGTCTTGGACTCCCAGAAGTAGATACAAATGAGGGAATCAAACAGAAAGTGCCTTTGCAAAACTTCTAACAGAAATAAACTTATTAAGGAAGGTTGTGTGTAGGTGTGTTACCTAGTATATATTCCTGAACACCATCAAATCACAAGAGAGATGCATTTCACAAAGCATCAAACTAGAATTCAGTCCCCAGAAAGAAGAAGCCAGAACAATAACGTGGATTCCCATAGCGCTATAAGCGTGGGTTCTGAAGAGGTGCAGTGCAGGAAGTCATCATCTCTCTCCCTTCACTGGCTCTTGTGACCACCTCACTCTCCCATCTCATTGGCCTCCTCCCTCTTCTCTGATCTGTTCTTGCATGGGTCTGATCTGGCTTTGCTAATTAGTAACTTCCTCAGTGTTATCCTTCCTAGGAGTATTCAAAATTTGGTAGGATGGACTAACGAAGGCCCCATAGCCTTCTAGCTGCAAAAGAATTTGTGGGGAATGGGGTATAGTTGTTCTATACCCCCTGGTTATACAGGTTATACATGGACTCTGCCATCTTGTAGGACCACTACTGACCAGCAATTCTCTCTCTCTCGCCATGTCTACGCTAACAGTCACTAGTTTCCACTATGCATCTTCACGACATTTCATTGAATTATAAAATGACACCCAGATTCCATCTCAGTTGCCTTTTTCCTTAGCACTCAGTACAGTTTAATGTCAGTGTACTGTAAAAAAAAATGTGGAATTGGTTGTCTCTAAGTCAAGAAATAGGTTGAATTTAAATAAATTAAAATGAAGTAAAAAGAGCCTGACCAGGTGGTGGCGCAGTGGACAGAGCGTCAGACTGGGATGTGGAGGACCCAGGTTCGAGACCCCGAGGTCACCAACTTGAGATCAGGCTCATCTAGTTTGAGCAAGGCTCACCTGTGTGAACCTAAGGTCGCTGGCTCGAGCAAGGGGTCACTCAGTCTGCTATAGCCCCCCGGTCAAGGCACATATGAGAAAGCAATCAATGAACAACTAAGGAACCACAGCGAAGAATTGATGTTTCTCATCTCTCTCCCTTCCTGTCTGTCCCTATCTTTCCCTCTCTCTGACTCTTTCTATCTCTGCCACACAAAAAAAGAAGAAGTAGAAAGGGAAAAAGCACAGTAATGTGAAATAGGACAGCTCTAGCTCCATTCAAAAGCATAAAATATCCTGTGAGTTTAGGGCAAATTATTTAAACTGAGCATCAACTTCGTCATCTGTAAAATGGGGCTGTTGACAAGAAACTCACAAGATTGTGGCAGGTCTTAAATTAAAAAATTTTCAAAAACATAAAAAATATCTAGCGCACAATAGCTGTCTAGTAAGTAAGTATAAATTTCCTTCCACCCCTAAAAATGGTCATTTTGACTGAGATGTTTTTTCACAATAAATGTGACATCTAAAAACATGTGTTTCAAATTTAAGTGCAATTATATTCACACCCAGACTTGTTTCACATATTGTGTAAGAACCATTTATGACTTTAAATATACACATAGGATTTGGGCATTTGACTATATGTAAATTAAACCACAATAAAAACATCTACTCTGTTCCCAACAATGTGGAATTGTGTTTCCACTCTCTGAAAGGCCCCTGACATCCTCGCCTGGCCTCCAGCTGCAAATGTGCCCCAATTGGAAAAGGTGAAGACAAGCTGCTCAAATGTTTATGTGCTGCATTTCCACAATTATCAATCCACATACTCTCATTTTAATATTTCTGGAGAAGCAACTTAACATTCAATGCACATTTGATACAGTATCTCTTGTCTCCAAAACACCCCCTTACCTTTGGAAAGCTACTCTTAAATTACAGTGCTTCTCAGATCAATGAGCAATGCCATCAAGAAGCCAATGAAACCTGCAAATTAAATGTACATATCTAAGGATAAATCGTAATGAATTCATTTTGAACATTGCCCATATGCCAGGAACTGTTCTACATCTAAGGGTTTTACATGTATTAACTCATTCAGTCCTCAAGACAAAACCCAGTGAGATGGTAAGATCATCATCCCCAATCATAGTTGAGAAAAGTGAGACGCAGAGAAAGTGAAAGTGCCTGGGACTTGAATCCAGGCAATCTGGCTTTAGAAGCCATGCCCTTAGCCACCAAGCTTTATAGCCTCTCTACATGCAATATTGTCAGCAACTGGAAAATTTAAATGTGTTTACTGAAAAACCACTGAGTACAAGAGGACAAAATGTTATATTTCTGACCCTTGGGGGTTTATACTCTCAGGATACACACACATGAAGCCTACACATGAAGAATGTGGGGTGTCGAAAAGCACTTTTGATGTCATAGTCATAGTGCAAGCTTTGCTTTGCTGGGCCAAGAGAAGTATCCGTAGAGGAAAGACTTCATTCGTTGACTGGTCACATTGCTAGAAAGGGGCTTTGGAGGCTTAGTCCTTCTGGGCTGCTATAACAAAACAACATGAACTGGGTGCTTATAAACAATAGAAATCAGTTTCTCACAGTTCTGGAGGCCTGCAAGTTCAAAGTCAAGGTGCCGACAGGTTTGGTTCCTGGTGAGGCCCACTGTCTGGCTTGCAGACAGCATTCTTCTTGCTGTGTTGTCAGATGGCACAATGGTGGAGGGAGCCCCCTGGGGTATCTTTTATAATGGAACAAATTCCATTTGTGAGGGGTCTCTCCATTGTCATGACCTTCTCACAGGCTCTACCTCCAAATAGGATCACACTGGGGATTAAGTTTCAACATATGAATTTGTGTAAAAAGCACACAAAGTTAGCTGCAGCCCCCTCCCACCAAAGGAACCTAGTCCCATCCCAATCTGACCTCCACTGGAGAGGCTCTATTTTGATTTTGAACCTGTTCTTGTTGAGCTCAGCAAAGACGTGCCTCTTGTCAAGTCGCTTCTCAAACCTCTTCTTGATGTGATCTCCCAACACATGCCTCCATCTTTGACCGCTTCAGCTGACACTGACCATGTTTGCAGCCTCCGTGGCTATTTCTCAGAGCATTCTGGTGCTCATGCTGACCAGCTCTGTGTATATGTATCTTTTTGTGTGTATGTGTGACAGAGACAGAGAGAGGAAGAGATAGGGAGAGACAGACAGGAAGAAAGAGAGATGAGAAGCGTCAAGTCTTTGTTGCAGCACTTTAGTTGTTCACTGACTGCTTTCTCATATGTGCCCTGTCTGGGGGACTACAGCAGAGTGAGTGACCCCTTGCTCAAGCCAGTGACCTTGGGCTCAAGCTGGTGAGCCTTGCTCAAACCAGATGAGCCCGTGCTCAAGCTGGAGACCTTGGGGTTTTGAACCTGGGTTGTCTGCATCCCAGTCCAATGCTCTATCCAGTGCGCCACTGCCTGGTCAGGCTGTATCTTATCTGTAAAATTTTCCCCACTTTACATCAAATTCTTTTCAGGCAAGAGTATCATTCACTTATGTACCCCCAGGACCTAGCACTCAACTGCTGCTTAATGCTCAATGACAATAGTCATCTGGATTTTCATTGTTCCTGTCACTTGATCTTAGACAAGTCACTAGGCTTCTGTGCCTCACTTTCTCTATCTGTAAGGTGCTCAAAACAGTGTCTAATACTGTTCATTCAGCAATACTAATATACCCAACAAATATATTTGGAGGAATGAATAAATAAATGAATGAATGAATACCAATCCCTACCTGCTTACTGATTCTCTGAAGATCAAGGAAACTCCTGTGAATGAAAGCCGACTAAAGAATTAAGCATTCTAAAGTAAGCATCAAGTCATTGTTGTTTTTTATTTTTAAAGAATGTAATAGATATAATCAAATGTAGACTACAATAGCTATTACAATGGTCCAAAATGACCCTGATTGATAATTTTTTTCTGATATTTAACCCTTGTGAATCAAGGATGAACTGTATGACCAATAAATAGTATATTGTAAAATGTATAGTTTGTGGTGTGAGTTTTCCAAGCTGAGGTTTAAAAAAATGCATAATTGCTTTCACCTTGGATTTTTTGCATTGCTTTCTCTGGGGGCAGCAAGCCACCAGGTCATGAGAACAGTCAATTATCCCTGCGGAGAGGCCACTCAAAGAGGAACTGAGATCTCCCAACAACAGCCAGTACCAACTTGCCAGCCTTGTGATGAACCATCTTAGAGGTGGAAGCTCCAGCCTCAGGCCAGCCTTCAGATGACTGCAGCCCCCACTGATGTCCTCCCTGCCACCTCCTGAGACACTCTCTGGCAGAATCAGCCACCATAGCTGCTCCTGACCTCCTGATCCACAGCAACCATGAAAGATAATAAATGTTTGTTGCTGTTTTAAGCCACTGAATCTTGGAATAACTTGTTATGCAGTAATAGGTAAATTATCACAAAGAAAAACAAAACAAAAAAGTAGAAATATCAAATAAAGCACACAGAGAACTTGATATCTCAAGGAGTCTGTTTTACTCCTCATCACAGAGAATCTTCACAGTATGAGAGAGGTCACCCATGCCAGCTGCAGGATGCAGGTACCCAGGAAGCGCCAGTGGGAACAAGAACAACAGGAGGCAGAGGGTCTTGACATCTAGGAGATTTTCTCAGCATGCTTTCCCTGCCTCCTGCCTTCTCTTTGCAGCTAGCTCTCCAGCAAGCCCCTGATGGGGAACAATGATTCCAGGGGGCAATAGAGAAATGAAGGCTACAGAGCCAACACCTGGGAGAGTTAGACCAGACTCCTTGCATCAGCTTCCAGGTTGAGACATTCGACATCGCAACTTAGTGCACATCAAGAAAAGGCACCCCTTCCTCCCTGCAGCTGCAGCCCCAGTCCAGTCATGAGTGAGCATGAAGAGCAAAGTATGGCCTGGATGTTACCCACTATGGCCCTCTTGGCTGGCATCATTCTGCAGGGCACAGCCAGCCCCTAGAGTGATTACACTGATTGATGGATGCCCGGATTCTGACTCTACACCCGCCCTCTGACACTTCCACACAAAAAGGAGCTGGTGAGTGATCGGCAGGGTGAGACGTGGGGAAGGACAGAGGCAGCCCTGGCACCCTGGCTGCAGAGCAGGCACTGCAGAGTGAAGCACAGGGCCTCACACCGCCTGGGCCTGGGCCAGATGGGAGCACCCGGGCTCAGAGAGGCAGCATTTATTTTGAGCAGGGAAATCAGCCCTCCTTTTGCTCCTCTCATAGAAGCCCCACCCTTGTCTAGTTGGCCCATGTAATTAGCACCTCTCCAGCTCTAATTCCCTCCCTAACTGCCTGTAATTACCGTCCAGCTGACCTTTGTTCCCTTAATTGCTATGTGACGCCTGGTCCCCCTGTTCCACTTTGCCGCCTCCCTCCTCCATTCCAGGAGCTATTGTATACACTGTATACTATACAGTACAGTACTTGTCTTTTCTAATCCCAGGGAGTCTGCGGAAACCCACTTCTCTGCTATTCACAACACAGTCTCCTTGAAAAACGTTCACATTTGCAGAGTGCTGTTTTAAACTACTTTCTCCTGCTTAGCCACCCAGGCTTTTAAGAAATAAACTTTCAATTCAAGAGAATGCTTATGACAGGCAGTCTCTGGGTTACAAATGAGATAGTTTCTGTAGATTGAATTTGTATGTAAGTTGGAACAGGTACATTTACCTATTATATGCAACTTAGATGTTTGTCTTAATTCAATGTTTATTTTTACCTTTCTGTGCATACAAAATACTTAAACATTATCCAACCTACAGAACCTATTTTGTCTGTAATCCAGAGACTGAATGTACTAGACTCCTTTACAGGGGAGAAAATTGGGGGAATCAAGTTGTTCCGGAACTTACTTATGCAGCCAGTTACTGATGGAGAGAGACCACACTCCAGGCATTTGATACGGTGGCCTATTGCTTCCTGGCTTCCCCCCAGGGACTCAGACTCAGGCTGTCTCAATGGTCCCAATTTCTGACCCACACTCTCTTAACACTGGCATGAATCTCAGCCTCGACTTGAGGATTGCTTTTCCCTGCTCTCCTGCCCCATGACACTATACAGTAATAGTAATAGGTATTGTTGACTACCTGTCATATATCAGATACCATTTTGACATCTTCCAGATTCTTATTCTATCTTCCCCTCAACGCTGTGCTGCACTACCATTTTCATTCCTTCTTCATGCTCAGAGTCTTCACTCCAGCTCTTGTCCCTTCCATCTCCTGTAATTTCAACTTTTCTGATTCTAATGGATCACACACAGATTGACACAGATCTCCCACCTTCAAAGCACAGCCTTCTTTTGGTTCAGAAACTCTTCCAGTCATTACCCATTTCTTTTCCTCCCATTATAGGTAAGCTTCTCAAAAAAAAAAAAGTTTGTATTTTCTGTATCAATTCTTTCCTCCATTTTTATGGAAGACATTTCTATCAGGCTTTTGTGCTTACCACAACTCTTATCTGTGTCACCCATGGCTACCATGTGGCTAAAGCTAACGGCCAGTTCTCGTTCTTTATCTTACTTGACATATCAGCAGAATTTGATCTTTTTTTCTTCTTGACATACCTCCAGACTCCCAGGCTTCAAGGATACTGCTCTCCTGTTGCTTCTCCTCCTCGTTCAGTAGTCATTCCTTCTCAGTATTCTTTCCTGGGTTCTCTTCATTTCCATGGCCTCTACCATAGCTCAGGGTTCAGTTCTCACACTTCTCTCTCAGTCAACACACACTGAGTGCCTAAGTCCCTATGTAAGGAAGCCGAAAAGCAAGGAGTTGAGAGCAGCTTCTAAGAGTTGAGGATCATCTCCAATCAATAGCCAACAAGAAACCAGAGCTCTCAGTTCTATGGCAGCAAGGAAATTAATTCTGCCAACAACCTGAGTGAGCTTAGAAATAGATCGATCCCTAATTGAAGCTCCAGGTGAGAACACAGCTCAACCAACCCTTGTAAGACCCCGAGCAGCCTTGTAGGACCCTTGTAAGAGGACTCAGCTAAGGGATGCCTGAGTCCTTACCCATCAAATCTGTTAGACAATAAATGTGTATTATTCAAGACATCAAATATATGTTCATCTGTTATGCGGCAGTACATAACAAATATCGATTCTCCATTTCTTTTCTTTCCTTACTTTTCTCTATAGTATTTACCACCATCTGATATTTAATTATTTCTTTTACTTGTATATTTATTTATCATCTTTCTCCTCCACTAAAATGTAAGATCAAAAGAGACTCTCACAACTGAACTTGCTATTTGCCCCCAAAAGATTTCTGGTTCATACAGAAATTTAATAAATATTTTAAACTGAGTAAATGAATAAATGAATAGTTTCCCATTTTAGTAATAGTTACTTTTTAATATGTACCACAGCCTAATGGTACACATATGGTAAAGAACCAGTTTTGTTTTCAGAGACAGAGAGAGAGAGTTAGAGAGAGGTACAGATAGGGACAGACAGGAACAGAGAGAGATGAGAAGCATCCATCAATCATTAGTTTTTCGTTGCAACACCTCAGTTGTTCATTGATTGCTTTCCCATATGTGCCTTGACCGGGAGGCTACAGTAGACCGAGTAACCCCTTGCTCGAGCCAGCAACCTTGGGTCCAAGCTGGTGAGCTTTGCTCAAACCAGATGAGACCGCGCTCAAGCTGGAGACCTCGGGATCTCAAACCTGGGTCCTCCGCATCCCAGTCCAATGCTCTATCCACTGCACCACCACCTGGTCAGGCAAGAGCCAGTTTTTATTTCTAATACCTCACAGACCAGTTCTTTTGTAAAGTGCAAATAAAAGAAATTACTAAAAAAAGAAATAAAATGAAGTCAATTTTTTAGTATTAGATTCAAAAGACAAAATTGCTCTGTCAAGTCACTATAACAATTTCTAAATGCTTACAGTCAACTTCTGTACTTATCTCACTGCAGCCCTGTAGCAGTCCTTTGAATAGGCACTGGTTCCAAGTAAAACACTTTGAGTGTCACTACTAAGCAAAGGGTGCCTTGCAGATCTCCTCCAATCCTTTTGCCATTTCTGTGTGTTCCTCCTCCTAACTTTGATGAACTCTCCCTCCAGTAGCCTGCCCCAGTAACTTCTGAGCTAGACTCTCCTTGGGCTATTGGACCCACTCTCCTAACATAACCCAGAAATTTTCCATGGGATTAAACAGAAGCTACCTTCTTTGGAACTTCACCTGAGATTACATCTTTTCTTCCTCTTTCCTATCCACCTTCTTTGCTTCATGTATTGTTTCTCCTGGAAACACTTCATTAATAAATCACTCTTACCTAGAGTCTTATCTCAGGATATGTCAGACTTATGATCGGCACCAAATTATTGCACAATAATCATATGAGACATATCTGTCATTGACCACTTATAGATGGTGAAAGTAAGGTACCAGAGTGGAACAGATTTCAGAATTGTTTTATGTGGTTTACTTTAAAATATATCAACAAAGACATAGTAATAGGTATTTAGATAATTTGATGACTAGAAATGATCAGCAAAACAAAGTGCCCTATAAAGAATTTATATTCTAGAATGAGTGAGTTAGCATTTGAAGGAACCAAATCAACAGTTTGTACTAGAAAGGTATTAATAGCAGTAGATTTGTGAATTAACATGAGAAATAATATTAGAAATAATTCATCATGATGAAACTACTGTTAAGATTTGTGTTTAGGCAAAAGTATTGTCCAGGTCCCTCTGTTTGTGATGTAAAGATTAGTAAACCCAGCACATTAACACCTTTGCAGTGGCACCATACATCCATAAGTACATTTGCTCTTATGTAGCCATATCTGAAAAAGGATTCTGTCACCTGAGCCAGTTAGAAGATCCTGCCATTCAAACACCATTACATTTTTTGAGTGAGCCTTTCATAAGAGATACTTGTTAAAATCCACTAAGAATAGTACATGTTCTGTGAACCTGTGTCTTGCCAGTAGAATTTTTGGAAACCCATTCTCCTTCTCTTGTTTCATCCTGTCTCTTTAATCTGGCATATTTGCTGCTGATGTAACACTCTCAAAAACCCCGTGTGTCCCCAGTATATGTCACAGAATTCATGCTATTACTAGACGGTCCTTTGCAGATCCTTCCTGAATAATCCCATCTCTAAACTCTTCAGCTCTAGCCTGGAATAAAGACTACATTTGCATGCCTTCTTTGTAGGTACGCATGCCAATGTAATATAAACAGAATTAGTGTGTTCAACTTCTGGAAAATGTACTTAAATAAAGGGAAACAACTTTTTCTCCTTCCTGTTGATTGAGACATTTGTGGAACTGGCTGGAGCAAGAGTAATCAATTTAAACAGCGAGATGAAAGTCACATGTTGAAGATGCTGAGCAACAAGATAGACAAAATTCATGTCCCTGATGAGTATGGAGTTATCTACCACTACATAAAAGAAAAATAAATTTTAATTTATTTAGACTTTGTTTTGAGAGCATTTTTCCTGAGTCACAGGACTGAGATCACCCAGCTAGAGTGTCCTATAGCATATAGCTCAACCCAAGTGTTATTCCCGACCTCATGATTTCTCCTGGGAACTCGAGGAGTTTGGCAGTAATAGTTACAAATATGGCTGGAGACTGGGAACATAGCTTTTCCTTGATATTATGTCATGCTTGGCCTTTCCTCATGCTGGGTAGAGGCAGAGGCAAGCTACCAACCAATCAATAATATAATGTAACCTACATTTCCAAATCCAGTGTTTTTCCCACACCAACATAATGTGAAGTCATCAGTCTAAAGGACTTATGTGTGAATGATAGAACCTGATTGGAGGTTTGGTTTCCTGATATGCAATCCCACATTTTTTTTAATCACACCAGGCTGTTACAGTGGCATCTGGGTCAAATCTGGGAATATAGGGTCCTCTTCTATCTTCCACAAAGAGAACTCAGAATGATAACCGATATATTGGAAAGAAAACAGGAAAACAAACATCACCGCTTGATACCCCAAGGTCAACGATTGCATTTTACTGGTCCAGCCACCCCCAATGCCTCAGCTAGGACATGCATATACCAGGCATTTAATATAATATTCTTTGGAGAAAAAAAAAAAGAAACAAGCTGACATCGATGACCCAAACTGACTTGAGTCTAATGTCTGCCAAAGCACACAGATGGCAGCAATAGCTCTACCAAGTCTCTAAGCAATACACTTTATTGGGCAAGAAACCAACAATGGGTTTTAATATCACATCCACAGTACCATATTGACTTCTCTTGACCAGGCTCCCTCTCTTTCAGGCTGTTCTCTCAGACAAGGCAATCCATAGAGAGCACAAGCAAGTTCTCACTTCTCTCCCCTGATGACTAGTTGACATGTTAATTACAGAGCCCAGGGAGGTTAGGGTTCATCTCTTCTGGGTCAAACACAATGTACACAGGCAGTAGGGCCCATTGACAGGAAGAAAAGGGAAACATTTTAAGCAAGTGACATGTTTTGTTGTCTCCTGGCTAAGCCGATGTGCATTGATCTTGGTCGAGGTTTTTAATCTTCTTGGGACTCAGCTGGCTTCATCTACAGAATGGGAAACTGATAGCATTTGCATCATAGGATTGTTGTAAAAATTGAATGAGTTAGTTACTATATGTAAAACACTTCAACAGTTTCTACCATAAAAGAAGTGTTCCATAAGTATTTGTTGCCATTATCATCCTCATACAGGCTGTTGACTTATTTTTTCAAGGAAGGACAGTTACATTACAAAGAGTCTTTCCCTGGGGTTGCTCATTCTCCATTACCTATGAGCCCACATTGACATTGACATACTATATATTGAACACCCAGGCACTTGAAACAATACAGGATTATGCTCGTTTAAAAATCTTACATATATCTTACTGAAATTTTAGAAATTCTAGTACTTTTATTTCAGACTGCAATTTACAAATTGCCTCTTTCATCTAGTTTACAAATGCCTTAATTGTCAAGCTAAGCCTTATTCTTCTGCCTCTCCTTTCATTATACCTTCTCTAATTCTCTAAGATCCTCCCACACTCTGCAAAATGTGTTGCCACGTCCTGTCACACTCTTCTTCCACCCGGTTCTACTCTCTCTGTCTTCCTTCCAGCCACTCACTCACCACGTCCTTGTAGTTAACTCATCCTTCAGGACTCTGCTCAAGTGGCACTTATAGGAAATCTTTTCTCATCCTCCAAATCGGAGTTGATGTGGCTGACACTGTAAGTTGCCCATCCAACAAACATCTCCAACCGCCCTTCTTCCCAAAATACTCTAAAAACTAAAAAAGCTAGATACTTGCTTTCCTGGCCTCTGTGTCAGCTGGAATGGTCACATGCCTGACTCTGCATATGAAATATACAGAGAAATCTTCTAGGATATTTTATGAAAAGATTTTCTTTCTTTCTGATCAAAGCAGAGAGCATGTAAGAATTGTCTCCTGCCACTCTGGCTAGTTCATATCCTGACTTGATAAATAACTGAATCAGTGTACCCACATCTAAAATAGTCATCTCGTGACTATGAGAAGACCTAAGAATAGCTGAGACATAGACCCATAGACTTATAGACTCATGGTATTGCTGCGTCAACTTTGGACCCACCTACGTCTAGATCTCCTGTTAAGTAAACAGTAAATGTCCTTTGGTTGAAGCCACAGTCAATTGGTTTTTCTATTAGTACTTGTAGCAAAACATAGCCTAGTTGCTATAGCCACCTAACTAATAGCACCACCTCATTTATGGTCAAAGATACCAGCTCAAGGCATCTAATTTCCAGACCAAGTTATATTTAACAAGCCAGGGACTTTGCTAAGTTTTTAGGGTATAAGATAAATGTGCCCTGAGTTGGAATGCATCTTTATGAAAGAGAAAGGTCTTTTTCTAATTCTCATAATGGTACCGTACAGGCTAATAAAGACTCAGTAAGATTTTCCCAAGTGCTCCTATAACACTACCCTGTATTTCTTAATATAGTACCTATCTCCTGCTATAATTGCTGATTTTTTTTTCTGAATTACCCATAAGACTAAATTTCTTGAGGACAAGAAACATGTCTGATTTATCTTATACCCTAAAAACTTAGCAAAGTCCCTAGCATGTAATACAGCTAACAAATGTTTTAAAACTAATTTGAATTTAAGTGACAAATTAATCTTTGGTTGGACTATGTCCTTATTTTTAGTTTAGGAAATTTAGTCCCCCATGGAGGGCCTTACCAGCTGAGTCTGTCTCAAGGCCCAAATAGTACATTTTGGTGATGGCAGGAGTTTATCCTTCAAGCAAAAAAGCTTGTCATTAGGCCCCTCTCATAATGTGTCTCTGTGCTTTCATTTAGTTCACAGAAATTTTCTGCATACCTGCAATAGGCTAGTTCCATGCTTTCTTTCCCTAACCCATCTGATTTTAGACTTCCCACCCTAGACTTGGAGAAGAAATGTTACCTATGACTTCTCTGGGGCATCTAATAGAAAATCTACCTGGTCAACTTCTTAGTTATGTGATTCCCTTCCCAAGTGTATTTGTATTTTCAAAGAAGCCCAAGAAAAAAATACAATGCTAGCTTAAAGCTGAGGGTTACAAATTCAAGTGCCTACAGAGGCCAGACCTGAAATGTCAACAAGTACAATGCCGTGGGGAGGGATGGGAACTGGGTGATTGAAGATCCCCTACGCCCAATCAAGTCCAGTCAATGACTGGTGGGTAGTAAAAGATTCAATATGGCCAAATCTTCTGTCTTTGCAGAAAACTAAAAAAAAAAAAAAGCTGTAAAATTTTCATGACCACCCCCAACCCCCAATGTTAGGTGCTGGCAAATAACTCAAACTTTTAATAAATACCACACTGGCCAAACTAAGTACATCTCTAGGCCAAATCTACCTGTGGAACATTATTTTGAAATCTCTGACTTAAAGGAATGAATGAAGGCTTTCCTCATGATCCTATGATTCCCAATTGGAGAAGGTTTGGGGTAGATCATGGGGAAAAACAGTAGTATGACAGAGAAGGACAAAAACTAGCAAAATATTGCTTGGGGGTATGGAACACAACTAGCTCTTCTGAGCTCGGGAGTCATTGTATTAGCTCCTCATATACAAAACCTCGCTTTAATTTTCACACCTTCTTCAGCGTGAGGATAATCTCTCCATTTGACAGATGTGTCAGTAGAGAAGCTAGAACCAGAACTCAGATGCCCTGACTTCCAGTTGTCCTCTTTCTAATTCCTACCACTGACCCAGCAATTTATCTCTGGATTAAACAGTTCTCATCCCCATCTCCATCCTCCTTTTTTGCTCTTCTCTCCCCTCTAAACCTATATTAGGCAGTCCATATCCATGAAGGTTGTTTTTTGTTTGTTTGTTTGTTTGTTTTTGACTGATAATTAGAGAGAGAGAAAAAGAGGAAGGGAGGGAGGGAGGAAGGAGAGAGAATGAGAAACATCAACTCATTGTTGTTTCACCTTAGGTGTGCATTGATTGCTTCTCCTATGTGCCTTGACCATGGATCAGACTAGTGACTTCAGGCTCAAATTAATCTAGTGACACTTGGCTTAAGCTTGCAACCTTGGGCTCAAGCCAGCAACGTTGGGATCATGTCAATGATTCCACACTCAAGCCAGGACCTCGTGCTTAAGCCAACAACCTCAGAATTTGAACCAGTCACTTCAGCATTTCAAGTCAATGTTCTATCCACTCTGCCATCACCAGTCAGGCCATCTCCATAATTTTTAAACTGAGAAGCCACAGTTTTTTCATCTGTGAAATGAATGTAATAGTAGCCCTGCCTCACAGAGTCATTGTGCTTTGCACATAGTAGGTGCTCAATAAATATTAGCTGCTTCTTTGCTCCTATTATTTTATTTTCTTTACTTTCCTTCTCTCTCTTTTCTTAAGAACGAGAGTTTTTTTTTAATTAATGCTCCCTGCCTCTTATTCTATTCTTGGGAAAGTGTATATTTTTGTATTCTTTTCCACCTAGAAATAATTTATTTGGTAATACTGCCAAAATGCCTGACAGAAAGAAAAGAAGGAAGAGGAAGAAGGAAGGAAGGAAGGAAGGAAGGAAGGAAGGAAGGAAGGAAGGAAGGAAGGAAGGAAGGAAGGAAAGAAAGGAAGAGAGAGAAAGAAAGAAAATGCTCATTCCCAAATCAGAATGGAGTTTCCAGGAGCATCAGTCTCCTGTGCTCACACCTCTCTGAAACAGCCTGGGGGATCATGCTAGAGTCAAGAAATGACCCTGACAACTCAATGGAAGGAAACAATAGCAACATTTTAAAACTCCGGTATACCTCATACTAAAGAAAACCCATTCTCACGTAATAAGCCCCAACCTGGAAGAATATAAAAAATAATAAATTTTGCTTTGGGAAAGAATTTACTACATGATTATTTTAAAATTCACCACGGGGTCCCCCTAGTGTATTCAAAATACAGTTTTATTTGTAAAACTCAATTAAAAGTCATGATTATAGCACCAGGATGATTTGCTAAGATAAACATCTTCACTTGGTGGATGAGGAGAAATGAGGCCCAGAATAAAGAAAGGACTAGCCCCCATATAGCAGAGTTGCAAATCAATATTTTGTTATTTGTTGTTATTATAAAGAGATTGGGCTGAAGTACTGTATTATTAGGCTGTGAAGGTCCTTACCCATCAGATAATAATAAATGCAATGATGTTAGCTTTGGGGGAGCACTTAGCACTGTTAGGATGAAGAGATAGCAGTGGGCAGTTCAGGCACTGCCTTCCTTCGTAGACTTCAGTCTGACTTCGTTTTACAGGCAAGCAAACCCGGATGTAGGGATGACCTGCTTAAGGTCACTCAGCCAATCAGCAGCAGATATCAGAACTGGTACCCAGGTTTCCAACTTTCTTGAGTATTTTGCACTATATTGGGTGTTGCTAGGATGTATCTATTGAATTAAGGGGGAAAAACAGAATATTTCCTGCATACTCTCCAATTCTATTAAGAATCAAAGGATCTAGCATTAAAAGATCTACCTCCTTGGGCCCAAACACTTTGAGATGAGGATGCTGGTTAAGTAAATGTTATCATCATTTGTATCTCAGTTGCTAGGTCACCACCTCAGACAGAAACGACTCTTGAAATTTCAGCAGAAACCTTCCCTGATCACCCCAGACAAATAGCTCCTCATTCCTCCTACTTCCAACCACTCATCATATATTAGTTCGCTTTATTGTTTTCTGACTACCTATAACCATGGATATTGACATAGATATTTATCTGTTTATGTACTTACTTTGTGTTATAAAAGTGTCTCTGAGCAGAATTCCACCCACCTTGTTTACTGTTCTAACTTACCACCTAACGAGCACCTGCCTCCCCATAGGTGTTCCGTAATATCTGTGGAGTGAACGAGGGAATGATGCTTCCTGATTTCAGCTCCAGATTCAGACTGGCTGCTCTGTGAACCCCAGCCTGTGTCTCAGCCTCTGTATCCTTTAGCAGCGACCCCCCAGTTGCAAAAGAGTACAAACCCAGAGGTGAAAAAGAGTTTGGTGGGAATGTTCTCTCAACATGAATGTTCACCGCCTGTAAGCCTTCCCACTGGATCCAACAATCTGTTTCCATTTCAGTATGGTCGTGAGGTTTGAGGATTCTTTTTTTTATTGAGGCTACATCTGTAGAACTGAGAAGGGTTAGAGCAATCTCCATACTAGCAAGTTTCTTACCCTTGTCGCGCTAGTGTACATGACGTGACAGTGTTTATTGCAGAGGACGTGTACATTACGGCTCCGAAGTCATTTTCCTGGATGTCACCCACTCTGCTTTGTTTCTGCTTTGTTGCTCCAGTGGAATGATTCGCTCAGGAGGAAAACTATGATTTTTAAATAACAGTACTACACTACAAACCAGTTTCTGAGGGAAAGTCATTTTTTATGTGCTCCGCTCACTGCCAGACTGCTGAATACATTCCATTTCTTTTTCAATACTTTGTCGCTTCCTGAAGTAATGAACCTGTGAGGACTGTGTGATATTCCCTTTTGGATCCTACAGCTTTTGTGTCCTAGCAACTCGGGCATGCTTAATTCACACTTGCAGAATATGAGGAAATAAACATAACTACACTTATGTTTCACCTACTAACAGACAGCAACTGCCCTACCTTCATCCCAGCAAGTTGGATTTAGCAAAGAAGTCTATTCATTTGTGCTAGCACCATGAAAATAAAATTGTTTTCTTTTCATATCCCATTCATTCGCATAACTACTTAAAGTTTCTACTCCTACTATTACTATCACTGCTATTATATACACACATACACACACAGACACAAACCTAATCCTTGAATAACATAGAAATCATGCTTTATATCCACACTTGTCATAGGGCAGTCTTGCTCCCAGGGTAATGTATTTAGAAATTTGTAGGGGCATGTATTTAGAAAATTGTAGGGACATTTTTGGTTGTTGCAATAATTTAGGCAAACCATACTGACATTTATTTGACAATGGTCAAGTTTGATAGATATCCTGAAATGTGTGGGACAGTCCTAGCTAATGAAAAACTATTCGTGTTCCATATGACCTTCTGATTTTTCAGCCATTGTTAATATAGGTGAGAAAATGACCTGTGTGTATATGTATGTGAGCATGTATGTATGCACACATGTACCCAGAGATATATATGCCTAACTTCATTTTGCATACACACAAACTCTTTTTATTTGCAAGGCTTTAAAACACATTGAGAATTTTAAGAATGCAATCTCCATTTAAATCAAAAGTAAGTTGTAATTTTCAAATAAAATAGTTTTGCTAAGAGTTGTTCACCATTTTTAAAAATTTACATCATAGAAGGAGCCATCATTTGTGGCGTTTAAGACTGACCCCTGGCCTGACCAGATGGTGGTATAGTGTATAGAGCATTGGACTGGGACGCAGAGGATCCAGGTTTGAAACCCAGAGGTCACCGGCTTGAGTGCTGGCTCACCAGCTCGAGTGCAGGATCACTGGTTTGAGTGTGAGATCATAGACATGACCTCATCGTCACTGGCTTGAGCCCAAGGTCACTGGCTTGAGCAAGGGGTCACTTGCTCTGCTGTAGCCCCCACCCCGTCAGTCTAGGCACATATGAGAAAGCAATCAATGAACAACTAAGGAGCCGCAACAAAGAATTGATACTTCCCATCTCTTTTCCTTCATGTCTGTCTGTCCCTATCTCTCCCTCTCTCTGTCTCTCTCTCTCTGTCTTTGTCACACACACAAAAAAAGACTGACTCCTGTATCAGCTTGCATGTGTCATGTTCTGGAAGAGTCTTTGTATAGATGCAAGTATCTGACTCTTATATAATATCTTCTAGTGCTCTGGGCTCCAGCAAGTACAAACTGAAATATATATCATCTTATTATTATTTAATTTCCTTCCAATTATGCTTTACATCACATAGTATTAAAATTAAAATTTTTTGTAACTATAAATGTAGGCAGATTATGTTATCTGTGAATTTTATTTCAGGGTAGGAAAGGATGTTTTACAAAATATTTATTATAATAAGGGTTCATTTGGTTTAAGTGGTTGAGAATAACTACCTTATAGGAGTCTGTTATACATGCCACACCCTCTGCTAATTGCTGGCAATATAAGGATAAGCAGGTCAAACAAGATCCCTGTTAAGTGTACAGTCTAGTGGGGAAGTTAGACAGCAGCACAGAATTGTCCCAATGATTATTTGATGCCATATGTAGTTAAATGTTGAGAAGGCCAGAACCAGGCAGTGGCGCAGTGGATAGAGTGTTGGACTGGGATGTGGAGGACCCAGGTTCAAGACCCCAAGGTCGCCAGCTTGAGCGCGGGCTCATCTGGTTTGAGAAAAGCTCACCAGCTTGTACCCAAGGTTGCTGGCTCAAGCAAGGGGTTACTCAGTCTGCTGAAGGCCCATAGTCAAGGCACATATGAGAAAGCAATCAATGAACAACTAAGGTGTCGCAACAAAAAACTAAGGATTGATGTTGTCATCTCTCTCCGTTCCTATCTATCTGTCCCTATCTATCCCTCTCTCTGACTCTCTGTCTCTGAAAAAAAAAGTGTTGAGAAAGAAGATGCAGGTGTAATGGAAGCAGATTATAAAGTCTTTGACTGATATGTAAAAACAGAAGTTTCTCTGAGGAAGTGCTGATTTCAGCTGAGATATAAAGGATAATAAGAGACAAGCAGAAGAAACCAAGAGAAGATGGAACAGCATATGTGAAAGCCCTGAGTTGTTCAAGAAGCAGGAAAAAAGCTGGTGTGACTAGAACATAAAGAGATACTTCATTTATTCCTTGATAGCTGCTAAAACAAAGTACCATAGACTAGGGGGCTGATAAACAACAGAAATTTATTTCTCACGTCTGAAGGCTGCCAAGTCTAAGATCAAAGTGCCGGCAGATTTGGTATCAGGTGAGGTCCCACTCCCAAGTTCATACACAGCCATGTTCTTGCTGTGTCCTCACATAGACAAAATAGCTGTCTGGGGTCTCCTTTAGGACACTAATCCCACTCCTGAGGTTCTGCCTTCATGACCTACCTACTCATCTCCCAAAGACTCTACCTCCAAATACCATCATGTTGGGAATTGGGTTTCAACCCTCTGGGGAGAGGAGAGAGTCCTTAGTCCGTAACAATGAGAGAAAGAATGGCATGAGATGAAAGAACATGTGTAGCAGGTGAAGCAAGTGAGGTTTCGGAAGTATTTTTAAAATGGAATCAACCAGAAATCACCAGAAGGTTTTGGAAGATTGATGACCCACTAACCTTTGCATTTTAGAAAGATCACTCTGAGTAGTGCGCGCTGGATGAATCAGAGGTGGGCAAGAGAGGATGACCAGTTAGCAGACTCTTAGAATATTCCACATGAGATATGACAGTGTCTTGAAAAGGGTACAGTGTGTGAGAGAAAAAAATAGCTGGTTTTGAAAATAACATCGAGGAGGTGGAATCAATGAACTTTGAGACTGATTAGATGTGGACGTGGGGGAGAGAGAGTTGTCAAGAATGCTTCCTGGGTTTGATCACGAGCAGCTAACTGGGGTACCGACCAATTAGAAAGCACCCAGTTTGGCAGAGAAAATGAATGGGTTTCTTAAGTGACCAGCTCTACCCCACAGCAGCACTTCAGATGAGAAGACTGAGGTTCTGAGCAATTAAGCGATATAGAGAGAGGCGTGGCTACACACAATATAGATCAAATTAGAAGTTCTGATCTCCTGATTATCAAGTTCAGCTTTCTTTTTCTTATGCTATATTTGCTGGAAAATGTTTCCTGTCTTTCAAGAAGTTACAATCACTCATGACTTCGGGTGGAAAAGCTAAAGGCATTTCTACAAATGGCTAACCAAACTAGACCTTAAATGACAAGTGTCTGAGACAAGTCATTGCTGAATACTTTGAGCCGTCAGAGGGCAAGGGGAGCGAGCGCAGCCGGCTGCAGTGCTCGGGGATGCTTCAGCAAGAAGCTGGCTCAGGAGATGAGTGATGACGGAGGGGCACATCTTAATTTGTGATAAGGCAACTGATGTGGAGGGTGGTTTCATGTAGAAAAAAGGAATGCCTGTGGGAAGCAGTGATTTTAAGTACAGGCTCTGAAGTCAATCTAACTTAGCTACTAAATTAGATCAATCATTTTCTACCATGCGTTCTGGGACAAGTACCTCTCTGACAATTTTCTCTTCTGTAAAATGGAAACAATACTACTGATAGGGTGGTTTGAGAAGTAAATGAGATCATGCATGTCCTTATCATGGTCCCCATTAGAACGGCCCCCTGCCATGTCTTGGATCCTAACTCCTGCTACCTATCCTTCCTGGTCCTGCCTCACTGGACATCTGATTCTCTAAGACACCAAGCACGTTTCTGTTTCAAACCCTTCCGCTTACCATGTCTTCTGCTTCAAGTCATCTTCTCTTGAATATCCGCACAGTCACTCTTAGGTCCCCCTTGTCACAGAGACTGGTCTTCCCTGCTACTTTCTGAAATGGCACCTCCTCTACCACCTCCTTATACTGCTTCATATTTCTTCAAAGCGCATGTTATTCTCTGAAAAATTATGCACCTGTTTATTTTCTATCTGTCTCTTTTCTCTAGGATACACGTTCTATGAAAGCTGAGATTTTCTTCATTTTGTTCAGTGCCTAGAACAGGGCCAGGCACATGGCAGCTACTTAGGAAATGTATTCTGAGTGAATTCATACACAAAAAGCATGTTGCAAAATTTCTAACCTAGACTACATATTTAATTCATAATTCATAAGCCTACTCTTTTGACAATGATCTGGCCATACCAGATCATTGTTTTATATGTAAAACACATTAATTTGTGTCCTTTCTATAAAGTATATATTATTTTATGTGATGTGCTTTTCTTCTTTTATGGGGTTTCTCTTCTAACATAAGCTTACCCTGCACATTGTTTAGACAAACTTTCAAAAGCAGAACCCACCCAGTACATACTTTCAAAGGATCCTTATTGCTTATAAGGAAAACTCTAAGGTTCTTCATAATCTGGCTCAAATTACTTGTGCATTTTCATTTCCTGTTATTTTTCTCCATTCATTATATACTCCCTCCAGCCCCACTAATCTGCTCATCAATCTTTACTATACCAGGTTTTTCCATGTATCTGTGTCTTATACATGCTGTCGCCAGTATGAAGAATGTTCTCCTTCTCATTTTTCTATATGATGAACTTCTATTTATCCTCCAAGACCCAGATCAAATTTCCATTACTACGTGAAACCCCTCTCAACCCTCCCAAACTAATGCTTCCAGCTTTACATTTTTTATGACAACAGAGCATAAAGCACATTCTGTTAGAATTATTTGTATATGTGACCTTGACCTCACTAAAATATGAGTTCACTAAAGGTAGGGACTATGTCTAAATCAACTTTTTTTCTCACTGGTGACAGATCAGAAGGGCTTCCTGGCTGGATGGTCTCTTGCATCATTGGTTATTCAGGGGTAATTAACACAACAGTATCACAACTCCTGTGTTCATGCTGCCATTTTCCAACTTCCACACCTGTGGCAGACCTCACTGCTTGATCAAAGACACTCTTTCCAGCTGAGTTCATACCCAGCCTTAGAATGCCCTTTAGCCAAATACCCCTGACAGTCACTTCTAATCGTTCAGAGCTGTCACTAAAATGAAATGTATATACCATCTCTTTGAGACTCTAGAATTTGGTAGATGCTCAATAAATTCTTGTCGAACAGAGGCTAAGTTCAGACCTATTAACAGCAAGCAACAAACATCTTTTGTAAAAGTACAGACTTGCCTCTTAGTATCACCAAAACACTTTTAAGAATCAAGTATTTCCTAAATCACCCATTCTTTTTCCTGAGTGTGTCCTTTATCGCAGATCACTACTGACTTGTCCCCTCACCGGGCCAATTGACACTGTAGCCAGCTGCTTCCTGTTGGATCATCCTCTTGTTCCTTTTGAATGTGTTTCTGAAATAACCCAGCTTTATTTTATAGTTTAAATATTTGCTCTTCCTTCTGCTTTACAATCCTGGCCATTGCCTCTCCCCAGTTTATGTTCTCAGTGACTCATTTAAAATTGTGTCTGAATGGATAAATAAGCATTTAGCTTCTATGAAAATGGTGCAGGGAGGTGAGTGCACTTGCTCATTAAGGAGTTCCTATCTATACAGGTCCATTTTTCTAAATCTAGTGGCAATAATGTCCGAAACTGCCACTTTTTTCAGCTACACAACTTTGACTTCTCCCATTTTGCGTCTAGCAGGATGCAAGTTACCCAAAAGGATCAGGGAAAACAGTGGGATATCCAGTTGATTTGAAAGTCTGGTCATCTTAAGGAAAATTTCTAATATATTTTGTTTAAAAAAAATGTTTTAACTTTTAACAAAAATGCTTAAGCCTTGCTTTCTACCTTAGCAATGACACATAGCTGTCCAGATGATTGAACACTTCCTGAGACCCCAAGTTATCATTTTGAGCGTCGATGCCCCCTTGACCAAGGACCCAACAATTTAGGAGAAGAACTGAGTGTGGATTAGCTCAGTGCCCTACCTTGTAAATGTCTTCCACCATCAGTTAGCAAAATTTCTTACTAACTCCCTGACGTAGACTTAATTTTTTGCCATCTATCAGAGAAATAAAAGCTCCCACAACTTGAAATTTGTAGTCTACTTTCTTATTTTCATATTTATAACTGTAATCTTGCTTTAGTGAGTTTGATATTGAATTTACTAAACATCAGTTCATGGACTCCAACCCATTCTTGTCCCCAGAATCACTGCTGGTGTTCTCACCCTCTACCTTCTTCCCAGTCCAATCATGAAGCAGGTCCAGATTGGCACCTGCTATTTTTTGTTACAAGGAGAGACATTTACATGTGTCTGCTGTCTATGAAGTTATTCTGTTACCCAAAAAATGGGGACCAGGGGAAGGGGCGGCAGGCACCATGTCTGGCCGCGAAGGTGGCAAGAAGAAGCCCCTGAAGCAGCCCAAGAAACAGGCCAAGGAGATGGACGAGGAAGATAGGGCATTCAAGCAGAAGCAAAAAGAGGAGCAGAAGAAACTTGAGGAGCTAAAAGCGAAGGCCGCGGGGAAGGGCCCCCTAGCATCGGGTGGAACTAAGAAATCTGGCTAAAAGTGAGCCGTTCCTTGAGTCTGGGGCAATGGTGATGATCCTCAATTCCATTTCTGTTTTAACATCTGGATTACCTGTCATAACATCTCTTGCCACGTATAGCTAGAATGAAGTGTTATCTGGAAGACTCTTGTATATTTAAGAATAAACTTTTGGGCCCTGGCCGGTTGGCTCAGTGGTAGAGCGTCGGCCTGGCGTGCAGAAGTCCCAGGTTCAATTCCCGGCCAGGGCACACAGGAGAAGCACCCATCTGCTTCTCCACCCCTCCCCCTCTCCTTCCTCTCTGTCTCTCTCTTCCCCTCCCACAGCCGAGGCTCCATAAGAGCAAAGATGGCCCGGGCGCTGGGGATGGCTCCTTGGCCTCTGCCCCAGGCGCTGGAGTGGCTCTGGTCGTGACAGAGCGACGCCCCGGAGGAGCAGAGCATTGCCCCCTGGTGGGCAGAGCGTGGCCCCTGGTGGGCATGCCGGGTGGATCCCGGTCGGGCGCATGCGGGAGTCTGTCTGACTGTCTCTCCCCGTTTCCAGCTTCAGAAAAATACAAAAAAAAAAAAAAAAGAATAAACTTTTGTAAAAAAATGATAATAACCACCATGTAGTGGCTCGCTCATCTCTTTAGTTCTCACTCTGCCATTCCAGCCTTAGCTGTGCGGTCAGAGCAAACCCAGCCAGAATCCTGTCCAAGTGTGTTCTTAGTCTGTACTGCCCCAAATTCTGTACACCTGAATTAAACCAACTCATTTGAAATGGCAAAAAAAAAAAAATGGGGGACAAACAACCCAGAATTAGTTGAAGTGAATTCTAAGAATTTTAGCACAGCTGATAGCAAAAGCGATAGCTTTATCATCATTCTTCAGCTAAGATAATGGAACAAAATGATCTAGACACATATAGCCAAGTCCAAACTTTACCATTGAACTAGGTGTGTGACCTTGGGCAAATCACCTTGATTCTCTTTGAATCATTTCCTGAATCTGTAAAGTGAGGGGGTTGGATTAGATCACTCTTAAGGCCCTTTTGTGCTAGCAGATTCTAAATCTGAACTGCCTTAGCCCTAATTTGGGGAACGATTTCTCATTGCTTCTCTCATTTCAGCACCATCTTCCAAGGCACCCTGTATAAAGACTGATAGTATTTCGTTGTTATTTTTTCCTTGCTTTAGCATTATTAAATGGGGTGACTCACAGGATTAGGTTCCAGCTGGGGGTTCAGTAGCTATCCTTTCTAAGGGGAAGCTCTGAGACTCTGAAGGAGAAAGAAAAACAAGGCACACCAGTGTGCCATTCCAACTGGTTGCATCCTCCTGAGTCCAGTAAAACACACAACCAGACAACCCTTGAGCAAAGTGGACCTCATTTCCAAGGCCCAGACCTTTCTGATAAATAAGGTCTTTTATGCCCCAGGGAGTCAAATGACACAGTGGAAAAAGACTCTTTGGAGAAATACCTAAATGGTATTTTCATGTTGTTTGCTATGAAGTGTATATTGTAAATTCTTTCTTCCTTGTATTCTACTAATGAAGTTGTGCCATTTTTACCCTGAACAAGTCACTTTTCAGTGACTATCTCCTAATCTTCACTCTAATAGGTGTTTTTTTCTAACTGTGCTAATACATATTTTGGAAAAGTTTAAACCAAATTTTAAAAGATTATTCAGTGTCACCACCAAGTATTTAAGTCTTTTTCATTCCAATGCTTTTTAAAAAAATGAATAATTATAACCCAGATAGCAACTGGTTCCTCTCCCTCTTTTTGAGCTTGCAATAGGTCACATAAAAGCTTTTTGTGTGTTTGTCAGAATCCTTTCAATTAACAGAAAACTCAGCTCAAATTGGCTTGAGCAGAAAAATCAACTTATTAGATCATAGAAAATTTCATGATAACAACACAAATGTCCAATAAAGGGGAAAAGATAAATCAACTGTGGAGTAGCCATACAATGAAATATACTACACAGCAGAGAAAAAGGGTGAACTAAAACTATACATTAAAACATGAATAATTTTCACAAACACATGTTGAATGAAACCATTCAAGTTACAAAAGAATTCATATACTACAATACCATTTGTTTATTTTGTTGTTTTAGGATACATAAAAACATAACTGAAGAATACATATATAAAGAGAAAAGGGTAATTGGAAGAAATGAACTCCATGTTCAGGAGGGAGGAGCAAGGTTGTAATCAGGAAGAAGTAAAAAAAATACGTATTTTTTAAACTATGATGATCATGTTTTATCTCTGCAGTTGGATGATGACAGTTCAGGTTTATTGTTATACT